>NC_060139.1:144680994-145378494 GCF_021461385.2 Schistocerca piceifrons
CAAGACCTGCCGCAAGGCAGAACACACAGTTAAGTTATATGATGCAGACAATGAATTGAGAGTAATAGCACATGCAGAAAAACATGGGAGTACATCAGCTGAGCGGCATTACGGCCCTCCACCAACAGAAAAAAACCATTCGCTATTGGCGGGCTAGTAAAGAAGAACTGAAAAAAATGAGGAAGACTAAACGTGCAAATAGAGGACTGATTTCAAACTGGCCAAAACTAGATGATGACATACTGAAATGGATTCAAGGACACCGTCACAATGGCATTCGAATTAATACAAAAATGATTCAAACATACGTTAGTGAGTTAGCGCTACAATGGAACTTAAGCGACTTCCACTGGGCAATGAGGCACCCAATATCAGTTACCACAGCTGTTTAAATAAATAAGAAATCTCTGAAGAAATTTGAGAATGTCGAAAACTTAACTCCAATTTTATATAGGGTAATGAGGCCACTTTGCAAGATTTTTTCCTGGCGTTCTTTCTTTTTGTTGCATAAGTAGGAGTTTCCTGATAGTATTTACTCCATGCATATGCGTGAAACTATTTATTAATGTAACCTGAAATCTTGCGGTTGTTGTGAAACGTGAATGGTAATCGTCAGATAGGCTTTTAACGTAAAGTATTGATTTCACCCTTCTCAAAATCTTTGCGCTGTAGCAATACTAGAAAGTATCATGCGTTTAAATTATCCTGCGTGCTGTTCGCTTGTTTTACGTTGACTGAATGAAGCAAAGGCACAGCAGAAGGAAGTAAAGTAGGATGGTAGCAAGCTGAATGCAGAAAGGTTGACAAGCTTCGTGCTTGTTGTTGTGGAAATGAATGCATAAGTCCACACCATGTCCGTGTGTTGAACAGCTCTGTACATAAAAAAAATTCTGCCTGCTCCGCTAGTACTCATTACACTCTGCTCTGTATACACCGTGTGTATAAACTGAATCTTTAATGCAGGCTCTGGAGATTCTTGTTCAGTTCTATTCTGCTACAAGGTACTTTTCTCCATACACTGTGTAACATTTCCTAGACTGTTGTAAAATGAGAACAGAAATCTAATGGGTAGGTGCGGCATTTGTGAGAATTATAGACCTGATGTTACAGGAAAATGTAAAAGAACTTCGCTAATTGTCTTTGGTTGGAAGATTTTATGTTTCTGAATGACACTTTCTGTTTTTTTTCTTTTTTTCTCCGTAACTGGAGATAAACAGAAGCTGCTGTTCCTTGATAGCCGGAGCTCACGGCAGTGACATTCATTTGACTTTAAATGTCAGAATGTCAGATCGTCGAAAAATACATTAAGTTACATGTCTTTTGAGAGTACATGTTGAACTCTTTTTGTTATACACGAAATATTTATTGAAACGTAGGAACTATCTTCTAGCGCGGACTATCTGAAATTATGTTGTAGAATCTTATTTACCTTTTCCTCTGCAGATCGCTCAGTAAACGCACTGAGTTGTGCTATTAGGAAAGTTGGACTCGTTTCAACGCCTCACTTAAATTGACTTTTCGTTATCCGAATATTTTTTTGAACACTGAGAGTTAAGTTCAGTCTCTGCATCCACCGCTAAATCGTTGAAAGTTTCTAGATCCCTAACTAACACTGGTAGAATCTGATTTTGCACACACCTCGTTTACACACAGCTGGTTTACTCGCATCAGCTGCATGACAGCAAAAAGTAGCGTTATGTTTAAAAAATTCCTGCTTGTTGCTGTAGCATTCCGGAATATAACTACGTTCATAATTGCCTAGTAAGGGTAAGAGTTCTTACGTTTTCCTATTTAAATAACAATTCTTTTCAATTAATGTTTTGTAAGTTACAGAGAAAAACACCTTATCTCAGACAACCTGCATGTAATTATTTTTCCGAACTGGTTGGAAGATAGATTGTGGAAACAGCTTTACAGTTTGCGTTACCATAAAGCTACCTGCGGCATCACAATTCTGCCAAGGTAGCGCAATCCTCTTCATGTTAAACAAGCTTCTAGAGCTGAACCCAGCAGGTTACATAATCTGGAAATGACAGAACCAGTTCGTGTGAGTGGCTGAGCACCACAGCGCTGTACCTCTCGCTCCGCCCGAACTCAGGCAATAACAGACACGTATCGCGTGCTGTGCTCGGAATAGTAGTTACCCAAACTCCTGTAGCTACGGGCAATTGTGAGTATGCATTCGCTAAGTCAATATTCGAAACAAAACTGTTTGTTTCGAATATTGGCTTAGCGAATGCATGCTTAAAATTGCCCGTAGCTGCAGGAGCCGCAGCTGATCACGATACTCAACAAACAGTTTGGATTATACAAATATAAAGGGTGCTATTTGGTTTAGAATGTGCCACAGATACTTTACAGTGATATCTAGAACAACTGACGCAAACTATTAGTGCTTGTGCGCACAGTATGGACGATAGCATACACTCTGAGATTTAAGAGGAATAACATTTACGAAACTTACCATTACTTTTCCACTGTCTGATGCAACATATGAAAAGGCCTGTAATTTTACTACGGGACAGAGTGTATGCGACTCTGTCAGCATAGGGTTCTCCTCAGAGAACACCTTTATCCTCAGTCCTCTGCAGTCTTATTGTCGAATAAGTTATACAAAATTCAAATCGAAAGCAGCGGCACTCACATTCGTGCTCTCGAAGTTTGCAAGAAGGGCATTTCTTTCTGTTCTTTGACGCATCCCAATGCACCTATGCAAAAGTTTAAAAAGCTCCTTCAATCGCCTCTCTATTTAACAACTTAGGCACCGCGAAATTAGAATGCTAGAAACAGACTCATACCAATATCTAGCATCTCTCAAACAACATGACACTACGGAACAGACCATTGACTTTTCCTCAAAGACTATAATTCCGGCTGAGCAAAAGTATCCGAAAGTAGAAGACAGGCGATAAACATAACACATGCAGTACAGAAGTACCACATCAGACTCTACGGAGCGTCTTTACATCTAGAAGGGAATTTTTAAACCCTTTATCTATATCTGAGGTTAAGCGTAATCTTTTTAGTCAGAGCCTGCCGCTTTCAACCAAGAGCGTCCATACAGCAGTCTGTAGGGAGAAGGGAGAAGGGATGGACGGTGCAAGACCTGGGGTTATGGAGTACTTTTAATATTATGGAAGATACGGATGGATGGTGCAAGACCTGGGGTTATGGACTATTTTAATATTATGGAAGATACGGATGGATGGTGCAAGACTTGGGGTTATGGAGTACTTTTAATATTATGGAAGATACGGATGGATAGTGCAAGACCTGGGGTTATGGACTACCTTTAATATTATGGATGATACGGATGGATGGTGCAAGACCTGGGGTTATGGACTACTTTTAATATTATGGAAGATACTTATGGATGGTGCAAGACCTGGGGTTATTGAGTACTTTTAATATTATGGAAGATACGGATGGATGGTGCAAGACCTAGGGTTATGGACTACTTTTAATATTATGGAAGATACGGATGGATGGTGCAAGACCTAGGGTTATGGACTACTTTTAATATTATGGAAGATACGGATGGATGGTGCAAGACCTGGGGTTATGGAGTACTTTTAATATTATGGAAGATACGGATGGATGGTGCAAGACCTGGGGTTTTGCACTAATTTTAATATTATGGAAGATACGGATGGATGGTGCAAGACCTGGGGTTATTGAGTACTTTTAATATTATGGAAGATACGGATGGATGGTGCAAGACCTGGGGTTATGGAGTACTTCTACTATTATGGAAGATGAATGACGACTTTTAAGTGGCCATGAAACAGTTCCAATTCCGACCCTTTTAAAAACCTGCGTGATACCGATTTTTGCATCATATTCTTGAAAGAAAAACAGCTAGCTGAATACACTATATTTTCAGCGGGCCTCTTTGCTCCAGTTAAGGTCGCCATTGCTCTAAACCCTGCGCCTTCTAAGCTCCTACGATTTTAGGATCAAACTATGTTGTGCAGGTGATGTGCCATCGCTCGTAAATATCCAAAGGAAGTGTTCTTTAAGAATTACTAAAATCTGTTGATGAAATAAACCTTTATTCATTACATTTCTATCTTCTGATTGCCACTGAATATCGCAAAATTTTCTACATTATCTCGTATGGTGTCGGTAATGTGGCATCAAAACTAACGTTATAAACCATCCTGTGTCACTGAAAGTCTCATTAAGAACTCATCGTGGTTCATTAACAGGAAATAGGGTTGCCCAGAAAGAAATGCACCGCATTTTTTTTCTCAGCCGAAAGCAATGCTACGAATTCGAAACGTTACGTATGTATTATTTCAGATCTTCTGAGTGAGCGCGCCAAGTTTCCGTCACTTCCGACAGATAGTGTAGCTACAGGAGAGTTTCAAAATGGCGTCTGTAGGTGATGTACGTTAGAAGCAACGTCCCGTCATTGAATTACTCACTGCGGAGAATGAAACTGTGGGAAATATTCACAAACGCTTGCGCATAGTCTATGGAGCATCTGCTGTCGACAGAAGTATAGTTAGGCGCTGAGCACGGAGGCTGATGTCATCAGAAAGTGGTTCGGCGGAGCTCCACGATTTGCAGAGTTCGGGGAGACCATCCACGGCTGTCACACCTGACACGTTGCAGCGAGCTGATGTTGTCATTCACGAAGGCAGTTGTCGCTTCATCTGTCAATCAGCAAAGGAAGTGTGGATGAAATTATCCACACTCTTGGATATTCAGAAGTGTGTGCAAGATGGGTCCCTCAGTGCCTAACAATGGATCACAAATCGCACAGAAAAAACATTTGTCTTGGTTTGTTGCAACGTTTTGAAGATAAGGGGGAGGCCTTCTTGTCCCGGATTGTGACAGGCGCTGAAGCCTGGATTCATCATTTTGAGCACGAAACAAAACGACAATCGATGGAATGGCGCCATTCCCACCCATTCCCTACAGAAGAAAAAATTCAAAGCAACTGTTTACGCTGGTAAAGTCATGATCATCGTGTTCTGAGACTGTGAAGGTGTGATTGTCATTGATGTGATGCCAAGAGGCGGTACCATGAATTCAGAAGCATATGTCAACACATTAACAAAGCTCAATACGCGCTCCCGGCACCTTCGGCGCCACAGCAGATCAGGAGGTGTTGTGCTGCAACGCGACAACGCTCGGCTCCACACAAGTCTGAGGACTGCTGAACACACCGTAAAACAGGATTTGACAGTATTAGCCCATCCACCCTGCAGCGCTGACCTAGCCCCTTTGGACTTCTACTTGTTTGGGGTATTAAAGGATGCCATTCGTGGAAGACATTTTGAGGACGATGAGGAGGTGATTCACACATTGAAGCACTGGATCCGCCACCAGGACAAGCATTGCTACCGACGTGGCATACACACACTTGTGTCGGGCTGGAGGAAGGCCATAGAGTGGGATGGAGATTATGTGGAAAAATAGGGTGTGTAGATAAAACACCATTCTTTCGTGCGTGTAATTCTCATTATGTTCAATAAAGAATTGTTGAAGAAAAAAATTTGGTATATTACTTTCTCGGCAACCCTCGTATATCCTAAGTCTTAGTAATGGTGGGTTAAACTTGAACGTAGTGATTTACTCCAAAGATCGTCAAATCCATTTTCGTTGACACCAAAGCACAAACACTGATGCAATATTGAAGTAGCCGTGGATCATACGTAAAATCGCTCTATGTGACAGCATTTTCTTTACTAAACACGAAGTACTGTAACTCTTTGAGGTGCATCACAAATTAGATGCAGGCCCAACAACAGAAGGCATGAAAATGTTTAAGTACAGCACCTTCATTACATATACAGAGGAATAAATTCGACTAGTATTCGCACAGTTTCGGTATCAGTTGTATCAAATGTCGGAACAACTAGGCCAATAATGTGGGTATTGCTCTGAGTGCGTGCGACAGGAAGGAGCGTTCGCCTCACGTGGGCTGTGTGAATGTGCGTAACCGCGCAGGCGCAGTGATACGTGTGACGCCTGTAATATTTGGGTGCAGCGTTTTTGGAACTCATTGAAAAATTATAATAGATGTAGTTTAAAAATTCTGAAAATTTCTCATACGGCGGAGGAAACTGCGTATCACATTTGTTATCTAACTGTCACGCGAGACAATAGAAACGTAAGAAAGTAAGTTACTGTCATTGGTTTTATGCACTCGATGAACTGGACCCCATCCACACTCGCTTTCTCTCTTGGATGAAAAATCGATTACGCATAACGTTTGCCGCGCGTAATTAGCCAAGCGGTCTGGGGCGCTGCAGTCATGGACTGTGCGGCTGGTCCCGGCGGAGGTTCGAGTCCTCCCTCGGGCATGGGTGAGTGTGTTTGTCTTTAGGTTAAGTATTGTGTAAGCTTAGGGACTGATGACCTTAGCAGTTAAGTCCCATAAGATGTCACACACATTTGAACATTTGGCATAACGTTGCTTAATGCAACCTTGAGGAATGCTGCCCTGTGTTATACCAATGAAGATTTACAGAACTTCCTCTCACAATAGGGTGTATTCCCCGCAGCAGTGCCGCTATTGTTCGACAATTTGTCTATATCTACGGCGATTAATTCTTACAGGAGGAAGCGTACTGGGCTCTTTTATCCTGACCAACAATGTCTTCTCATAGCATAATTCGAAATTTTTTCTACGTGAGTTAGAAAAAGAAGTTGGTTATGTGCTACCCCTGTCAGTACCCCCCCTGCGGTTAACTTAATGACGCTAAGATATTTTGCGCCGATGTCTTCATAGTATAATAACTCCGTCCAACATCCTTAATTACATATAGGATATATTCCAGTCTATGTCCTCCTCTACAATATCTGGCTCGTACGGCTCTTTCCAGTATCATGAAAATTGTCGTTTTGATGTCTTAAAACGTGCCCTACAATAAATTTTTTGTATTGTGTCGTCAGTCATCTGACTGGTTTGACGTGCCCTGCCACGACTTCCTCCTCTGTGGTAACCTCTTCATTGAAGGGTAGCACTTATACTTAATGTCCTCAATTAACTGTAAATGTATATTCTCGTCTCTGTCTTCCGCTACAGTTTTTAAAGTTTACAGCATCTCTTAATTCCTCGGAGGTTATTGCCTGATATCTTAACACACGTTCTATAGTCCTTGTTGCCAGAGTTTTCCAAAAATTCCTTTCCTTGCTTGGTCTACGGAGATCCTCCTTATGTACTACCGTACCAGTTCACCCAATTTCGAATATCCTTCGATCCCTATCTCAAACGCTTCGATTTTCTGGTTTTCTAACAGTCCATAACTCACTTCCCAAAAGCGCTGTGCTCCAAACGCAGATTCTCATAAATTCCTTCATGTAATCTCATTTCTGCTCCTTCTCATTGCTTACCTTTTTTATTTGCTTTGTATTCACATTCTGTACTAATTACACTGTCCATTCTGCTTAACAAGTCCTGTAATTCTTCCTTACTATCACTGAGGGCAATAACAAAATGGCTCTGAGCACTATGGGACTTAACTTCGGTGGTCATCAGTCCCCTAGAACTTAGAACTACTTAAACCTAACTAACCTAAGGACATCACACACATCCATGCCCGAGGCAGGATTCGAACCTGCGACCGTAGCAGTCGCACGGTTCCCGACTGAGCACCTAAAACCGCTAGACCACCGCGGCCGGCTAGGGCAATAACATCATCAGCGCATCTTGTCATTGATACCCATTCCCCGTGAATTTTAATCCGACATCGGAACGATTCTTTTATTTTCGCTATTACTCCTTCGAGATGTAGATGGGGAGAAAGGCTGCAATTCTGTCTTACACCCTTGCAAATCCAAGAACTTTTTTACTTTTGGATATATTGATATATTCCATAATATATTACTTTAAAGGACTTACGTTGATTTTGGTATCTCTTTCATTGAACTAGAACGCGTTCATTGAACTAGAACCAGGTAACATATCGTTTTCCGCCCGTTTCTAACACAACTAAAGAATACCGATGCTCAGAGGAAAAGGTCTGCGAAATCTCATTCCTTATTTTTATTTTAAGTGCCCTTATGGTCAGCAGTCCCTACTCCGTTGTTGTTCACTGCCATAGATGAGACGACATGATATGAGCTTAACTGGGTCTCGAGACGAATTACTTCTCTGCATTGTTGGAGGAAGCCACGGAAAGAGCCCTTATCTTTCACGGGACAATGACAGGGTGGACGCACTGTCAATCTTCGAATGAAGTACTAGTCTAACAATTGAATTTGTAAGGTGTCAGGCAAATCCAACACCTTCCATGAAAACCCTGACATGATAAGCAAATCCAGTAGTATGTCACATAGCTCCGAATAAATCGTGACATTAAATTAACCAAAGTAATACGAGTAACGAGTGAGCAAATGGAATACCACAGACTAACACAAGAATGCCTAAATGCATGTCATACCTTCCCACCGTGAGACAGACGCAGTTCCGAGGGGAGAAACGAGAACAGAAGCCGAGAGCAGAACCGTGTTAAGCGAGAAGGCCCTACGATAAGGGACGGACACCCACACCGTCAAATAACCGCTACGACTACACCACCCGCAAGTTTTTTAGCGTGAGACTTTTTAGCGTCTCTGTTACGTCAAGACCACCCCCCAGCCAATGTTAAAAGCTAGAGCCCTCCAGAAGAACAGTATAGATCTTACGATAACACAAAAAAGGTCCACACCACCCGCAAGTTTTAGCGTGAGACTTTTTCGCGTCTCTGTTACATTAGGACCACCCCCCAGCCCATGTTAAAAGATAGAGCCCTCCAGAAGAACAGTATAGATCTTACGATAGCGCTAAAAGGACCACACCAGCTGCAAGTTTTAGCGTGAGACTTTTTCACTTCTCTGTTACGTTGCAAACTTTAAAAACATTGCCCCACCACGAAAAGTATAACGTTTCTCACTGGATAGACAGAATGTTTGTAGGTGGAGCTGAAGGTTAACATTAAGACCATGATTGGTCAGATGAAAACACAGCCAGATAGTTTTTTTTAAAACCAAATTCGGTAATTTGTAGTAAGAAGAAGTTAGGAGAGAGTTGCTTGAGAGTTGCTTCCGAGAGGGCCTGCTGGACGGAGCTGCGCTGGCCGCCGCCCCCTGACGAACACCAACAAGGTAATGAACGCACGCAATGCCGCATTTTTGAGCGCATAAGGCTTCACTCAGAACTGCAGAAGTCTCATCTGTTACATCCCCTTTTTGCGTAATACTAGTGGCGATCGGCAATTAAAGCTCATGGTGTTCACATTTGCCACTTGAAGTAAAAATCTGAAACGCAATGATTTTTCTGTTATATAGTTATTGAGAAGCCACATCAGCCACTGTAATTTACAACAAGTTAGATAAGTAATTAAAGATAATTGAGGGTCACTGTAGACCATTTTGATAGTTTTCTCTTTTGCGAAACTTAATTTAAACCTAGATAATAGATGTGATATGGCATAGGTCATCCTTCGATCCATTGCAGAACTTGGAAACCCATTCAGGGAATATTCACTCACATTTTTGTTGAACGCAGTTGGTTTTTACCATCCTGTATTAAAACATTTCCTTTTATCAATAGTGTAATTTATAAACAATGTTTTGTGAGTAGAATGAAATTTACAATGGTAAACTTAACTGCTTTTTTGACGTTATTTTACGAGCTAACAAAAATTAGGAAAGCCTTGAACCCCTTCCACTAAATTTAGTTAGTATTAAGATTCTTTTACAGGGAGTGCAGTCGAGCTGACGCTGAAATCATTAAGTATTTGGTTATATCATCGCTAGTCTCACGGAACTCTTCTGAATTCTACATGTCATGTGTGGTCTGGCGTCGCCTTACCAGCAACAGGTCCCAGGTTCAAAATAGACAATTCCCTAAAAAACACGCTCAGAGCGTCGTTGCATGAAAGTGGTAGGGAGAGACGATATAGAACAAACAGACACCACGCAGAATGTTTAGAAAATGGCGACCCTGCCAGGATGGTAAAATGACGTTATTGAAGGTCGACCACATTCCTAACTAGGTCAGAAAAATATCCTGTTGAAAAATTTTCGTAGTAAAAAATTTTTTTTCTAGAGTTTTAAATACTCGAAAACCGTAGCTGCTGCGATAGATAGTAAGAAAGTGTCAGAGACAATAGCATAATTGAGTTGTGAATTTTAATATTGTTAGAATTAAGTATTCTCCTCAATGCAAGCACACAGGTGGCGGATACATCGTTGACAAGTTGCTTCTGATCCAACAAGCAAATGAATGGATTGTCAGTCTTGGTTGTGTCAAGTCGTGTGAACAAAAAGTTTATGAAACGCGTGAGATCGTATGAGCGCAAGTTGACTCGAAGCAGGGCGCGTGAATTGCTTTTAAAACAGAAAATAAGGTATTCGGAAAGATTAGCAATGGCAGATCGAGACCTTGACCGAATCGAGGTAAAGACCCAGCATGAAAATGGACAGAGAATAGGGGACAGTATAACAGACGATGCAGTATCGCGAGAAATAGGACATATAACGCACTATAACGAGAATAATGTACGCCAAGGCATAGAAAACGTAAGTCAGCATACGACAGAGGAGCAGGAAAGTAGAGAGACAGTCGATGAGGATTCTAACTTGCGCCTTGAATACGTAGAACCCATAGTACAAGTAATCAGAGCTCCCTCACCACAGAGTACAAGGAATGCGAGCAGAAACGTGTCACAGCACAGTTCAATGCAATCGGTTGCGAACTAACACTTGGGTGAAAACACAGAGCGTAGGACGTGGGAAGAAAACGCAATAAGACCCACCAATTAGGCAGAATTACTACAACAAATTACAGAAACCATGACAAGGCAAAATAAAGACATAGCGAACCAAATTGAAATTCAAATCGCAGAACCCACGAGACAAATGCGTGAGATTAAAGAACAAAACAAAAAAATCAGTTACTCCTAAGCCATATTGAAGACGAGGTAAAAGAATCTCTAGAAGTGATAGGAAACTTAATAACAGGTCACAATCAATTGAGAACAGACATTGACAAGGTACAAGTGGACGTACAAACATTGCGTAATGACACTCAGGACGAGATCAAAACATTACGTAACAACACCCACGGAGAACTCAAGAAACTAGAGAAACAGATAAACGAAATTACTAGACAAGCAGTAGGTACAGCGTGTGAATTTGTTGAAAACAGTGTGTTACACAAACGTATCACGAAAGCAGCGCTGAAAAGATATGATAACCGTATAGTCAAAATAGAAGCGCAAACGAAGCGACAATTTCAGAAATTGCGAACAGAGTTGTTGCAAACTATTGAAGAGCGTAGTGAACAGGATCGAACAAGCACAGAGTCTGCAACCACATCCGTATCTGTAACAGCACCGAAAAAACAAGCAATTAACGAAGATATTACACATTTGCGATTCCAATCACAGGCGGAAAGTAACATACGTGAAATCAGACAGCCTGCACAGCAACAAACACGTTTCGAAATTCTTGATGAACAAACGTCATCACAAACACGTGCGGAACCACAAATGTATGTTTCAAGACAGTTTGGATCGTGCAATGAAGCAGCAAGGTTAGCCAGACAAGATACCCAACCAATACGTGACAATGGAAAGCCAGGTCGCGAAGAGTACAGTGCAATGCATTCAGCTACACGTTCACAACCGATGGAAGAAAATTATTGCGTACCACTCCAACGACACTACGCAAGGGTATGCGAAAGTTACAATGGACAATATCCAATGGATCTACCACAACCGTAAAGAACGACGGGAGAAATTATCAGAAACAAAAGTGGCGAAGAATCGCGAATTTCATATGGAACTATGACGAAGTACGACAACGATCATTTCCTCACAGTCAGAAAATTTCAACACTTTCGAGAAGGAAACTCATTACATCCACGAACTTTTATTGATCAATTCCGAGTAGGATTACCAGAACACTGGACGCTAGCACACAAATTAGACTTTATATGTGCACACATGTCAGGAACAGTGGCAGAAACCATGCAGAATGTTACAGCGACATGCCGATCGTACGAAGATTTCAGAGAGAAGGTTCTCTCACGATATTGGTCCAGCGAAGCACAGAACAGAGTGAAGTACGAATTATTGCAGAACCCATATTTGAAAATTCAGGAGAGAAGAGTTCCGTGAAATTTTTCAAATTAATGGCGAAGAAAAATCAATGCTTAGACGTACCTTACAGTGACGGAGAGTTGATTAAATTATGCGCGATGAAGCTACCATTGAAATACCAGCAATCATTAGTAGGTCGCGGAGGCAATGACGTCGAAGTATTTAAAGGTATTCTAAGGGAACTAGAGTTCATATTTTCGGAAGATGACGCAAGAAAAAGACGAAGCGCACGTGAAAACGAAAGCAAAAAGCAGCGGAATCCACAAGACACAGTACGAAGAAACAATAATTACGAACCATGTGATAACTTCGCACCAAGAAACGACAATAGATTTCAACAAAGAACCGGTTATGGATTTACAAGAGAATATGGCAATAACTATAATTCACCCAGGAACGGCAACAACTATTACAGAGGGAATAACGACAACCGGAACGGGTACTGGAGAACCAATAGACCGACAAATTATCAACAAAGAAACCACTATCAACAAGCTGAACAAGAAAAGAGAATACACATAGAAGAGGTGGAGGTAAGACCACCAAACCCCGATAAACGTTCTAATTGACAGCTAAGCGCCCATGCCAAAGAGAATGACGCACCGACCCAGGACAATTGCAGCACTTTGAACAGAGAAGTAAAAATCTTATCACGTGAAGAGAAGAAGGAAGAAACAAATCCGCAGGGACCAGATGAAAACGAAGACAAGAAAATAACAATATCGTATTGGGACGAAATTAATTGGGAGAATACTGACGAGGAAGATGAATTACCAGAGGCATGCACAACGAATTTAGGAGGAAAGGACGAAGTAATGAGTATTGCAGGGCTATTTGAGATGGAAACCAGGGAAAGCAAATTCAATGAGAATAATACGCAGTTGACAGAAGTTGAAAATAAGTTACGAGTGGGCACACAACCCAACGTATATAATGAAGGAAGTTATGAAGCGATAATTAGAGCATTTAGATGCGATTATGTGGAAGTAGCGACGAAGAAGGAAAAGATAGACGAGGATGAGGAAAAAGTACAGGATGTTGAAGAAAGCGCAAATGAAGGAAGAAATAGAAAAGAGGAAATAAAAGAGAGAGAAGTAGCAGTCGGAGCTTATCCTACAGAAAGTTCGAATTCACAAGGGAAATTCTTAAAAAGACTCATGTATGACTCAGTGGAGGATTCGTTGATGCAAGAAGAAGAAGAACAGGACCAACCCTTTCAAATTGTGAAGGCCATGGTAAAGTATATCCCAGTCAATATTGTAATTGATAGCGGAAGTGAACTGACTGCGATCTCAGAAAATTTATTCATGCAGTGTAATGCCAATGAGGAATTGCCAGTTCTGAAAACACTTAAGATTAAAGTAAGAGGTCTTATTAGAAACAATGCTGCGGAAGTTATGAGACAAACAAGGTTAACTCTTTCGTGCCACGGTCAAAAGATCGAAGCCAACTTCGTGATTATACCGAAACTAACTGTAGATTTGATAATAGGTGCAGATTTTTTAAATGAGAGACGAGCGATAATAGATATGGGGAAACGTAGCGTAACATTCGGGAATTTCACACTTCTCTTTGAGCAAAAGCTAAAATTAGAAGAAATACCAGTTATAAACAAACAATTAAGAATGATGCGAGATAAAGAGGATGAAGAATTAGACTGGTATGCACAAAAGGGAGAATCGCCTCAACTCATGTTAGAAGTCCATAAAGAAATCGACGAAAAATTGCAATAAGTTCAAGATATTTTGGAACGCAGTAAAAGAGTATTAGAGGGTATTTTACCTAAGACTGGCAGTATTAAACGCTTTCAGTACAAGTTTGAAGATTAATTTCATTACTGGTAAATAATCAGCACAATATTTCAAGATTATGTTGCAAATAAGATCGTCAGGAGAAAGAAGAATGAAGAGAGAGGAAGGTGGGAAAAAGAAAGTTTCAATAATAACACCAATAGTACCATAGATTAAGGTGAAGGGATAAAGTGTACATAGTCTAACAGCATGAAATACTAAACTGATATACACCACAACACTACACAAAAAAACCGAATTTGAGGATTTCTTGTAGAAGTTAAGACTCAGAATATCTTAGAATTGTAACCTGGAAAGGGCGCTGAAATTTGTAAAGTTTTTAAAAAGGCGCAAAATAATGTAGGTACTAGACATATGTTAGATGACTATAAGTAAAACTTTTTGTAAGAACCATTGTAAAAACTCCAGCAAAGACCAGATGCAACGACCCACAAGTTGCAATGTGAGAAGTATCAAGAAAGAAAAGGACGTAATTAGCAAGACATGATTCCTACAAGGCAGAACCGTCGAGAGAAGGGAAAGGACAGCGAGACCAACAGAAGGCTCTTGTAACTGAAGTGGGCAATAAATTTGACCACTAGGCAGAACCCTGCTGGGACGGAACACCCTGCAGTGACGCGACGGGACGCCGAACGCCAGAAAGGTCTCCGAGAGCCCCCACTCAGCAGAGCGAGCAAAAAACAGCCTTATGAGAAGACCGCTTGGGCAAGCAACCACTGGCAAAAAATATGTGTAAAAGTCACACTACTGCTATTAAACAGCACGCTGATGCACGAAACTGAAGACAACGTCCACAAAAGTAGAAATGCATGTCCAAACCATTTATCAAACTGTTACTAAGAGGAGAACTTCAAAGCGACTAGTTCTCAATAAATATTTCCATATCCTGCCCAGAGAAGAACCAAGAATCAAGTAAGAAGCAGAGAAAAAGCAGGAAGAACAGAAGTTGAAGATTCGCAAGATTGAGACCAAGAAAAAAGATGGGTGAAGAATAGACAGCATACCTTCCCAAATCCCTTTCTTATTGTAAACTAGTCGTCTGCGAAGTATTACAACGAAAAACGACCGCTTTCAGCGACACATAACGATGACTTTAATGCATAAAAAGCCAGTAAACCACCAGATTCAGCACTCACAGCTCCATTCCATTATGGAACCTCCACAACAGCAACACACACTTGCAAAGCCAACAAGGAATGACGAACGAAGCTGTACATCAAATAATTGCCCACATCCATCACCTTCATGCAAAAACATTCGCCAACCTCATGCTTAAAAATTTATAGGATTGTGAGAATGTGTGAAATCAAATTATGTGATGTAGGAATTGTGCCAAAGAAACGTGTGAAAAACTAAATAAGTTAAGCACACCAGACAGTAATAAACTACAAAATAACAGTCGTTGACTATGGACTTAAATAAAAAATAGACTATCGATAAATATAATCCATTAGTTCTGAAATGGACAGTATATAAAGAACAAAAGTAAGGCATAATAAACACTAAAACTCTATGCCACTTATATTCTCCTCATAAAAATAAAAGAATAACTATATTTTACTTATTTTCTCCTTATGAAAACAAAGAATAAAAAATTATCTTGTTGGATGTTTTCCCATTTTTTTAACATTTGTACCATTTGTTAGGATAATATCTCAATACTTGTGTATGTATACTTCTTTGTCAAAGCAATTCTTGGAAATAATTCTTATTTGTTAGTGTAGCAATGTTGAAATGAGTGTCTAGAAACCAAAACATTCTACTTGTACACGATATTTAGAAAATGTGTTAGGAATAGATTTTACTTAATTACTACATTCATAAAAAATATGCATATATTTCTAAGAAAATCGATGTGAAAGACTCCTCACTTTCGATAACAAACTTCTTAAAAAACAAACTTCACACTTAAATAAAGAAAGAATATAATTAAAAATTAATAATAGCATAAAAATATTCTTCTCTTGTCATTTTTAAGAATAATGTGGAAGAATATAAAAATATAAATTAGTAATACAAACTAGCATAGAACAGAATAATGTGGCTGAACAGTAGGCAACAAAAGTAAGATAAAGAAGTAATTTTTGACTGACTTAGACAACGATTCAATCATTGCCTAACTTCAGTACAAAAATTAAGTTCGAAAGGTGGTGATATGTAAGGTGTCAGGCAAATCCAACACCTACCATGAAAACCCTGACATGATAAGCAAATCCAGTAGTATGTCACATAGCTCCGAATAAATCGTGACATTACATTAACCAAAGTAATATGAGTAACGAGTGAGCAAATGGAATACCACAGACTAACACAAGAATGCCTAAATGCATGTCATACCTTCCCACCGTGAGACAGACGCAGTTCCGAGGGGAGAAACGAGAACAGAAGCCGAGAGCAGAACCGTGTTAAGCGAGAAGGCCCTACGATAAGGGACGGACACCCACACCATCAGCTAACCGCTACGACTACACCACCCGCAAGTTTTTTAGCGTGAGACTTTTTTGCGTCTCTGTTACGTCAAGACCACCCCCTAGCCAATGTTAAAAGCTAGAGCCCTCCAGAAGAACAGTATAGATCTTACGATAACACAAAAAAGGGCCACACTACCCGCAAGTTTTAGCGTGAGACTTTTTCGCGTCTCTGTTACATTAGGACCACCCCCCAGCCCATGTTAAAAGATAGAGCCCTCCAGAAGAACAGTATAGATCTTACGATAGCGCTAAAAGGCCACACCAGCTGCAAATTTTAGCGTGAGACTTTTTCGCTTCTCTGTTACGTTGCAAACTTTCAAAACATTGCCCCACCACGAAAAGTATAACGTTTCTAATTGGATAGACAGAATGTTTGTAGGCGGAGCTTAAGGTTGACATTGAGTCCATGATTGGTCAGATGAAAACACAGCCAGAAAGTTTTTTTTAAACCAACTTCGGTAATTTGTAGTAAGAAGAAGTTAGGAGAGAGTTGCTTGAGAGTTGCTTCCGAGAGGGCCTGCTGGACAGAGCTGCGCTGGCCGCCGCCCCCTGATGAACACCAACAAGGTAATGAACGCACGCGATGCCGCATTTTTGAGCGCATAAGGCTTCACTCAGAACTGCAGAAGTCTCATCTGTTACATCCCCTTTTTGCGTAATACTAGTGGCGATCGGCAATTAAAGCTCATGGTGTTCACACTTGCCACTTGAAGTAAAAATCTGAAACGCAATGATTTTTCTGTTACATAGTTATTGAGAAGCCACATCAGCCACTGTAATTTACAACAAGTTAGATAAGTAATTAAAGATAATTGAGGGTCACTGTAGACCATTTTGATAGTTTTCTCTTTTGTGAAACTTAATTTAAACCTAGATAATAGATGTGATATGGTATAGGTCATCCTTCGATCCATTGCAGAACTTGGAAACCCATTCAGGGAATATTCACTCACATTTTTGTTGAACGCAGTTGGTTTTTACCATCCTGTATTAAAACATTTCCTTTTATCAATAGTGTAATTTATAAACAATGTTTTGTGAGTAGAATGAAATTTACAATGGTAAACTTAACTGCTTTTTTGACGTTATTTTACGAGCTAACAAAAATTAGGAAAGCCTTGAACCCCTTCCACTACATTTAGTTAGTATTAAGATTCTTTTACAGGGAGTGCAGTCGAGCTGACGCTGAAATCATTAAGTATTTGGTTATATCATCGCTAGTCTCACGGAACTCTTCTGAATTCTACATGTCATGTGTGGTCTGGCGTCGCCTTACCAGCAACAGGTCCCAGGTTCAAAATAGACAATTCCCTAAAAAACACGCTCAGAGCGTCGTTGCATGAAAGTGGTAGGGAGAGACGATATAGAACAAAGAGACACCACGCAGAATGTTTAGAAAATGGCGACCCTGCCAGGATGGTAAAATGACGTTATTGAAGGTCGACCACATTCCTAACTAGGTCAGAAAAATATCCTGTTGAAAAATTTTCGTAGTAAAAAATTTTTTTTCTAGAGTTTTAAATACTCGAAAACCGTAGCTGCTGCGATAGATAGTAAGAAAGTGTCAGAGACAATAGCATAATTGAGTTGTGAATTTTAATATTGTTAGAATTAAGTATTCTCCTCAATGCAAGCACACAGGTGGCGGATACATCGTTGACAAGTTGCTTCTGATCCAACAAGCAAATGAATGGATTGTCAGTCTTGGTTGTGTCAAGTCGTGTGAACAAAAAGTTTATGAAACGCGTGAGATCGTATGAGCGCAAGTTGACTCGAAGCAGGGCGCGTGAATTGCTTTTAAAACAGAAAATAAGGTATTCGGAAAGATTAGCAATGGCAGATCGAGACCTTGACCGAATCGAGGTAAAGACCCAGCATGAAAATGGACAGAGAATAGGGGACAGTATAACAGACGATGCAGTATCGCGAGAAATAGGACATATAACGCACTATAACGAGAATAATGTACGCCAAGGCATAGAAAACGTAAGTCAGCATACGACAGAGGAGCAGGAAAGTAGAGAGACAGTCGATGAGGATTCTAACTTGCGCCTTGAATACGTAGAACCCATAGTACAAGTAATCAGAGCTCCCTCACCACAGAGTACAAGGAATGCGAGCAGAAACGTGTCACAGCACAGTTCAATGCAATCGGTTGCGAACCAACACTTGGGTGAAAACACAGAGCGTAGGACGTGGGAAGAAAACGCAATAAGACCCACCAATTAGGCAGAATTACTACAACAAATTACAGAAACCATGACAAGGCAAAATAAAGACATAGCGAACCAAATTGAAATTCAAATCGCAGAACCCACGAGACAAATGCGTGAGATTAAAGAACAAAACAAAAAAATCAGTTACTCCTAAGCCATATTGAAGACGAGGCAAAAGAATCTCTAGAAGTGATAGGAAACTTAATAACAGGTCACAATCAATTGAGAACAGACATTGACAAGGTACAAGTGGACGTACAAACATTGCGTAATGACACTCAGGACGAGATCAAAACATTACGTAACAACACCCACGGAGAACTCAAGAAACTAGAGAAACAGATAAACGAAATTACTAGACAAGCAGTAGGTACAGCGTGTGAATTTGTTGAAAACAGTGTGTTACACAAACGTATCACGAAAGCAGCGCTGAAAAGATATGATAACCGTATAGTCAAAATAGAAGCGCAAACGAAGCGACAATTTCAGAAATTGCGAACAGAGTTGTTGCAAACTATTGAAGAGCGTAGTGAACAGGATCGAACAAGCACAGAGTCTGCAACCACATCCGTATCTGTAACAGCACCGAAAAAACAAGCAATTAACGAAGATATTACACATTTGCGATTCCAATCACAGGCGGAAAGTAACATACGTGAAATCAGACAGCCTGCACAGCAACAAACACGTTTCGAAATTCTTGATGAACAAACGTCATCACAAACACGTGCGGAACCACAAATGTATGTTTCAAGACAGTTTGGATCGTGCAATGAAGCAGCAAGGTTAGCCAGACAAGATACCCAACCAATACGTGACAATGGAAAGCCAGGTCGCGAAGAGTACAGTGCAATGCATTCAGCTACACGTTCACAACCGATGGAAGAAAATTATTGCGTACCACTCCAACGACACTACGCAAGGGTATGCGAAAGTTACAATGGACAATATCCAATGGATCTACCACAACCGTAAAGAACGACGGGAGAAATTATCAGAAACAAAAGTGGCGAAGAATCGCGAATTTCATATGGAACTATGACGAAGTACGACAACGATCATTTCCTCACAGTCAGAAAATTTCAACACTTTCGAGAAGGAAACTCATTACATCCACGAACTTTTATTGATCAATTCCGAGTAGGATTACCAGAACACTGGACGCTAGCACACAAATTAGACTTTATATGTGCACACATGTCAGGAACAGTGGCAGAAACCATGCAGAATGTTACAGCGACATGCCGATCGTACGAAGATTTCAGAGAGAAGGTTCTCTCACGATATTGGTCCAGCGAAGCACAGAACAGAGTGAAGTACGAATTATTGCAGAACCCATATTTGAAAATTCAGGAGAGAAGAGTTCCGTGAAATTTTTCGAATTAATGGCGAAGAAAAATCAATGCTTAGACGTACCTTACAGTGACGGAGAGTTGATTAAATTATGCGCGATGAAGCTACCATTGAAATACCAGCAATCATTAGTAGGTCGCGGAGGCAATGACGTCGAAGTATTTAAAGGTATTCTAAGGGAACTAGAGTTCATATTTTCGGAAGATGACGCAAGAAAAAGACGAAGCGCACGTGAAAACGAAAGCAAAAAGCAGCGGAATCCACAAGACACAGTACGAAGAAACAATAATTACGAACCATGTGATAACTTCGCACCAAGAAACGACAATAGATTTCAACAAAGAACCGGTTATGGATTTACAAGAGAATATGGCAATAACTATAATTCACCCAGGAACGGCAACAACTATTACAGAGGGAATAACGACAACCGGAACGGGTACTGGAGAACCAATAGACCGACAAATTATCAACAAAGAAACCACTATCAACAAGCTGAACAAGAAAAGAGAATACACATAGAAGAGGTGGAGGTAAGACCACCAAACCCCGATAAACGTTCTAATTGACAGCTAAGCGCCCATGCCAAAGAGAATGACGCACCGACCCAGGACAATTGCAGCACTTTGAACAGAGAAGTAAAAATCTTATCACGTGAAGAGAAGAAGGAAGAAACAAATCCGCAGGGACCAGATGAAAACGAAGACAAGAAAATAACAATATCGTATTGGGACGAAATTAATTGGGAGAATACTGACGAGGAAGATGAATTACCAGAGGCATGTACAACGAATTTAGGAGGAAAGGACGAAGTAATGAGTATTGCAGGGCTATTTGAGATGGAAACCAGGGAAAGCAAATTCAATGAGAATAATACGCAGTTGACAGAAGTTGAAAATAAGTTACGAGTGGGCACACAACCCAACGTATATAATGAAGGAAGTTATGAAGCGATAATTAGAGCATTTAGATGCGATTATGTGGAAGTAGCGACGAAGAAGGAAAAGATAGACGAGGATGAGGAAAAAGTACAGGATGTTGAAGAAAGCGCAAATGAAGGAAGAAATAGAAAAGAGGAAATAAAAGAGAGAGAAGTAGCAGTCGGAGCTTATCCTACAGAAAGTTCGAATTCACAAGGGAAATTCTTAAAAAGACTCATGTATGACTCAGTGGAGGATTCGTTGATGCAAGAAGAAGAAGAACAGGACCAACCCTTTCAAATTGTGAAGGCCATGGTAAAGTATATCCCAGTCAATATTGTAATTGATAGCGGAAGTGAACTGACTGCGATCTCAGAAAATTTATTCATGCAGTGTAATGCCAATGAGGAATTGCCAGTTCTGAAAACACTTAAGATTAAAGTAAGAGGTCTTATTAGAAACAATGCTGCGGAAGTTATGAGACAAACAAGGTTAACTCTTTCGTGCCACGGTCAAAAGATCGAAGCCAACTTCGTGATTATACCGAAACTAACTGTAGATTTGATAATAGGTGCAGATTTTTTAAATGAGAGACGAGCGATAATAGATATGGGGAAACGTAGCGTAACATTCGGGAATTTCACACTTCTCTTTGAGCAAAAGCTAAAATTAGAAGAAATACCAGTTATAAACAAACAATTAAGAATGATGCGAGATAAAGAGGATGAAGAATTAGACTGGTATGCACAAAAGGGAGAATCGCCTCAACTCATGTTAGAAGTCCATAAAGAAATCGACGAAAAATTGCAATAAGTTCAAGATATTTTGGAACGCAGTAAAAGAGTATTAGAGGGTATTTTACCTAAGACTGGCAGTATTAAACGCTTTCAGTACAAGTTTGAAGATTAATTTTATTACTGGTAAATAATCAGCACAATATTTCAAGATTATGTTGCAAATAAGATCGTCAGGAGAAAGAAGAATGAAGAGAGAGGAAGGTGGGAAAAAGAAAGTTTCAATAATAACACCAATAGTACCATAGATTAAGGTGAAGGGATAAAGTGTACATAGTCTAACAGCATGAAATACTAAACTGATATACACCACAACACTACACAAAAAAACCGAATTTGAGGATTTCTTGTAGAAGTTAAGACTCAGAATATCTTAGAATTGTAACCTGGAAAGGGCGCTGAAATTTGTAAAGTTTTTAAAAAGGCGCAAAATAATGTAGGTACTAGACATATGTTAGATGACTATAAGTAAAACTTTTTGTAAGAACCATTGTAAAAACTCCAGCAAAGACCAGATGCAACGACCCACAAGTTGCAATGTGAGAAGTATCAAGAAAGAAAAGGACGTAATTAGCAAGACATGATTCCTACAAGGCAGAACCGTCGAGAGAAGGGAAAGGACAGCGAGACCAACAGAAGGCTCTTGTAACTGAAGTGGGCAATAAATTTGACCACTAGGCAGAACCCTGCTGGGACGGAACACCCTGCAGTGACGCGACGGGACGCCGAACGCCAGAAAGGTCTCCGAGAGCCCCCACTCAGCAGAGCGAGCAAAAAACAGCGTTATGAGAAGACCGCTTGGGCAAGCAACCACTGGCAAAAAATATGTGTAAAAGTCACACTACTGCTATTAAACAGCACGCTGATGCACGAAACTGAAGACAACGTCCACAAAAGTAGAAATGCATGTCCAAACCATTTATCAAACTGTTACTAAGAGGAGAACTTCAAAGCGACTAGTTATCAATAAATATTTCCATATCCTGCCCAGAGAAGAACCAAGAATCAAGTAAGAAGCAGAGAAAAAGCAGGAAGAACAGAAGTTGAAGATTCACAAGATTGAGACCAAGAAAAAAGATGGGTGAAGAATAGACAGCATACCTTCCCAAATCCCTTTCTTATTGTAAACTAGTCGTCTGCGAAGTATTACAACGAAAAACGACCGCTTTCAGCGACACATAACGATGACTTTAACGCATAAAAAGCCAGTAAACCACCAGATTCAGCACTCACAGCTCCATTCCATTATGGAACCTCCACAACAGCAACACACACTTGCAAAGCCAACAAGGAATGACGAACGAAGCTGTACATCAAATACTTGCCCACATCCATCACCTTCATGCAAAAACATTCGCCAACCTCATGCTTAAAAATTTATAGGATTGTGAGAATGTGTGAAATCAAATTATGTGATGTAGGAATTGTGCCAAAGAAACGTGTGAAAAACTAAATAAGTTAAGCACACCAGACAGTAATAAACTACAAAATAACAGTCGTTGACTATGGACTTAAATAAAAAATAGACTATCGATAAATATAATCCATTAGTTCTGAAATGGACAGTATATAAAGAACAAAAGTAAGGCATAATAAACACTAAAACTCTATGCCACTTATATTCTCCTCATAAAAATAAAAGAATAACTATATTTTACTTATTTTCTCCTTATGAAAACAAAGAATAAAAAATTATCTTGTTGGATGTTTTCCCATTTTTTTAACATTTGTACCATTTGTTAGGATAATATCTCAATACTTGTGTATGTATACTTCTTTGTCAAAGCAATTCTTGGAAATAATTCTTATTTGTTAGTGTAGCAATGTTGAAATGAGTGTCTAGAAACCAAAACATTCTACTTGTACACGATATTTAGAAAATGTGTTAGGAATAGATTTTACTTAATTACTACATTCATAAAAAATATGCATATATTTCTAAGAAAATCGATGTGAAAGACTCCTCACTTTCGATAACAAACTTCTTAAAAAACAAACTTCACACTTAAATAAAGAAAGAATATAATTAAAAATTAATAATAGCATAAAAATATTCTTCTCTTGTCATTTTTAAGAATAATGTGGATGAATATAAAAATATAAATTAGTAATACAAACTAGCATAGAACAGAATAATGTGGCTGAACAGTAGGCAACAAAAGTAAGATAAAGAAGTAATTTTTGACTGACTTAGACAACGATTCAATCATTGCCTAACTTCAGTACAAAAATTAAGTTCGAAAGGTGGTGATATGTAAGGTGTCAGGCAAATCCAACACCTACCATGAAAACCCTGACATGATAAGCAAATCCAGTAGTATGTCACATAGCTCCGAATAAATCGTGACATTACATTAACCAAAGTAATATGAGTAACGAGTGAGCAAATGGAATACCACAGACTAACACAAGAATGCCTAAATGCATGTCATACCTTCCCACCGTGAGACAGACGCAGTTCCGAGGGGAGAAACGAGAACAGAAGCCGAGAGCAGAACCGTGTTAAGCGAGAAGGCCCTACGATAAGGGACGGACACCCACACCATCAGCTAACCGCTACGACTACACCACCCGCAAGTTTTTTAGCGTGAGACTTTTTTGCGTCTCTGTTACGTCAAGACCACCCCCCAGCCAATGTTAAAAGCTAGAGCCCTCCAGAAGAACAGTATAGATCTTACGATAACACAAAAAAGGGCCACACTACCCGCAAGTTTTAGCGTGAGACTTTTTCGCGTCTCTGTTACATTAGGACCACCCCCCAGCCCATGTTAAAAGATAGAGCCCTCCAGAAGAACAGTATAGATCTTACGATAGCGCTAAAAGGCCACACCAGCTGCAAATTTTAGCGTGAGACTTTTTCGCTTCTCTGTTACGTTGCAAACTTTCAAAACATTGCCCCACCACGAAAAGTATAACGTTTCTAATTGGATAGACAGAATGTTTGTAGGCGGAGCTTAAGGTTAACATTGAGTCCATGATTGGTCAGATGAAAACACAGCCAGAAAGTTTTTTGTAAACCAACTTCGGTAATTTGTAGTAAGAAGAAGTTAGGAGAGAGTTGCTTGAGAGTTGCTTCCGAGAGGGCCTGCTGGACAGAGCTGCGCTGGCCGCCGCCCCCTGATGAACACCAACAAGGTAATGAACGCACGCGATGCCGCATTTTTGAGCGCATAAGGCTTCACTCAGAACTGCAGAAGTCTCATCTGTTACATCCCCTTTTTGCGTAATACTAGTGGCGATCGGCAATTAAAGCTCATGGTGTTCACACTTGCCACTTGAAGTAAAAATCTGAAACGCAATGATTTTTCTGTTATATAGTTATTGAGAAGCCACATCAGCCACTGTAATTTACAACAAGTTAGATAAGTAATTAAAGATAACTGAGGGTCACTGTAGACCATTTTGATAGTTTTCTCTTTTGTGAAACTTAATTTAAACCTAGATAATAGATGTGATATGGCATAGGTCATCCTTCGATCCATTGCAGAACTTGGAAACCCATTCAGGGAATATTCACTCACATTTTTGTTGAACGCAGTTGGTTTTTACCATCCTGTATTAAAACATTTCCTTTTATCAATAGTGTAATTTATAAACAATGTTTTGTGAGTAGAATGAAATTTACAATGGTAAACTTAACTGCTTTTTTGACGTTATTTTACGAGCTAACAAAAATTAGGAAAGCCTTGAACCCCTTCCACTAAATTTAGTTAGTATTAAGATTCTTTTACAGGGAGTGCAGTCGAGCTGACGCTGAAATCATTAAGTATTTGGTTATATCATCGCTAGTCTCACGGAACTCTTCTGAATTCTACATGTCATGTGTGGTCTGGCGTCGCCTTACCAGCAACTGGTCCCAGGTTCAAACTAGACAATTCCCTAAAAAACACGCTCAGAGCGTCGTTGCGCGAAAGTGGTAGGGAGAGACGATATAGAACAAACAGACACCACGCAGAATGTTTAGAAATTCACGACTTCCAGAGATTTGTGACTCTATATGATATTTTCGTTTCTTTCGAGAGATGCATATTAGGCCTGCAGATGGCATAATGAAATGCTGAAACTGGTAACCTGCAAAATAAAATAACATCTTGATTTACACGGCTATTGGTGAATTACATTAACATTGATAATCACTATAAAAATGGCTGGAACCAACATTGGCGCATTTCTTTACTGGCCTAAGAGACTTGTTAGGTGTAAGGAGGGTGAAGAAGAGAGCTTTCATGCCGAATTTTACGCGAGACGTTTCATTGGCTCCTTTAATCTCTTGGGGGAAGCTTCGACAAGGTTCTAGGAGCTTGACAAAGGAGAATTCCTACTCGCCTTTCCTTGGGCTCTGATTGGGCAGGTGTCTCACGGCAACGAGCGTGACAGTGGAGATCATATGTACGTTGGAGGCAGATAGCCATGGAGAGTGGCAGAGATGAGATGTGTTCAACGTTGTAGAAGGCTGAAGAAAGACTTCAGAGGCTGTGCCCATGCGGAGCTGCTACAGGCTGCAAGCTAAAATGGTTATAGAAAATGTAATTATATGTAGGGTTTGCTAGGAGTTTAGGTAAGGGCGTTACTTGATAGAATCAGTGTTTTCGGGAATAGAGAACGATCTAAGTTGCTCGATATCTGTTAGTTAGTCAATTATGTACCTCGCTATATCTTTGCGAAACTGACCGATCCTCTCTGTTAAAAAAAAGGAATGTTCTACAGAGGCTCATCGTGTTACTGTCTATCGGAGCTTTATTTAAAGACTCAGGCTTTGCCATTCCGGACTTTATCTGTGCTTGTGCTGTCGTACTTTCCGCTAGTGCTTCTGCAGATTCACCCATGTTCCTTAGCGCCTTTAACATAATATGTCTAGTGCCCGTACGGCTAATATTCCATTCAATTTTGCAATATAATTCCTTAACGAACAGAGGCTTCCCACTGCTGATCCTTTCGTCCATCATGTTTCTGTCTGATAATGAATTTGCACGGGATAATCATCCTTAACAATCTACCCCAATTTTGGCCTCAAATTTCATGTCAAATATTCAATACAGTTGGAATAAAAGTTTTAGTTTGCTATGAAGCTTTTTAAATGACCTTGTGCACGGCCTCAGTGCAATATTAGTCAGTACTATGAAAAATATCTGTAGCGAACAAATATCGTTTGAAAACTAAGCCGTCATCTCCACAGGGCTGTACCGAGTCAGCATTATCTTGCACTGGGTTGGCTTCAGAATATTTTCCCTAGATTTCAGGGCTTAGATGATTCATACTTTGATTAGAATCCGGTATAGCAAATGCATTTGTGGTAGACGACAAACTAGGTACAGTGAAAGAGAGAGTATCAGGTGGGCGACGTTTCTAATGTGTTCTAATGTGGCACGAGCCATTGGCTGTTATTAGCTTACAAGTCACTACCGATTTCGACTTCGAGATACCTCCAAATTTTACACATCAAAAACGACAAGCACCTTATAACTTCCCTAACAGAATCTCTAATTTCTATCTTTTTATCAGTCCGCTTAATTTTGCAGTATACTTACGTAACAATACATCTCAAAAGATAATTGCAACGCTAGAAACTGGAAATAATTCCCATGTCACGCAAAGCTCATAAAACATAAATGTGTGAAACTGACACCAACGATTTGACTAACCATGCACACAATGAAAGTCCGGAAGGAACAACAGAAACAAAATCGTCCATAGTAATATAATTTATTCGTATACGGAACGATGAGTTTGCACGCTTTTAGCCGTGTGTTTTCAACTGAATGAAGGTAATTTTTCTTTTGCCAGATGCGTTTCGCTTCAGTTTATTAGAACATCATCAGCTCCCTCAAACACATTTATATTTTCGTTTGTTTGCAGTACTTACATCTTGCGTGTGCTACTATTGCAGATGTAACATACAAACAGTTCTGATCTAGGTACCTGTTGCTCAACACATTTTTCATTACTTACTGCGTGTGTAGTGAAACTGTTCTAGATTTGTTCTCGCCGAACTGGAGCTCTACCTCTACCAGTAAACACCATTCTCAGCAAAGAACACAAACTTAGCACTGACAAACACTGCCTTTCATGGTGTTAACTTTTTTGAGTGTTGTGAGCCAGTACACTACCGATTTACAAAGATCTGCGTATGTCTTCGAGGCTGTACTACTGGGCGTCTCGCTAGGAG
Source organism: Schistocerca piceifrons (assembly GCF_021461385.2). Classification (NCBI taxonomy): domain Eukaryota; kingdom Metazoa; phylum Arthropoda; class Insecta; order Orthoptera; family Acrididae; genus Schistocerca; species Schistocerca piceifrons. The sequence continues at coordinate 144,708,827 of NC_060139.1, forward strand.
GTGCGTGACTCCGTATAAAGAAGTCACGCGGACTGGCTGTCGAGAGAGTCGGTCATTGCCCCATGAGCCAGTCACTTGTGTGCGAGGGGCTAGACTAGCAATGCCTTACCTCTCCAGTTAGTGGTTGTTGTCTCCGTTAGAGGCAAGAGTAGTGTGGGCTATGTGGAGTGCTTCCAGGTAATGGACATCAAGTTTGTGGTTGACACAACGCACCTTGGAGAGGACCGGCCGTGATAGCCGTAGTGAACGCTTGGCGAATAAGGTCCACTAATAGAGGTGTTATTTGTGGACGATCTGTGCAACAGATGGAGCTCACAGGCTGTGCCTCTGCTACTTGCGAATTGTGGATGCTTCCCGATACATAACTGATGGTATTAATAAAGGAAAACTGACAGGATTACAGTGCATGAAATGGTGGTTCAATTGGCTCTGAACACTTCTGAGGTCTTTAGTCCCCTAGAACTTCGAACTACTTAAACCTAACTAACCTAAATACATCACACACATCCATGCCCGAGGCAGGATTCGAACCCGCGACCGTAGCGGTCGCGCGGCTGCAGACTGTAGCGCCTAGAACTGTTCGGCCACAGTGGCCGGCATGAAATGGTCAGCATTGTGTCTGCTTGTAAATAGTTTTGGCTTGCACTGGGGCAAGTTCCTCACTTGTTTGACTGAAATTCTAATGATTGTCTCCACCTCCAATCTTTCTGTATTTCGAGGGCTCAAGGTGCCGCATGCCTAGGAATTTGTCTGTGTGCTAATTTGTTTTGTTTACTGTAATATTTTAAGTTCTTCACGTGCTGGCTCACTTATTTGGGTAGCGCTGATTTTTCCTGTACCTACTATTCAGGGTGATGAGGGTAGAATTGTTTTGACTAGTTTGCATCGAGTGACTGGCGTGAGCCGAGAATGAGAGCCGTTATGAAACTTCTTGTCAGATTTTAACTGTGTGCCGGACCGAGACTCGAACTCTGGACTTTTCCCTTTCGCGGGCAAGTGCTCTACCGGTTGATCACTTTCCCGCGAAACGTAAGGGTCCCGAGTTCGAGTATCGGTTTTAATCTGCCAGGAAGTTTCATACCAGCGCAGAGAGAAAATTTCATCCTGGAGAGCAATTATGTTTTAATTTTGCTTAAGCTCAGTTTTTTAAGATCTGTGTAACGGAAGCTTCCTTAGAATCAGTAAGGGAAACTTGTTTACAATTAGCGTAGTTAAAGAATTTTAATTTCCCTTAAAGATCACGGCTGTTCTCCCTACATTTCATTTAGTAAATATTATACCGTTCATATGATTAATTCTAAGTTTCATTAATTCCAGTTTTTCTTTTAATTACAGCAAGATTCGCCGAACAAGTTTGGTCTTTAAAAACTGTTTTCTGGCAGCTTCATTTGTTGCTGTTATGTTTGTCATTATTTTATAGGTGTGTTTCAGGATTTTTCTGAGCCCTGTATTTGTTAATCTATTTGTGGACGAAGCTGTCAGGAAGGCCGTAGGCTTAGTTTAGCTGTGAAGCCTACGCCGTCCATTGCATCTGTAGCAACCGTGTCATCTGAGTTTACTTAATTATGCAAAGCATCACCTGGTGTATATGTAGTTGTAACTTACAGATTTATTCTCATTTATTGTTAAATAAATGTGTGCAATTGATTGTATTGCCTCTGGGTTTGGTCCACGGTGCTTCTACGTCCGAAATGAGCGTAGATTGTAATTCAATGGTACTAAAGCAGCTCAGATCATTCTACGTTGTTGAAAACTGGGAGATTTGTTTTTCAGTTGTTTGTGGTCAAATGTTATGTGCAAGTGTGTATATGTGTGAGCGTGTGTTTTTCTTGTTTTGGGATGAGATATTTATTGTAATCATCTACTCTTGATTTATTCTTGCTCTCCATTTGTATGGTGATGATCATATTGTTTTAATGTTCCTCAAATGTGGAGTGATTAGTGTCATACTTCAAACGTTTCATATGTTCCTTATATCTTGTGTTAAAATCCCTGCTTGTTATTTCAATATATACTATTTGAGCTGTGGCGTCTGAGATGGTATATATCCGATTCCTGGAATTTGCTTCTCTTGGATGTTGAGGCTTTAAGTGTGTTCGAGGCAAAACAAGTCGGGTAAAACATATATTATCTTTGTCCAGCTGCAAACAGACGGTTAACCTTAAAGACATTAATATAATGTTGATAGCAAGTGATGATTGGCAGAGCAACAACATTAAATATCTGACTATTTAAATCTTTGTTATGAACTGATTTACTCTGTGAATTAGTATCAGAGGCAACCAAAATGGCGCAATTCCCATTTCAGTAAGCTGCAGGAGGTTAAAGTTGTGCACACAAGCGGAAATGGAAATCGGAATTGTGGCTCCAGCCAGGATGCCGCAAAAGCCAGAAATATGTTTCGATTTCCTGTGTACCTACACTCCAATCTGCCAGTAAAGGGCAAAAATCAATGAATACACACAGCCAGAGATGTTAAATAGTTTTCGCTTGTGTGCTGTTATAGAGCCTCAGAGGGCACTGAAAAGACACTTCTGTATTTTGAAATTGCACAAGGAGGAGAGAAACTAACGAAATTCTTACGAATTGTACATATACAGCCCAGTAGGAAGGCTACATGGTTAAATTTGGGAGAATAGAAGTTGTGAAATTCAAGACATAGAAATGTCACCTCTGGTCGGCAGGTGTGGCTGAGCGGTTCTAGCCGCTACGGTCGCAGGTTTGAATCTTGCCTCGGACTTGGATGTGTGTGATGTACTTAGGTTTAAGTAGTTCTAAGTTCTAGGGGAATGATGACCTCAGATGTTAAATCCCATAGTGCTCAGAGCCATTTGAACCTAATGTCACCTCTGCCAGAAACAACAGTTGTAAACCGACTGTACACCCACTCGAACTGAGAATGGATGGCAGATACCGGTACGTAATCCGATACCAATTCATCTCTGCGCCAGGTTTGTGGAGGAACCCCAGTTGCCCTATTTCCTGCCAAAATTTGAATTTCTCACCATGTCGTCAGAGCTTCGTTTCCTCACCAACATCCGCCATTTTGAATACGCCTTCTTGAGTCTGACGTCTTCGATTAATCTGGCAACAATTCAAGCTGTACCAGAAACTGCCTAGCCCCACTATTATGTGGGACATGCACCTTTTTCCCATCACTGAGCAGAGTTTTCTGTGCAGAGTATTTGCAGTAGATTTTGATGAAAATAGGATCTAATTCAGCAACAAATTCTGTATGTAATACAATTATCGCATTCGGTCTGGGGTCTCAATTTTAGCGACTTTGTTCACCACATCCCCACAGCCTCTATGATCTATGCCACACATCTTTGCAGGTAGTGCAGCAACTAAGCGAGTGTATTAAATCTGGATATTCCTTGGAAGGTACATTAGGAACGAAATTCAGTATTAGTTCAGTGCAATTACGATTCTGGATGATATTTGACGTTTAACATCGACATCGACCTCCTACATGTTCTTCCTCCCCTTTCTTGCCCCTTACCCTGTTCCCCAACCCTTCCTCTTACGTGCCTTCCCCCCGCCCCCCTTCCAAAGCCATGCACCTTTTTCTAGGAAATCAGATGCTTCCAAGCCTGCGCACATAGTTGTCTCTCCCAATGACAACTCAATATTGTATTGTCCAGTCACATTTCCCAACTCCGTTTTAAGGGGACCACAGCCTGCCTATCTAACGCATGTTAATTTAGGCAAGTATTTGATCCATTTCTGAAAAAAACTATGTAATGCAGGACCTTAATATTTTTACTGTATGTTACATGATGCTAGTAGACCAAACTGTACTAAATCTACTTTACGGTTTTTATAGTTTTTAAGAAATACTTTTTTAAATTTATTAACAAAAATTATTAAGCTTTTCCCGCGAACATTTTTTTTGTGAATTTTCTAATGGGGGGAATATTAATGCATGTAGTACCAGAGGTGACTTTTTATGTTATGCAGAGCCTCTGAAAATTTCATTCATTTATCTGTGATAGCTTCTGATACAATGGGGCATATGTATTGAAAATTTTAGTTTGCGAGAAATTGACTTCAAAGAAAAATCTTTTTAAATTTCTTACTTACAGTCAATTAAAACTGTCCTGCTGTATATGACGGCTATTCTTTGGCCTCTAGCAGATCTTCCAGCTTCTTTTTCACCTACCTGGATGTTTGTCTTGCTTTCTTGGCCATATTAGATACAGACGTGTGTGCATGGGCTATCCTCATTTTATCTTAATGTTGCAGCCGAGTGATAATATTTTCACCAGGATTAATTCGCAGCTTTTTCAGTACCCAACACTTTCCAATATTACCACAGTTGAATGTAATAACAGCATCATGAAGTCCTAGTTTCATTGTATGCATGCCTACAAATACAGTTTTAGGAAGGCGGTTCCAAATTATGCTGTTGAAACATTCATTTGGGTTCTGCGTCTGTCCATGCAGACATTTCCTTAGGAGGTCAGGATGAGCCAAGTCTCTGAAAACATGTTTTATTGCTCCAATAACAGCAGCAGGAAGAGAATGCTGGTGAGAATAAGATTCTCCAGTTGCATGAGCCCTATTGTATTTGCACCACGAATTTTCTCCAGATGGACACAATCCATGACATGGCTTATCATCAGTAGAGGACGTTAGGTATAGGCTTAACTTGCAGGAGCTTATATATAAATAGCTGTGAAAGAGGTGAGTACATTTGTAAACAAGCACTGCAAACTTAAGTATAACAACAACTCGCAATCACACTTGAACAAAACTAACTGCGTGTTTGAAAGCGTGTTGTTTACAAACAGCAGAAACAAAAGAATACCGACTGTTCCATTCCAAGGATATCCAACACACTCGGGAGTAAAAAAAATCCCTAACGTGCAATGTAGGGAATATAAAGATCTAAAATATATGCAGAAAAGTGGGTGACAGAAAAGTGGGCGTGGCACATAAACACACATGGTAGGGAAATGCTCTTTAAATGCTCGAAAAAAAATTTTTCAGTAAAATCCTTTTCAGTGAACTTCTATTAAATCTTAATCTATCGAAATATGATGAAAATTCAAAACGATTTTTTTCGACCTGAACCACGGTGTGGTCTCGGAAATAAGACATTCAGGGGGCTTCTAAACCAAATGTGATAGACATATTTAGATATTCATAGGCGCCTGCAGAATGTCTGTAGAGACATGCCAATAAAGAGAAGCACGGTGATTCATTGGCGAGGTGTCCGTCATCATCAAAATAAGATCGCGCAAATCTGTCCGATGTACTGCTCGGTGGCTGACAATACACAGCTGTGACTCCTGCACTGTTGGAACGAGCGAACATTCTCATTCGAGATGATGGCCGGATCACATTCAAACACCTCTCTGCGCAACTGTGCACCTCAGTCGGTAGTGATAACACACTCATCCACCCCTTGTGGTTCTCAAAGTGTGTGGCCGCTGGGTTCCTCGACTCCTAACAGAGGACTGTAAAGAGCAATAAAGGAAACTTTTGTGTGGAATTGCTTACGAGCTACAAGGCTGAGACCGCCAATTTTTATTGAACATCGTCACAGGCGGTCAAATGTAGGTTCATCACTTCGAACTGGAAACAAAATGGTAATCAGTGAAGTGACGCCACACTATCTGACCTCTGAAGAAATGTTAAATGTCACACTCTCAGCCGGTAAAGGCATGGCGGAGGGCTTCTGGGACTCTGAAGGGATTATTCTGTCTGATTTCCTCCCTCAATGTGCGATGATCAACTCTGAAGTGTATTGTGCTACGTTCAGGAAATTAAAGAAACGACTTCAGCGTGTTCGTTGCCACAAAAATGCAAACGAACTTTTTCTCCGTGAAAACGTAGAGCCTAACACAAGTCTGAGCACCCGAGAGGAGCTCACAAAACTTCATTGGGCTATTCTTCCACATCCACCCTACAGCCCGGATCTCGCACCTTCCGGCTTCTATGTGTTTGGCCCAATGAAGGATGCATTTTACGGAAAGCAGTACGTGGATGATCGTGAGGTTCAGGAAGCAGTACGTGGTTGATTGTGAGGTTCAGGAAGCAGTACGTGGATGATTGTGAGGTTCAGGAAGCAGTACGTGGATGATTGTGAGGTTCAGGAAGCAGTATGTGGATGATTGTGAGGTTCAGGAAGCAGTACGTGGATGATTGTGAGGTTCAGGAAGCAGTACGTGGATGATTGTGAGGTTCAGGAAGCAGTATGTGGATGATTGTGAGGTTCAGGAAGCAGTACGTGGATGATTGTGAGGTTCAGGAAGCAGTACGTAGATGATGGTGAGGTGCCTGATGCAGCAAGAGATGGCTCCGACGCCAAAGAAGGTGGAAATAAAATAGGGTATTGGAATCCTAAATAAAACCAACCTGATTCAGAAAATAATGTCTTGCCTTATATATTGTACGCTCTTCATATATTTCGCCCTCTACACACATCGAAATCCTTACACATGCACCCTCCTGCAGAGTAGTTCAGAAATTTCACGAACGTATTGATTTCTTTTCTTTGTATGATATATTTTCACCTTAAAGGGGTTGGATATTTGTTTTTCTGTAGTTCTTTGCTACTAGAAGTCATGCACTACAGGTCGTGACAGTTAATCTTCCAGCAGATATGTTGTTAGGCTTTTCCCTTGAACTGCTTAAATTTTTAATATGTCGTAGACCAGTGTACGGTGAAGTCCTTTCCGAAAGTTTTCTTATGTTTGCTAATTCTATAAAAAAGTCATTGACTAGCATTCATCTTTTTGTGGCTCTATCATATTACCCTTATTATGTACGGTGTGCAAAAGCTGTTATCCCTCGTACTAAGTATTATAAGTTTTGTGTCATTCGACAGACTTACTAGATCTCGTATCATTTCAATCCATTTGAAAGAACCTTGTGCAGTTAAAAGTTTAAACAGCATACTTAAAAAGTTCTACTGCATCGTGCCACAGCTGAAAGTTTCAAAGCAGAAAGCGTTGAGTAGTGATTAACCCTGTGTTTCTACATTAACTTCCTGAAATGAATATCGTGAAATTCTTTACCAAAGTCGGTTTTCTGTATGTTTTCTTAAGCGCATCTACAATCTCAGTACAAGTTTTTTGTCTGCAGAGCAGCGACTCGCGCATATTACATTCTTAATAAATGTTCATACACAAATTGTATTTGCTGTCAGGTACGCTAAATCAGGATGATGACGATCAGTTCTTTTCGTGATTCCGCAGTGGCTATTATGTTGGACTGTCATTCGGGAGGACGACGGTTCAAAGCGTGCATCGGACAACCCTGATTTTGAATGAATGTAACTCCATCTTCTGTCTTGAGTACCCTTCGTGTTACAAAACACAGCAGCACTTTTAACTTATGTCGTAACGATTATTACGGGCATGCTTGCTCCTTGGACAACTGTCAGCAACTGACAGTTGTCCAAGGAGCACACATGCCCGTAGTAATCGTTACGAGACCAGTTAAAAGTGCTGCTGTGTTTTGTAACACGAAGGGTACTCGATTGAAGCAGGCCTGAAGATGACGAGGTGTATCGTCTAAACTGGTAGCCTAAAAATAAAACCTAAATAACATCGTTTGGTATTGTTTTATTGGGCATCCTGATTTTGGTTTCCCGTGATTTTCCTAAATCATTCCAGGTAAAAGCCGGAGTGCTCTTTGGAAAAGACATGGCTGACTTTCTATTCCATACTTGACGCAATCCGGACTTGTGTTCCATATCTAATGACCTTGTTGTCGACGGAACATTCCCTCCTTGCTTTCTACCTTTGAAGATAACTACTCTCGCCTCGTAAATTATGCTTGTTGGGCGATGCAGTTCCTCACCTATTTCAGCGTACATACTCATAACAGTTACGGCAATGGATAAGTCATCAACAGGACCGAGATATCGTCAGAATAAGATATCAACAATATTTCTTTACGTAATGTGTTACAGAGAAAAGAGCTGTGCGTTGTATTTTGCAGCGTACAATACGCTACAGTACTTCTTTATTTTTATTAAAGACGATCAGTGTCGGTCATGGTTCTGACTATCTTTGAGTCACAAAAAGGTAATCGGCTACGCATTGCACAATTGCATGTCCCATTGAAAGTCTTAACGCTTCCCATGAGTAACAGTCATCTCAATTAAATTTCAAATATGCCGGTGCCATACCTAATCCCTCACCGGTGTTGAGTTTAGTTTAAGGTAAGTACCAGTCGAGTTGTTACCTGATAGGTTGAGTGTTACACCACGTTCAGTGGCATCCATTGTGACATTTTGATACTTCCAGTGTTACGACGGAAGTCGGCAACCGTTTTATTCCGAGGAGTCAAAGGTTATGTCCTCGTTGCTGATGATATATGGGTGGAAGATTGCCAAAGGGATCTGTCGCCGTAGGAATCTGGACAGGCACGTAAAAGATTAGTTGACACAAGCGCACTTTAAATAAGTATATTTTATTCAACTTCTTGCTGAAGTACTGCTGCACTGTTGACAACTTTTGCAGCCGTGACTAACTGTAAGCAGAGGACCGACACAGCTGTGAGTCTATGTACAATAGCTTGGTGTAACAATCAGCACCAACTAGTAACACGGAACTAATCTCGAGCTAGAAGAAGATGCCAGGTGCCCGGTGCATAGAAAACCGCCTTAGCGGTCTTATTCGGTCGGCGGCCTGGAGGTTCTTCATTGGTCAGGTCATCCTATTGACGGCGATATTAAAAGCGCAGCTGGTGGCGTCACAGAAATATTCATCGCGTCGTTGGCTCGGGCAGTATTGATAAGCTACGGTACTACAGTCAATACGTGCTAATCGACGTGCTGATTTATCTAGATATCATAAATCTGCACAAAACTGGCCAACGTCTAAATTTAATATGATTAAGATAGAATGTTGTTATATTTTGTTTTACAGATTTTGAAAGAACTTTCCATTTCTGCTGGACATAGTAAATTGGCAATGCTATCGAAGTAACATACTACACTACATTTCTTGTTGCAAGAGACCCAGTGTGAACCACGTTCACTTCCACATATGTCCCTCTCTCATATATTTTAGGCTTTTCTGGTGAAGTATCTCCCACAAAGACGCAACAAAAATGAGGTATTTCCTACTTTTTGAGCATAATGTTCTAAGGTTTATAATTGAAAACACCAACCAGACACAATATGGTTTAACAGGTCTTATTTGGATCAAACTATGACAGGTTGAGAATTTTTTACAAGTCTGTCTTCAGATGGTTATTATACGTTTAGTTTCTTTCTTGCTCGATCCTCGTTTTATATCCGTTATTGGTTTACTAGGACAGACAGAAAGTTTTTGGTCAAGGTTTGCTTAAGTTTATGGTATAGTTAATTCTTATGACCTCCATCAAGGCATTTATGGAAAGGTTTGAAAGTTATTAAAAGGGAGGATTGGTGAAAGCTTACTTTCTGTATGCTTCTGTGTGACGAAATTGCCCTGTGTTTTTGTTGTGAATTTTAAAATCAGCACTATCGTGGACGTGCACTTTGCGAGTGGCTTTCAGCTGTTTGAAAAAGACCTTATACCACACCATTCTCCGTTTAATGGCAGCACACACGATGAACATTTATATAGCGTGACCCAGTTTCATATGACTAACATAAAAAACGTTTCCAAATATCCCACAGTCGTACAGATCCTAGGTTACCGATCCTGTGGGAGTGTGTGGGATTAATAAGTACAATGCGCCAAACCTTCTTCAGTCCGAAATAAGCCCAACGCGTGTTTGTATCGCCTCAACTAACTATCGTTTTTTTATGTTCTAGCAGAATGAAGAGTTTGTTAAGTTGTTTCTACAGTTTTCTTATATAGTTGTGTTAAAATTTTGTAGATATGTGACATCTGATGGTCGAGAAAAGGTGTGGCCATTTAAGTCAGCGCAGCCGACTACCGAATCGCGGCGTGCGGCAAAGATAACAGCCACGATGCAGCTGGCTACTACGAAAATTTGTCGGTGGCTGCTAAGAAGTAACGTTTATTGTCAACAAGAGAATTAGCGTCATATGTTTGTTCGCAGAGAATGGTTATTGGCTTGGCCTTTTAGAATTTCAGTTTAGTACCCGAGTATTGTTCGAGAAGTGAACGTCTAGGGAGATTATCTCAAGAGTGTAATAAGATCGGCTCACACGTTCGATACGTGAATTAGTCTGCAACGGGGACAGACCTCAAGTGTGTCGTTTAGAATGATATTTTGAGAATATTAGCGGCTTGTGTAGAAAGTGATTGTTTAACCGATTTTCGTAGTGTGTAGACTCACCAGGTACAGGAAAAGCTCCTTTTTATTGAAGTGTGAGACTAGTTTCTCCTATTTGTGATTAATGGTGTGTTGTGCTACTTAATAGCCACGCTTTTGTAGGCGAAACGTGTTTCAATATTTTTGGGAGATTTTGCATTGGATGTTATATGTGAAGAGACGTGTTCACGCGAAGTCATTTAGTTACTCGTATTTTTTGGTTACAGTGCTTACAGGCAAAACTATCTCTCCTGCAGACCAGCAAATTGCAAAAGACGCTACAAGCATACAATCTAATTAAGCCCACGTAAAAGTTCCAGAAGTAATAAAAGTGTCCAGTCGTCAATGAAACGTGATGAAATACGTATCAGCATGGGAATATATAGGCATGGAGGCAACGAAAATGAAATTACGGTTAAAGCACGTAAGACAGCCTCCACCGAATTATCACCACGTATTTACTATGTCCACTGGACCTAACCATATGAATTGGTAGAGCAGCTACTTTTCCTGCTACCATCGATAGTGGTGAGCAATACTTCACATGCGAATCAAACAATACGTATTTGTTGAAGAGGAACTTCAGGAAGTGGAGATTACTGCTTGAAATTTATGATGGTGAGAATAAGAACGGCAGTGAAAGATTAAATAGCAGAATGGAAAATTTCATATGAAAACATTCCATCAGTTGAAAAACAGCCACGAAAGATACTATTCGCAAATTCAAAAGACCTGGAAACAGTTCAGAAAATTTATGAGTGGGTTTTGAGTTACCTAGCAGCACACGTCGGAGCTAGGAGGCAGATAACGAGAGATCGATTATTTCGAAGGTGGATTGAACATTCAGGCAGAATTCTTGAAACGATACTACAAACCCATCACAGATGATATATCTCACTTTGTTCATTGCTGGTGCACATCTGTGTTATAGATATGTTTTATAGCTAGATTCATTTAGAGTCGGCCGTCACATCTGTGTCTCATCTTGCCAGTGTGTCAATTGAGCTGCACGTCACTACATGTCAACTGCCTGCTCCAGTTAGTATGGTGTCAAACAATTATGCAATTTCATCACCACTGGATGAGAAAGATGACACGCCCAAACCTCAACGTATAACACACAGGTTGCTATTATATTATGTTACCCTGTATGTTATAAATGTATTATGATAGTGAAGTTGTGAAAATCTAATCATAACACACTGATTATTGATGTAGGAGAGATACAGTTCAAATATTATGAAAATTTAACGGAAAACATCCACAATATATTATGAACTACATGTCTCAGTGTCCTTTTTGTGGTCTATACTCGCCACACTTGTTTGAACCAGCATGGCAGAAAGTATATTCCATCTACACCAAGCATTACTACAATTAACTAGATTGTATTACATGGCAACGTTGAGAAATAGCGTGTGTAAGCACTTCTCTGTGTGAAGGAAAGCGTACACCTATCACAATCTCACGGTTGACAATTACACAACTGCCATCAACACTGGAGAAGAATAATATCCCGCCTTACCCTTCCATACCATAGCAAACCAGTAAAATACTGAGGTGTCATTGGAAGATCTAAATATCTGTATTGGGTATAGAAGACCTTTCTTGGATAGCCACATGCTTAGTACGCTGATTCCAAGATTTGGGAATGTGCGCCATCCCCTATCAGAATCCTCTCAGCAGAATCAATGACTGGAGGCAGGTGTGGTATGCCGGCCTCAGTGCGAATTTTAGGTGGTTTCCAACATATGATTAGATGCATACTAGACTGGTACCCATGTCCCACCTCAGTTACACGATTTGCAAACATTTAGAAAATGTTTGCCCATTTTCACATGGGCTAACACAAGACACAGACAGTTAAGGGTACAAATCCCACCCCTATCATTAACAGATGAAAACAGAAATTAAGATGCTGACCCCTTGAAAATACGGGATAAGGTGCAGGGAAAGGAACAAAAGAGATATATTGGCGTGGAAGAAATCTGACTTGCCTAAGAAAGAGACATGGCTTAAAAAAGGAGTTGTGGTTGGGCAGTAAAATACTGTTCTGTGATTGGGTGAGCTCAATATGTGTGTTGGCATAGCAGCTCTCTCGGTTTGTTTTCAAGAAAGGAGTCACGGCATGAGAAGGAGTCGAGAAATGTGATTGGAAACTAAAACCCTGCACTCTCATTGAGAGACCATCTCTTTTGGCTTAGAACCTTTGTGATTGTCCATTGTTTACAAAAATGTGGTGAGGCTTAAGAAGAGGAAGGGGAGAGAAAGAAATGTTGTAAAGTTGATGCATTAAGTTGTTCTGAAAGCGGTGCTGATATTCAAGACAATAAAACTGGGTTAAAAGCTGTGAGCTATCTGGGGAAGTTAACCTTGAATTACTGAGCAACTGTTACACCATGTATCCAGGTTAGCTTACCAAATTCCCAACCAGACTGACATTAATTATAATCTTTTAATAGTCATCTTACGACAACCGGTGATATATATATATATCATTTATATTAAAGAGAATTTAAATAAAAAGAAATAAATCAGTTTATATTTGGACATTTATTTTAACATTGATCATTGTTCCATTAAAATTTCAGCATATTAAACTTGATTCATAACTAAACTGGTGCCTTATTTAGGATTGTGAAAATGTGAGTGTGTAATTTTATGGAACATATCAAATTTGGAGCCAAGATTGGGAAATTGCATACAACACTGCATTCATAAAATAACACACGAAAAACGTTGAAACATATGCAGGAGGAAATTAACCACAACCAACCGATTTCATTTTCACCCAAAGAAGTTACATTCGTAGCGCAATCCTGTCCGTCCTGAAATTACCACACACTAGTGTACTAAATTCATACTAACTCTCTGTGAAATCTTCCCAAAAAGAATAGCTGAGGGCTACTTTGATGATTACACCACATGCTTCACGTGGTCTACTTGGTTTACACAAAGAGTGTAACTCCACAATAATTTTGATAATTAAAATAAATTACATCGAAGCGCAATTTACAAAAGAAAAACCTCAAACTGGTTACTATTAACCTGATGGGTCAAAAGAATTGTATAAGCATGTGGTACTGGTCTCACAAAGTACACCCCACGTGGGTTTAACATAAAGAAAAGTTGCTATATTGGAAAATATTGTCAGTACGAGACGTTATAATCTCACGCACACTCACATTTAAGTTGATGATCTTAGTTAGACTTACGGATCATCAACACGTGGTTCCACTTTACTCACAAAGTAGTGACAAGGCAACTACTGGAAGATATTCTGAACTTCATGCTCGAATTACACTGCGTTGCAATTTAAGATAACATAAGATATTTTAGATCTAAACCTGAAATAAAGGTGATTAAATTTTCACTTAGGCTGAACTTAAGAAATCCATTGTCTTACGGACTTAGCAGACATGCGCTTAGCCGGAGATCTTACCACTTCAGACTCTCGTCGTGGACCGACTGCCGTGGGCCCCTCCTGAGGGCGCCCCACAGATACAAATGGAACTGACCGGAGAGGCAGCTTCCTATACCAACATGACAAGGGATGGACAGGACCATTCCAAGAATAGAGACCTCTTTACTTTTAGAAAGCTTAGCTACTTGTTCCGACGTTGGTCCTACTGTTCTCTAGCAGACCGGCTCGTCTGCTACCATCGAGCATGCAACTAGAAACACATTTGCTCATTCATCCTTTCACACAGAAGGGAAGGGGGGTATCTTATGACATCCAGCATATAAACGAAAGTGGATGTAGGTTCCGTATGAGACTGTGTAACATGAATTACATATAAACTGTGTTTTAAAGTGTAGTAGCGTGACAGATCGTTCTTGACTATGTATTAAAGTAACACGTTCCACTGCTCAGTCTCCTCCCAGATAGAGTCAGAAACACCACAGTAAATTTAGAAGTGTAATGTATGCCATAAATGACAACAGATTTAAGAAATTAACATGAAAGGAATCCAACAGAGACCTTTCAGTGTGGCTTAGGAATGGGGGAGAAGAGTAGGAGAGTTGGGGGAGTGGTGGCTGGGGATGGAGGAAGGGATCAGGATATAGAGAGGAATGGGAGGGAAAGGGTGAGGGGATGTGTAGTCTGTGGAGGGAGCATGTCAAGTTGAAGACCAAGGTGAAATGTGAAAGATCAAATCTGGCCCAAATCAGCATTGCCTACCTACTGTTTTGCTACGTTCAATTTCAGCCCTGTTTCATCCATGAGCATCTGGACTGCAGCTTTGATGCCGCTGACAGCTCCTACAAATATCTCCAGAATTTATTTGCGTTTCGTGAGAGGTCTTTCCACCAAATTCTTCTGTGGTTGTCACTGGACGCTTTAAACATTTCCCTCTAGAGCATCTATGGCTCTGTGCTTTCTTTTACACTTGTAGTGAAGGAGGCACCTTTTCTTAGAAGTTACTATATCCCATAGAGAACCTATCCCCTCGTAAACTATTCCATCATAAACTGTGCTAAATGAGGAGATAGGAATATATTACTACCCGCTATCTATAACCTCCACAAGGACTGTTAATTAAGATTAGACTAATTACAGTGTGTATTAATTCTTCCTGCACGAATAAAACGGCAAAAGAACCTAATACATGGAAGGATTCCCTGCTGTGCACTTCGCAATGGTTTGCGTAGTATACATGTATGATCTGTTTCAAAAAGTCCCACTGCTTAGCTGAGTGGATTCCTCGTGGAGAGGGGATGGGTTGGGCCACGTTCCCAACGATAACCTCAATTGCAAGCCACACATGAAAAATAAATCAGTAGTACAGCAGATATAAGAATATGACAGCAAACATCTGGTGTCTGTTATAAAGGAAGATCTTGATCTCCCTAAAGATGCGTTTAGAAGGCTGAAACTGACAAAAAATAACAAGGCAGTGAAGGACATTGAGATGTCGCTGTTCGGGACTGCTCTTCTATACACGTAATTTATCCTGGAAGGAACACACATCGAGGATTAATCGAATGAATAATTTGGGTCTGGGAAATGATGATGAGGAACCTCGAGCTGCAGAAGAGGAAAATGTGCATGCTGAACTGCCACACCAGTTGAAGGTGACAGTGAAGATTGTGTACTACTGCTAAAGATTGAATATCATTCCTCATTCCATGAATGCTGTAATTTATGACTGAAATTAACTGTCACCTTATTTATGCCATTTCATTGTAAGCTAGCCATTTTTGTTACCGTTTTTGTGGAATTAAAAAAAAAGGGTGTTACGTGCTTGCCTCCCATGCAGCGGGCCCTGGTTCGATTCCCGGCCAAGTAGGAGAGTTTCTTCGCTCGTGTTGTCCTCATTATCATCTAATCCTCATCACCGGCACGCGAGTTGACCAATGTGGCGTCGACTGTAATAAAACTCGCACTCAGCGGCCGAACTTCCCCTGAGGGGGCCACCGGGCCGGCGATGAAAAAGGATCATTTCATTTTTTTTCTTTCAGAGGCCTATGAGGCAGAATACTCCTGGAGCAAGGAATTTCGTCAAACTTAATGGATAATCGCCGTATTTGTTGATTTGTGCCCAGACAGATAGAAAAAATAGCACTGCAGGGGACCAGTTAAAGCTTTATTCTGGTGAAGTTAGCAGATCAAGTATCAGAAAAAAATGCGGTAGTTCTCAAATGTAGGAGGACGATGAGCTAAAGCTTCGTAGTTCAAGAATATGAAGAATCGTTTTCAGTTTTACCCTTGTAGGTAAGTCGTTTGTCATCACAGTATGATCCATTTAATTAAGGGTTTAACACTGACAATGAAGTCTTCAAATTAAACTTACAAAATTTCATAAACGATGTTTGCAGGTTTCGGTTTCCTCAATAACTTTTAATAAGAACCCTTCAGAGCTCCGTGTGAAAGTCATTGCGATACCCATCCCATTGCCCATAATGGAGATTGCTTTCAGCACCATCCATCTTGTAGCTTGACAGCCTTTACGTAATTCGGCCACAACAAACACAATAGCATGAACTACACTAATCACATTGAGAGAGCGAGAGAGAAAGAGAGAGAGAGAGAGAGAGAGAGAGAGAGACAGCAGATATTTACAGTTCCTATGCATGAAAAGTATTTTCTATATTGGATGACAATAGTTGGTGAAAAGTTACTACATATTTTGACGCTAAACAGCTGTTTCACTCTCTTTGGCTCAGAAACTTAGAAATCGAATATATTCGCTTCAGACACCACGCAGGTAGGAAATCGTCGCTATGGATATCACACAAGAAATTGGTGGTATACATTTTTGCAGTAGTCAACGATACACAGTGACGTCTGATGGTATACTTTTGTGCTCCAAGCACTTTCGACAGTTCTGGCAATTGTGCCGACAAGACAAAATTTGTGTCACATCTTTACTAATGCCATGCAGACATGCAGTACAGGTGCATGATCACTAACGTTTCAATCACATTTCAATCGGTCCAGGAATCGACGCACGCGACGACTGAAACGTGCCGCCTCCCCGTCATGTTGGAACCACATGCGTTGTCTTGTAGGGAGCGGGAAAATTGTAATAGTGCCTGCCATTTAATGGCCTGGGTAGCAGATACGGCCCAATTAAACAGCCCCCAACAACACCGACCCACACATTAACGCTGGCTGGTGTGGCCGAGCGGTTCTAGGCGCCTCAGTGTGGAACCGCCCGACCGCTACGGTCGCAGATTCGAATCATGCCTCGGGTACGGATGTGTGTGATGTCCTTAGGTTAGTTAGGTTTAAGTAGTTCTAAGTTCTAGGGGACTGATGACCTCAAATGTTAAGTCCCATAGGGCTCAGAGCCATTTGAACCATTTTTGAACCACACATTAAGGAAGAACCGAACTTGATGAGCGCTAGTAACTGTAGCATGTGGGTTTTCCTCACTCTAAACAAGCGAGTTGCGCATGTTGAAGACTCCATCACGCTGCTTCGTTGCTTCATCGGTAAAAAACACAGAGGATGGAAATGTAGGGTGCATTTCACACTGTTCCAGGTACCACTGCGAAACCTGTGCTCTGGGTGGATACTCAACTGGTTCCAGGTTATGGACACACTGTAAGTGAAATGGACGTAACAACTGCTCTCGAAGGACTGTTCTTACATTCGTCTCATTCGTCCCCATGTTACGTGCAATTGCACGAGTGCTGATTGAAGGATCCCGCTCCACATGCTGCAAGACCGCATCCTCAAATTGCAGCGTTCTTACCGTGCGACGACGTCCCTGTCCAGGTAATCTGTTAAAGGACCCGGTCTCACGCAGACGTTGGTACACAGCAGCAAAGATGCGGAATACGGCGATTAGGATATTGTTGTTGACAAACCCGCTGTGCAGCTCGTCCGTTATGGTGTGCTACGTAGTAGCAGTTAAGTGCCATAGTGCTCAGAGCCATTTGAACCATTTCATCAGTCCCCAAGATATTAGAACTACTTAAACCTAACTAACCTAAGGACATCACACACATCCATGTTCGAGGCAGGATTCGAACCTGCGACCGTAGCGGTCGCGCGGTTCCAGACTGAAGCGCCTAGAACCGCTCGGCCACACCGGCCGGCCCAGGTGTATCACTCCATTAGTAAACAGAGACAGTGCACTACTACACTGGTGGACAGCAGTTGCCTACAACTGAAGAGCGTAATACGGCCTCCACCGGTTTAAATAATCCTCATAGGAAATAATGACATTAGGGAAAAATATTTGTTTTGATGTCCCCTACAACCTCCCAGAGTTTGTCGGTTAAAATACTTTTCACCCTGTATAGCTATAACTTTACTAGCAGTTAGCGGCTTAATGATTGTTTTTATGACTTTAATTGTGATCTGGTCTTATCTATAGGAAATGCTGCTGAAAGCTGTCGGATAACCAGGCACGTGCGAGAAAATCCCGATCATCAGATTCACTTGATAAAAAGCACGTGAATTTCAAAGAAGAAATGTGAGTTGCTGCCATCTGACAGCAACACGTCACTCCATCAAATACGATATTTCATTTCTAATAGCGGTGCAACAGAATGAAAACCATCCGAGAAGTATGCTACTGCTATACGATTTTCCAAAAGCAGTGGGCGGCTTTATTGTATTACGGGCTGGAAAGCTCCCACGACAGTTTTTGCTGCCTTCACTCGTGCACAAGAAATGTGTCACTCGGTGCCTGGCCGCGGGGTTTTTGAAAACGAGTGTTTCGCGGCTTTTCGGAGCGGTGACGAGCGGCTGTCGCCCGGGCGGCTTCCCCGACAGTGATGGACGTGTTTACGCCGCGCAGATAGCAGCACCAGCAGCAGCAGCAGCCCTGGCAACCGCCAACCCCTCTCGTGACACGCTCTGCCGGCCTTCGGCCTCACCCATTGTTGGCAGCTGGCTCCGCGCCGCATCAGGGCGGCACTGCGGCCGGCTTTTTTTTTTCGTCAATTTTTTTTTTTTTTCAGGCTAACCGAGGATTTTCGCGTGAGTGTATTTTCGGCCTCGGTTGCTGTTTAGCTGCAACTCACAAAGCCTGTGGTTCGTTTGAAGATGCATTTACACCTCTGCAACTTTCCGAACGCTTCTTTAGATGCATGCTGCTGCTGCAGCAGGCCTAAGGGGACGGTTCAAAATCTCACATATATCTGATTTGTGCTCGGCGCCTGGTTCTCCACATTCTAGTCTGGTGTTCACGTTCGCCGCGCGCGATTAGCCGAGCGGTTTGAGGCGCTGCAGTCATGGACTGTGCGGCTGGACCCGGCGGATGTTCGAGTCCTCCCTCGGGCATGGGTGTGCGTGTGTGTTTGTCCTTAGGACAATTTAGGTTAAGTAATGTGTAAGCTTAGGGACTGATGACCTTAGCAGTTAAGTCCCATAAGATTTCACGCACATTTGAACATTTTTTAGGTGTTCACGTTCAGTAGATATGAGAGCATAATGGGTTCAGTTTGTTTCATAATTAAGAGGTTGAAAAATCAGCCAACCAGCTGCCAACAAAGCTTTAGTAGCCCTTGATATAGGTTTCGATATTTATGAAAACATCTTCTTCAGAAAGAGTGGACTTTGTTACGTCAAATGATGGTTCATTAGATTAGATGAATCCGAGCTACTCTTGTCATACGTAAGACTGACAAAACAAGAATTATCCCAAGCCATGACTTTAGATAGCAACCAGATTACTGACTAACAGTTAGCCTCTCCCATGATGTACACGTAACTTGTGCAAATACTTTATCCTGTGACTCCTATTAGATTTTTACATTCACAGGAGAGTCTACCTGTGGACATTTACTAGTGGCATTCTTTCTGAAATGCGGTATATACGATATATGTGTAACCTGGCTCGATCTAAAGTCATGGCTTGGGATAAGTTTTGCATTTTGTATATGACAAGACCCGCAAGGCTTCATTCAATCTAACGTACAGAAATGTGATGCAACAATGCCCAGTCTTTCTCAAGAAGATATTTTTGCAAATATCGAAACCTAACTGAAGGGCTAATAAAACTTTGTTTGCAACAGATTGGCTGATTTTTCAACCTCTTCAGATTTACACAGTTGCTGTTTCCCAGCTATGTTTAAGTTTTTGTTTCAAAACATTTGAAAAATTCTGTTATTTGCACGCATTTCGCTTTGCCTTTGGATGAACGCTATGGCCCAGTGGCCTAGTGAGACACGTACGAAAATTGTACAGCAGAAAGAAAACTGGTGTTCTACGGATCGGAGAGCGGAATGTCAGATCCCTTAATCGGGCAGGAAGGTTATAAAATTTAAAAAGGGAAATGGATAGGTTAAAATTAGATGAAGTGGGAATTAGTGAAGTTCAGTGGTAGGAAGAACAAAACTTCTGGTCAGGTGAATACTGGGTTATAAATATAAAATCAAATAGGGGTAATGCGGGAGTAGGTTTAATAATTAATAGGAAAATAGGAATGTGAGTAAGCTACAACAAACAGCATAGTGAACGCATTATTGTGGCCAAGATAGATACGAAGCCCACGCCTAGCACAGTAGTACAAGTTTATATGCCAACTAGCTCTGCAGATGACGAAGAGATTGATGAAATGCATGACGAGATAAAAGAAATTATTCAGATAGTGAAGGGAGACGAAAATTTAATAGTCATTGAAAGAGGAAGCCACCTGGTAGAATTTTGCACAGAGCGTAACTTAATCATAGCTAACACTTGGTTCAAGAATCATGAAAGAAGGTTGTATACATGGAAGAAGCCTGGAGATACTAGAAGGTATCAGACAGATTATATAATGGTAAGACAGAGATTCAGGAACCAGGTTTTAAATTGTAGGACACTTCCATAGGCAGATGTGGACTCCGAACGCAACCTATTGGTTATAAACTGTAGATTAAAATTGAAGAAACTGCAAAAAGGTGGGAATTTGAGGAGATGGCATCTAGATAAACTGAAAGAACCAGAGGTTGTAGAGAGCGTCAGGGAGGGCATTAGGGAACGATTAACAAGAATGGGGGAAAGAAATACAGTAGAAGAAGAATGGGTAGCTTTGAGAGATGAAATAGTGAAGGTAGCCGATCATCAAGTAGGTAAAAAGACGAGGGCTAATAGAAATCCTTGGGTAACAGAAGAGATTTTGAATTTAATTGATGAAAGGAGAAAATACAAAAATGCAGTAAATAAAGCAGACAAAAAGGAATACAAACGTCTCAAAAATGAGATGACTAGAAGACAAATGTAAGGATATAGAGGAGCATATCACTAGGGGTGAGATAGATACTGCCTACAGAAAAATTAAAGAGACCTTTGGAAGAAAGAGAACCACTTGCATGAATATCAAGAGCTCAGATGGAAACCCACTTCTAAGCAACGAAGGGAAAGCAGAAAGGTGGAAGGAGTATATAGAGGGTCTGTACCAGGGCGATCTTCTTGAGGACGATATTATAGATATGGAAGAATAGAATTGGAAAGAAGAGAAGTTTGTGGCACAACTTGACTAGAAGAAGGGATCGGTTGGTAGGGCATATTCTGAGTCATCAAGGGATCACCAGTTTAGTATTGGAGGGCGGCGTGGAGGGTAAAAATCGTAGAGGGCGACCAAGAGATGAATACACTAAACAGATTCAGAAGGGTGTAGGTTGCAGTAGGTATTGGGAGATGAAGAAGCTTGCACAGGAGAGAGTAGCATGGATAGCTGCATCAAACCAGCCTCAGGACTGAAGACCACAACAACATCAGTCTACAGTTCCTCACAATAAGGAAACTACAAATCTAGCGCTAAGAAAATTAGAAATCTTCGTTTGTACTTCTCACGGTTACACAACGAATAAACGTAAGAGTTTTTTCGGGGCAAGGAAGAGCGGATTAGCCGACGGGATGATTTTGGTGCATGCAAGAATCTCATTGTAGAACTTGCGGTAATCAACATCATCAGGATTTCCTTCCAGCGACCCGGGTAGGAACTTTGTCAGCGATATACCTCCAGTGACTTCCGTCCTGGTATAGCTTTTCTCTCTCGAGATCTCCTCGTGAGATCTTCATTAACATGATGTGTTCATGTCTTCCAACGCCTACCAATCCGTTTTTTCTGTTTTTTCCTGTTACCAATACCCCCAAATATTGATTTGGAGTTCGAGTCGGGTGCATTTGTTTCACATGACCTAACCAGTTAAATCTTTTTGCAGCACTCGTTCTTTCCTCCTTGGTCAAGGTCGCCTGTAGGTCTCTCCTTACGTATTCTTTCTTGACTCTGTCTCTCTTGTGTATAGCTGACCTAAAGAACTTTACTTCATGTGCCAATGTCTCTCTTTTAGGACACATAGACCGCACTTTTTCCCTCTATCAGCTAATGGAGAAGTATTTGGGAAAAAGGAAAGGACCTGATAACAGTGTTTGCAGAATTGGAAAAAGCATGAGACAGTGTACCAACAGCTTAACTACGGAAATTTGTGAGAAAACATAATGTTTGACTGATTGATTTAAGAAGTTCAGATACTGTATGAAGATTGTGAAAATAGTGTACAAGTAGGAGGTGAAAGATAAAAATGGTTTAACACAAAAACCCAATATCTAAATTCCACGAGAATGACATTGATGGAGATGTAAGAAATACCCTTTTAGTTGTACCCAAAATTGGTGGTCTAGATACTATTACGAATAAATCCATCTGTGTGAAAGACAAACTGCTTGTGACACTAATATTTCTAGCATCAGTTACGTTCACTCTCTTTAATGTTTGGTATATTACGATAAAATAACATCATACTAGTTTCATCTCGATACCCAAAGACGTAAAAAGCCAAATAGGGCAGAAATCATAATGAACCAATTCCCAACTTAATCTTATTTGAACTTTTTTACTTATATTGATTTAAGGAACCACCCATAAATTCCTGAAGGTTTGTTCTTCAACACAAAACGTAATAATGTTACCAATAAATACCACATCATATAAAATTATTGATGCAACATGATGTTAAATGGCAGTTTTCCAAGTCACAAAACATTTACCTGCAAAAATAACTGCACCTTTTCTCTATTTTAATTAATCTATGTTATAAAACTACTTTGGGTTATTCCTAGATTTGTGGATATTAGGTAATTATCTTCTGCGGAGGTGTTAAAAACGAACCAATTCAGTCAACAAACTTTGCTTCTTAATTCAGTTCCTGTAGTCTAGTAAATGTACTTCCCATAACATTGGCCTTTCCTAGTACAAGCTAATTACATACACAACTTGAGTCCTCTGCCAGGCACATTTTGTAAGTAGGCTGTTTTTGTTTTCTTATTGGCAACGTTATGTAGCGCTCTGTATGAAAATCATTGGCTGTGCTGTGTGCAGTCTGTGGTTAATTTGCATTGTTGTCTGCCATTGTAGTGTTGGGCAGCTGGATGTGAACAGCGCGTAGCGTTGTGCAGTTAGAGGTGAGCCGCCAGCAGTGCTGGATGTGGGATGAGAGATGGCGGAGTTTTGAAAATTGTAAGACTGGATGTCATGAACTACTATATATATATTATGACTAGCAAGGTAAATATATTGTTTGTTCTCTATTAAAATCTTTCATTTGCTAACTATGCCTATCAGTAGTTAGTGCCTTCCATAGTGTGAATCTTTTATTTAGCTGGCAGTAGTAGCGCTCGCTGTGTTGCAGTAGTTCGAGTAACGAAGATTTTTGTGAGGTAAGTGATTTGTGAAAGGTATAGGTTAATGTTAGTCAGGGCCATTCTTTTGTAGGGATTATTGAAAGTCAGATTGCGTTGCGCTAAAAAATATTGTGTGTCAGTTTAAGCACAGTCACTTATAATTGTTCAAAGGGGACGTTTCATATGTCGACCCTGTCAGGATACCTCACTGGAATCTTCTGATTTTTTCTTGTAGTTTGTGTAATTAGTGTAGATTTTGTTTATTGCTAGCGTGTAATTGTAGAGAGAATCTCCTTTGTAGCTGCAGTCTTTCATTGTTGTACATTAAAACATGGGTGGCACGCATGTAAATTTGCACCAAGTATTTTGCAGCTGCCCTTGCAATTAACTAGATATTATTTTCAGTGCTATTTTAATGTGTTCTCTTATTTTTGCTCTTCAAATTGTGTTTTTATGTATTGTCGTATGAAATATTGTGACAATAATGGCGTGTGAAAAACGTAATACTAAGCTCCAAAGTAAACTGAGAAATGACAGTGAAGACGAAAGCAGTGTGTTAGCGCCACCATATAATGAATTAACTAATGTTCAAAGTAGTAATTTGGTAATTGTGCATGGGGAAATGGAGCGAGCTACAAATAATGGTGTAGGCAGTGAAGCAATTACTGAACAGGGAAGCATTATCGATCGATCGGTCGGCAACAGCTCGCCTCAGGATTCCGAAATGACAGGACACAATCTTGCAAATACTGTAGATTCAGGTTTTGTGTCCTCGCCGTTTTCTCAAATATATCAAGACACATCTTCTGCTTTTCAAAATACGAATATTGCCGGTTCAAATGCACTGCCGAATAGCACTGAGTAACATGTTTCAGACACCAGTGCACTGTTACTACAGTTAATGCAACAAATGGGACAAAGGCTACAAAAGTTAGACACAACGCTTGACCAAAATCAGAAACAAATGGGACAAAATCTTCAAAAGTTAGACACAATGGAACAAAATCTTCAAAAGTTAGGCACAATGGAACAAAATCTTCAAAAGTAAGACACAATGGAACAACACCAGAGACAAACACAGCAACAGTTAGACACAATGGAACAAAATCTTCAAAAGTTAGACACAATGGAACAAAATCTTCGGAAGTTAGACACCACACTTGAACAAACACGTAAAGATTTAACTAATGAGTTACATAACATTGAATCGAAATGTCAAAAAGTCTGTAATGACGTAAAAACACAAATTTGTGAGCATTTCCAACCTATTTTTTCGCGTCATGAAAATGCATTACAGAATCACGAAACAGCCATAAAGGAACTGCAAACTATTGTTCATGAAAATCACGACACCTTGCAAGCTAAAATTGACTCAGTTGCATCTACCGATTCGGTTATGCAACTTGCAAAAACTCAGGAAAACTTAAAGGACACAGTAGATACGATTTCAACACAAATGGACATTCTGAAGCTTAGTTCAGAAAAACACACAGAGGATATAATTTCACTATCGGATAAAGTAACCGAACTTTCAGATCAGTTCAGTAACTTATCTACAAAGGTAGATGATGATCTGAAAGACACAAGACCTGTAGCCTTAACTGACACAGAAGAGTATGAACAAATTAAGAAATTCAAACAAAATCAGAATCAAATCAATACACAGTACAAAAGAGAAATCCGGGAAGTACAAGATCAGTTGGCACAAGTAATACAAGAATTACGTATTTCAGAGGACACTCGCGCTCCAGTACGGGAAGAGGGACATAGAAATACGGAACAACCACAGAATAATAACACAGGACAATTCGGAAATTATGAAAGAAATTGGCAAGGCGCACTGGATTTTGAGATGGAACCCCAGAAACGAAGTAACAATGAGCGATGTGCGACTCGTCGACACGATGATTTTGACTATAAGCTGTTCATTACTACATGTAAATTCAAAACATTTAAGAATTCTGGCAACGACATTCATCCACAAGCGTGGCTTCATCAATTCTCTCATTGTTTTCCTCCCAACTGGTCATTGGAGCACATGTTAGAATTTATGTGTGGCTACTTGGAGAATGAACCAGCTGTAAGAATACGATCGGTTATTCACGATTGTCACAGTGAAGGAGAAATTTATCATGCCTTACTCTCAGCGTATTGGTCTCAAGCTACACAAGACCGAGTAAGACATAGCATCATAATGATGAAACGTTTCGAACAATCTGAATTTTCCAGTCTTATGAAATATTTTGAAGACATGTTGCATAAGAATCAGTATCTTTCAAACCCATACAGCCCCTAAGAACTCATCCGCATTTGCTTAATCAAATTGCCTGAACATTTACGACATATTATTTTAGCAGGACGTTGCAAAGACGACATTGAAGCTTTTCAGGGACTGTTAGAAGAATTGGAAATTGGCACTGACAATCGCGGAACGCGAAAACAGGAGCACAACAATTACAGGTCACATCTGTCACAATTCCGCGATGACAGAAATAATACACGACAAGGCTATTCTTACAACGTAAATCGTGACCAAAACAGACACCACCCGTATGACAACTGTTGGCACAGTAGTAATAATTACAGAGAAAGATCGCATTACCATAGTAATGAATGTGACAGAGAACACCATAGAAACAGACAATATGGCAACCAAAACAATTATTATCAAGGAAGACACAGTAACTTTAGACACAACGGTCCTCCGCGCAGTTCTCCTCCACGTGACCGACAAGAAATTTATTACAGAAATTACGGACATGACGACAGACGATATAATCATAATGACAGACCTGAATTTCATCAGAACTTTCAAGTACTTGGTAATTTTTATGGTAGAGTAAGTTGTGGTGCACCACTTTCATTACATAGACATTAAGATGTGAATAGACATTTCCCTTATCTTCATTGTTGTCTTTAGGGTGCTATTTTTTCTGCTTGAGCTTTGTCATGTTTAGCAATTAGTTATTGCATTTGCTGCTGCTGTATTATTCTGTTAAGCCAGTTTTACTACTGATTTATTTTTCTTGTTTGGTGCACATTGCCTTATATTAGTTGTAATATTGCAATTGCTTTGCCTATTTCCATTTATTTTGTCATTGCTGTTTGTGTTAATTGTTTTGTACTGCTGCATTGCCTCGTCCCTTAGTTTAGCATCTGAGCTCAGTAGATTTAAGTTAGCTTAAGATGGGGTAGGCTATATAAGAGAACGAGTTGTGAAGAATTGGGAGAAATGCATTGAGGACCTATAAGAAAATGGTTTGGCCAAAAAAAGTATTTTGAAAGAGGATATGAACAGAATACAGAAAGCATGCTTGGATAGGATTTTTTTGGTGGGAACAAATGTTGAAATAAGAGGAAAGATCCACAGAACGAAGTTTTGGGTTGGACTGCAGTACCATATGTCACACTGAAAATGAACCCTGTCTTTCCTTTTGTATTATTCCGCTATGTGGTTATGTACCCTTGTGTATTTGTCGTTTTCCTGTCTTTAAGTGTTTAGCTAATAAGATTTATGTTGTAGAATGTTTCAAATACTATGTTATTTACTTTGTAAAGATGTTTAGACATTATTAATTCAGTTCTGTTTCAATGCTCATGTTTGAAATTAATGTTTCGAAAGCTATTCTCATTATTTTATATATTTACTTATGACATAATTCCTGTAACACTGATGTATATGTTTATTTCTATTCTTTTGTAAAGCCTGTGTTACTACAAATGTTATCTGTACTGTTATGTTCTTTAATGATGTATTTTGTATCTTTGTCATTGTATTCTTATGTTATGAATTTGTAATTGACACCAGTTCATCAAATTAAGTAACTTCTAAGTTCCATTTCACTGCACACGTTTCTGTTGGTCATAGTATATGGACAATATGTGAGAAGTAGGGACTGTTAGTGTTTGCACGTGTGTTAATAATTCAGCAAGGGACTGGATAACAGCATTGCTGGTTCTAAGGACAATTCCAAAAACTTTGTGAGTGCACAAGTGGTGGTTATGGACTTGCTATACTATCCGCAAGACTCTTCAATGGTGATTGTGCACCTGCACAGTCACAACAGATGGCTGCTGGCCATCTCTACATGGACTACAGTGGTTCTGCATCTTTGATGGCCCGCCAGTACCATTATTTCTACAAGGACTACAGTGGGTCTGCACCTCTGGTGGCCCACCAATACCATACTCTCTACCAGGACTACAGTGGGTCTGCTCTGTTATGACCTACCAACCAATATTCTTCAAAACTTCGACTGACTCTGCTGAGGGTTTGCTCTGTTGTGGTCCATTACCTGTTTGCATGTCGAGAGTCAGCACTGTCTTTCCGTTGGAAGGACAACACTACTTCTTCAAGACTGCATGGAAATTCACTACTTCTGTGTGCATTTTCTTTTACTGCTCAGCCTTTGAGAAAAACACTACAATTTTACTGTGATGAATGATCAGGACTGTCTTTATGGACTGTGAGAAAATTTTAGCTGTTGACCAACATTGTATCAATAAGTGTGTGCATTTTATATCTTTGTTATTGTAATTATGAAAAATTTTATCAAATCATTATTGGCCACTGCCCAAAACAATTTGTAAAATTTTTTGTGGGGAGCATGGGGGCTATGTAAGTGGGCTGTTTATGTTTTCTTATTGGCAACGTTACGTAGCGCTCTGTATGAAAATCATTGGCTGTGCTGTGTGCAGTCTGTGGCTAGTTTGCATTGTTGTCTGCCATTGTAGTGTTGGGCAGCTGGATGTGAACAGCGCGTAGCGTTGCGCAGTTGGAGTTGAACCGCCAGCAGTGGTGGATGTGGGGTGAGAGATGGCGGAGTTTTGAAATTTGTAAGACTGGATGTCATGAACTGCTATATATATTATGACTAGTAAGGTAAATACATTGTTTGTTCTCTATTAAAATCTTTCATTTGCTAACTATGCCTATCAGTAGTTAGTGCCTTCCGTAGTGTGAATCTTTTATTTAGCTGGCAATAGTGGCGCTCGCTGTATTGCAGTAGTTCGAGTAACAAAGATTTTTGTGAGGTAAGTTATTTGTGACATGTATAGGTTAATGTTAGTCAGGGCCATTCTTTTGTAGGGATTATTGAAAGTCAGATTGCGTTGCGCTAAAAAATATTGTGTGTCAGTTTAAGCACAGTCACTTATAATTGTTCAAAGGGGACGTTTCATATGTCGACCCTGTCAGGATACCTCACTGGAATCTTCTGATTTTTTCTTGTAGTTTGTGTAATTAGTGTAGATTTTGTTTATTGCTAGCGTGTAATTGTAGAGAGAATCTCCTTTGTAGCTGCAGTCTTTCATTGTTGTACATTAAAACATGGGTGGCACGCATGTAAATTTGCACCAAGTATTTTGCAGCTGCCCTTGCAATTAACTAGATATTATTTTCAGTGCTATTTTAATGTGTTCTCTTATTTTTGCTCTTCAAATTGTGTTTTTATGTATTGTCGTATGAAATATTGTGACAATAATGGCGTGTGAAAAACGTAATACTAAGCTCCAAAGTAAACTGAGAAATGACAGTGAAGACGAAAGCAGTGTGTTAGCGCCACCATATAATGAATTAACTAATGTTCAAAGTAGTAATTTGGTAATTGTGCATGGGGAAATGGAGCGAGCTACAAATAATGGTGTAGGCAGTGAAGCAATTACTGAACAGGGAAGCATTATCGATCGATCGGTCGGCAACAGCTCGCCTCAGGATTCCGAAATGACAGGACACAATCTTGCAAATACTGTAGATTCAGGTTTTGCGTCCTCGCCGTTTTCTCAAATATATCAAGACACATCTTCTGCTTTTCAAAATACGAATATTGCCGGTTCAAATGCACTGCCGAATAGCACTGAGTAACATGTTTCAGACACCAGTGCACTGTTACTACAGTTAATGCAACAAATGGGACAAAGGCTACAAAAGTTAGACACAACGCTTGACCAAAATCAGAAACAAATGGGACAAAATCTTCAAAAGTTAGACACAATGGAACAAAATCTTCAAAAGTTAGGCACAATGGAACAAAATCTTCAAAAGTTAGACACAATGGAACAACACCAGAGACAAACACAGCAACAGTTAGACACAATGGAACAAAATCTTCAAAAGTTAGACACAATGGAACAAAATCTTCGGAAGTTAGACACCACACTTGAACAAACACGTAAAGATTTAACTAATGAGTTACATAACATTGAATCGAAATGTCAAAAAGTCTGTAATGACGTAAAAACACAAATTTGTGAGCATTTCCAACCTATTTTTTCGCGTCATGAAAATGCATTACAGAATCACGAAACAGCCATAAAGGAACTGCAAACTATTGTTCATGAAAATCACGACACCTTGCAAGCTAAAATTGACTCAGTTGCATCTACCGATTCGGTTACGCAACTTGCAAAAACTCAGGAAAACTTAAAGGACACAGTAGATACGATTTCAACACAAATGGACATTCTGAAGCTTAGTTCAGAAAAACACACAGAGGATATAATTTCACTATCGGATAAAGTAACCGAACTTTCAGATCAGTTCAGTAACTTATCTACAAAGGTAGATGATGATCTGAAAGACACAAGACCTGTAGCCTTAACTGACACAGAAGAGTATGAACAAATTAAGAAATTCAAACAAAATCAGAATCAAATCAATACACAGTACAAAAGAGAAATCCGGGAAGTACAAGATCAGTTGGCACAAGTAATACAAGAATTACGTATTTCAGAGGACACTCGCGCTCCAGTACGGGAAGAGGGACATAGAAATACGGAACAACCACAGAATAATAACACAGGACAATTCGGAAATTATGAAAGAAATTGGCAAGGCGCACTGGATTTTGAGATGGAACCCCAGAAACGAAGTAACAATGAGCGATGTGCGACTCGTCGACACGATGATTTTGACTATAAGCTGTTCATTACTACATGTAAATTCAAAACATTTAAGAATTCTGGCAACGACATTCATCCACAAGCGTGGCTTCATCAATTCTCTCATTGTTTTCCTCCCAACTGGTCATTGGAGCACATGTTAGAATTTATGTGTGGCTACTTGGAGAATGAACCAGCTGTAAGAATACGATCGGTTATTCACGATTGTCACAGTGAAGGAGAAATTTATCATGCCTTACTCTCAGCGTATTGGTCTCAAGCTACACAAGACCGAGTAAGACATAGCATCATAATGATGAAACGTTTCGAACAATCTGAATTTTCCAGTCTTATGAAATATTTTGAAGACATGTTGCATAAGAATCAGTATCTTTCAAACCCATACAGCCCCTAAGAACTCATCCGCATTTGCTTAATCAAATTGCCTGAACATTTACGACATATTATTTTAGCAGGACGTTGCAAAGACGACATTGAAGCTTTTCAGGGACTGTTAGAAGAATTGGAAATTGGCACTGACAATCGCGGAACGCGAAAACAGGAGCACAACAATTACAGGTCACATCTGTCACAATTCCGCGATGACAGAAATAATACACGACAAGGCTATTCTTACAACGTAAATCGTGACCAAAACAGACACCACCCGTATGACAACTGTTGGCACAGTAGTAATAATTACAGAGAAAGATCGCATTACCATAGTAATGAATGTGACAGAGAACACCATAGAAACAGACAATATGGCAACCAAAACAATTATTATCAAGGAAGACACAGTAACTTTAGACACAACGGTCCTCCGCGCAGTTCTCCTCCACGTGACCGACAAGAAATTTATTACAGAAATTACGGACATGACGACAGACGATATAATCATAACGACAGACCTGAATTTCATCAGAACTTTCAAGTACTTGGTAATTTTTATGGTAGAGTAAGTTGTGGTGCACCACTTTCATTACATAGACATTAAGATGTGAATAGACATTTCCCTTATCTTCATTGTTGTCTTTAGTGTGCTATTTTTTCTGCTTGAGCTTTGTCATGTTTAGCAATTAGTTATTGCATTTGCTGCTGCTGTATTATTCTGTTAAGCCAGTTTTACTACTGATTTATTTTTCTTGTTTGGTGCACATTGCCTTATATTAGTTGTAATATTGCAATTGCTTTGCCTATTTCCATTTATTTTGTCATTGCTGTTTGTGTTAATTGTTTTGTACTGCTGCATTGCCTCGTCCCTTAGTTTAGCATCTGAGCTCAGTAGATTTAAGTTAGCTTAAGATGGGGTAGGCTATATAAGAGAACGAGTTGTGAAGAATTGGGAGAAATGCATTGAGGACCTATAAGAAAATGGTTTGGCCAAAAAAAGTATTTTGAAAGAGGATATGAACAGAATACAGAAAGCATGCTTGGATAGGATTTTTTTGGTGGGAACAAATGTTGAAATAAGAGGAAAGATCCACAGAACGAAGTTTTGGGTTGGACTGCAGTACCATATGTCACACTGAAAATGAACCCTGTCTTTCCTTTTGTATTATTCCGCTATGTGGTTATGTACCCTTGTGTATTTGTCGTTTTCCTGTCTTTAAGTGTTTAGCTAATAAGATTTATGTTGTAGAATGTTTCAAATACTATGTTATTTACTTTGTAAAGATGTTTAGACATTATTAATTCAGTTCTGTTTCAATGCTCATGTTTGAAATTAATGTTTCGAAAGCTATTCTCATTATTTTATATATTTACTTATGACATAATTCCTGTAACACTGATGTATATGTTTATTTCTATTCTTTTGTAAAGCCTGTGTTACTACAAATGTTATCTGTACTGTTATGTTCTTTAATGATGTATTTTGTATCTTTGTCATTGTATTCTTATGTTATGAATTTGTAATTGACACCAGTTCATCAAATTAAGTAACTTCTAAGTTCCATTTCACTGCACACGTTTCTGTTGGTCATAGTATATGGACAATATGTGAGAAGTAGGGACTGTTAGTGTTTGCACGTGTGTTAATAATTCAGCAAGGGACTGGATAACAGCATTGCTGGTTCTAAGGACAATTCCAAAAACTTTGTGAGTGCACAAGTGGTGGTTATGGACTTGCTATACTATCCGCAAGACTCTTCAATGGTGATTGTGCACCTGCACAGTCACAACAGATGGCTGCTGGCCATCTCTACATGGACTACAGTGGTTCTGCATCTTTGATGGCCCACCAGTACCATTATTTCTACAAGGACTACAGTGGGTCTGCACCTCTGGTGGCCCACCAATACCATACTCTCTACCAGGACTACAGTGGGTCTGCTCTGTTATGACCTACCAACCAATATTCTTCAAAACTTCGACTGACTCTGCTGAGGGTTTGCTCTGTTGTGGTCCATTACCTGTTTGCATGTCGAGAGTCAGCACTGTCTTTCCGTTGGAAGGACAACACTACTTCTTCAAGACTGCATGGAAATTCACTACTTCTGTGTGCATTTTCTTTTACTGCTCAGCCTTTGAGAAAAACACTACAATTTTACTGTGATGAATGATCAGGACTGTCTTTATGGACTGTGAGAAAATTTTAGCTGTTGACCAACATTGTATCAATAAGTGTGTGCATTTTATATCTTTGTTATTGTAATTATGAAAAATTTTATCAAATCATTATTGGCCACTGCCCAAAACAATTTGTAAAATTTTTTGTGGGGAGCATGGGGGCTATGTAAGTGGGCTGTTTATGTTTTCTTATTGGCAACGTTACGTAGCGCTCTGTATGAAAATCATTGGCTGTGCTGTGTGCAGTCTGTGGCTAGTTTGCATTGTTGTCTGCCATTGTAGTGTTGGGCAGCTGGATGTGAACAGCGCGTAGCGTTGCGCAGTTGGAGTTGAACCGCCAGCAGTGGTGGATGTGGGGTGAGAGATGGCGGAGTTTTGAAATTTGTAAGACTGGATGTCATGAACTGCTATATATATTATGACTAGTAAGGTAAATACATTGTTTGTTCTCTATTAAAATCTTTCATTTGCTAACTATGCCTATCAGTAGTTAGTGCCTTCCGTAGTGTGAATCTTTTATTTAGCTGGCAATAGTGGCGCTCGCTGTATTGCAGTAGTTCGAGTAACGAAGATTTTTGTGAGGTAAGTTATTTGTGACATGTATAGGTTAATGTTAGTCAGGGCCATTCTTTTGTAGGGATTATTGAAAGTCAGATTGCGCTGCGGTAATTGTGTGTCAGTTTAAGCACAGTCATGTATAATCGTTCAAAGGGGACGTTTCAATTTCTTCAACACTTTTTTTTTTCGTCACATCGCTGACCTTTACTCGCAGTGTGTATATCTCATGACAGTATTCTCAGCTGTCACGACAATGTCAATACACTTGTATAGAACGTCTCCTTGCACTGCTGATGTCGCGCAGTGGGTAACACTTCAATCTTAGTTTTTGGACTAACGCGTAAACTAGTCACAACAGTGATTATTTTTTCTATTTCCATTTGTTTATTCTGTATAAAATGTCTATATAGCAACGTTCAAGTCTACAACTTTCGAAATAAGCCTACGGCGTTTAAGAGGCAAAACCGGTGATTTCCTTGCTCAGAAACAAGCCACCGCCTCATATAATGGCTCAAAACAAGTAGTTAATTGAAGTGTGCATGAGTGCGGCAAATTATATTACCAACAACATCAATCTTTAGAATGGCTCATTTGCAAGTGTTGCGTTAACTATTGTATCAGAAAAAATATTAGCCGCTAATGACTCACCATGTGCATCAATACAGCGACAGAAAATGAGTGTTCGGGAGTTGCAGAGATAACCCTTCCGTAGAATGTATGTATTTTCAAAATATGGACATCGTTGACATTCAAGTGATTTTCAAAAGAAGCCATTAATTTTTGCCACGAGTACTGAATGAAAAATGAGGCTCCACAATGATCACAAAGATTAGCACTAGCTAGATCGAAGGCGAACTGCACTTTATTTCTTTTTCTTTTCTTTTAAGAGTCATCAGTATTCTGACTGCTCTGATGCGGCCCGCCTTGAATTCCTCTCCTGCGCCAACCTCTTCATCGCAGAGTATGAAACACCTGCAACTTACACCCTCAGTTACATGCTGGATGTATTCCAATTTCTGTCTTCCTATACAGTTTTTACCTTCTACACTTCTCTCTATTAACGTGGAAGTCAGTCTCTGATGTCTTAAGAGATGTCCTATCATCCTGTCCCTTCACCTTGTCGGTCTTTTCTACGTATTCCTTTCCTCTCCAATTCCCTGCAGAATCTCCTCATTCCTTACCCTATCAGTCCATCTAATTTTCAGTATTCGTCTGTGGCAACACATCTCAAATGCTTCGATTCTCTTCTGTTCCGGTTTTCCCACAGTCCATTTTTCACTACCATACAATACTGTGCTCCAAACGTATATTCACAGAAATTTCGTCCTCAAATTAAGGCCGGTGTTTGAGACTAGTAGACTTCTCATGGCCAGGAATGCTCTTTTTGCCAGTGCTAGTCTGATTTTGATGTCCTACATACTCCGTCCATCATTGGTTATTTAGCTGTCTAGGTAGCAGAATTCCTTAACTTCATCTACTTCGTGACTATCAACCCTGGTGTTTTCTCCTTCCTGTTACTTCTTATTACATTCGTCTTTCTTCCATTTACTCTCAGTCTATATTCTGTACTCAGACTATTCATTCCGTTCAGCACATCATGTAATTCTTCTTCACTTTCACTCAGGATAGCAATGTCATCAGCAGATCGCATCATTGATCCCCTTCCAACCTGAATTTCAATCCCACTCTTGAAACTTTATTTTATTACCGTCATTGCTTTTTCGATGTACAGATTGAACAGTAGGGGCGAAAGACTACGTCCTTGTCTTACACCGTTTTTAATCCGAGCTTTTTCTTCTTGGTTGTCCAATCTTAATATTCCCTCTTGGTTCTTGTACATATTGTATATTACTCGTCTCTCCCTATAGCATAACCTTATTTTTCACAGAATTTCGACCATCTTGCACCATTTTACATTGTCGAACGCTTTTTCCTGGGTGACAAATCCTATGAACGTGTCAAGATTTTTCTTTAGCCCGGCTTCCATTATCAACCTCAACGTCAGAATTGCCTGTCTGGTGCCTTTACCTTTCCTAATGCAAAAGTGATCGTCATCTAACACATCCTCAGTTTTACTTTCCATATTTCTGTGTATTATTCTTAGCAGCAACTTCGATGCATGAGCTGTTAAACTGATTGTGCGATAATTCTCGCACATGTCTGATCTTTTAGTCTTC
Organism: Schistocerca piceifrons; assembly: GCF_021461385.2. NCBI lineage: Eukaryota > Metazoa > Arthropoda > Insecta > Orthoptera > Acrididae > Schistocerca > Schistocerca piceifrons. The sequence goes on from NC_060139.1 coordinate 144,744,305, forward strand.
GGAATTGTGTGGATGACAACTTTTCGAAACTCAGACGGTATATTGCCAGACTCGTACATTCTACATACCAAAGTAAATAGTCGTTTTGTTGCCATTTCCACTAATGATTTTAAAAATTGTGATGGAATGTTATCGATCCCTTCTACCTTACTGGATCTTAAGTCCCCCAAAGCTCTCATAATTCTGATTTTAATGCTGAACTTCTATCCCTTCTGGATCGATTCCTGTTTCTCCTTCTATCACATCAGACAAATATTCCCCCTAATAGATGCCTTCAGTGTTCTCTTCCCATCTATCCGCTCTCTCATCTGCATTTAACAGTGGAATTCCAGTTGCACTCTAATGTTACCACCCTTGATTTTAATTGCACTGAAAGTTGTTTTGACTTTCCTATATGCTGAGTCAGTCCTTTCGACTATCCTTTCTTTTTCGATTTCTTCACATTTTTCATGTAGCCATTTCGTCTTAGCTTCTCTGCACTTCCTATTCATTTCATTCCTCAGCGACCTGTATTTCTATACTCCTGAATTTCCCTGAACATTTTTGTACTTCATTCTTTCATCGATCAGCTGAAGTATTCCTTCTGTCAACCGTGGTTTCTTTGCAGTTACCTTCTTTGCACCTATGTTTCTCTTTCCAGCTTCTGTAATTGCTCTTTTTAGGGATGTCCATTCCTATTCAACTGTACTGCCTACTGGACTATTCTTTATTGCGGTATCTACGGGCTTAGAGAACTTCAAGCGTATCTCGTCCTTCCTTAGTTCTTCCGTATCGCACTGCTTTGCCTATTGATTCTTCCTGACTAATCTCTTAAACTACAACCCACTCTTTATCACTACTACATTGTGACCTGAGTCTATCTGCTTCTGCATACACCTTACAATCCAGAATCTCATTTCGGTATCTCTGTCTGACCATGATGTGATCTAAATGAAATCTTCCTGTTTCAATCAGCCTTTTCTAATACTGTTGTGATTCTTGAACAGAGTATTCGCTATTACTAACTGAAATTTATTACAGAACTCTACTAGTCTTTCTCTCATTCCTTGTCCCAAGTCCACATTCAGCTGTAACCGTTTCTTCTACTTTTTCCTCTACAACTTCAATCCAGTACCCAGTAACCATTAGATTTTCATCTCCATTAGCGTATTGTATTACCCTTTCAATATCCTCGGATACTTTGTCTATCTCTTCACCTGCAGCTTGGGACGTCGGCATGTATACCTGAACTATCGTTGTAGGAGTTGATTTGCTGTCGATTCTGATAGGAACCGTAGCACTAAACCGTTCACAGTAACACACTCTCTGCCCTATCTTCCAATTCATAACGTATCCTTCTCCCGTTGTGCCATTTTCTGCTGCTGATGATATTACCCTATACTCATCTGACCGGAAATCCTTGTCTTCTTTCTATTTAACTTCACTGACCCCTATTAAACTTAGATTTAGCCTTTGAATTTCCATCTTCAGGTTTTCTAGCTTCCCTACCACATTCAAGCTTCTGACAATACATGCACCGACTCGTAGAACGTTACCTTTTCATCTACATGGATACTCCGCAAAACACATTTAAGTGCCTGGCAGAGGTTTCATCGAACCACCAACGTTCATTGATTATTCAGTGTTTTTCTCATGGTCCCCTTCCAGAGATCCGAAGGGGAGGACTATTCTGGAAACTTTTGTCAATGGTGAGATCATCATGACACTTTTTTCAATTACAGTCCGCTCATACATATAGAATCATGCTGGTGTAACGGGGTGATGAGAACTGATCGGATGTGACGGCACGCAACCGACTTTACAAAGTCTGTCGTGGACCTTATCGTGAAACTGGCTGTCCTTATGGCGTAGGTGCAGATAGTGCGATAATATATTTTACATGCAAGTAAAAACCAAACATCTAGAAGCTGAATTTGTCCACTTGTTTGAGGTAGTATGAACTGCAATGTGACTCTCTTTTCAGGAGAATGATCTTTACACGCAGACCAGGAGTGAAGCAAAAGCATGTTATTTGGACCAAATATTGGCCAAAAGGAGTGCTCATACTATATTTGTAGTTTTCTTACACCACTTTCCCGCTCTTTTTTGCTATGACGGATATATCCTCCACTGCCCTTGCCAGATCACGCACACAGGAGGCAGAGCAGCTCCAACTACTCGCTGCACAATAAAAGACTTTCCAGCCACTTTACCATCCAGATTTATAGTCTGGATAACTGTATACGAATGCGTTACGGGATTGATGTTATATGATATTGATACATCTCTCTCCATACCCCTAATTTCCACGGTTCCTTTCACATGTATTTCCTCTGCAAATGCCGGTTGGTCCGAGTTGAAAACAAATTCCTTACTGAACGATGGGATAAGATTTTTTATCCCATCTAAAAATTTTCGGGCCGATTCCACAGTTTTTTGTGCATCATGAAGATGACGCTTCGTTTGAAATTTCGTTATTTTAAGCCATACAGTTCTGTAGCATTGTTTGAAGTTATGCAACCATCATTACTTCCCTTAAAATCGCTGTAATCTAGGTCGCGCTCATTTTGATGTGCATAAAACAGTAGGTCACTATCATGCACATCCTGTAAATTGTATCAAACATCCTCGAAACGCGCAAACACAAGTTTTTGTCACAAGTGCGCTTTTTCCTTCCTTGAATACCTGTAGTTTTTATAGTACACTTCACCTCCGTATTGCTGCGGCCTTATTCAAAATCTGTTTTCAATTGTCTTTTCACTATGCTGAGGATGATCTTCCATGTACGTGAACATTTTTAGTACCCGCTGCTTGGACAACGATTGTTCTTTACTACGTTGCACCGGAGACGGGATTTCTGGCTCCCTGTCCGACAAGGATGATGAACTACATTATTCGACACCTACTCAGTATCACTTAACGCATTTAGCACGTATCGTCGTCATTGTACTCACGTACATTATCTGCACAGTCAAGCGTATTTGACACCGAACACTCAAGTGACTCATCTTGCGGAAACGCGCTTGCTGAAATTATTCCACAGAGTGCAGGCAGGGATTTGCGTAATAAAGTTCACGACTCACAAGGGTCTGAGTTTCCCTTGTGATCCACAGCAACGAGTTTAGTCAACTTCCAAGGATGAATGTTTATCCTATGCGAGAACGTAACTGCCGCGCGGGGCTGCCGAGCGGTCTGAGGCGCCTTGTCACGGTCCTCGCTGCTCCCTCCGTCAGACGTTAGAGTCCTCCCTCGGGCATGGGTGTGTGTGTGTTGTCCTTAGCGTAAGTTAGTTTAACTTAGATTAAGTAGTGTGTATGCTTAGGGACCAATGACCTCAGCAGTTTGGTCCCATAAGACCTTACCACAAATTAGAATTTTTAAGAACGTAACTAGGCAGTATCTCAGCTTCGTGCCCACTTACTCTATACCCTCGAAAAAATTCTAAGTACAGCTTGGTTCAGATTCAAGCTAAAATTCTCAGATGCTAACTGGCAAAAATATAGTAAGTCCGAATCCAGACTCTAGATCGTCGGTAAAATTTCAGAGTTCGGAATAGTCCACTGACGAAAAAATTCGCTAAATTCACAGCTCGAAAGTATTAGTAAATATTCGCTGGTGACAGACGCGCGAAGTCCATAATTCGGCACTTAGAAGAATCTCAATACTTTCACGACACGACCAATTCGCTGCCCATCCAACTTGCACAGAGAAAGCTCGTGAATACCGCACAAACCACCCTGCCTGAGCCAAGATGGCAGCCGGATAATTGTATACACTGGCATAGGTCACATGAGTCAAATCAAGTATGTTTGCCTCCTGATAATGTAAAAATGTATGTGAATTGGAATATAGAAGTATTATATATTAAATCACTTCCAAATTTTATCAGCTCCTCAGTGCTGAAATTATATTTTTAATACACGCACTGGTTTTCGCATAATTTACACTTTTAATATAAAATAGGTTACTTTCAGTGACATTATTGTTACTAAACGTAAACAATTAATTATGAACCTATTTCTTCTTTCCTAACTCTTGTTATTCTATAATGCTGCCGCAACCTTTACAATGTAAATTAATCTTATGGCTGAATTTGCCGATTTTTTGGCACTGAATACGCATTCCAGCCCACAGCTCAGATATGTTAATTTTTCTTTCAGTTCAAATTTAATTGTAAAAACTTTTTGTTCATTTATAGACGCAATCACATGTTTATGACACAGTCATAACCGGTTTCGGCCATACAATACGATCTTCAGATTCTAAAGGCAGCATACACTGAACACAGGTTCATGCGTTGTCAAAAATCTGTGTATTTGTCACCGAAATACAAGTTTTTAAAATTTATACAGTTTGTAAGTTGTTTAACATAGAATAACCTAAAAACTATTCATCGCACCGAGTGCGCACTCTGTATAATTTTCCCTTTATCTCTGTGGTACTGGCGTTCCAGTATCTTACTGGCTTCACATTTTACTAGAACATATCTGATTTTTCAGTCTTTAACCATATCCTTTAGTCTCTCATGCCGATCCTTTCCTCCATTTTTATCCCCAACAGCTTTCGAACGCTGGAATTACCGGCCACGTGCTTTCAGCGTGAGTTAGAAGTCTGCTAGCACCAGAATATCTTATGCGTTGTGTCCGCTCTAACAGCACAGCTCAAAGAGCGCCGACATCTAGCGGACGAACCTCAAAGCGGTTGCCGCTGTGGGCAGCCATGCTCAGCCAACACTTGGCTTGCTACCGCCCCCTCTTATCTGTCAGATGTGAGCTTCTGCCCCGACAACTGTCACACAGAGCATAACAAACTTCGCTCTCTCGGCCGCGTCCGTTGCCAAAGGTTATAACGTGCCTTCTCGGGATCCGTAACGTCACAAGGAGCTCTTGGCGCGCATTCTTGTGTATTGGAGGCCATGTTATTCCGCGACTGTTATCGTTTTCGCTTTGTTACTTTTGCTCATTGACTGATATATAATTAAATTTTTATTAATGTGTGCAAACCATGCCAGGTTATCCAGGGTTGTCCTTAGAGATCTATTCGTGAGGGAGCAACATTATAACACTTTCATTTTTCATATAACTCATTCTGAGACTCTGAGAACATGTCCTATGCAAAGAATAAAATCCGATAGGATATTATTTTGTCTTGTAGTTTGCGCTCCGCATATTTTTTGAAAGATTAGTTACTCTGATAACTAAAAAGTAAGAATATTTCATCCGCATATGCAAAGTAGATATGTGCATACTAGTAATAGTGAATACGTAACTACATTTTTAATTTAAAGTTTTTAAATGACATCTTTATGTTACAAATAAATCCAATGGCACATGCAGGAGTAGCACGGAGTTCAATGCGAGACGCCTATAACAGTTTCCACAACGAAACTATGTCTCGAAACCTGGCAGAATATCCAAAGAGATTCTGATCATATGTGAAGTATATTAGCGGCAAGAAACAATCAATGCCATCTCTGCGAGATAACAATGGAGATACTATCGAAAACAGCGCTGCCAAGGCAGATTTACTAAACACAGCTTTCCTAAATGCCTTCACGAAAGAAGATGAAGTAAATATTTCAGAATTCGAATCGAAAACAGCTGCCAACATGAGTAACGTAGAAGTAAATATTCTCGGAGTAGTGAAGCAACTCAAATCACTTAATAAAAGCAAGTCTCCTGGTCCAGACTGTATACCAATCATGTGTCTTTCGGAGTATGCTGATGCATTAGCTACGTACTTAACAATCATATACAACCGCTCGCGCGAAGAAAGATCTGTACCCAGAGACTGAAAAGTTGCAAATGTAACACCAATATTCAAGAAAGGTAGTAGGAGCAATCCACTAAATTTACAGGCCAATATCGTTAACTTCGATATGCAGAAGGATTTTAGAACATATATTGTGTTCGAACATTATGAATTACCTCGAAGGAAACGGTCTATTGACACACAGTCAACGTGGGTTTAGAAACACAACTAGCTCTTTATTCACATGATGTGTTGAGTGCTATTGACAAGAGATTTCAGGTCGATTTCCGGATTTACAAAAGGCTTTTAACACTGTACCACATAAGCGGCTAGTAGTGAAATTGCGAGCTTATGGAATATCGTCTCAGTTATGTGACTGGATTTGCGATTTCCTGTCAGAGAGGTCACATTTCGTAGCAACTGACGGAAAGTCACCGAGTAAAACAGAAGTGATTTCTGGCATTCCACCAGCTGTGTGGCTGGATTGAAGAGTTTTTAGCAAACAGAACACAGCATGTTGTTATCAATGGAGAGACGTCTACAGACGTTAAAGTAACCTCTGGCGTGCCACAGGGGAGTGTTATGGGACCATTGCTTTTCACAATATATATAAATGACCTAGTAGATAGTGTCGGAAGTCCCATGCGGCTTTTCGCGGATGATGCTGTAGTATACAGAGAAGTTGCAGCATTAGAAAATTGTAGCGAAATGCAGAAAGATCTGCAGCGGATAGGCACTTGGTGCAGGGAGTGGCAACTGACCCTTAACATAGACAAATGTAATGTATTGCGAATACATAGAAAGAAGGATTCTTTATTGTATGATTATATGATAGCGGAACAAACACTGGTTGCAGTTACTTCTGTAAAATATCTGGGAGTATGCGTGCGGAACGATTTGAAGTGGAATGATCATATAAAATTAATTGTTGGTAAGGCGGGTACCAGGTTGAGATTCATTGGGAGAGTGCTTAGAAAATGTAGTCCATCAACAAAGAAGGTGGCTTACAAAACACTCGTTGAGTATTGCTCATCAGTGTGGGATCCGTACCAGATCGGGTTGACGGAGGAGATAGAGAAGATCCAAAGAAGAGCGGTGTGTTTCGTCAAGAGGTTATTTGGTAACCGTGATAGCGTTACGGAGATGTTTAACAAACTCAAATGGCAGACTCTGCGAGAGAGGCGCTCTGCATCGCGGTGTAACTTGCTGTCCAGGTTTCGAGAGGGTGCGTTTCTGGATGAGGTATCGAATATATTGCTTCCCCCTACTTATACCTCCCGAGGAGATCACGAATGTAAAATTAGAGAGATTGGAGCGCGCACGGAGGCTTTCAGACAGTCGTTCTTCCAGCAAACCATACGTGACTGGAACAGGAAAGGGAGGTAATGACAGTGGCACGTAAAGTACCCTCCGCCACACACCGTTGGGTGGCTTGCGGAGTATAAATGTAGATGCAGATGTAGATGTAGTGTTATAGGCCCTTTGCTGTTCCTTATCTATATAAACGATTTTGGTGACAATCTGAGCTGCCGTCTTGGGTTGTTTGCAGATGACGCTGTCGTATATCGACTAATAAAGTCATCAGAAGATCAAAACAAACTGAAAAACGATTTAGAAAAAATATATGAATGGTGCGAAAAGTGCCAGTTGACCCTAAATAACGAAATGTGTGAGCTCATCCATATGAGAGTTAAAAGGAACTCCTTAAACTTCGGTTACACGATAAATCAGTCTAATCTAAAAGCTGTAAATTCAACTAAATACCTAGGTATTACCATTACAAAGAACTTAAATTGGAAAGAACACATAGAAAATGTTGTGGGGAAGGCTAACCAAAGGCTGCGTTTTATTGGCAGGTCAGTTAGAAAATGTAACAGACCTACTAAGGATACTGTCTGCACTACACTTGTCCGTCCTCTTTTAGAATACTGCTGCTCGGTGTGGGACCCTTACCAGATAGGACTGACGGACTACATCGAAAAAGTTCAAAGAAAGGCAGCCCGTTTTGTATTAACGCGAAATATGGGAGAGAGCGTTACAGAAATGATACAGGATTTGGGCTGTAAATCATTAAAAGAAAGGCGTTTTTCGTTGCGAGGGAATCTTCTCACGAAATTTCAATCACCAACTTTCTCCTCCGAATGCGAAAATATTTTGTTGACACCGATCTACATAGGGCGGAACGATCACCACGATAAAATAAGGGAAATCAGAGCTCGTACAGAAAGATATAGGTTGTAAGTAGGCTGTTTAGGTTTTCTCATTGGTAACGCCACGTAGCTTTCTGAATGAAAATCACTGGCTGTGCTGTGTGCAGTCTGTGGCTGTTTTGCATTGTTGTTCGCTATTGTTGTGTTGGGAAGTTGGCTGTTAACAGCGCGTAGCGTTGCGCAGTTGGAGGTGAGCCGCCAGTAGTGGTGGATGTGGGGAGAGAGATGGCGGAATTTTGAGAGCGGATGATCTGGACGTGTGTCCATCAGAGACAGTACATTTGTAAGACTGGATGTCATGAACTGCTATATATATTATGACTTTTGAACACTATTAAGGTAAATACATTGTTTGTTCTCTATCAAAATCTTTAATTTGCTAAGTATGCTTATCAGTAGTTAGTGCCTTCAGTAGTTAGAATATTTTGTTTAGCTGGCAGTAGTGGCGCTCGCTGTATTGCAGTAGTTCGAGTAACGAAGATTCTTGTGAGGTAAGTGGTTTGTGAAAGGTCTAGTTTAAATGTTAGTCAGGGCCATTCTTTTGTAGGGATTATTGAAAGTCAGATTGCATTGCACTAAAAATATTGTGTGTCAGTTTATTGTTAATCGGAATAAGTAAAGAGAGTAATGTCTGAGAACGTTCAGTTTTGCTCAGTTGTTTGAAAATCAAATAACGTAAGAGGTGTATCAGCACAGTAATTCATTAATTTTTCTAAGGGGACGTTTCATATGGCGACCCTGCCGGGATACCTAACTGGAATCTTCTGGTTTTTTCTTGTAGTTTGTGTAATCAGTGTAGCTTTAGTTTATTGCTAGTGCATAATTGTAGAGAGAATCTCCTTTGCAGTTGCATTCTTTCATTGTTGTACAGTAAAAGAGATGTGGCATGCAGGTAGATTAGCACCAAGTATTTCGCAGTTGCACTAGCAATTAACGAGATATTATTTTCAATGCTATGTTAATGTGTTTTCTTATTTTGCTCTTCAAATTGTGCTTTTCTGTGTTACCGTGTGAAATATTGTGACAATAAAGGCGTGTGAAAAACGTAACACTAGGCTCCAAAGTAAACTGAGAAACAACAGTGACGAAGAGCGTAGCTTATCAGCATCACTGTGTAATGAGTTAACAGACATTCAAAGTAGTAATTTGGTAATAGTGCATATGGAAATGGAGCGGGTGGCAAATAATGATATACACAGTGAAACAAGTAGTGAACAGGGAGGCATTATCGATCGATCGGTCGGCAACAGCTCGCCTCAGGAATCTGTAGCCACAGATTTTGGGTCCTCACCGTTTTCTCAAAAGGGTCAAGACACATTTCTGCTTGTCAAAATGTGAATGTTGCCGGTGAAAATGCACTGCCAAAAAGCATAGAGAAACAGACTCCAGACACTAATACATTATTACTGCAACTAATGCAACAAATGGAACAAAATCAGAGACAAACACAGCAAAAGCTTCAAAAGTTAGACACAATGGAATAAAATCAGAGACAAACACAGCAACAGTTAGACACAATGGAACAAAATCAGAGACAAACACAGCAAAAGCTTCAAAAGTTAGACACAATGGAATAAAATCAGAGACAAACACAGCAACAGTTAGACACAATGGATCAAAATCAGAGACAAACACAGCAAAAGCTTGAAAATTAGACATAATGGAACAAAATCTTCAAAAGTTAGACACCACACTTGAACGAACACATGAAGATTTAACTACTGAGTTTCGTAACATTGAATCGAAATGTCAAAAAGTCTGTAATGACGTAAAAACACAAATTTGTGAGCATCTCCAACCTATTTTTTTGCGTCATGAAAATGCATTACAGAATCACGAAGCAGCCATAAAAGAACTGCAAACTATTGTTCATGAAAATCACGACACCTTGCAAGCTAAAATTGACTCAGTCGCATCTACCGATTCAGTTACGCAACTTGCAAAAACTCAGGAAAACTTAAGGGACACAGTAGATACGATTTCAACACAAATGGACACTCTGAAGCTTGGTTCAGAAAAACACACAGAGGATATAATTTCACTATCGGATAAAGTAACCGAACTTTCAGATCAGTTCAGTAACTTATCTACAAAGGTAGATGATGATCTGTATGACACAAGACCTGTAGCCTTCAGTGACACTGAAGAGTATGAACAAATTAGAAAATTCAAACAAAATAAAAATCAAATAAGTACACAGTACAAAAGAGAAATCCGGGAAGTACTAGATCAGTTGGCACAAGTAACACAAGAATTACATATTTCAGAGGACACTCGCGCTCCAGTGCGGAAGAGGGACATAGAAACACGGAACAACCACAAAATAATAACACAGGATACTTCGGAAATTATGAAAGAAATTGGCAGGCCGCATTGAATTTTGTGATGGAACCGCCGAAACGAAGTAACAATGAGCGATGTGCGACTCGTCGACACGATGATTTTGACTATAAGCTGTTCATTACTACACATAAATTCAAAACATTTAAGAATTCTGGCAACGACATTCATCCACAAGCATGGCTCCATCAATTCTCTCATTATTTTCCTCCCAACTGGTCATTAGAGCACAGATTAGAATTTATGTGTGCCTACTTGGAGAATGAACCAGCTGTAAGAATGCGATCGGTCATTCACGATTGCCACAGTGAAGGAGAATTTTACCATGCCTTCCTCTCAGCATATTGGTCTCAAGCCACACAAGACCGAGTAAAACATAGCATCATAATGATGAAACATTTCGAACAATCTGAATTTTCCAGTTTTGTGAAATATTTTGAAGACATGTTGCACAAGAATGAGTACCTGTCAAACCCATACAGCCCCTCAGAACTCATCCGCATTTGCTTAATCAAATTACCTGAACATTTACGAAATATTGCTTTGGCAGGACGTTGCAAAGACGACACAAGCTTTTCAGGGACTCTTACAAGAATTAGAAATTGACACTGACAATCGCGGAACGCGAAAACAGGAACACAACAATTGCAGGTCACATCCGTCGCAATTCCGCGATGAAAGAAATAATAACTGGACACAACAAGGCTATTCTCACAACGTAAATCGTGACCAAAACAGACACCACCCGTATGACAACTACTAGTTACAGGGAAAGGTCGCATTTCCGTAGCAATGAATGTGACAGAGACAATCATAGAAACAGACAATGTGGCAACCAGAACTATTATTATCAAGGAAGACAGAATAACTTTAGATGCAATGGTCCAACGCGCAGTTACGATTCAGGGAGAAATTCTCCACCACGTGACCAACAAGATAGAAACTATGGAATCTACCGACATGACGACAGACGATATAATCATAACGACAGACGTGAATTTCATCAGAACTGGCGGGATTCAAACAGGGCAGGGCCCTCTCGACAAGGTGAATTTGTAGAAGTTAGTCTCCAAATCCCAATAACAATGCGCGCCAACAAAGAGACAATAGGCAATGAATCATACCACTGGCAGCCACAAAACGTACGTATGAAACTGACGACACAGCTGCCGTAGCTAGTAATTACGTAAAAATGGAAGACATTAGGAACACGACGTAAAACATAACAACATTGCATATCCTGTGATTCACATTACTGTAAATGACGTAAAATTTATGGCAGTACTTGACTCTGGCAGTCCCATTTCAGTAATTAGTGAAACAGCCTTTAGCAAATGCAACAAATCGAACGATTGTCCCACACTTCCGCTACGTAAGATTAAATTACAAGGTGCAATCTTTGGAAAAAGTGTAGATGTACGCCAACAAACCAATTTAGAATTCTTTTGTCAAAGCCACAGCTTCTCTATGAACTTTCTTATTGTTCCATTATTTTCGACGGAAATTATATTGGGAGTAGACTTTTTGAAAGAATACAAAGCAATCTTAAGCTTTCACGATGCTGAAATAAGTTTAGAGAAAGAAGGTAAGTCAATAGCTTTGAAATTTGAAGATTGGCTCTCAAACCATGACGAGGAAATTAATCGGCTTTACCTCCTGTTAGACAACAGTTCGGAATTTTCGACGGAACTAGACACTAACAATCACTCTGCAAGTACTGACAGGGATGATATCGATGGCGTATTTGATACTAATGAGTTAATTCAGAATAAAATTCAAACAATTGAGAATTGTAATGACACTGATAGGCAGGACCTTTTTGAGATTTTACAAGGATATTCCACAGTTTTTACTCACAAAACAGGAACAATCAAGGGATTTCAATACCAATTTCGTGTTCGTGAGCATACTAAATTTTGTGTTAGAACATACGTAATTCCAACACATTATAGGGACCCTGTTAGAACAGAAATACAATCTATGCTTGACGAGGGCATTATTGAGCCTGCATTAAGCTCATACAACAGTCCATTACACATTGCTGAGAAGAAAAAGTGGATCGATCAGGCTTGTCTTAGATTCGAGAGAAATCAATACTATCATCATTCCCGGAACAGACAGGCCGCAAACGATGGAAGAACTTCTTCAAAATTTTAATGGTGTAAAAGTGTTGTCTTCTATCGATCTCAGATCCAGCTTTTATCAGATCGAACTTCATCCAGAATGTAGAAAATACACAGTTTTTGTTTGTTTCGGCGTTTGTTATCAATTTCGGAAACTTCCTTTTGGTTTGAACATTTCTTCGGCAGCGTTCATTCGCGGGCTAAATTCCATTTTACCTGATTTCTTAAAACGTCACATCACCCTATGTGTGGATGATATTCTAATAGCAGAAGCCTCATGGGAACAACATAATCGCATCCTCAACAGTTTGTTACGTATTTTTGCAGAATCTGGAATTACAGTTAACTTGGAAAAGTCTGAATTCGGAAGGTCAAAGGTGAAGTTTTTGGGACATATTATTTCTTCTGAAGGCATTCAGCCGGATCCTGAAAAGTTAGAAGCAATCAGAGCCATTCCAGTTCCCTCCACAAAAAGACAAGTCTGCAGTTATCTAGGTCTCGTAAATTTTTACCGTCGTTTTCTGAATACGCAAATTCTAGTTACACCAAAACTTTGTTCTCTCACTGGAAAAAATACTATTTGGAACTGGGACGAACAAGCACAGTTGTAATTCAATTCTTTGAAAGAATCGCTACTTAAAGCGCCAATACTAACTCATCCAGATCTCTCACAAGATTTTTGCCTTAGCACGGATTCTTCTAAAGTCGGTCTTGGTGTCCATTTATTTCAAGAAGCCAAAGAAAATGACACTACTGTTCAGAAAACCATTGCTTTTGCTAGCCGAGTGCTAACAAAATCTGAAAAAAATTATTCCGTTACTGAATTAGAAGCTTTAGCTATCGTTTGGGCATTTAACAAATTCCGTTTCTTTCTTTCTGGTATGCACGTAAAAGTATACAGTGATCATTGTGCATTACAATTTCTTATGTCTTCAAAATTAAGTCATGACAGGCTAAAACGTTGGGCATTGTTGCTGCAAGAATTCCACTTCACAATAGTCTACATTCCCGGGAAGGAGAACATTGTTGCAGACGCACTGTCACGCGCACCGGCTGGTCTTGAGAAAAGTAACACAGAAGGCAACCTCGAGAAAAATTTCAGTATTCTTTACATTCAGAAATTCGCCTTTGAAAACTTCATCATCACATCTTTAAAGGACACTGCTCATGAACAAGGTAAAGATCCGATTTGGAAAGACATCAAAAGTAAATGGCATGAAAAGCCACAGACTCAGATTCGGCATTATTATCTGGTTAGAAACAACATACTCATCAAACGCTGCATTCCAAACGATTTTGTTAATAAGCTCATTTGGTACATTCATTTCAGCTATACACATTTTGGTCCACGAAAAGGTTATCATATTCTTTGGACGACTTGTTATTTTAACAATATAGAAAAGAGAATTCGAAGAGTCTTGTATATTTGTAAACTTTGTCAAAAGGCTAAACCATCTACTGTCTCACATCGTGCTCTGTTGTTTCCTATCATTCCGTCTAAATTAAAAGAATTTGCTGCTGTTGATCTCTTGGGACCCCTTGTCAGAACATCTAATGGATTTTCGTACGTTCTAATCACTGTTGAACTTACTTCAAAATTTATTTCTTTACTCCGTTACGTAAAGCCACTGGACGGTCTGTATCCAACCGCTTTTGTTAAAAATTTCTTACGTGACGTTAGACACGTTAGTAAAGTCATTTCAGATAACGGACCGCAATTCAGATCTGGTGTTTGGTCACGCATGCTTCGGAACCATAAAATCAAACCTGTTTTTACTTCATTATACTCACCGCATTGTAACCCGTCTGAACGGATTATGAAATAAATCAATAAGCTTTGCAGACTTTATTGTCACAGAAAGCATCAGCATTGGGACAGATATTTACACTTATATCAAAACGTGCTGAATGAAATGCCTCATGACTCCACTGCTTTACCACCTATTCTTGTACTGAAGAATGAAGAACCACCAAACAGAATCAGAGAGCTTGTACCTTTTCCGAATACACGTAAACTTCGATACACAGACATAATTGATTTGGCTATTAAAAATATAAATTCTGCAGCAGACAAAAGGAGAAAACTACACGGTAAAGCAAATGCAACGAAATTATATATTGGCCAGAAAGTTCTCATTAAAGCTCATTCATTGTCACATAAGAAGAAACACTTGAGTCACAAATTCTTTCTGATTTACAATGGACCTTACAGAATCCGACGTATACCACATGATAATTGCGTTGAAGTTGAAAAACTGCGTACTAGGAAGAGTAAAGGTTACACCATATTTCACATGTAAAACCGTTTACTGAAAAATAATCTGCTTTTTAATTTTGTCTTTGCGATAAAACTTTTCACTTCACGTTACTAGTATGCGTTGTCACACTTTGAAACTGTTATCATGCATCAATGTTTTGAAGTTAACCATCCAGTCTAGAACCTAGGGAACATATTTAGACAGTAATTACCACTGCATTGTGATAGTGAGCAGAGGGCACAGTGTTACTGTGTGTGTACATTCTTGCTTGTTAGTTGCACGATTACGTAACGACTATAAGGCTTACATACTTAGAACATATACTGCTAATGAGATTTTAATGTAACATTTTGGTTTGCTTGAAAATACATTCTGGATTTAAAGTACTTTCTGTTAGATACCAGATGACACAGTGGTTAGTTTATGTGACAGCTACACGATTTTATCACGACGATACTAATGAGTGACAATTTACAATGTTGCTTTTGCGGTGTTTCTGTTTTATATCTGCACAGTTTTTCTGAATTATTCTGGGAAGTAAAACATGTTTTAGTAGTAACTTCTGTGGCATAGCTACAATGAGACAGCCTTTTCCGTAGCACAACAATACGTTACAGCACAGTACTTTCTTCATCACGGCAGTAGGCGTAATAACTAAGATATCTATACGCAAAGCATTTCACTTTTGTTTATCATGAGGTAAGTACATTGACTTCTGCAGAACTTAGATTTCGGAGGACGATAACTACGACACTTCCACAGAGATTATCTTACAACAAGACGCACAGCTTAGCGCTACAGTACACGTATTTGAGTGATTAATTTTGTACTTAAAACATTTATTTTTAAAGATTTTGGAATTACAATGATACAAAGGCTTTCCCTGATACATTTCATTCCATTGCTGTAATCTGTAACACCTGAAGGTATAATTACATTAATCCTCAGGGGGTACATGTCTACATTGTGTACTATGTGTCTGGCAAGCACAAGGAGCCCTAGCTAATACGGTATTTGCTTCAACTTTACACATCGGTACCATATTTCTCTAACACATAAATTACACAGTTATCTCATCATTTAACTGAGAGAGACAAAAATTTTTTTTGCTACGTCGCGCAATTACACAGTTGGATAACTTCACACTTATGAAATTGTTTTTCGACTGTACTTTGTGAACTGTTCATATTTTTTCGGAACCATTGTGATACTATGAGAGCTTTGAATGATGTATTTGCTATGGGACCATAATTTTTAAAGTACGTTTGAGGTAGATGACACTATTGAAAGGAGCAGAGAATTTTTTTTAGGTTTTGAAATTATTTCAGAAAGCTACGACGTTTTTGAGATTTGGCTGAGGTGTTATGGCGTTATTATTACGACGACGATGTGTATTATGCTTTTGATGTATGTTTATGATCAATAAGTTGATGCTATATGAGGAATTTGATTATGCTATGTACACTCCTGGAAATGGAAAAAAGAACACATTGACACCGGTGTGTCAGACCCACCATACTTGCTCCGGACACTGCGAGAAGGCTGTACAAGCAATGATCACACGCACAGCACAGCGGACACACCAGGAACCGCGGTGTTGGCCGTCGAATGGCGCTAGCTGCGCAGCATTTGTGCACCGCCGCCGTCAGTGTCAGACAGTTTGCCGTGGCATACGGAGCTCCATCGCAGTCTTTAACACTGGTAGCATGCCGCGACAGCGTGGACGTGAACCGTATGTGCAGTTGACGGACTTTGAGCGAGGGCGTATAGTGGGCTTGTGGGAGGCCGAGTGGACGTACCGCCGAATTGCTCAACACGTGGGGCGTGAGGTCTCCACAGTACATCGATGTTGTCGCCAGTGGTCGGCGGAAGGTGCACGTGCCCGTCGACCCGGGACCGGACCGCAGCGACGCACGGATGCACGCCAAGACCGTAGGATCCTACACAGTGCTGTAGGGGACCGCACCGCCACTTCCCAGCAAATTAAGGACACTGTTGCTCCTGGGGTATCGGCGAGGACCATTCGCAACCGTCTCCATGAAGCTGGGCTACGGTCCCGCACACCGTTATACCGTCTTCCGCTCACGCCCCAACATCGTGCAGCCTGCCTCCAGTGGTGTCGCGACAGGCGTGAATGGAGGGACGAATGGAGACGTGTCGTCTTCAGCGATGAGAGTCGCTTCTGCCTTGGTGCCAATGATGGTCGTATGCGTGTTTGGCGCCGTGCAGGTGAGCGCCACAATCAGGACTGAATACGACCGAGGCACACAGGGCCAACACCCGGCATCATGGTGTGGGGAGTGATCTCCTACACTGGCCGTACACCACTGGTGATCGTCGAGGGGACACTGAATAGTGCACGGTACATCCAAACCGTCATCGAACCCATCGTTCTACCATTCCTAGACCGGCAAGGGAACTTGCTGTTCCAACAGGACAATGCACGTCCGCATGTATCCCGTGACACCCAACGTGCTCTAGAAGGTGTAAGTCAACTACCCTGGCCAGCAAGATCTCCGGATCTGTCCCCCATTGAGCATGTTTGGGACTGGATGAAGCGTCGTCTCACGCGGTCTGCACGTCCAGCACGAACGCTGGTCCAACTGAGGCGCCAGGTGGAAATGGCATGGCAAGCCATTCCACAGGACTACATCCAGCATCTCTACGATCGTCTCCATGGGAGAATAGCAGCCTGCATTGCTACGAAAGGTGGATATGCACTGTACTAGTGCCGACATTGTGCATGCTCTGTTGCCTGTGTCTATGTGCCTGTGGTTCTGTCAGTGTGATCATGTGATGTATCTGACCCCAGGAATGTGTCAATAAAGTTTCCCCTTCCTGGGACAATGAATTCACGGTGCTCTTATTTCAATTTCCAGGAGTGTATTTATTACGATGAAATATGAAGTGTCGCCGCAAGATTGACGTGTCGACGAATATGTACATGTGTAATAAGGTAAGGAATAAGGAGTAGTGGGTAGGGACTCTGATTTATGAAAAGGATGTTGGAAACCAAGAATCGTACTTTAAGAGTTATGAAATGTGTGTATATGCGTGAATGTATCACAATGCCACAGATAATTTTTTGGACACTGTTATATTTACAGGATAGTGTTTCTACACATTTGTAACGCAAATTTTCGACCTGTGAAATTTTTATATGAGACTCACTGTAGCGGAAACTGTTGTCGTAAATATTTCGGTAAGAAAGGTAAGTGACCGTGACGTAATGCGTTGTGAGCAGCCAGGTGTGCCAGCCGCCTTGAGAAAAAGCCATTAGGTGGAGAAGAAAGAGGCTATTATCCTCGCTATTGACATTTCTTTGTAGAAAGAATCGCAAATATGACACGCTCAAACTTGAAAACATGATTACACTGTAGAGTTCTTAATTTATGATATTTACTGAAATGAAATGATGAGAAACATTTCACATCTATTGTCTTACTAGTTGAAAGATTGTTTACTGCATTATGAAATGTCATATGGCGTATGGCACACCTTGCTTTGCCTATTTTGTTTAATATCTAGTTTCCAGCTACACTGCAGCGTTGGTTAAAATAAAAATTTATAGATGTACTAATATAAATATTTTATGTCTACAGATCCAGTAAATAATAATTTTGTGATGTACTTCCAAAAAATGAGGGAGCACAAAAAGACATTTCCCTTCACAGGAACTGCATACATAATTTTCTTTTCAAGTACTTGGTAATTTATTTCATAGAATAAGTTTTTGTGGTGCACCACTTTAATTACATAGACATTAATATGTGAATATACATTTCCCTTATCTGCATTGTTGTTTTTAGTGTACTATTTTTTCTGCTTGTGAGTTTGTCATGTTTAGATATAAGTTATTACATTTACTGCTGCTTGCTTTACCAATTTGCATTTTTTGTCATTGCTTTTGTGTTTATTGTTTTGTGCTGCTGCATTGCCTCGTCCCTTAGTTTAGCATCTGAGCTTAGTAGATTTAAGTTAGCTTAAGGGGGGTAGACTATATAAGAGAATGAGTTGCGATGAATTGGAAGAAATGCATTGAGAAGTTTTATGAAAAAAGTACAGAAAGCAAGTATTGATAGCACTTTTTGAAATAATGAAGAACGAAGGGAGATCTCCAAGAAGTAAAGAAAGTTTTGTTTGCAAGATACTGCAGTAAAACAAACCCTGTCCTTTCCTTGTGTTATCACACTATGTGTTTGTGTATCCTTGTGTATTTGTATTCTTCCTGTCTTTATGTGTTTATCTGATAAGAGATATGTTGTAGAATTTTTCAAATAATATATTATTTACTTTGTAAAGATGTTTAGACATTATTTATCTGTTCTGTTTTGTTACTCATGTGTGAAGTTGATGTTTCAAAAGTTATTCTGATCTTTTATGTATTTACTTATGTCATAATTCCTGTAACACTGATGTATATGTTTATTTCTATTGTTTTGTAAAGCCTGTATTACTACAAATGTTAATGTATTCTGTACCTTTGTTATTGTATTCTTATGTTATAAAATTGTAATTGACACCAGTTCATAAAATTAAGTAACTTGTAAGTTACATTTCACTGCACACGTTTCTGTTGGTCATAGTATATGGACAATATGTGAGAAGTAGGGACTGATAGTGTTTGCACGTGTGTTAATAATTCAGCAAGGGACAGGATAACAGCATTGCTGGTTTAAGGACATTTCAAAAAAAAAAATACTTTGTGGGTGCACAAGTGGTGGTTTATGGACTTGTTATATTCTCCGCAAGACTCTTCGATGGTGATTGTGCACTTGCACGGTCGCAACGGATGGCTGCTAGCCATCTCTAAAAGGACTACAGTGGGTCTGCACCTCTGATGGCTCATCAATACCATTGTTTCTACAAGGACTGCAGTGGGTCAGCACCTTTGATGACCCACCAATACCATTATTTCTACAAGGACTGCAGTGGGTTGGATTCGATTCCCTGCGGGGTCAGGGATTTTCTCTGCCTCGTGATGACTGGGTGTTGTGTGATGTCCTTAGGTTAGTTAGGTTTAAGTAGTTCTAAGTTCTAGGGGACTTATGACCATAGATGTTGAGTCCCATAGTGCACAGAGCCATTCGAACCATTTGAAATGCAGTGGGTCTGCGCATTTGATGACCCACCAACACCATTATTTGTACAAGGACTGCAGTGGATCTGCACCTCTAGTGGCCCACCAATACCATACTCTCTACCAGGACTACAGTGGGCCTGCTCTATGATGACCTACCTACCAATATTCTTCAAAACTTCGACTGACTGTGCTGTGGGTTTGCTCTGTTGTGGCCCATTACCTGTCTGCATGTCAAGAGTCAGCACTGTCTTTCCGTTGGAAGGAGAACACTACTTCTTCAAGACTGTATGGAAATCCACTACTTCCGTGTGCATTTTCTTTTACTGCTCAGACTTTGAGAAAAAAAGAACACTGCAAATTTAGTGTGATGAATGATCAGGACAGTCTTTATGGACTGTGAGAAAATTTTAGCTTTTGACCAACATTGTATCAATAAGTGTGTGCATTTGATTTCTTTGTTATTGTAATTGTGAAAAAAATTTAACAAATATGTATTGGCCAGTGCCCAAAACAATCTGTAAAATTTTTGGGGGGGAGCTGTGTAAGTAGGCTGTTTAGGTTTTCTCATTGGTAACGCCATGTAGAACTCTGAATGAAAATCACTGGCTGTGCTGTGTGCAGTCTGTGGCTGTTTTGCATTGTTGTTCGCTATTGTAGCGTTGGGCAGTTGGCTGTTAACAGCGCGTAGCGTTGTGCAGTTGGTGAGCCGCCAGCAGTGGTGGATGTGGGGAGAGAGATGGCGGAATTTTGAGAGCGGATGATCTAGACGTGTGTCCATCAGAGACAGTACATTTGTAAGACTGGATGTCATGAACTGCTATATATATTTTGCCTTTTGAACACTATTAAGGTAAATACATTGTTTGTTCTCTATTAAAATCTTTAATTTGCTAACTATGCCTATCGCCGGCCGGAGTGGCCGAGCGGTTAAAGGCGCTACAGTCTAGAACCGCACGATCGCTACGGTCGCAGGTTCAAATCCTGTCTCGGGCATGGATGTGTGTGATGTCCTTCGGTTAGTTAGGCTTAAGTAGTTCTAAGTTCTAGGGGACTGACCACAGCAGTTAAGTCCCACAGTGCTCAGAGCCATTTGAACCATTTTGAACTATGCCTATCAGTAGTTAGTGCCTTCAGTAGTTAGAATATTTTATTTAGCTGGCAGTAGTGGCGCTCGCTGTATTGCAGTAGTTCGAGTAACGAAGATTTTTGTGAGGTAAGTGATTTGTGAAAGGTATAGTTTAATGTTAGTCAGGGCCATTCTTTTGTAGGGATTATTGGAAGTCAGATTGCGTTGCGCTAAAAATATTGTGTGTCAGTTTAGTGTTGATCAGAATAAGTAAAGAGAGTGATGTCTGAGAACATTCGGTTTTGCTCAGATGTTTGAAAAGCAAATAACGTAAGAGGTTTATCAGCACAGTAATTCATTAATTTTTCTAAGGGGACGTTTCAAGGTGTACATTTTTTCCGCGCGCTAGCGAGACGGGAATAATAGAGAACTGTGAAGGTGGCTCGATGAACCCTCTGCCAGGCACTTAAATGTGATTTGTTCTTCCGAACGTGCCCAGAAGCTGCCCATTCGCATAACAAACCAGCTGCCAAACCTCCTAAATAACTTGTTTATCAGCAATTCAGTGCCTATCATGATGATGGGGCGATGTATGGCGCCAGAAATGTTTCGATTGTCTTCTGTTCCCGTTATCCCACAGTCCATATTTCACTACCACAGAACACTTGCTCCAAACGAACATTCACAGAAATTTCTTCTTCAAACTAAGAACTAAGTTTCATATTAGCAGACTTCTCTTGGTCAGGAATGTCCTATTTGCCACTGCTAGCCTGCTTTCTATGTCCTCCTTGCTCCGTTCGTTATGGGTTACTTTGCTGCCTAGGTAGCAGACTTCCGTAACCTAAACTCGATCACCAATCCTGATGTTAAGTTCTCACTGTTCTCATTTTTGCTAATTGTCATTACTTTTGTCTTGCTCTGGTTTGCACTCAGTCCGTATCCTGTACGCATTAGACTGTTGATTGCATTGACTGTCATTCTTCTTCACATTCACTGAGGATAACAATGCCACTAGCGAATGTTATCAATGGTAACCTGGCAGCTTGAATTTTAATTCCGCTCTTGAACCTTTCTTGTATCACCGTATGTGCAGATTGGACACTAGGGGTGAAATAATATATTCCTGTCTTACACACTTTTTAATACGAACACTTCGTTCTTAGTCTTCCACTCTTATTTTTCCCTATTGGCTCTTTTACATATTGTATATCAGCCTTTTTTCCTTATTGTTTACCCCTCTTTTTCCCAAAATTTCAAACATCTTGCACCATTTTGCAGTGTCGAACGTTTTTTACACATCGACAAATCCTGTGAACGTGTCAAAATTTTTCTTTAGTCTTGCTGCCATTATTAACCGCGACGTCAGAACTGTCTCACTGCTGTCTTTACCCTTCATAAACCCAAACTCATCGTCGTGTAACACATCCTCAAGTTTCTTTTGCATTCTTCTGTACATTGTTCTTGTCAGCAACTTGGATGCATGAACTATTAAGCTGATTGTGCGATAATTGTCGCACGTGTCGCATCTTGCAATCTACGAAATTGTGTGGATGATGTTTGTCCTAAAGTCATATCGACAGACTCATAGTTTCTAGACATCAACGTGAATACTCATTTACTTGGCAATTCCCCCAATGATTTTAAAAATCTGACGGACTGTTATCTATCCCTTCTGTCTTATTCGATATTAAGTATTCTAAAGCTCTTTTAAATACGGATTCTAATATTGGATTTCCTGTCTCTTCTGTATTGATTCCTGTTTCTTCTTCTATCTCGTCATTAGACGAGTATTCCCCCTCATAGAAACTTTCAGAGATATGTGATGAGTTCTAATAATGTTGTTTGTCTGAGGTGCCATTGGGCTGCATCCCTGCCACATCCCACCACCAGTACCCAAATCTGCACAAAAAGAACCCTACAAACGAGGTCCACTTCACTACCAAAATAAGCCACAAGTGATCCAGCAGAACCGACTCTCAGCAGCTTAGAACCGACTCATGGTGGTCGGCAACTCGCCTTTTTGACATCATATGGCACAGCCAGGCCTTAAGGACAGCAAAAATCGTACCTGCTTAGCTACACCTAGCGCTATGTGTCACCCCGTACAGTTTGAGAAGGCGAAGTATCCTGCAGATGACGTCTTCTCGGCCTTGAAATTCTACATCTTTCTCTTCTTTTCTTACATAATCGGTATGATTTAGTTGTCTAGCAGATATAGTGTCGTAAATCAGGCAGTGCACAGCAGATTAAACTTAGAATTACATCGACGAGGACGTCATTACAGATGGAGAGCAAGCTTGGATTGGAAAAGTGCGGAACAGAAAATGGGCAATGCCCTGTCGCAGGAAAATTCCAAATATAGAAGGTCAGACTGAAATTTGAACAGCCAGCCATTCGAATAATAATACAGTGAATCAACATAACCCCACTCGTCGGACATAGAACTGCAGCCATGTTTCTTTCATGCTAGAAAGCAGCGCTGGAATCTGCGAGCCGGTGTACTGAAACTGCCTCTCTCTGCAGCTCAATAAGGGCTATGTGAGAAAGCGATAGCGAAATGATTGACGTCTGTATTTCGGCACGACCAGCCAAGGTTCGCTTCCTTCTTCACTACACGACAGTGCCGCAACACCTCCATGCCAAGGAGACAGTATAATTTGTCGTATACTGCTTAACATTGAAACAAACCCACGTCATATAGCAAGTGCAAATCCCAATTTGTAGTTTAATAGAATCACAGAGAATTTCTTGATATGTTCGAGAGTTCGGTAACGAATAAATATTCTTTACTACAAATTCCAGGAGGGAACAATGCCTCCTCTGCCCCCCCCCCCCCCCCCGCCCCCCGGCCACCTCCTTGCGGACGCCTGTGCGCCATGTGGGTTGTACCGTTGTTGGCAATAATTCTCAAAACCGTAATACAAAAGGGAGTGAAGTCTAAGAGAGATTTGACTGTCGGAATGCTATAAGAGTGACGGTGTGAATGTTGCAGATGCTAGTATATGCTCTCGGCATTTAGAATAAACTGATTATATCAGAGGGTTACTACCGCGATTATTAACTTTATGTGGCTTAAAACAACGAGAAAATTTTACGTACTTTTTTCCCAAATTGAGAGGCATGACAATCTGTCCAGAAAAATTGTTGTTGTTCAGGACCTGTGAGCCACAATTACCGAGCGTATACCCGCTGTTCGTCGAGAATAATTAAAATTTACGTAAGAACGAAAATATTTACTCATGTGGTTTGGCTGCCATCAACAGACAAGGCAAAGAAATCAGAGATAGCTCACCATCGCAGAAGAAGGAAGTGGCGTTTCTCATTGCTTTACTGTAGAATTAAGACCTGTAGGAACTCGATTACTTTTGATAACTTTTACTGTTACCCTGTTTAGACTAATGACGATGTCTGCTTTCTGACTTCTATTTAATTTCGCAAACTGGATTTACTTCTGCAATAGTACTTTTGACTATTTTACTACCAATTCTAGGAAGCACGTTGTACGTCCGTCCTTTATGCAACAAATTTAGTTCCCCACTGCTTAAATCACTCACACTCAATTTAGATTAATGACAGGAGTGAAACTCATCTGACAGAGTTTGTTTGACAATATTGGAACTTCAGCCACCTAATGATACTAAGGTTATTTACTTCGTACTCCATATCCCGGCTTTGTCGAACAGAATGCACAACAAGTGAATACACTTACTTTCTCCGTAAGTCGCATTTGGCAGCACTGTTTAGTTCTCGAAGTAATGTCCATTCTTCTGAGTGAATTTCAACAACTTGGATCAATATCCCCCAAACAGCAATGGTGTGACTAGGAGTACGAAAGTGTACGTGGCATCTAGATAAGCCGATGCAAATTGTAAAGGTTCGCTTACGACGATCATCAATATGTTAATTTTACTCCTCTTATAAATGACAGAGGCAGGAGAATTCATGAGTATGGGTTCATCCTGTGATAATCGATACATATTATAGAACTGGAGGTTCGTTTATATGTATGTATGTATGTATGTATGTGTGTTCCACATCTCTTCCTAAACCAATGGACCGATTTCAAGAAAACTTGGTAACACATCACTTACTGCCTGGAGAGAATCGCTGTGTTTTTAAGAACCATCTACCTACGAAAGGGAGGGGGGGTGGGGGGGGGTGGGGAGAGAGTAGGAGCGGGTGAAAAAGTATTGTAGCTCACGACGCGTAAATTCACAGACTTTATTCATCCAGTATTTGAGAATTAGGGCACTTAGTGAAGTGCAAGAAACTTTACACGTAATTTCAAACATCAACGTATGTTTTTCTGGCTGACGACCCCCGCAAAATAGCGAAACGAAAAGAGTTTATTGCTTACTACATTTTCGCTGTTCATGCAATAAAACTGGTGCGTCAAGCACGAAGTTTTAATTTGTTATTTCTTTACTACAAAGTCTTTTCACGGCGTATTTTGCAGACAATGTTCGCATATACCACTGAATGCACCTGGAATATTATATCATTGTACGACGCGTTGTTCAGGAGAT
This sequence comes from Schistocerca piceifrons, assembly GCF_021461385.2. Taxonomy (NCBI): domain Eukaryota; kingdom Metazoa; phylum Arthropoda; class Insecta; order Orthoptera; family Acrididae; genus Schistocerca; species Schistocerca piceifrons. Next base: position 144,769,641 of record NC_060139.1, read on the forward strand.
ATGACGCAGTAGAGATTGAGTTACGTGAAATCGCTACAAATACAGGTTAAATACAGTATGACAGTTATTGAACTATATGAAATAAAATGGTCATAACTTCTGATCCGTTTGCGTTAGGACGTTCAAACTGCACGGTTGGCCGCGGGGTATGGTGGAAATTACCGTGCGCATCCGCACGCGCCTCGTTGTCGTGAAAATGTCACGGTACAGCGTGCCTGAGTTTATAGCGCTTTTGAAGGCTTCATCATCATTATCCAAAGAGACCTCATTTCGATAAGATGTGGTTCATGCAAGACGGAGCTTGACCGTATCGAAGCAAGAGAATGTTTGAAGTCCTGAACGAGCACTTTAGGGACCACATGCTTGCTTTCTGGTATCCAGAGGCCACTGGCAAGGGCCTCGATTGGCCACCATAATCTCCGGATCTGAAAACATGTGACTCCTTTTTGTGGGGCTACATTAAAGACAAGGTATACAGCGATAACCCCAAAACTATTGCTGAGCTGAAAACAACCATTCAGGAGGTCATCGACAGCATCGATGTTCCGACACTTCAGCGGGTCATGCAGAATGTGGCTATTCGTCTGCGACATATCATCGCCAATGATCGCAGGTGTATCGAACATGTCATAACCTAAATCCGAATATCTGTAGTTACGTTTACGTGTTGAATAAAGTGTGTACACGCAGTAGTTTGTAACTAATTTACATTTTTTTTATAGTTCAATAATTGTGAGCCTGTATGTGTGTAAATATGCGTGAAATACGTTACATATATGTGACATGTCTGTAATTTGGAAAAGCCGCGACTGAAAAGCGCCTCCGAAACCCCTGAGTAGATTTCTGCCAAATGTGGTACACATGTTACGATCTGGAAAGAAACACTGGTGGAGTAAGAACCAGCATCCTCCTACTAGGATGAGGGTGATAAAATGGAGAGAGAAGAGGATAGAAAGAGCTGGACAGACAGACCGGAGGAAGGAGAAGACTGACACAGATATGAGGGAGGAGAAGAATGACACAGTGAGAGGGAGGGGAAAATCGACAGAGAAATGGAAGAGGAGATGGACAGAGAGAGGGAGGAGGAGGAGGTAGAAAGAGGAAGGACAGAGGAGGAGATGGACAGAAAGAGATGGGGGTGGAGGAGATAGAGAAGGATATTAAGGTGGACAGAGAGAGAGAGGGAGGGAGGAGATAAGGGAAGTGAGAAGCAGATAGAGGGGTAAGAGGATATGACCCAGAGGGGGATGGGTGCAGGAGATGAAAAGAGAGTAAAAAGGGGATGGACAAAGGAGCTGGAGCAGATGGTCATAAAGTGAGGAAGAACAGACGGCCAGTGAGAGGGACAGGAGGGGAGAGATTGTGTGGGAAGGAGGAGGGATGCAGGAGATGGACAGAGAGAAGGATAAGAAGAGTTGGACAGAGACAACAGCTGTGGACATGGACAGAGAGAGGGGGAAAGGGGAGACGGGCCAACGGAATTGGAATAAATACAAACCCAGGCAACACCAGATACTCAAATATTCTCTTTTGAACTGTTGTAGAGAGACTATTTGCGTTGCTATGCAGTATCTGGGCGCACTGGGGGTGACATCCAGGACTCTGTGGTAACAGCAGACTGATGATACTTCGACCACCTTGCAATGTTGCAACGCCTGTGCTGCTATGAAGACAATATAAAATCATAATCTGTTATGCCAGTCTTAACTTTGTATAACCGAACTACTGACGCAGGACTTTAGGTTGCGCCAGGTCAAGTCTTTTATTGCACTTCTTGTTAATATTTGAATTGGACTAAAATATTTAAAAAAGGAAAGTAAAACTAGGCACAGTCCACGTAATATTTTCTTGGAGAAAATACGTCAAGTGTACACCATAATTTGTCTTCGTTGTGATTCATAGTTTATTGTTGGATTTTATTATGTGAGAATTAGAGACTGTGATATTTTGTTGATGGCTGATAATCAGTGAAGTATTTAGTTCATTAGCGAAACTATTTAAGTAACTGAAGATTATGTGTATAAGCTCCTATACCATTTTTTAACAGAGGGTCAAATTTTTTACATTATAATATATTAAATAATTTAATTTACCTAGATCGTTTACTTAAGTGCGTTTAGATGGATGTAACAGATAACTGTTCTTTTATTTATGACTTGAGGTTAGCTGTATGTGTTATGTCCAAAACCCATTAATATATTTAAAAAAGAGCTATAGTTATTACCGGGGTTTATAAATACTCGATGAAAACTCTAACTTCAGATAGAGTTTTTTCGCGTATGGAAGAAGGTGTGCTAAAAACGCAGCCAGACGAAATACAGGGCAAATTATTAACATCTCAGTACAGTAAACTTGCGGGTGTAGTGGATATTTAATATCGGGCTCTTTCTGCGGGTGTTTTCACTTGATCCAAAGATCTGCCCAGCATTGGGAGCATGTGAGGAGGCAGGCACTTTTAAAACAGTCTTAATCATCAGTCTGTTACAAGAAACGTCACAAAATGCTTTGTAGAATTAAGGAGCTTGCGTAATTATCCGAGTGAAAAGAGAGTTAATGTTTTTAAGAGTATGATACACACTAAATGAAATTAGTGCGTTATCTAACGTTATTTTTGATTTAAATCTTTCTCAGACCCCATTTATAAAATTATGTTTTCATTTCTAACGTTCACATTGACATAAAATATCAAAAACAGTCCATACTTTGTGCTTACATACATATGTGTTTTGATGAGACAACAGTTTGAAATTTTTTTAAGTCACCAGCGTTTGTTTAAATCTGAGCAAGCTACAGAACGTAAGCTCAGGGAGTTCACATTTCATGGTTTCAGCAGAAACTACAGGCTTCCACAAATACGTCGCCCAAACACCTGCGGCTGACGTGTTATAATGCTGCTCGTAAGACCAAGCCCCTTTCTCAGTACTCAGACAGTAGCAGCATAAAACGCTTATTGTCAAACAGTTTTTATTGTTTTATTTCTTTTCTTTATTTATTTATTTGTTCCTTGGACTCTGATGCAGTCGCGAGGCATTGTTTGAACAGTGTGGAATCTGTTGAACCTTAGACTGGTGCGTGGACGCCAAACACTTGGCCACTTTAAAGGCGTGAAGACGGGTAACGTAGCTAGTTAATAGCTGAGCCACGAAATTATATCGCGAGTAATTTATACAGAACGAATCCTATTTTGATTGTTACAAATAATTGGAGAATTTATCGCAGGTAATGGACTCAGACGTATGAAAGGCTGAGCGGTGATTTCTACAGTGTCCCACAAACAATAGAAATCGTAGCGACTCATATTTAACAAAACATTCCGAAGACTCGTCTACCATACTTGCAATCCTTCACCGGTCATTAATAGTACACACTAGAAACAACGACCTTAACCATGGTCCTAGTGGTTAAGGGCACATTTTATTGTTGGAAGCAAATACGACCAAACGATATGACTTCTATTGCTGATTAAACGGACTGATAGAAGACTATTAAATATATTTTGATAACAGTTCACTAGCACAGATTTTACGCTTGCGATGTGGGTTGAGAACTATATATAATGATGAGGAGTTCGCTGTCACCCAATACAACAAGAAGGTCGGAAAAATTAATACAGCTTTTCGAAATTTGTTTTTTCTTATAAATGAAAAGTCCATAAGTTGTGTGTTAGTTTTATTGTGTATAAAGTACAGTAAATAAAAAAGTGGACAAATCACTTTCGTCTACAACAAAATTGAGCAAATAATCAACATACATAGTACATGTTCATCTGCTTGTAATACACGTAAAATTACCATTTTCAAAGGACATATGTTCTGTAGCGCTTGTTGAAATTCTGATGTTTAATTTCTTTAATTAACATCTAAAACTTATTCAAATAATACACGAACATATAACAGAGAAGCTGTTCTACAAAAGTAAGTTAAAATTAATTACTGATGTTTAAAAAACTTCTTTTCTTGTGCATACAGTATGCATATTAGTGTTAAAACGCTCTTTTTTCTTTCTTCTGACGTAATATAAATAGTTTGAATTGTGTGTTGTTAACATTTACACACTATATCAACATTTTCAGAATCCTGTATCTCATTGTATTTGAGCACAATAGAAAACTGTTAAGAAAAAGGTACCTCAGGTGTAAGAAAAGATTTCAGGACTGAGTCTCGGCCAGGCATAATATGTAATCTACCAGAAAGTGAGAGTACTGTTCCTTATTTAAAGGCTTATAAGAAGCTCTGTTCCTTATTTAAAGGCATGTAAGTCTGTCTCTTATGGCATGCGATATTATATTGATAACTAGTAATAGATCCAACCAAACCAGTTATAACATGAATAGGAATCTGTAAGCCTCGTAGGTGATTTCCAAGAGTAATATTTATATAACTTAGTAGGAGGCGTTTCATCTTTGCTAAAATTCACTCAAAAGGACTTATACACACAAACCGAAGCAGATACGGTTTTTTTCTTTCTTTTCACCACACCTCCGACGCACAGACAGTAGGACCATCGTGATGCAGTCGTTTCTTGAAGCACTTCTGACTGAAACTTGTGAGTGCGATGACGATTCTGGTAGCTCTTTGATGGTCCACAGATGTCATACTCGTGACATGTTTGCTTCTTTGTAGTAGATCAGTACTGAAATTCCAAAGTGACTCAATTTTCCCTAGTGACAGACCTTTCCAGTCAAAAAAATACACCACTTTTCTTTCACTCCGTGGTGCAATACGCCTTTATGGTGCAGACACTGATATTCAGGTGTCTTCTGTAAAGTAATATGAGCAGTTTTTTTCTGTCTTGTTCAACTCCGAAAGAAGAAACTGCACGATGACAGAGATCTACGCATATTTCCAAAATATGGAGCCTTAGTTACCAGAAGAAATACAGAAAGCCGCTGTATATTTGTTGCAATTATGTTTATTTATACCACTACTGTCCACCTTCAGGGCAGATTTGTATGAAGAATACACAGAATATAAAGGAGCAACTTTTCAAATCACGTAATGGTCACAGATGGACAAAATAGAGTTCCAAATGTGATTACATATTCTCAGATCCACTCTACACATCCCTACAATCAAATCCTATTAAAACGCATTCCAACCTACAAAAAGAGCATTCAGAAGTAGCAAATTGAACAAACAACACTGTTCTCTGGTATGATGGTAAGAATGAATCAAACTGCGTGAATTCAGTGAACTAATTTAATGTTTTTGTTTATTTAAGCAACTAGCTGAGCACCTAGTGTTGCCCAGGTAAGCATTTATTCCAATTCTATTAGTCCATGTTCTTCTTTCCCTCTATCTGCGCGTCTTCTCCACCCCTCTTCGTGTCCATCTCCTTCTCCCCTCTCTCTCCATCCACTCCCTCCATCTCCAACTCTCTGTTTATCTCCTCCTGCATCTCTCTGTTCATCTGCAGTTTCCTCCCCTCCCCCCCCCCTATTTCCGTCAGATCGTCTCCACTCTCTCTGTCCATCTGCTACTTCTCCTACATCCATTTCCTCCTCCTCCTCCCTCTCCTCCTCACCAATTTTCTCCTACCCATTCTCTATCTCCTCTCCCTCCTTCCCTCTGCCCCTCTTCCCCTCCCCTCTCTCAGCTCTCCTCCTCGTCCTACTGTCTCACTCCTGTTACCCCAGTCATCTCCTCTTCCGTTTCTCCATTCATTTTCTCCAACTCTCCCATATCTATGCCCAAGTTCTTCCTCCTCTCTGTCTGTCCATCTCTTCTTCCACCCACTATATCTCCACTTTACCGCCCCCCCCCCCCCTTTTAGGTGTTTTCTTTCCAGATAGTATGTAATGTAATACTCTATTTTATTGAAATCAATCCAGGTGTTTAGGAGGAGTTTTCTGTATGTGGCTTTTCCCACATACATATATGTCTGAAATATTTCACATATATTTAACATATTTCATACATACTTGTGCACATTTCCAGTGAATTTTGCCCTGCAGTTTCATTTTCACACATCTCAATGTTTATGACGACGTATCTCCTGAATCATTTGCTACAACGACATAATTAATAGCTGAAATCAGCGGCATATGTGGGTACTGTTTACGAAATATGTTGCGAATAGGGTAAGTTGCAAAGAAGTAATAAATTTAAACGTCATGAATGATGCGACAGTTTTTGACGCATTTCAGTGTTAAGGCCCTCAGTTCTCCTGAACTATGTGTCGTAATCCGATATAGTGTTGGAAGTACGTTCAGTGGTACATACGAATACCGAACGCAAAGTCTGACGCGAATAGAGTTAGTACTAAACAAGCAATAAATTTATTCCTGACGCGGCAGGCCGGCCGAGGTGTCCGAGCGGTTCTAGGCGCTACAGTCTGGAACCGCGGGACCGCTACGGTCGCAGGTTCGAATCCTGCCTCGGGCATGGATGTGTGTGATGACTTTTGTTTAGTTAGGTTTAAGTAGTTCTAAGTTCTAGGGGACTGATGACCTCAGATGTTAAGTCCCACAGTGCTCAGAGCCATTTGAACCTAATGCGGCAGGTTTACTACGTGAACATCGAAAATGTAGGAAGTGATAGACTTTATTCCTTTAGATACTGCAGTGCCTCTGTTGTTAAGAAAAACAATGGGACGTTGCTTCGGACATTCATGTCCGAAGGAACAGGCACTGTGGCGACTACAGTCGTTGTGAAATACGAGGGTGGGAACTTAATTAGTGGCAATTATTTATTCACAACCGACACAAAAGAGTTACATGTTTGCACCTGTTACTGTCCTTCAAAGTAGTCACCAGCGTTGTGTAGAACCCGTTGCCAGCGATGTGGAAAGCGTAGTATACCTTTAGCAGAGCCTGTTCTGTTGATGGTGCGAATGGAGCGGTCTAGTGCATGTCGAATCACTGGAACAGTTCTGAAGCGAATGCCACGAAGTGGTTCCTTCATCTTAGGAATCAAATCAAAGTCACAGGTTGTATTACTGTTCGTTTGTGGAACACCACCTGCTACCAGCTTTGCGAAAGAAGCGGCGACGCTTTCTGCGCAACCCACGTATCATTTTGCACGACTATGTGCGGGCACATAGAGCGCAAGCTGTGGCTGCTTTGGTCGGTCGGTGGGTCTGGGAAGCACTGTACCATCCACCGAACTCCCCGGTCTTAAGTCCTTGTGACTTTGATTTTATTCCGAAGATGAAGGAACCATTTCGTGGCATTCGCTTCAGAACTGTTCCAGAGATTCGACAGGCACTAGACCGCTCCATTCGCACCATCAACAGAACAGGCTCTGCCAACGGTATACTACACCTTCCACATCGCTGGCAACGGGTTCTACACAGCACTAGTGACTACTTTTGAAGACAGTAACAGGTGCAAAGATGTAACTCTTTTACATCGGTTGTGAATAAATAGTTCTAACTGTTTAAGTTCCAACCCTCGTACATGTAATGTAGTTACAGTTGCCAGTATGAAAAACCACTAGCTGTATAATGGAATGACAACAGTGAAAATTCGTGCCTGACAGGTAATCGAACACGAACTTCCCGCTTTACGTACGTGGTCGCCTTAACCACTTTGATTCCCTTTGGATGACCCTCGGCTAAACCCAAAATACCATATCTGATCGTCCCTCCGTCACAACCTGTATGCATACACGCATTATGTGTCTGATAACACACATGTTACGAATTACATTACGGCTGTAGTCACTGCAGTGTCTGTTCCTTGAGACACGCATACACGCAACGATCAACTCTGAAGTGTGTTGGACCACCCTCCGGATATTAAAGCAACGACTCCAGCGTGTACTTCGCCACAAAAATGAAAACGAGCTTCTCCTTTTCCATGCCAACGGAAGGCCTGTCACAAGTCAGCGCACCCGAGATGAGCTCACAGAACTTCATTAGACTGTTCTTCATCCACCGTACAGCCCGGATCCCGCACATTCCGACTTCCATCTGTTTGGACCAATGAGGGATGCATTTCGCGGGAAGCAGTAAGTGGATGACGCGGAGGTTATTGATAAAGCATGACGCTGGCTCCGACGTCAATCATTAGAGTTGTGGGCATACAGGTCCTGCCGGTGAGGTCCGTAAGGCCGTCGCATTGACGGTGATAATGTTTAAAAATAGGAAAATTTTGGAAATTTGTGGTAAGATCTTATGGGACCAAACTGCTGAGGTCATCGGTTCCTAAGCTTACACACTAGTTAATCTAACTTAAACTAACGTACGCTAAAGACGACACACACACCCATGCCCGAGGGACGACTCGAACCTACGACGGAAGGAGCCGCGCCACCTTTCAGGACGCCCAGGACCGCACGGCTACGCCGCTCGGCTTAAAAATAGGGTTTTGATGTCAATATAGTAGGGAATAATATGGTGTATAAGAATTGAGAATAAAACCAATCTGCTTTCAGAAAAAAGTGTTGCATTGCTTATTGAACACCTCCTGCAGTTATCACGTTATCTTGATCATTCATCATACAAATTCTCTGAATTCAATTTTTTGTTATAGTTTATTTATGTTTGCGCCATGCTTCGTGAGCTACCGTGGCAAGATGCTGGATGGGATTTCCTGCCATGTTCTCTTATGTGAACTCAAATTCTCTTACTGTCGCTGTGGCTATATATTCCGTAAATTATTAATAGTTTCTCTGTTGAAAAATGCGGCAGTTCTTGACATTCCGGAGAGTAATCTGTAAATTTCAGATTTTGCGTACCACACACTGTTTTAGCAGAATGTAGTTCATGAGGTGCGAATCTGAGTGGTTTCTACGAAAGAAAGATGATGAGTATTTCTAGTTGTTTCGGTGAAATCTGTACGTATTTCTCTTTGATTAACTATAAGAATGTGAAATCATTGTGTTGTACAAGTTCGTAGATTACGCCACAGCGTTTGGAAGCTTGTTTTATACAACTATTGGTATGTTATGTATCATATAATTTCTTCTTTTATTCATCTCATTTTTCAGTATATTCTTTAAGGTAGTGTATTTGTCATTGATTCTGTTTCGAGTATAAGATTTCTCTACTTATCAGATGCTTTTGTCCTTACTTGCACTGGACTTAAGGTTTGATGACATGTGCAATGTTCTCCCATATGATGACTAGTTGCTTTACATCGAAATTAATGTCTTGCATTTGTTCATCACATGCTGTCTACATCCATAGCTCAAATACCTTTCCATAAAACAGACACTGCGTCTCAAAATTACGCCATTGTTCGGAAAGACAACTAGGGAATATTGTCATTAATACAAGCAAAATCCGAGAGACCAGGTGGCCAGGACCAAGACAGCCCTCTGCCCAATCAGTTGTTATTAGGTCAGCACCGCTCCTTTCAGCTTCCTGTCCCGGTGTAAGGCAGGCATCTACACCTACATCTACATCCATACTCTGCAAGCCACCTGACGGTGTGTGGCGGAGGGTACCCTGAGTACCTCTATCGGTTCTCCCTTCTATTCCAGTCTCGTATTGTTCGTGGAAAGAAGGATTGTCGGTATGCTTCTCTGTGGGCTCTAATCTCTCTGATTTTATCCTCATGGTCTCTTCGCGAGATATAAGTGGGAGGGAGCAATATACTGCTTGACTTTTCGGTGAAGGTATGTTCCCGAAACTTTAACAAAAGCCCGTATCGAGCTACTGAGCGTCTCTCCTGCAGAGTCTTCCACTGGAGTTTATCTATCATCTCCGTAACGCTTTCGCGATTACCAATGATCCTGTAACGAAGCGCGCTGCTCTCCGTTGGATCTTCTCTATCTCTTCTATCAAACCTATCTGGTACGGATCCCACACTGCTGAGCAGTATTCAAGGAGTGGGCGAACAAGCGTACTGTAACCTACTTCCTTTGTTTTAGGATTGCATTTCCTTAGGATTCTTCCAATGAATCTCAGTCTGGCATCTGCTTTACCGACGATCAACTTTATATGATCATTCCATTTTAAATCACTCCTAATGCGTACTCCCAGATAATTTATGGAATTAACTGCTTCCAGTTGCTGACCTGCTATTTTGTAGCTAAATGATAAGGGATCTTTCTTTCTATGTATTCGCAGCACATTACATTGAGATTCAATTGCCATTCCCTGCACCATGCGTCAATTCGCTGCAGATCCTCCTGCATTTCAGTACAATTTCCCATTGTTACAACCTCTCGATACACCACAACACCATCTGCAAAAAGCCTCAGTGAACTTCCGATGTCATCCACAAGGTCATTTATGTACAGGGTTATTACAAATGATTGAAGCGATTTCACAACTCTACAATAACTTTATTATTTGAGATATTTTCACAATGCTGTGCACACACATACAAAAACTCAAAAAGTTTTTTTAGGCATTCACAAATGCCCCTTTAGTGATTCGGCAGACATCAAGCTGATAATCAAGTTCTTCCCACGCTCGGCGCAGCATGTCCCTATCAATGAGTTTAAAAGCATCGTTGATGCGAGCTCGCAGTTCTGGCACATTGTGTCTGTTCACTTCACCATTAAGAAAAAATGTTGCTTCATCACTGAAAACAAGCTCTTCCATGAGCTGTTGCAAACCGCGCCGAAAATTCAAAGCGTTTGCCTTTGTCATCGGGTGTCAGGGCTTGTAGCAATTGTAAACGGTAAGGCTTCTGCTTTAGCCTTTTCCGTAAGATTTTCCAAACCGTCGGCTGTGGTACGTTTAGCTCCCTGCTTGCTTTATTCGTCGAATTCCGCGGGCTACGCGTGAAACTTGCCCACACGCGTTCAACCGTTTCTTCGCTCACTGCAGGTCGACCCGTTGTTTTCCCCTTACAGAGGCATCCAGAAGTTTTAAACTGCGCATACCATCGCCAAATGGAGTTAGCAGTTAGTGGATCTTTGTTGAACTTCGTCCTGAAGTGTCGTTGCACTGTTATGACTGACTGACATACGCTTTCTCGGCTCCTGTCACCATTTTGTCTCACTGCGCTCTCGAGCGCTCTGGCGGCAGAAACCTGAAGTACGGCTTCAGCCGAACAAAACTTTATGAGTTTTTCTACGTATCTGTAGTGTGTCGTGACCATATGTCAATGAATGGAGCTACAGTGATTTTATGAATTCGCTTCAATCATTTGTAATAGCCCTGTATATTGTGAATAGCAACGGTGCTATGACACTCCCCTGCGGCACACCTGAAATCACTCTTACTTCGGAAGACTTCTCTCCATTGAGAATGACATGCTGCGTTCTGTTATCTAGGAACTCTTCAATCCAATCACACAATTTGTCTGATAGTCCATGTGCTCTTACTTTGTTCATTAAACGACTGTGGGGAACTGTACCGAACGCCTTGCGGAAGTCAAGAAACACGGCATCTACCTGGGAACCCGTACTGGACATTTTGTTTTGATCCACCTACCGCTTTGACATAAGACCAAAATTTCTTAGGATTTTCTGCCAAGTCAGTACATAGAACTTTACTTTCGAATTCATTGAACGCCTCTCGCATAGTCCTCCTCACACTAGATTTCGCTTCGCGTAATTTTTGTTTGTCTGCAAGGCTTTGGCTATGTGTATGTTTGCTGTAAAGTTCCGTTTGCTTCCGCAGCAGTTTTCCAACTCGGTTGTTGTACCAAGGTAGCTCTTTTCCATCTCTTACGATCTTGCTTGGCACATACTCATCTAACGCATTTTGTACGATGGTTTTGAACATTGTTCACTGATCCTCAACACTATCTGTACTTGAGACAAAACTTTTGTGTTGAGCCGTCAGGTACTCTGTAATCTGCTTTTTGTCACTTTTGCTTAACAGAAAAATCTTCCTACCTTTTTTAATATTTCTATTTACGGCTGAAATCATCGATGCAGTATCGGCTTTATGATCGCTGATTCCCTGTTCTGCGTTAACTGTTTCAAATAGTTCGGGTCTGTTTTTCACCAAAAGGTCTAATATGTTACCGCTACGAGTCGGTTCTCTGTTTAACTGATCAAGGTAGTTTTCAGATAAAGCACTTAAAAAAATTTCACTGGATTCTTTGTCCCTGCCACCCGTTATGAACTTTTGAGTCCCTCAGTCTATATCCGGCAAATTAAAATCTCCACCCAGAACTATAACATGGTGGGGAAATCTACTCGAAATATTTTCCAAATTATCCTTCAGGTGGTCAGCCACAACAGCTGCTGAGCCAGGGGGCCTATAGAGACATCCAATTACCATGTCTGAGCCTGCTTTAACCGTGACCTTCACCCAAATTATTTCACATTTCGGATCTCCCTCAATTTCCTTCGATACTATTGCACCTCTAATCGCTACAAACACGCCTCCCCCTTCACTGTCCAGCCTGTCTCTGTGGTATACATTCCAATCTGAGTTTAGGATTTCATTAGTGTTTACGTCTGGTTTCAGCCAACTTTCTGTCCCTAGTACTATATGGGCGTTGTGACCGTTCATTAATGAGAGCAGTTCTGGGACCAAGGCTACACGTAGATAGAAAATGGAATAGTAGAATACATAGTATGAGTTGCCATGTAGATCAATGTGCGCTTTTCTTTAAGGAATGATAATGGTAATTCTGGTACGAGTCATTATCTTGTTATTTGTTCGCTATAGTTGATCCTACTGATCAATCTTTTGGTGAACAAAATTGTTTTCCATCCAATTAAATAATCAGTTATAGATTCAATGCAAATTATTAGTTGAATGTGCTGGAGTGTTCCGTGTTAGTTACAAATAAATGATCAGTACTAGCTACACTCATTTAATTCATCACCAGACAGATATCTTTAGCACCAAATCCTAGTTATCGAAGCACTCCCAGTAAGACAAAAGCGAACGTACACACATGGAATGCTACCAAATCATACTAGAAATGACAACGGTCTGATAGGACATTGTGAACATTATGGCTTTTAGTGATGAAGTGATGTTTCACTCAAGAGGAACTCTCCCACCTATGAGGAAACCACGAATCATTCAGTGACTCGCGTAAAACAAAACGCGCAGTGAGGTGACAGTAGTCATGGGATACCTGCCAACATCGTCTCGGACGTCTTTTTGCCCGGCGTAGTGCAACAGTTCGACGTGCCATGGAGTCACCAAGCCATCGAGACTCCCCTGCAGAAATACTGAGCCACTCTACCACTACAGCCGTCCATAATTCCGGAAGTGTTGTCGGTGCAGGATTCTGTGCACGAACTGACCTCTCAATCACGCACCATATATGTTCGGTAGGATAGATATCGGGCGATCTGGATGGCCATATCATACGCTCGAAATGTCCAGAATGTTCTTCAAACCAATCGCCAACAACTGTGGCCTAGTGGCAAGGCCCGTTGTCGTCCATAAAAATTCTACAGTTGTTTGGGAACATGAAGTCCATGAATGACTGCAGATGATCTCCAAGTAGCCGAACATAACCATTTCCAGTCAGTGATCGGTTCAGTGGGACGAGAGGACCATGTCCTCTTCACATAAACAGAACCATTATGAAGCCACCATCAGTTCACACTGTGCCTTGTTGACAACATGGACCCAGGGATTCTTGGGGGCCGCGCCACACTCGAACCCTACCATCAGCTCTTACCAACTGCAGGTGGGATACATCTGACAAGGATGAGGTTTTCTAGTCGTCTCTAGGGTCCAACCAATATGGTCACGAGACCAAGGGCGGCACTGCAGGCGATGTCTTGCTGTTAACAAACTCACTCGCGTCCGTCGTCTGCTGCCATAACTTACTAAGCTAAATTTCGCTGCACTGTCCTAATGAATATGTTTGTCGTACGTCCGAGATTGATTTCTGCGGCTGCTTGTCTGTTAGCACTGACGACTCTATGCACACGCTGCTGCTCTCAGTCGTTAAGTGAAGGCCGTTGGCCACTGCATTGCCTGTGGTGAGAAGTAATGCCTGAACTTTGGTATTCTCGGTACAGTTTTTACAATGTGGATCTCGGAATATTGAATTCCCCAACGATTTCCGAAAGGGAATGTCCCATGCGTCTGTCTCCAAGTATCATTCCGTGCTCAAGGTCTGTTAATTCCCTTCGTGCGGCCATTATCACGTCGTAAACTTTTCACATGAATTACCTGAGTCCAAAAAAATGTTCCGCCATTGCTCTGCCTTTTTATACCTTGTGTACGCGATACTCCCGCCATTTATTATGTGCATATCGCTATCCCATGACTTGTCACCTCGGTATATGGTACAAAGTGACTGGCTGCTAATATAATTGGCCTGTACATTTTCAATAAACGCACAACTTAAATCAACTAAACGGCTATATGCACCTCATCCCAAGTCCAGATTGCCTATGTAACGGCTTTCAGTGGCCACATAAACTTTATTTTCCGTATTTGATATAATTATCGAATGAATTAAAAAATTTAAAACAGTGACATAGTGTACTAGTTAAAAGGCATAACATAACTTTAAAGTTTCATCACGAGACGACATCTATTGAATTAAGTAACTGCACATATGCAGAGGCAGGGTAACTCATCACGCGCAAATTAGATAGATTATGTTCAACCAATGTTTGAGAGTGAGGGCTCTTTGAAACTTTCAACAAACTTTATTCGTAACTTCAAAACCTGTTAGAAACATTTTCTTTCTGACACTCCTCGCAAAACAATGAAAGGTAAAATGTTTAGCGCTTATTAAGTGTCCGCTATCCGTGCAGAAAACTTTAACATTAGGCGCTCTATTTTAATTTATTACTTCCCTAGTACTATCTTTATTCGCAACGCATTTGGCAGTTGGTATCTACTGTAATGTTGGTCTTTCCTATATTACGTGAAAAATCGTTCTTGTAGTTTGGTATCTTAATGATGTACTCTCTTAGCATTTGTCACTGCCTTAATAGTATATATTTGTCCTGCTAGGAAAGAGCCAAAATTAACTTAAAATTCAGTTCATAATAATATCTCTAGATTCTGTGCTCATCTTCTAAGGTGTCCATGATTCAATCTCGTCGTATTCCGTAGGAGCTGATCAGAGCGTCTAGGTGCATAAACTGTGTTTTATAGTTACAAAACATAATTTTTGAAATTATAGACTGAGACACGTGTAAAAGAGAGTATACCTTTAGCCTTTAAATAAGGTTAAGTTATTCATGATTAACTTAACTATGACTTTGTAATATAAAAATTATTCTTCGTTTAGTGACCAATGAAGTTTTGTTTGACGTCATGTAAATTGAATTTGGAAAATAATGGTATACAAGTTGTCTTTGTCATTAATACAATAATAAAAACTTACTTATGCTTAGCCTAGGTGAATACTCTATTTTTAATATAGATCACTGTACAGTTGAAATCTGTATCATAGTGATTTTTGTCGCACAACATAATCATACAGAAACACGCATAATTATTGTTACGTTCTAGATAAATTAGGAAAGGTATATTTCAGAAATGCACCAGCACATTGCATAATTATGCAAAAAACGTAAATCTTATACTCTACATCCTAAAATCTGAATAAATATAGAAAAAAATGTAATATCGAAATCTTCGGTAAATCAAAAAGCAATCGCAACTCTTGATTTTTTATGCCATATTTCCACTGAATGTACAGATTATATTATTGTAAGACCCATAGTTCAGCAGATACGGCTTCATAGACACTGAGATGCATGCAAACCTAGCTTTTCTTAAAACGGAGCGCAAATTACTTTCGTATAATCAAGCATTAGTAAACGGTTTAAACTACACACTATTTGCCGCAAAGCTCTTACGTGACCATGTAAAGTGGTTCACTTGTTTTAATTTTGACTTTTTAATTAGTCTGTGGGTGATTAAACCGTAACTAATGAAACCAACATTCGCTGCATTCTAGGTCCTCAACATTCTCCACTTCCTTAAGTTTACGATCTTTCACTATTTATAAATTCATTGTTCTAGGCCTATACTTTTAGATTTTAACTAGAAGAATATGTAACTAGGCTGTTTAGGTTTTTTTTTTATTGGAAACGACACGTAGCGCTCTGTATGAAAATCACTGGCTGTGCTGTGTGCAGTCCGTGGCTGGTTTGCATTGTTGTTGGCTATTGTAGTGTTGGGCAGCTGGATGTTAACAGCGCGTACTGTTGCGCAGTTGGAGGTGAGCCGCCAGCAGTGATGGATGTGGGGAAGTGAGATGGCGGATTTTTGAGAGCGGATGATCTGGACGTGTGTCCATCAAAAACAGTACATTTGTAAGAATGGATGTCATGAACTGCTATATATATTATGACTTTTGAACACTATTAAGGTAAGTACATTGTTTGTTCTCTATCAAAATCATTCATTTGCTAACTGTGCCTATCAGTAGTTAGTGCCTTCCGTAGTTTGAATCTTTTATTTAGCTGGCAGTAGTGGCGCTCGCTGTACTGCAGTAGTTCGAGTAACGAAGATTTTTGTGAGGTAAGTGATTTGTGAAAGGTATAGGTTAATGTTAGTCAGGGCCGTTCTTTTGTAGGGATTATTGAAAGTCAGATTGCGTTGCGCAAAAAAATATTGTGTGTCAGTTTAGTGTTGATCAGAATAGGTAAAGAGCGAAATGTCTGAGTAAGTTCAGTTTTGCTCAGCTGTTTGAAAATCAAATAATGTAAGAGATTTATCAGCAGAGTAATTCATTAATTTTTCTAAGGGGACGTTTCAAATATTTATGTAATTTTAATCTTTTAAATTTCAGAGCTGCACACTTTGAATACTAATGCGATTTTCAGTATCATTTTTCCACTTTTGTAATCCAGTATTTGAATCCCTTTTTTTGCAGTTTTTTTCATCCATTCTGGTATCTTAGCAGAATGTTTTTTACATTATTGACTTTTGCAGTTTTAGTCTCTGGCATCCCTATCACTGGCTGTCCTCTCCCATCTCCCCCCTTGCCTTATTTGTCTGCTCTTAATACCCCTGGTTCCGTTTATAATTTCACTATTTTATCCCGTGTAATTTTACATTCCCAATGTTCTAAACTTTTAGTGTTTCAAAGAGAATTTTTACGTAGCTATACGTTCTATAATTTTAGAATGACTTGTCTTATTAAACTCATGACATCGCCTTCCTCTCTGCTTCCTCCCCTCCCCCAGCCAAATAGCCCCGCTCTATTTCTCCTCCCCCCACCCCTTCCTCCAACATAATACATCTATTTAAAACACTGATCGCAATTGCAGAACACCGTCCTCTGATATCTGGTTCTGAGTAGACAAGACTGGTTGGTGACGCAACTACTTACGTAAAGTCTACGTTCATTACGGCAAGCTGAAAAAGAGAGAGTGAGGAAGTAGAGATATATGCGTGTGTATGATAAATCCCTTCCCTCAAAACTATTTCTCTTCATAATACCTCCTCTGTGTTACAAAAGTTGACTGACCTCATTTGTGCTAAGATTGCAGTACACACGAGATGCCTGTTTGCTTCCTCCGCCCAGAGTGGAATGCATAAGTTCTAATAAACGTTCATCAACGAGCAGTCTTCTATAGTTGTTATCCCCTGCACAGAAAACAGCACGCAGGTCGTGAATCCATAATCTTGGTGCTATAAGAAACTCTTAGCGAGGAACTGATGTTTTAGAAATGATTAAATTTCCGATAAGTTTGTTTATACGCGATGCCACTCGTTTTTTATTGGCAGAACACGAGAAACCGCACAATTACATTCCACTTCAGAAGCACAAATACTTTCCATTCTTCAACAAAATAATTAACTGCTTATTTGTGTAATTACGCTCACACTTTCTCTCCTCCGAGACTTCCCAACCAACTCTGACAATTACAAACCAGACATTGAAAATTAAGTCTTAACTGATACCATGGCGGACATGTCCGTTCTCCGAGACTGCCGAACGAGCTCTCTGTTGTTACAGCCGAACCACTTCGCCCACAATGCACGTTATGCGCGATTCGAAGATCACTGAAATTCTCCGTCTGCCTTTTCGTTTTGCAGTAGTTTATTATTCTGCTGGTTATTAATACATGTGAGAAAATGGAGTGATAGCACGATTTTGAGAGATCCTTTAAATATGAAATGTAAATAAATTTGCTGTTTAGTTTCTCAAATATTAATAATAGAAGATTACCATTTTGGCGCGCAACTTCATTTAGGCGGGCTTTCTCACGATGCCCGAACCGAACAAACCATCTGTCATTGGTACCTCACACTATATTACGTCATCTTGCCACAGCTGCCTTCTTAACTGCTCTAAAAAGAGCTTCTTGTAGCCGAATATAATTGCTGCAAAGCCAGATATATTTCACCATGTGCAATTCATCTCCGTTCTACTTATTGTAAAATATTAGATAGTACATACTTAGTTTTACTTTGTTTCAGAACTGAAGATGATTCAGAGTGATCAAACCATGTAATCTAATTCATAATGTACAACTCAGATGGAACAATAAAAAAGAATTATCTGAAATGTCTATACAGTTGCTGAATCTCTCAATACGATTTTGTTAACTGTAGTGAAAACCAACATCATTAGGATTTGGTGTTTCCAGTCACAAAGGTTTTAAATTCTTAACGAAAAATATTTAACACGTTAACTCACTTGTAAAGTAATCAGATTTTTATATATGAGAATTCGATTCCTTACAGAATCGGAGGGATGCTGAGGGGGGGGGGGGGGGGGTGGGGAATTCGATTCCTTACAGAATCGGTGGGATGCTGGGGGGGGGGGGGGGGGGTCAGAGAGGAGTGGTTACTGGTTTTATTCTAGTTCGGTACAGGATATGAAGTTTTCGGTTTTGTGTGTTGATAGCAAGAAATTACTTGCGAATACCCTGATTGGGAAGCGAGTGAGACAAGGTTCTAGTCTATCCTCGATGTTATTCAATCTGTATATTGAGCAAGCAGTAAAGGAAACAAAAGAAAAATTTGGAATAGGCATTAAAATCCGTGGAGAAGAAATAAAAACGTTGAGGTTCACCGATGACATTGTAGTTCTGTCAGAGACAGCAAAGGACTTGGAAGAGCAGTTGAACGGAATGGACAGTGTCTTGAAAGGAGGATACAAGATGAACATCAACAAAAGCAAAACGAGGATAATGGAATATAGTCAAATTAAGTCGGGTGATGCTGAGGGAATTAGATTAGGAAATGAGACGCTTACAGCAGTAAAGGAGTTTTGCTATTTGGGGAGAAAAATAACTGATGATGGTCGAAGTAGAGAGGATATAAAATGTAGACTGGCAATGTGAAGGAAAGCGTTTCTGAAGAAGAGAAATTTGTTAACATCGAGTATAGATTTGTCAGGAAGTCGTTTCTTAAAGTATTTGTATGGAGTGTAGCCATGTATGGAAGTGAAACATGGACGATAAATAGTTTGGACAAGAAGAGAATAGAAGCTTTCGAAATGTGGTGCTACAGAAGAATGCTGAAGATTAGATGGGTAGATCACATAACTAATATGAAGGTATTGAATAGAATTGGGGAGAACAGGAGTTTGTGGCACAACTTCACTAGAAGAAGGAATCGGTTGGTAGGACATGTTCTGAGGCATCAAGGGATCACCAATTTAGTATTGGAGGGCAGCGTGGAGAGTAAAAATCGTAGAGGGAGAGCAAGAGATGAATACACTAAGAAGATTCAGAAGGATGTAGGTTGCAGTAGGTACTGGGAGATGAAGAAGCTTGCACAGGATAGAGTAGCATCAAACCAGTCTCAGGACTCAAGACCACAACAACAACAACACCTAGGACTGCAGACATTACCTTAGGGAAGTATTTGCGTCTCTGTGAAAGAGTCTCGCCAGGCGTAGCGTTACCGTAGTCCTTGTTTTGTCTACAATAGCGAAGCGTCTCGGACTCAGAACTTGACTCTTGCATCCGAATGACAGCAGAAGCCCCCGCCGCCGACGCCACTCGACCCCAGCCGCTGCCCGCAGAACGAGCAGCGGAAATACTGCGTCTCCTCCCGCGGCCGTGACCCGTATAATTGCCAACAAATCCCGCAGACCCGGACGTAATGGCGGCGCGGTTCCCCCGGCCGCCAGCTACAAGTTTCAGATTCCCGGGCGGTCGCTAACCGACATGCCTTCAAATTAGCCTGACTTAAAGACCCAGCTGACGCACCGCCATCTTGCACAAATTTGCGAACAGTCTGCCTCGTTAGGCAGATTCGAAATGTGCGAGGGAAATCAGCGCCGCGCGCTCGGAAACTCGCAGAAATGTCGAACGACTGAGTTCTCTAGCTTCAGGGGTTCTTTACTGAATGTAGAAAGGCCTCTAGTATTTCCTAGTGGCGTGAATGTACTGTTTAATTTATTTAATTTCTCCCTCTTTATACTTCTCTGTATTTACTTCGTGATGCAGGTGGTCGCTTTTGACGTAGTTTTTATTATTCCCATCGGCGAAAACCGTCGTCTAAATTTTATTGTACGGCCATTAGTCGGATGCGGCCCTCTTCAACTCGGATTAGAAGTTTCACCCAAAATCCCCAGTTCATTTTAGGATGTACTACAATCTCGCCTGACAGAGATAAAATATAGTAAGCCAATGGGTATTCACAACTGGTACAGAAACCAGACTGCAGTTATAAGAGTAGAACGACATGAAATGGCCGGCCAGAGTGGCCGTGCGGTTCTAGGCGCTACAGTCTGGAGCCGAGCGACCGCTACGGTCGCAGGTTCGAATCCTGCCTCGGGCATGGATGTGTACGATGCCCTTAGGTTAGTTAGGTTTAATTAGTTCTAAGTTCTAGGTGACTGATGACCTCAGAAGTTAAGTCGCATAGTGCTCAGAGCCATTTTTGAACATGGAATGGAAGCAGTGGTTTGCAAGAGATTGAGGCAGGTTGTAGCCTATTTCGTATGTTGTAGTACCTTCAAAAGAGATTACAATATTAACATAAACAGAAGTAAAACAATGGTAATACAATGTGGTCGAATTAAATCAAACAATGCCGAGAGAATTAGGTTAGAAAATAAGACGCTAATAGTAGTCGATGAGTTTTTCTGTTTAAGCAGCAAAATAACTGATGCTGATCAAAACAGGGAGGAGACAAAACGCAGAATGGCGATAGCAAGAAAGGTATTCCTTTAAAAAGAAGTCGACACCTACATAAATTTCAGTTGCATAAGTCTGACATTGTGTCAACTGTTGAGGCGATCTGAATTGTTACATTATTCACAAAAAATCGCTTCTAAATCTCTTTATTGATTACTGTCCTCGACAAATCTGTGCTGTCATCATCGGAACTGAAAGTTTAACGCATAAACATTTCAAGTCAAGGTGGCTAATACATATATGGTTTCGTACAAACACTGTGTACATTACTGAAGCCTTGGAATGTACCTTGTCAGATATTAAAAGGAGTTTATGATCTTTACAATTTTTCACGCCGCATTGTGATGTTACGTTAGTTTACAATAAATGTGACAGGCAACATAAGCATGTAAAACATAAAATACGACAGTATAAAGCACAAGTCATGTTGTGCAGGTGTCATAGCCCACTCGCTCTCTTAACATCACAATGGCGACCGTGCTAGTACGATATTTGCACAGATCAGTCAGTATACAATTGTGTACATTTCGGTGCCCGATATGTACGTGTACTCGCATGAATTTCAAATTACACGCGCCATACGAATTCTTTCTGCACTTCAATCTCATTAAAATTACTTTTAACAGAGTTATGTAACGTTTTTAAACTCCAAATTTACAGTAAGTTATATTTTGAGAGCAGACAGTATCATTTTTTTAAATGTAAATTTAAAAATACTGTTCAGATTATTTATCTACACACAGTGTATGCATTGATACAAATTAACAGTAATCGATGGACGTGGTAACTGATGTAAAATAATGTAAATCACAGCCGCATAGCGGATTGAGTACAAGATACTGTCGATCTCGTGGTATAATTGCGATTAGGTACCTATGTCAAGACAAGATTACATCCACAACCAAAATCACTGAAATACGTGTATATGATATGGCAGTGAATATGATCCTTCTTACGTAACCGTTCTACAACAGGCTGTTAGGTTTACATAAAAGTAATCGTCATACCACACAAAATAAATTACAAAAAATCCTATATGCTAATGATGTGGTGCTCGAGGTTTACGTACGAGCATGCTCATTTAAGAAATATTGGTAAGGGTCGATTGCACTAAATGCAAGCTATTGTAGCGCATGTGGCGTTAATTCGATATTAAGGGTTATGAAGTCTTGTTTGCAGGTAACAGTCGTAGCCTGATGTGGAAGTGAACGGTAGATGGCTCAAAAATGGCTCTGAGCACTATGGGACTTAACATCTGAGGTCATCAGTCCCATAGAACTTAGTACTACTTAAACCTAACTAACCTAAGGACATCACACACATCCATGCCCGAGGCAGGATTCGAACCTGCGACCGTAGCGGTCGCGCGGTTCCAGACTGAAGTGCCTAGAACCGCTCGTCCAAAACGGCTGGTGGTGAAACGTAGATGAAAAGCAGTTCACACTATAAACGAATAGAAATTTTCAAAATATGATGCTACAGAAGGATGCTGAAAATTAGATGGGTAGATCGCGTAACTAATGAGGAGGTACTCAATTGGAGAAAAAAGAAATTTGTATCACAAATTTGACTAAGGGAAGATATCGGTGGATGGGAGCATCTTGAAGCATCAAGGAAAGTTATCGAAGGGAATAAATGGGGTGAAGCTTAAATATTGTAGAGGGAGGTCAAAGAATGAATACGTCAAAGACGTTCAAGATCAAATCCTGCACAGGACAGACTAGCATGGAAACTTAATCAACCCTTCTTCGAACTAGAGACCACAACAACAGTAACACTGCAATATTTCTTTCCCTACAGTTTTTGACATCTAAGGCTTCCTTTAGTATCATGGAATTTATCCCCCGCTGTAGTAACGTATGCTCTATCATCCAGTATCTTTTCTAGTTTTTTTCACAATTTTTTTTATAAACAGATTCTGCTGATTACCTCATTTCTCAGATGTCCACTTAATTTTTAACTTTCCTCCACAGGACTCTTCTGTTCTCGTAATCCAGTTAACTACGATCTAAACAGAAAAAACACAATAAATGACTAATAGAGGTGGAGCCCCTCCACGCCCACACCGGCATGATGGCCAACACAAAAGTCTACTGCCATCTCTGCATAAGGGTTAGTATTCACTAAAGTGAGGTGTCGCAGGATGTGGGTACTGCGATGTTTGCGTACGTCTGGTTAGGATTAACCATTAATACGCGCTCATCTGGAGATAGATTGGTCGAAATCTGACGAAGGGTAGCGGTTTGAAGGGCAGAGGAAAAAAAGTGCCAAGGCAAGGGCCAAGGGAAAAAAACCTCTGCGAAAGTTAGGTCGGGCGGCAAGAGCAGTAGCGGTTGTCTTTCTGCCTGCGATAGGTTGTGTAAGGATAGGCTTTGTTAGTTGTGGGTATCATGCATGTCGATACCTTGACGTTGTGCGTTTGTGCTGCTCGGCGGCTGGCGCTGGGTGCTGGTACAGAGTCCTCGTTCAGCGTCAGCAACCTGCAACAGTTAGGTTTGTTATCGATCTTGTGTCCGATAGGTCATATACCGGAGGCACAGTGTGAGGGAATGTTGGCAGATTGTTTGTGCGTCTGTGGGCGAGCTCGTCGGTGTCCCTGCTGTGGCCTGTTGGTCGGCTCTAATAGCAGCTGGTAGTTGCCAGTCAGTGTTGCTGATATGCAGGGGCTTGCCGACGTTTGTCGCTGTTTGCGTATGTTAGTTAACCATAGGTGGCTATGCCCTAGCTAGCAGTGTCTTTGACCTCTTGTGTTTCCACCTGTGGTTGTGATCGTAGTTTCCCAGAGTGAAGATGAAAGGATTGTTCGAGTGTCTCGAGTTCCTGTATAGTCGTGTGGCGTGTTTTTCGAATACTTCCTTGGGGGTATCAAGGCGGTATTCATGGTGAAGATCCACGGTGCGTGTGTAGCGTGGAGCATTGCTAATGATTCGTAGCACCTTGTTCTGTATGATCTGCAGGCGGCGCAGTCGTGTGGGAGCTGCATATCCCCAGACGGGAGCTGCGTACGTCATCAGAGGTCTAATCAGTGTCATGTATAAGGACCTCGACACCCTCCTATTCAGTGTGCTTTCCCTGTTGAGCATTGGGTAGAGCTGTTTGAGCCTCGCGTGCGCTCGGTTGGCAACGTATTCGATGTGGTCCCCCCATGTAAGTTTCCGGTCCAGCCAGACACCAAGGTACCTGACTTTCTCTCAGAAACGTATTGGGCGTGTATGTAGTGTTATTGGTCTACAGTGTTGGTGTTTGCGCAGTAGTTTCGGTCTGCGTGTGAACAGAACTGCTTCGCACTTGTCAACGTTTACTTTAATACGCCATCGCTCCAACCAAGGCTCAGCTGTTCTGAGTGGTGTCTGTATTCGTGAATTGATGTTCGACGGTTTCCAGTCTTGCGCGAGGATGGCTGTGTCATCCGCGTAGACGGCTAACGTCGTGTTTTGTGTTGCTGGGAAGTCATTAATGTACAGGTTAAACAAGATGGGCCCTAGGATGCT
Source organism: Schistocerca piceifrons (assembly GCF_021461385.2). Taxonomy (NCBI): domain Eukaryota; kingdom Metazoa; phylum Arthropoda; class Insecta; order Orthoptera; family Acrididae; genus Schistocerca; species Schistocerca piceifrons. Next base: position 144,794,026 of record NC_060139.1, read on the forward strand.
TCCTTGGATACCGTGTTGTGTTGATTGTTTATCCTGCACGTTAGTGTTGAAACATCCGTTCGTGAGATATGAGTGTATGAGACGTACGAGTCCGTCTGGGAAACCAGCTTCGCTTAGTTTGCGTATGAGTCCGTTTTGCCAGAGACGATCGAAAGCCTTTTCGATGTCTAGGAACACGGCCCCTGTGGCTTTGTTCATGTTGTAGCCGTGTGTTATATGCTCGACTACGCGGAGGAGTTGTTGTGTTGTCGAGTGTTGATTCCTAAAGCCGAATTGCTCCGGTCTTAGAGTGTCGTTGGCGATGCAATGCCTAGTGATACGTTTCTGTATTACCTTCTCAACAATCTTGCTGAGCGAATACAGCAGACTGATGGGTCGGTAATTTTGTGGGAGGGAGTGGTCTTTAACTGGCTTCCTGAACATCAGGACCTTGGCCGCCTTCCAAAAGTCAGGGAAGTGTTGGTGTGTCAGGATGGCATTCGTTAAGTGTGTGCGGTATTCTACGGCTTTATCCGTGAACTCCTCAATAAATGACTAACACATACGCTCTCTTATATGTTCGCCTGCCCGACTTTCTCTGCATAAACACTTAATTTTAAAACCTGGTTCCCAAAATACTTTGAAAATAAATTTTGAGGACATGAGCTTCTGCTTCCAGCCTTTGATATATCATGCGTACTATAGCAAGTTTAATGGCTGTATTTTATCTTTCCTTTGGTTCTTCTTGTCGTAATAGTATTTTGTCGTCGAACTATCTCTCCATCCAATACGTTTGTTATTCTACACATTCATATCGATTTTTCTTGTTCTTTATTTTATCCCACTTTATTTTATCTCCATCTTCCCCGTAGGACCATGGAATTCATCTCCCGGTGTCGCAAAGCATCACCTATCATTCTATATCTTTTCTAGATTTTTCTCGGTATTCCCTTATTCACAGATTTTTAACTTTTTTCTATAGCGCTCTTCTGTCACCACAGTCCAATTAACTATGATCTAAATAAAAAATACAATAAATAACTAAGAAAAAGGCCCTTTATGGTCGTCTGTCGGGCCATTACTATGCGTAAGCAATTTTATCAAACGGTTCATAAAAGTCACTAAACTCATTACACTTTGTAGGAGTGATCTTCTCCTTTCAACCGTTGACTTAGCTTGCGCAACCATTTTGCTCTGAGAGATATTCTTCAGTAAGATGGGATACCAAATGTAGTGTTTGTTTTTTGTCTTTGCTATGGTATAAAGCAATATATATTTTCCTTTTGTGTTACACTAATACTTTGGCTCAAATTATCTCTCGACCCAACACGCTTGTTATCCTGTATATTCATATCACTTATGCTTACACCTTTTGTTTTATCGCTTTTCCAAAAAAGTCGAATATACATTATTTCCAGAATATACATTATTTCCAGAACTTTATTTTTTATTCTTTTTTTGTTTTTAATAGATGTTGCACCTGTATAAGATCAAACATTAGATGTTATATTCATACTGCAAAGGAGAAATTATGTTAGCTCTCATTTTGAAAGTAAAAAACAATAAATATTATTATAAGAGACCGAAAAGATGACTGCCTGCAACTGGCCAGAGCAAGCTGCCTGTAATCGCATAATTAAAGCCTGCGCCTTTTATTTCTTTATACTATACATAAGCATCGTATTTAAATGAACTGCATCGCATATGTTCCAGGTACCTGCAAAGCATGGGTCGTTATATCATATATATCTCCATATTTGCCTACATGAGTTACTGTTGGCGCAACTATGCATAATGTCTTTCGACAAATAACTCTGACATGTCAGTGAACTTGATATGGGAAAGTATCATATCTCATAGTGTCTCATTCTTAGCACATAGATCAAATGTTTCTACACTAGTTATTAAGCTAACTACATCTAGTCAGTACTAAGGTCATCCACATCACATGCCTATTGTGTAATTATTGCCACAATATGTTTCGGGACAACATTATCCCATTTTCAGGTGCTACAAACAAGGAAACCAGATGAAACAATCCTCCTTCCACCGATGGACATATATGGATTACAGACGTCCTGAATTAAAACTTACTGTAAAAAAAATTTATGCCATTACGCCTCGTCCCAACTTACAAAAAAGCAGTACACTTGCAACCTCAACTCAAACCGTAAAACATAAAATTCCAGAAGGCGGTGCATCCACCGTTCCCGAGGTACGGTTGCAAAGTGAAGACCCCTACCATCACATACTAACGATGATGCTTACTTCAAGCCTAATGCTCCACACCAATGACACTACTGTCTGTCATGAGATCTTTGCGAACACTCTCATGCTTTCCGATGCATCCCCCAACAAATGCTGTTCATTCATGAGATGCTTTGCTACAGCTGACTAGCCATTCCCTCTATTGTTATGCTCTTTAAATCTAAATTTAGAATTCCGTCTCATCTGCGCCATGTATCTCGCTTTAAAATCCAGACATTTTGCTTCATAACTAGCGATTTCCTCATCTATCTCTCTCGTATGTCCATCTTATGCTCCAGCCTTTGTCCTAATTTGTTGTCCACATTGAAAGCACTTCTAACCCATTTCTTATTAAACAACCTCGCTGATTTGTGTGAGAAAGTTCCATACGACATGGCTCTAAATTAGTCTGCTTTTTTTATTTATTTTGTTTTCTGTTGGCGATCGACTGTCCTCGTAATGCTTAGATGCGTTACTGTAAATAATCTCCAATTCAATATTTTCACTTTTATCTGATATCACAGAAAAACTGGCAGTCAAGTCACTCATTGGTGCCAAGAGAGCTCAGACACCTATGGTTGAGGATCATGATGGCTTTGGCTAGAACTATTAGATAATAATAAAATAAAGTATTAATATAGTTAATTGAAACCTTTTCTCAGAAAGCGGAAGTCTTCAAGTTTACCATATTCTTCGCCCTGTTAAGATACTGCCTTTTGTACTTGCATGTTAGGCATTCTAAGCGTTTCATGCAGTTAATGTATAACGTTGATCTAGAAGCAGATCATCATAATTGAACGCAGTTCATATACTTAATTTCATTTTTTAACCTGAGAATGGTCTGTTCGACCGAAACGTCCGATTATTTAAGCGTAACTGATTTACACTGAAAATTCAAGCGTTATGGAAAGGAATTTTATTTACGAGTAGATTAATCTGTGAGACCCACTCACAATTCACAAAAGATAAAATCATGACTAGCAAGAGAATATATTAACTATTCTTTAATTAAAACTGGATAGCGATTACGTCTTCATAAAGACAATCCACACCATCTATTCTACTGAACAATCACTTTGATATAAAGATGAAACAAAAAATCTGGTGACTTCTGTTGATAACGTCTTTTTCTTTCCTTTTTTTTAAAAAGAAAAAGCTTTATATTCTTCCATCAGACGGCCTTCGATCTGTGTAAATAAATGGACCCACTAACGAACACATGATGTACAAAACCATATCATGCATCTTGCAGTACTGCTCGCATTACTGATTTTCCTTCATCAGCTATTCTTGTTCTGCATTCTCTAGCTCAAACAATGTTTTCATCTTAAGACACAAAATCCGTTATCACAAAAATGATCGAAGCTGCAGATAAAGACGCACATGATGAACAAGTGCAAAATATATTGGTTTCGACGTAGATTAACAATATCGGAGGGAGGTAAAATACGAGTGTACCATTATCACTCTGCAGATTTACACTCGAACTGAGCTAAGAGAACCCATGTTCACCATATCTCACATGACGTACACCCCGGGAGACAAGCACTCGGCAACAACGGAAATATCATGCTTTAAACATAAACGACAAACTTTACTTTAGTTTAAGGAATATATTCAGAAATGTAATAAATAACATAAGAAACGATGTGACATAATATTCAGGTACCTTAATTCTATAAAACAAGTATCCAAACACTCCGTTGTCTTATACATACATGGGCCATACAACGTTTTCAATTTCCTAGATAACCAAACAACCAAAAATTCCTACGCTGCATAAAAGAACAGACATCGTTAATCACAGCGTGACAAGACAACGGACTTAGTGGTCGCTATACGCCATGTGATACTCGAAATCTCACGTTTACAAAGACAAATTACTCTCCGAATCGTTAAGATCCTAATGTTAAAGTTTTGTATTGTGAACCGTTTTATTTAATAGCTAGAATCTTATGAGACACAGATTATTTTATGCTCTTTGCCGCAACGGAAGTGTTTTTCATCGCTATTAACCGTTAATGGCATACTTTATGTAAACCGGTGTTTTTAAAAGAAGAAAAACTTTTGTTATTCCCAATTAATCAAACAGGTTATTGCCGAGGTGTGCCTGATTTAGATTTAATTGAAGAAACACAGTTTGTAAGTTTCGTACATAAATAAAGTGTAAATTCTGAAATTAGCGTTTTGCGACGTTTGTACATCGGTGTAACTTTTGGAGACAGTTTGTGATTTTTGCCTATGGATTCGACAAGACTAATAATTATTGGTTTACTGAAAGGGCAACCAGACTGAAATATTGGAATACAAATCAAATGTCTGTCTATGTGCTATTCCTGCAACGCTTGACGCCATTGAAGGTAGGTTATTTAAAGCAGTAGAATCTGCGGAACATGCTATTGCTCAAGTAAAAGAGACATATAACAATTCATTAAATAATTATCTTATAGTTAAGAGGAATGTTTTAATTGTATTGGTTGCGAATATGAGGGGAAACAATGCAGAAAATAATGCATCTTGAATGCATCTCGAGAACTATGGCCAGAATTTCATAAATTATTACATGATTTCTCCCTATTTTTTGGATTTGCGAAACAATATAATGATGATGTAGCAACTCTTAATCAAAGTTAAAAAATGTGTGTGTAATGAGATTGAAGCAGGAAACGCCCAAAGATGTAGAAAATAATCCACAATTACCGATTTATTTTTAATTTGTGACGTTTTAGGCACAATACCACGTGAGTAAGTTTCATTCAAATCAAGTTGTATGCTTATGTCCAAAAGTGATAGGAACGTTGATAAATTGAGAACTTAGCTTCGTGCATAAGAGAAAGCTTTGTCGAGCAGAGGAGGAGATTCTACATCTCAAGAGCCACTTATATGTAAGTCACTGAAACAACTCTCTAAACAAGCACAGTGATAAAAGAAAACTGTTTGTCAGTACTGTAAGAAGGCAAATCACAAGATGAAGAAATGCCGAAAGTGGATTGTGGATGGTCGACCACAAAATCCGCAGGGAAGTATTGTGTCGGAAGCTGCTGAAACTCCGAATACGAACATGGTTCTCTTCGCCGAAGCTTCTACTGTTGTCATCTGAGTATGATACTGGTAGCTTGTTTATGGACAATGATGCAATATGTCATATGACCAGTACTGAAAAATTTTTCAAGAGATTCGAACCATTTTCTACAACACATACAGTTTTTTCAGCGGATGACGACACTGTTGAGGCTGTTGGCAAAGGTATTATAGAAATAGAAGCAGCAGTAAATGGGAAGTGGCACAAAATCACTTTGAGTGATGTATGAATCAAAAGTCAAAAATAAACTATTTTCTGTCTTAGCGGCACTAGATACAGATCCAAAAATCACATTTTTATCAATAACAGAAAGGTGTTATTTTGAAATTGGTGAAGTCACAAAACTAGTAGACAGTCGTGATCGTTATGAGGACTACTTAAGTCAATGTTTAGAAGATTATACCTCCTACTCTTGCTGAAGTGAATGAAATCAGTTGTGAAAAGTGACTACAACTGTACCATGAGAGGTTTGGAAATGAAAACAAGGGACCTGTCAATCTGTTAATGTCAAAGATCTTAGGCATAAGTGAGGGACTGGGCTCTGAGCTCTGTGAAGGCTGTATTTATAGCACAGAACATCGGCTTCTATTTGGCACCCGGAAGACAGCTTCTGAAACGGGAGAGCTGATTCGTATGGATGTCTGTGGTCTTTTACAAAAGTTTAAGACTGGCTACCGTTACTTTGTTATAGTCAAAGATGATTATACACTCCTGGAAATGGAAAAAAGAACACATTGACACCGGTGTGTCAGACCCACCATACTTGCTCCGGACACTGCGAGAGGGCTGTACAAGCAATGATCACACGCACGGCACAGCGGACACACCAGGAACCGCGGTGTTGGCCGTCGAATGGCGCTAGCTACGCAGCATTTGTGCACCGCCGCCGTCAGTGTCAGACAGTTTGCCGTGGCATACGGAGCTCCATCGCAGTCTTTAACACTGGTAGCATGCCGCGACAGCGTGGACGTGAACCGTATGTGCAGTTGACGGACTTTGAGCGAGGGCGTATAGTGGGCATGCGGGAGGCCGGGTGGACGTACCGCCGAATTGCTCAACACGTGGGGCGTGAGGTCTCCACAGTACATCGATGTTGTCGCCAGTGGTCGGCGGAAGGTGCACGTGCCCGTCGACCTGGGACCGGACCGCAGCGACGCACGGATGCACGCCAAGACCGTAGGATCCTACGCAGTGCCGTAGGGGACCGCACCGCCACTTCCCAGCAAATTAGGGACACTGTTGCTCCTGGGGTATCGGCGAGGACCATTCGCAACCGTCTCCATGAAGCTGGGCTACGGTCCCGCACACCGTTAGGCCGTCTTCCGCTCACGCCCCAACATCGTGCAGCCCGCCTCCAGTGGTGTCGCGACAGGCGTGAATGGAGGGACGAATGGAGACGTGTCGTCTTCAGCGATGAGAGTCGCTTCTGCCTTGGTGCCAATGATGGTCGTATGCGTGTTTGGCGCCGTGCAGGTAAGCGCCACAATCAGGACTGCATACGACCGAGGCACACAGGGCCAACACCCGGCATCATGGTGTGGGGAGCGATCTCCTACACTGGCCGTACACCACTGGTGATCGTCGAGGGGACACTGAATAGTGCACGGTACATCCAAACCATCATCGAACCCATCGTTCTACCATTCCTAGACCGGCAAGGGAACTTGCTGTTCCAACAGGACAATGCACGTCTGCATGTATCCCGTGCCACCCAACGTGCTCTAGAAGGTGTAAGTCAACGACCCTGGCCAGCAAGATCTCCGGATCTGTCCCCCATTGAGCATGTTTGGGACTGGATGAAGCGTCGTCTCACGCCGTCTGCACGTCCAGCACGAACGCTGGTCCAACTGAGGCGCCAGGTGGAAATGGCATGGCAAGCCGTTCCACAGGACTACATCCAGCATCTCTACGATCGTCTCCATGGGAGAATAGCAGCCTGCATTGCTGCGAAAGGTGGATATACACTGTACGAGTGCCGACATTGTGCATGCTCTGTTGCCTGTGTCTACGTGCCTGTGGTTCTGTCAGTGTGATCATGTGATGTATCTGACCCCAGGAATGTGTCAATAAAGTTTCCCCTTCCTGGGACAATGAATTCACGGTGTTCTTATTTCAATTTCCAGGAGTGTACTAAATTTCGAGATGTTTATTTTCTAATCAACCAAGACAATTTATAACGGAAACAAGGACTGTTGGGCATATATTTATAAACGCCTTAAGTGATAATGGAGGAGGGTTCAACAGTAAACAGAGAAGGAAGGTTCTACTAAAGGAGGGCAAAGCCCAACGTGTCAGTATGCCGTACATTCCACAGTAAAATGGTTGCATTAAAAGAGAAAATCGTACACTTGTTGAAACAGGTAGGGCTATAATGCATGCTCACGGAAAAATTCCTCAACCATTTTTGGAGGAAATGGTAAATTCTGCAAAATACATTCAGAATCGAACGGGACCTTCCAGTATTCTAGGAGTGTCTCTACAGAATATATGGCATGAAAGAAGTCTGGCGTGAGGCATCTACATATAATTGGCTCTAAATGTTATGTTCACTTTCCAAAACAACTGAGGGTGAAAATGGATCAAAAACCAGTAAATAAGATTCTAATTGGATATGACCATAATGATCCTTATCGGATATGGTGTGAAGAAAATTGTCAGCTAATGAGATCATGTGATGTTAATTTAGAAGGTAAAATTATGCAAAAAGCAAGTCCAGTAATGCCTGTGGATACTGATCTCAATAGCAGTCAGAAGAAATTGAGAGCATAGTGAAATTTAGTTTCCCGAGAGAAAATGAGTTCTTTTGCTACGATGATTTGCAGGAAGAAACTGAAGGGAACAGTCTGACGATGAAAGGATTGGGACACAACTGTGTGAACATTTAACGCTGAAACATCCAAGAAGGCTTCAAGATTACTTAGCCCTGATGCAGTTAATGATCTGTGAGGAATAAGAATTTTATTGTGACGGCATGAACTCGAGTCAACGAGACTACTGGAAAGCAGCAACGGATCAAGAAAAGGAGACATAAAGAAAATGGAACTTGTGCTTCGGAAGATTTACCTATTGGAAAAAGGGCAATTCCGAGTAAGATGATCTACAAACTGAGAAAGATTGCTGACGGATAGTTTGACAGACTGAAAGCACGAGTGCTTATCGAAGGATTTTGTCAAGAGATAGGAAATGATTATGAACAAACTGTCAAACCTATGGCGAAAATGCCGACTATTCGAACGTTACTCAGTACTACAGCCAAGGAGATTATGAACATCACAAAAATAGATATAATTATTCACGAAATATATAGCCATAATGTGGTCAGAGAAACGGCATTTGAATTTACACAAGACAACATGGCGAGGAATTCTATCCACCATCTTGGTACGATAGTTCACGAAGCATTACAAATACAGAAATAAAATGTAATGAAATGCTGGGCGTCACAGTATTTATAACATGATGAACAGGCAAGGTAAAGTGGTAACTAAGTGGTCAGTGAAGGGCCACGTGGGCTTAGAAGGAACCAACAAGAAAAGGGCTTAATTCCCAATTTCATGCACCAATTTACAAAATGTTACTCAAATAATTCTTCTGGAAGGAGACTCTAACCACAAACGTAATAAGAAGTTGACTCTCTCTCTCTGTCACAAAAGTAGTGAAAAGCTAACTTACAGTTGTGTAGCGACGTGGTACCCAACCGCTGCAGAGCTGCGGACCCCAGTCTATGCAGCATCTTGTACACAAGTGTGTGAGCCAGCGGCTCCTTCTGTCGCTTTTCCAGTAAGTCCTTTATCTTTACGGGCTAAGATAAAGCACTATTACTGCTGTAAACAAATCTGTATCATTTGTCTTACCGACCTACAGTTAATATTACCCTTTAAAGCTCTCTTTTCGCGGTGCCAAACACACAACCGGCGAGGTGTGCAAATAACTACTGATATCCATCACACAAATTTAACGAAACTGTGTTATTCCGTTGGTCCCTCACTGTAGGATCTTTCAAATGTACTACTAAAAATTAAATACTAAGACTACAAAGCAATTAATATTCATGAAGAGTATGTGTGTGACATATTATCTATCTTCATTGCGTATACACTGCCGCAAAGAAATAGTATGTCCTTTTAGAGGTTTCAATTCACTCAAGATTTATTACTCCAACAGTGCATATACAATACATGAAACGATTACGAACGCTTACAGATCAATAGCACAAGCGGTTCGGAGGTACCAGGTATCGACCCACGCTGAAAGACATGTAACATTACCTGGTGTGTGCTCCAAGGGCGGAAATGCAGACACCGACTCTGGCATCTGATCGATCGTACAGATGTCAAGTACTGTCCTGAGATACGCAATGCCACGACTGCTCCAACTGTTTCCGTAGCTCTGTAAGAGCTGTTGGTCGACGAGTTGCACTAATCGCTTCTCTTCCCTTCATATCCCATAGGTGCTCGGTTGGAGACAATTCCGAAGACTGTGCTGGCTAGGGATGTTGCCGCACGTCTTGCAGAGCACGTTGAGTGTCACGGGTAGTGTGTGGACGAGCATTATCCCGTTGCAAGAATGGCATATGAACGGGTCTATCAAGATTCTGCACGTACCGAGCGCTAGTTAGCAGCCCCTCCAGATGGGCTGTAGTTTATCGGACCGCAGACCATAAGGCATGGGATGACGCCAGTGTGCCATGGACGAATGAACTCTGCGACACAGCCTGAACAGGTCTACGTCGTACGCACAAACGACCATTACTTGCGTGCACGAAAAGACCACAACGCACCTCTGGCATCTTCCTAGTGATTGGCACCAGTCTACCGTACACGTCGCTGTTGGGGCGGGGGTGGAAGACTGGTTAGAGGTGTGCGTGCTCGTACTCCCACTGCTAATAACCAGTTCGCAACAGTTCGTGCTGACATGTCTGTACTTACAAGCCCTTTTGACTGTGCTATGATACCTGTACGATGTGCCACTGCTGCCCTTGTAATGTGATGATCACGGCGGGTGTCTGTTCTGCGTGGACGTCCAGAGCTTCGTCTACAGGTGTGAGAATGTTCACGAGACCACTGATACCAGCGTCGTTGCACAACCGACGCAGTACGTCCACATTTCGTGGCAGTTCTCCGAAAGGACCATCCCGCCAGTCGGAAGGGCACAATGTGACATCTTTCATGCTCCCTCTGTTGTCTGTAGGAAGCACGAGTGTGTGTCTGAGGCCTGCTTGCCTCCTTGCTTCACACGTTTGCACCACCCTCAGCCTTCTGGCTGTGAGAATTTCCTATTAAAGGATAGACAGAGGTGGAGTTCTGGCAGCTATACCACTACGCTATCTGTCTGCTAACGACTTTGAAACGATTATCAGTACATCTACTGCAACCCCAGGTGGCATATGCCCTCATCAGTTCAAAATCGATGTCGTCTTTTTTTACGGCAGCATACACGTAAATTTTGACCGATTTGAGCCAGAACATGAAACTAGATCGATGAATGATGCCTGCAAGAGGAAACTAGTGTTTCTATGCGCAAAGTTGCATGCTAGAACACAGAACAATATCGTTGTATGCTACGCCATAAACAATAAAATTTGTTGTTCATAAATTATCAACTGCAGATTTTCTCCAAAAAAGAGAATACGTCAGATTTTTTTAAAATTGTGTTGTTTAACTGCTTTTCACTGAAGAACAACAACGCAGAGTTATGTTTCGGAACTGCTGGTAAAATGACATTATTGGGATACGCTTTTTGGATCTGGAAGTGTTGAATTAAAGAAAACGAATTATCGTGTTTAATACATGTTAATAATTATGGATCCTTTAAATGATTTTTGTGTCCTCGGGATATGAACGAAATAATTGCAGTAACATATTACGGGGCGAAGAAGGCGAGATAAATAGTTAACGTCCCGCGATCGGTGAGATCGTCAGAGAAAGAACAGGATCGGATAGGACAACGATAATGAAAGAAATCATTTCTATCTTTGGTAAGGAAATCATTGCAGCATTAATCGTAATCGATTCATATAAACCAAGGAAAACCGTGGCGCAGAGTTTTATACCTTGGAGCAATTTTCAGGTTTTCGACTCTAGTTAGCTCTCTAATAGAACATTAATACATTTTCTTGTTCTATTTTTAAATGATTGCATTTACTATTGATGTGATGCAGTATTCTACTAGGAAAAATATTCTGTTCAAATTAAAAAGTGTTTCAATAAAGAAATCTTGTCAGTACTGCATTTGATAGTATACAGTGTGGTCAAAAAATGTCTGAAATCTTGAAGGGATGTTGCAGGGCAGGTTCTACTGAGATATGAATGTTAAGAAAAAAATTCGATACGTTGCGCCGTTTCCGAGTTATTTAGCATTGAAGTTACCCAATCAGATCGTCGCGCGCGTAAATTCAAGTTTCAGCTAACGAGTCAAAACACTCGGGCAACACCGCCCCTGGTAGGCCGTTTGAATGCGAGCGCGCGACGCCCCGATTGACTAAATTCTATGCTAAATAACTCGGAGCGACGTATCGAATTTTTTACTTAGCATTGATGCCTCAATACAACCTGCCCTTTAACATCCCTACAAGCATTTCATACATTTTCTGACCACCCTGTATATCTATTACGTTATTACCCAACTACACACCAATCATCAGTAACTACATTCTAATTAAGCAGATGTATCATCACAAACTAGTTAAAATATAAATGTATATTGCGATAGAAGCAATTGGAAACTAATCTAAGTATCCGTTTTCAACATTAAAGAAACTCAGTTAACGTCCAAATATTTCATGTTCCATTGAAGATCTTCCGTTTCAAGGTACAAGATGCTGCACGACTCACGAAATATGTTCTACCAGCCATATGCTATATAATTGGTTCTTTTCATTATATACGATGGCTATTCGGAAAGTAAGGTGAAATGAAAACCATAGCGAATATCAAATAGTTTTATTTGCAGCAGTTAGCTACACCATCCAGCTACTTCTCTACATAGTCGCCGTTCCGATTGAAAAATTTGTCGTAGCACAGTACCAGCTTTCCAAAACTTTTGTGATAGAAGGCAGCCATCTGTGTTTTTCATCAATTCCTTAATATACAGCTTGTTGTCTGTGTCAAAATGTTGTCTACTTAGCAAGTGGCTCATGCGAGCAGATATGAGCATCAGAGGGAGCCAAATATGGGCTCTATGGCGGGTGATCAAACTCTTCCCATAGAAAACACTGCAGAGGCGTCCTCATTGCCCCTGCAGGGTGCGTTCGATAATTGCCATGGAGAAGTAAATGCTTGACAGTTACGTTATGTGTGCTGCGTGAAATCAGGGGAAATCTCTCACAGGCACTCATACTTGGCGGGAGACACCACTTTATAGTCACCTTTACGTGCCCACTGTGCGCTCGGAAATGAAAAGGGCGACGTGGTGCGATCGGTTGTTATACTGGAGACACAGCCCAACACATCTATGCAAAGCTGCCGGAAATCTCGCTGTGGTTTCCATTTCGCGATCCATTGGACCTTACTTTCCAAATAGCTTCCGTAGAATTTTGCACACCATAAAGTTCTGTTACTGAAGATTCAACAGTATGTTACAGATATGTTAAAAATATTGTACAGCAATTAAATCTGTAGGTAAAATGAAGAATTGGGAATGTTAGAAACTGCTTATGGAGATTTTTTGCGTGGATTCCTTCATGTGATTCTAGAATCGTTCACTAGATTGAAACGCTTACCACGGAACCTCATATGTTGTTAGGTGTACTATCCTCAAAGTACAACACTCTTAGTGGTGCTTGGGTGGAACTGGACCTGGACTAACTACAACTACACTGACAGAAAAAAATTGCAATAGCAATTTGGAGTTGTGGTACATAAACCAAAGTTGGTAGGAGTGTTTCTACATCTGAAAGACGATGTCTGTTCAAATTTCACGCCAGGCGCGTCAGAGTGCCACTAGTAGCACAACAATGAGAATGCAAATCAGGTTTACTCTAAATACACGCTGTAACAGTCGTGAGCGTTAGTTACCTTTGAGATTAGATGTCTTGGTGTTAACAGAAACACCTTTAAGGCGATAAAGATGCCATTATCAATATCCCACAGAGTTTAACGAGGTCAAGTAATAGGGCTGTGAGCTGCTAAATGTTCCTTCTGCGATACTGCAGAGAGACTTGGCAGGAATGTAGCCAATGTATATGTTTGCTGGCAGCTGCGGTCACAGGACAGTACGGCCGCAAGAAGACAGGGCTCCAGATGGTCTCGTAACACTACCGAGAGGAAGGAGCATCATGTTCGGGATATTGCTCTGTCGCATCATACTGCATCTGCAGCAGCAATATGGGCAGCAGTTGACACCATAGTGACACCGAACTGTTACTGCAAGGTCATCTCCTAGCCAGATGCCCTGACCGTCCTTTCCACTGCCCCCAAACCACAGTCATTTGCGACTTCAGTAGTGTGAAGCGAGAGTTCATCCGAGGGCAGGCTGAATGTCTGATGTGTTCTCTGATGAAAGCTGGTTCTGCATTGGTGCTAGTGATGGCCGTGTGTTTGTCAGATGGAGGTCAGCTGAGGATCCGCACGCAACCTGTCTGTGTGCAAGGCACACTGGACCTACACATGTAGTTATGGTCTGGGGTGCGATTTCGTATAACAGCAGGAATACTCTCGTGGTTAATCCACACATCCTGACTGCAAATGTGTACAGTATTTTGATACGACATGTTGTGCTGCCATTGATGAACTGCGTTCCAGGCGGTGTTTTTCAACAAGATAATGGTCGTTCACATACCTCTCGTGTAACCCAACTTGCTCTACTGAATGTTAAGATGTTGCCTTGGCCTGCTCGATCACACGATCTCTCTCCAGTCGATCACACAGGGGACATCATCAGAAGCCAGCTCCAGCGTCAACCACAAATAGTATTAACAGTCTGTGTGCTGACCGACCATATGCAACTGGCATGGATCTCCACCCCAAAAAACCTGGCATCCGGCAAATGTACGACGCATATTTTCATGCTTGTATTCAACATTCTGGCGGTTACACTGTTTATAAATGTACCAGAATTTCACATTGGGCTATATAACGTTTGGTCTTGCCACTCAAATACATTACCTACACATTGACATCTACATGGATACTCTGCAAATCACATTTAAGTGGCTGGCAGAGGGTTCATCGAACCATCTTCACAATTCTCTATTATTCCTATATCACATAGCGCACGGAAAGAACGAACATCTGTATCTTTCCGTACGAGCTCTGATTTCCCTTATTTTATCGTGGTGAACGTTTCTTCCTATGAAGGTCGGAGTTAACAAAATATTCTCGCATTCGGAGGAGAAAGTTGGTGATTGGAATTCGGTGAGAAGATTCCGTCGCAACGAAAAACGCCTTTTTTTTTATGACGTCAACCAAAATCCCGTGTCATTTCTGTGACACTCTCTCCAATACTTCGCGATAATACAAAATGTGCTGCCCTCCTTTGAACTTTTTCGATGTACTCCGTCAGTCCTATCTGGTAAGGATCGCACACTACGCAGCGGTGTTCTAAAAGAGGACGGACGAGCGTAGTGTACGCAGTCTCTTTAGTAGATCTGTTACATTTTCTAAGTGTCCTGCCAATAAAACGCCAATTTTCGCATCATTCAGATACATTTTCTAAATTGTTTTGTAATTTGATTTGATCTTATGATGACTTAATTAGTCGATAAACGACAGCGACATCGGCAAACAACGTAAGACTGCTGCTCAAATTGTCTCCCAAATGATTTATACAAATAAGGAACAACAAAGGGCCTATAACACTACCGTGGGGGACGCCACAAATCAATTCTGTTTTACTCGATGACTTTCCGTCAGTTACTACGAACTGTGACCTCTCTGACAGGAAATCATTAATGCAGTCACATAACTGAGACGAATTCTTTACAGACGAATGGAAAAACTGGTAGAAGCCGACCTCGGGGAAGATCAGTTTAGATTCCGTAGAAATGTTGGAACACGTGAAGCAATACTGACCCTGCGACTTATCTTAGAAGAAAGATTACGGAAAGGCAAACCTACGTTTCTAGCATTTGTAGACTTAGAGAAGCTTTTGACAATGTTCACTGGAATACTCGCTTTCAAATTCTAAAGGTGGCAGGGGTAAAATACAGGGAGCGAAAGGCTATTTACAATTAGTACAGAAAGCAGATGGCAGTTATAAGAGTCGAGGGACATGAAAGAGAAGCAGTGGTTGGGAAGGGAGTGAGACAGGGTTGTAGCCTAATTAGATTAGGAAATGAGACACTTAAAGTAGTAAAGGAGTTTTGCCATTTGGGGAGCAAAATAACTGATGATGGTCGAAGTAGAGAGGATATAAGATGTAGACTGGCAATGGCAAGGAAAGCGTTTCTGAAGAAGAGAAATTTGTTAACATCGAGTATTGATTTAAGTGTCAGGAAGTCGTTTCTGAAAGTATTTGTATGGAGTGTAGCCATGTATGGAAGTGAAACATGGACGATAAATAGTTTAGACAAGAAGAGAATAGAATCTTTTGAAATGTGGTGCTACAGAAGAATGCTGAAGATTAGATGGCTAGATCACATAGCTAATGAGGAGTTATTGAATAGAATTGGGGAGAAGAGGAGTTTGTGGCACAACTTGACTAGAAGAAGGGATCGGTTGGTAGGACACGTTCTGAGGCATCAAGGGATCACCAATTTAGCACTGGAGGGCAGCGTGGAGGGTAAAAGTCGTAGAGGGAGACCAAGAGATGAATACACTAAGCAGGTTCAGACGGATGTAGGCCGCAGTAGGTACTGGGAGATGAAGAAGCTTGCACAGGATAGAGTAGCATGGAGAGCTGCATCAAACCAGTCTCAGGGCTGAAGACCACCACACACACAACTGAAACGATATTCCATAAGCACGCAATTTCACTACAAGCCGCTTGTGTGGTACACTGTTAAAAGTGTTTTGTAAATCCAGATATCGATCTGAAATCTCTTGTCAATAGCACTCAACACATCATGTGACTAAAGAGCTAGTTGTGTTTCACAGGGACGATGTTATCTAAACCCGTGCCGGCCGGAGTGGCAATGCGGTTCTAGGCGCTACAGTCTGGAACCGAGCAACCGCTACGGTCGCAGGTTGGAATCCTGCCTCGGGCATGGATGTGTGTGATGTCCTTAGGTTAGTTAGGTTTAGTTAGTTCTAAGTTCTAGGTGACTGATGACCGCAGAAGTTAAGTCGCATAGTGCTCAGAGCCATTGGAACCATTTTCTAAATCCGTGTTGACTGTGTGTCAATAGACAGTTTTCTTCGAGGTAATTCATAATGTTTGAACACAATATGCGTTCCAATATCCTACTGCATATCGGCGTTAACGATATGGGCCTGTAATTTAGTGGATTAGTCCTACTACATTTCTTGATTATTGGTGTGACCTGTGCGACTTTCCAATCTTTGAGTACGGATCTTTCGTCGAGCGAACGGTTGTATATGATTGTTAAGTATGAAGCTAATGCATCAGCATACTCCGAAAGGAACCTAATTGATATACAGTCTGCACCAGAAAACTTGCTTTTATTCAGTGATTTAAGTTGCTTCACTACTCCGAGGATATTTACTTCTACGTTACTCATGTTGGCAGCTGTTCTCGATTCGTATTTCGGAATATTTACTTCGTCTTCTTTTGTGAAGGCATTTTCGAAATGGAAGTAGTATTGCCTTGATTTCCCCCGACTTTTTAGTGTACTCACTCAGCCAGTCGTAGGAGGACCTGTGTTTAGTAACTCAGCTAAGTAACTGTCTTCGACAGTATCCCCATTGCCATCGTGCAGAGAAGGCGTTGATTGTTTCTTGTCGCTAACACACTTCACATACGACCCGAATCTCGTTGGATTTTCTGCCGGGTTTAGAAACAAAGTTTCATTGTGGAAACTGTTATAAGCACCGCGCATTGAGGTCCGCGCTAAATTTCGAGCTTCTGTAAGAGATCGCCAATATTGAAGATTTTGTGTCTGTTTAAATTTGGCACGTTTGTTTCGTTGCTTCTGCAACAGTGTTCTAACACGTTTTGTGTACCAAGGAGGATACACTAAAGTATTCCAGAAATTTCATTAATCTGCGTTGATCATTTTTGGTGTAGCGACTTTTCTTCCGTTAGTCTATTTAACGGTGGACGAGACGAAACAAGTGAAACTTCACTGAGACTAGGTAGCAATGAATCAGAAATTAATGTCCAGTCAACATCAGTTCATTACTGCCAAGCACCAGAGGGCGAGTACAGGACCCGTAACATACCGCTTCTTTTACCATTGGTAGTGTCTGTTAATGCGGAAAATACTGTGGTTTTTGAGTACTTTTTAAACTATAGGTCCTCCTATGAGTGGCTGAGTGAGTAGACTAAAAATTCGAGGGAAAACAAGGGAATACTACCCCCAATAAAATCCCGCAGAATAGAGCAGTGCAGCATTCAAATTGGGTTTAGGGTTGATCTCAGATTTACTTTTTTATGCTTTACAAACTATAACAGGTGATATCAGGGATGTTCCCAACACGTTTGCCAACTGTGGAACGTACAACAGTTTAGATGTGTACCGTAGCGCTACAACCGATTTCTGTCCATCTGCTGCCAGAATTTAACGAGTATTGTGGCTCCGGTAAGGGGCACTCATAGGGAGCGGAGGAATGGACACAGAGCCTCACTGGTACGAGTGACCGCTTCTCGGTTAACCATGCTGAAAATGACGTCCCAATTGAGCGCTGAGATTCGTGGGTCGGGAGCAAGTACAGATTGAGATCGACAGTTTTGCCCTACAACTGCAGCTCGCGACCCGGCGGCCCACGGTACACCGTGAGGTAATCCTCTTAGCGGCCAGCAGAACTCGGCCACGCTCCCAGGAGCCGGCCATTGCTCTCTGTCTCTGTCCGTCTCTCTCCCTCCTTCTCTCTCTCTCTACTCGTGCTCGCAACAGCAGCACAGCACAGCAGTGCGGAGCAGTCGCAGCCGGACTGGCGCCAGTAATCGGTTTAGCGTCCGCTGGCGCCCGCCGATCGGAAGTTGGCTGGATGCGCCAGTAGCAGCAGCGGGCAGCAAGAACGTTGCTGCCCCTCTGCCGACGACTTGCCCCTCGCGGACACTGCCGCCAAGTCCCCTCCTGCAAATGTTATCACTACGGCCGCAGGGACATCTAAACAGAAGTTTACGGTACTTAGCAGAGCCCTTCAGGTGCGTTGCCCGTTCGAGTGGTCTGAAAGGGGTTGCGGTGTGCGAGGCAGTGCGCGAATACACTTCGCGCAGCTTGGCTGCTGTTGCCGAAGACGACCAGTGCTGCCTCGCCTAATGATTTAGCCGAGTGTGTGCTGTCCACGGCCAGGAGGACTTAATGCCCTAGCGCTCACTTGCACAGAGGCTGCTGATTTGAAGTACGAGCAAGCACGATGCGCCACCCGTACCATTAGTGCTTCTGCTCCCTTTCTCCTATTGGTCAATGTAGATAGATTACCAAATGTTAAGAATCCTAGCCGGCCGCAGTGGCCACGCGGTTCTAGGCGCTGCAGTCCAGAACCGTGGGACTGCTACGGTCGCACGTTCGAGGTTCGAATCCTGCCTCTGGCATGGATGTGTGTGATGTCCTTAGGTTAGTTAGGTTTAAGTAGTTCTAAGTTCTAGGGGACTGATGACTAAGATGTTAAGTTCCATTGTGCTCAGAGTCATTTTAAGATTCATATTTGCTAATTTGCTACACTTACTGATGAAAGGCTACTAATTGGCTGAATTACAGTTTTTGTTATTATAAACAAAATTGACAGTTATCATCAGCCGCCACGCTCATAAACGTAAATGTTTTTCGTTTGTTCTGTCCAAAATGCAGGGTGGTTATAATTACACATTCCTTACCGTAGGTTTATCTTTATAGGAATGATTGTCAGACTGTTCAGATTATGCCCTTCAGGATTTGTTAGTACTATTGGTAGTGTGAATGTGATGAGTTGTCGTTAGGCGCCGGCTGGGGTGTCCGAGCGGTTCTAGGCGCTAGAGTCTGGAACCGCGCAGGTTCGAATCCTGCCTTGTGCTTGGATGTGTGTGACGTCCTTAGGTTAGTTAGGTTTAAGTAGTCCTAAGTTCTAGGGGACTGATGACCACAGCAGTTAAGTCGCATAGTGCTCAGAGCCTTTTTTTTTTTTTTTCGTTACGCCCGCTTCTGGTACAGCGACGTAGTGTTCAAACACTAGCATCATTGTGGATTACAGTTCAGTTGCAGGCAGTCAACACTGGTCTGGACTGGATGAGCAGGGCTTTACTAGCAAAGCTGTTTTATCAAAGCAACAGCAACAGTGCCGCTGCTCTCCGCAAGAGTATCGATGCAGTAAAGGAATACGCAGTGGTCCTCTTTCTGCAACGGGGCAGAAGAACATTTTCCGTAAACTCGAATTAACTGGCGATATGGGGATAGCTCCTGAGAGAGGCCGACTGCCAATTGCGCCACAAATCGTTGAATAACTTGTAACACCATAGCTCTAATACTCTATTGATTTATTTTTGCGTTTTGTTTTATTTAATGTTACATCGTTGAGCTTCTGTAAATGTGTTTGAATAGATACCACAAAATTGTATACTCCTTTCTTTGTAAAAACTTTGATGTTTTGGTTTGATTCTATGCAATGTAGTATATCCGTCACTTAAATTCTTTGTTTCATTTGCAGGAAACAAAACTTACTGTATACAATTGTAATTTCTATGTGAATAATTTTTTGAAGAAATACTAATGTGTGCAAATGTTCTGTTTTATTTAAAATGTCTGTTTCTTGTTATGGAAGCTGCTGACCTTCACTTAGGGTTCTTAGTTATCTTATACATAAAAGGTGTTGTGGCTCCACTCGGGAACGTAACTGTGTAGCGCGCGCAAATTGTGGTTGGCCTAGGTAGAAAAGGTGGAACCAAGAGTCAGTCGGAGACGAGCTACCAAACTGTGCACTGCCATGAAAGAGATGTATAGTGTGCTGGTTCCGAGAGAGGCTTTTTCTGCCACTTCCCAATGCCTCGGATGGGTGGATAAATAGCTGGAACGATTCTGAAATTTGTATCCATCATCGTACCAAGAAGGGACAGAGTGCAGAAATTCTGCCTGCAAATCCACCTACCAACATGCAGTTGCCACCACATTCCGCAATCACTGTAACGGAATACTATAATAATGTACAGTGAAGGATCAGCTCATTGGATGTTTTAGCGTGCACAAATATAAGGTAACTTATAACTGAATTCATGAATTGATGTACCTACCTTGATTTTTTCCCTATCACAACACCTCTCAGGTTCCTCTCCATTTGAACTATGATTACCGAGTATCCTAGTATGTGGAAAAAATGAAAGCCTCAAAGCCAAATAAATAATGTTGTTTGATCTTTGGTAAGAAGGGAATATTCAGATTTACTGTGGATTTCATGAAATTGTGGGAGGAAGTAAATGTAGTCTTCTGGAGTTTCAAAGTCACCTATTTAATCATTTACTTGAAAGCAGAAGACTGTGGTAATAAAGACAATTTGCTGTTTATTTTAAAAACTAAAATTCTCATAACTCAGGCTTATAAAGTTTTGCTTAGTTAATGATCTTAGTGCTGCCTGTAGTAATTTTAAAAGGTGAGTCAGTTTCTTGCAAATTTGTCAACATTGTGTTTCACTGTAGTAAAAGTGGAAAACTGCAATAGTGGAAAGTTACATGTTTGCTACGTGTTTATCTCTCTTGTGTATTGGAAGTGCATATTAATAGTATAACAGGATCCACAGTTTGTCAATTGTGCTAATGCTAGGTAACAAGTAACGGGAAGCCCACTATTTATGAAAACAACAATTTCTTTATTCAAAAGATAGTGAGAAGCAACCTGTTAGTGGATTCCAATTAACTTTCATTTTAAATAGTAAAGTATTTAACTGAGAGAGACTTAACCTATGTCCAATTTATGATTCTGCAGTGAATGTTAATAGTAACGTTACAAAACTTATTCGGTTTGAATAAGCTTTGAAAGTAACAGTGTGTTCCGTTATCTGTTATATTTATGCAAATAGTATGTCTTGCTCTGTCAGCTTCCAGTCTTAACCGTGGGCCTATGCACGTGTCAGAGTTCACTGCACTCGTGCGTGTTAAAATATAGGTTGTGTTTGTCCGTTAAAGTTACTAATAACTGTTTTCTTAAACAAGAATGTTAATCATTCTCTTGCCTAATTAGGCTGGCGACCGTTTCCTTTATTCTTTAAACAGTGTAGCTAGGTAAAATATTATTTGCTACTGTTTGAATATTTAAGTAATTCTGACTTTCATTTCCGATAAGCCACTTCCGTTAGGTACAACGCGGTCAATATAACAAAATTCCTCTCAGAGGGTAACACTGCTGTGTTTCGTTATGCCATAATTTCTTTAACATGATAGTTTTATTTCACAACCTGCCTCCAACTTTAGGGTTATGGTATAGCAGTAGCAGACAGGAGTGTTATAAACTTACGGTTGCCATAGCTGAGAACGCTGGACGCAATGAGCGATATTGAAGGAGTGCACAAGATGTGTGACGACAGCGGAGTATTTCATGGTCCACCGTTCGAAAAGTGTTGCTTGTAATTGTGACATTGTGTCTCTAGTGCGATTCCAGTCTCTTGTGGATGCTGATGGTCGTCACAATGAGCAGTGTTTGTAACCTGGAAGTAAACATGGTACGATATCAACAAATGTTACTCTCTCATATCTAAATTAAAATGTAACTCAGTCAATGATTTGTTCGTTATTTATCTTCCGTGCGTCGTTTCAAATGTTTCCACAAAGACTCATTGTCCTGCGATCACACATTTTCCATGAGGGCACTCTCAAGTAGCGGAAGTTTAATTATAACCACCCTGTATGTATTAATGTGAGTGCGACGTCAGCTGCAAACTGAATCCAAGCATCATTTCGTGCACATTTACAGTACCACAGTTAATCAATGACCTTCAATAACAGTATGCGATTACTACTTTCTCAACAGGTAAGATGACAGTCTCCTTTAAGTGTGGCCTGAGCTCAACCTGAAATTTGTGGATTTAGTCTGTTTTGGACTGTTCTGTAATTTCCTCAAAAAATTCTAAAGTATTCTCAATGTGTGTTTCCTCATACATAATTACTAATGTGTTACCCATATCACCCTTGTATCTATTGTTTCAGGCTCTGTTTTTCTATGTTCTCCTGTCATTATTGGATTTAAATGTACTGAATTTTCTGGTATTAATTCCTGTTTCTGTTTTGGGTGTTCATCCATCCTGCAATTTGAATCGCCACATTTATGGAGCGTGGCACCGTTCTTGTGGTGTCGTACTCATGCAGCAGGGTTTGGTGTGGTCATGTGATCACTCCAAGCTGAGGAGGCGCGCTCGGCCATTGGCAGCAGTCTCTCTTCGTCATGTGGTCTGGGAGGGTGTGCAACGCCTGCTGGACAGTGATAGTTTTCTAGTAATGACTGCCAGAGGCGGCGTTGTTGGGCTAATAGGTCTTTCCAGTACGGATGTACTGAGTAGAACAAGCAGAGAAATTGAATCATGGGCGTTGTTTTAAATTGTTTGTCTTTTCTTTTGATTGTTACCATTGCAGGTTGCTACTGTCATTACCTCGTTGAACTGGGATCTGAGCCGATACTTTCGTTGCGTCGTTTATACTCGGCCAGGTTTAGGCATTACGTCTGTTTAGCTAAGTTTGTGAATGCCGTGCTGAGGAGGTCTCTGCATTAAGTAGTTGCTTTGGGCAGTTGCTCATTTAACTGTTAAGTCATTTTTGCTTTCATTAATGTATGTGTAACCAGAAGGTTGTGCTGACCGTTATTGTGGAGAGGCCACTCTGTGAGTGTGTCTGAGTGTCAGTTTGTGCCCTCTGTGCTGGCTATTGCGAACGACGTTAGCAGCCATGTTATGGTTGCTGACTTGTTTACCCGTAATAAGCAGACAATTTTCTGGTTCCTTAGCGCAAGCTAATAGTGTGGCGACACTCAGATACGTTGAGTGAGCTCTGTAGTCCTAGGATAAGGTCAATTATCAATGAATTGTCAATAGATCCAGCCCCTGGTTACTAACTAAGGGATTACATGTTGCGCTTTTTCCACCTCAGGCTAGGTAGGTTACTACCAGGTTACTGCCAAAAACCTAGAACTGCCTAATACTCAATTATTCATATGATGCACTATTCATTGTAAGTAGTGCTTTTACATTGAGGCTAAGTATGCTCCTGTTAGTGGGTCAGATTGGTAAATGTAATACCAGATACTGGGTGTCGTTGAGTGGCTGGTACAATTGGTTCTCTGTTTATCTGTGTAGTACTTGTATCTTCTAAGTCGTGGTCTATTATTAATTCGGTTTACTTGTCAATTTTCAAGTTTCAAGTAATTTAAATATTTAGAAGATCTTGTTATTTTATGCCTTCAAACCATAGAGCTTCCTTGTAAGTTACCGAAACATTTTAAGTTTTGGTGTTCCTTGTAAGGTAATAAATTCTTTTAGGGTCAAAAAATTCCGATTTAAGTATCCCAGTCGGTTTAGAAATCTGAAATTTCGTAGTGGTAGTAATGAGTTGTTTTCAACTGAAGAGAGAATCTTTGCCAAAAAATCGTGAGTTTGAAAGTCACAGCGTCTTTGGTAGCTGACTTTAGACTGCCTTCTTCCTTTATGGCACGAGCCAAAAAATTAACTGTTGTTCACGCTGCCAGTTAAGGGCCTGCGCCTCACACAGATCTCTGTTCCTGACTACACAGTTGGTCCTTGTCGCAAGAGTCCTCACACCTGATTTCATATGGTGAAGTTGCTATTGGCGAAAGATGCGCCTATGCTTCGACGTACAATCTATTTTTCTTACGAAATTTGAATAAAGAAAGTTTAGCTTAACCGTGCCAGCAGTTAAACCCAGCCTTCCACTTCTTAATCATATACCTACCACATTTCTAATATGCCATTTATTTTCTGTGCTATTGCAATTTTTGTATTAATGTTGCCCGCCGGAGTGGCCGAGCGGTTCTAGGCGCTACAGTCTGGAACCGCGCGACCGCTACGGTCGCAGGTTCGAATCCTGCCTCGGGTATGGATGTGTGTGACGTCCTTAGGTTAGTTAGGTTTAAGTAGTTCTAAGTTCTAGGGGACTGATGACCACAGCAGTTAAGTCCCATAGCACTCAGAGCCATTTGAACCATGTTTTGTATTAATGTCAACTTTGGCAGCACCCACAGCATTCTTTGTGGCTATTATTATGTCCTTAATACGTGTTTTGTTCTTTCTGTTTTCTAAGTTGTATATAAAACCTTTCTGGAGTATGCATCTTTTTCATCTAATGTAATTTCAGTTGTGTTTACTATCATTGAATATATCTTACGTGCAAGCCTATTGCTGATTTGCAGTTGTGCACAGGACAACTGGAATTCTTTTAATAAACGAGAAGCAAAATATTAGGTATGTTCTATAGGAGTATTTTATTTACTTAACCTGTTTTTAGTGTATATATAACAATTTGCACTAAATTAACAATCGCAATAAAATAAATTAGTATGTGAGGAAAGATTTGTTCTTTGTTCGATACGTGAACGCCAATGGACTGTGGCTGGTAACTGTGGCCCCCACTCAGTAGGCATACATGCTCAGCAAATGTGAATCTATAATTCTGCAATCTCCACCTGCGTTCATGTTCAGCCAGCCTAGTTTCTATGTCTCTGCCTGAGTAATCAACATAAAATTTACCTTAATGAGGGAAAGTAATTATGTGAACTCCAGTGTTGGCTAGTAACCGGGTCTTATATATGATACTGAGATGAAATGAAATGTGCATCCCCTTCTGGGGAATTCTACCGCTTAGTGAGAATCTCTTTAGGTGATGCCACGTCAGCGACTTGCGCCTCGATGATGATGTTGATGATAACAACACACATATTCAGTCCCGAGTGAAGAAAATCCCCGACCCGACCCGGAATCGAACCTAGGGTCTGTCGCAAAGCAGAAGTGCTAACCACAGCACCACGAGTTCCTTACTCTTTGCTATTGAAAATATACAAGGATGTGGCGTTCTTCAAAGAGTATGAAGTTCTGTAGTTGCAGCATTTCACTGTTTTTGCCACGCTCCTATGTGTGTTATCGTGCTCTCGTTCCTGCAGACAGTGGAAAGAGCAGCAGAAGGAGCAAAGTGGAGGTGTATTAATTTCAATTTTTGTTCCCTGTGCAAAATGTGCTCAGTCAAGCCAGGATTTTAGTCACTTGTTGAATCGATAAAGTTTATTGTAACTGTGCTCTGAAATCTTCTTTGGAACACAAGAATAGAAATGAAACGGTGCGCCATTCAGTGAAAAGCTCTAAGTTTCTGTATTAAATGATACTGAGAGCAAAGCGGAGTCATTTTGCCTGTAACTGTAGTTTTTCCTAAATTTTGAAACAATGTGTTTGTGTGATGGTGTCAACGGTTAAGTCTAAGAAGTTTATCGATTTCTTGTCAATGTCCATTTTGAACTGAAAATTTTTTTCTGTTTACGGTTTAATTTATGAAAAGTTGTCTTGTAGAGCTTGTCCACAGGCACACTACATCATCTACATATCTGAACCAGTATTTAATATTTGAACTCAATGGCTCTTTATTTAAAAAGTGTTGTTTAAAATGGTCCATGAATGTTTCTGGCACAAGTGGAGTGAGAGCAGATCCCGTAGCTAAGCCACTCACTTGTTTATACCGAGTCCCTTGGAATTGAAAATAGTTTTGTGCTATGCATGTCTGAGTGGCCCGTCTCCAGTCATTCTATAGGGTTAGCATTAGACTTGAACATTACCTGCGACAGAATACCAACACATTGGTGTATTGGTTTAAAAACCTACTGCAGACATGAAAGGATACAATTAATCACTGTGTAAGATAGATCTTTTATCTTTTTACTGAGTTTAAAATAACATTTTTGGATTTTCATTTAGTCTTGCTTTTAATTAAAACGTGCAACTTAACAGAGAGTTTGTAATTTCGAGCAATGAGCGATGAACAACTGCACGGATAGCTACATCTAGCATATGTAGTTCAGAAAGCCTATACAGGCTAGGAGGGTTCATGTTCATTAATAGCTTCGCTTCGGAATCATAAAATATGCTTTTGGATGAATTGGTTACACATGCTTAAAGACCATTCTAAAGACCCTACTTCAAGGTGATGATAAATTTTCAACCAATTAAAAGGAATTTTGTTTTCCACTGAGTACTCGCCTTCTGGGAACACCTTGTGAGAGGCAGTAGGTGATGGAAAACATCTTAGCGTTCCATGAGAAGTAGGTGGTCGGCTTTGTTAACAGAAATCGTTTTCTTTTTGTATAGCTCAGGGCTGACAATCTTTCATCACTCTCAGCAATGTGGATGATCTCTGGCCCAAAAAGTTAAGAGGTCTCCTCATTGGCTAACCTAAACAAATAGCTGAGTAGCGGATGTCAAGGCATCAATTTTCAGGAAGTGTGGACTTACATTACGGAGAACGAACCCAGTTTCAATAGAAAAGGCGTCTTCTGTTCGAGGACACGTCTAGTACAGGCACGGCAGAGAGCAGACTTAGATTCTGGAGACTGAAGAGAAGACGTGACATAGAGACAAACAGATGTATCAGTGTCTGCGGCATATCATGGCATCCACTTCGCAACACACATCCGGGAACCGCATATGGAGAGAGATCATAACGATAGCGAGCACACTGCGAAGATTGAAGTCTGTTTGTAGGCACGCTTTTAAGGCAACCGCATTTCGACGACCAATATTTCGCACACATCTGCAGCCTAGTTACGAATCACTCGGAAATGCTTCTTACAAGAGGGAGGACAGGGATTTTTTCGTTTTTCTGGCAGACACAAACAATCAGTGCGCAATCACCGTAGATTCACATCACCATAAGTCATGTACAGACTACAGTCTTGCCCCATTCACCCGAATTATTCAGTTTTTGCTAAGGGATTCACGGATATATTTGTATTTTCACCTACAACAATTAAAGTTTTCTAATTCTCTGCATTGTTTGTAATTGAAGTGATGCAGTAATAATTTGATAATCACATATGTGTCAGTAGAGAACTTCGTAATGTACAGAGATCACTATGGTCCACTGTATCATTTCATAGTTAATAAACACCCTATTTGCTATCTTTTGTGAAGTAATACACCAATATCTCATGTTTGCTATGGCCACTCCCATCCTATTAGTTCCCTGTTGCGCGACAGCTATTTTATTCATTGTATATGAGGCACGGACAGCCAGTCCAACACACGCAGATTTTTGTGACATCCATAGGAGTATGTTGAAAGTTCAGCCGAACCCATACAAAAGAAATCGCGGAAGAATACTGACAAATTACGAAGAACTAAAGTTAACCGAAGTTCCTGGAAATCCTATGTTCCGTTCCCTTAGATACTTAAAAGATAAGATACACAGAGGTGTTGAAACAATCTTCCTTCCTACACTCACCGTGTGAATCAAAAGGAAAGAAATTATGATACACGACACAATGGGAAATATTTAATTATTTCTTTCATTTTGTGACACTGTCATTAAAATTTTCCGAGAAAATTGCTTTCGATCATCTCGATGGCCGATCTGTGCTGAAGACCACACGTTGTCACTCTCCGACATGCACTTCCCGGTGAGTGTATTAATGAGTTTAGTTGGCGATTGGCTATTAGATACAAATGTGCTTATTGCACATCACTGCATCTGTGTGTGTGTTGTTGCAAAGTATACCACTTAATAGCTGTGCATTCACTGTCTGATCAAAAATATCCGGACAGGTCTATGTAATGCCAAACTTAGCACTAGATGTAGCAAGAGGTGGCTCTGCCAGTACAAAAGCAGACAGAGAGTATCGTGTTGTGAGTAGAGAAGCAGTAACAACAGAATGAGTCCGTCAGGTGAGCTAAGAGACTTCGAACTGGGGCAGCTAAGTAACAAACGCATGAGGGGTATTTTAAGTATTCTAAAGCTGTGCCTCGAGGATTAGCCGAACGGTCAGGGGCGCTGCAGTCATGGACTGCGCGGGTGGTCCCGGCGGAGGTTCGAGTCCTCGCTCGGACATGGGTGGGTGTGTTTGTCCTTAGGATAATTTAGGTTACGTAGTGTGTAAGCTTAAGGACTGATGACCTTAGCAGTTAAGTCCAATAAGATTTTACACACTTTTGAACATTTTTTTTTATCTAAAGCTGTCAGAGTCGACTGCTGATAACGCGATTGTGAAGTGAAAACGCGAAGCAAAACCCGCAGCTAAACCAAGACCAGGCACATACCTTACATACTGATGGACAGTGACCATCGAGCACTGCGGGGGGTGGTTGTAAAAAAAATGCAAGAAAGTAGGAATCACTCGTATGTTCCAAAGTCCTATCGGCATTTCGTTTAACGCAATCATTCTGAGTACGGGGCTAAAAAAAATGGGGTATAACAGTCTAGCAGCTCCTTATACCCCAAACGTATCTGTACACAGTACCAAGTGACGCTCGAGTTGGTGTAATGACTGGAAACCTGTGACTTGGAGTGATGAATCACTCTATATCCTCTCGCTATCCGGTGGAAGAATATGAGCCTGCCAAATACTTGGAAAACTGTAACTACACTACTGGCCATTAAAATTGATACACGAAGAAGAAATGAAGATCATAAACGGGTATTCATTGGACAAATATATTATACTAGAACTGACATGTGACTACATGTTCACGCAATTTGGGTGCATAGATCCTGAGAAATCAGTATCCAGAACAACCACCTCTGGCCGTAATAACGGCTTTGATACGCCTGGGCATAGAGTCAAACAGAGCTTGGATGGCGCGTACAGGTACAGCTCCCCATGCAGCTTCAACACGATACCACAGTTCATCAAGAGTAGTGACTGGCGTATTGTGACGAGCCAGTTGCTCGGCCACCATTGACCAGACGTTTTCAGTTGGTGAGAGATATGGAGAATGTGCTGGCCAGGGCAGCAGTCGAACATTTTCTGTATCCAGAAAGGCCCGTACAGGACTTGCAACATGGGGTCGTCCATTTTCCTGCTGAAATGTGGGGGTTCGCAGGGATCGAATGAAGGGTAGAGCCACGGGTCGTAACACCTCTGAAATGTAACGTCCACTGTTCAAAGTGCCGTCAGTGCGAACAACAGGTGACCGAGACGTGTAACCAATGGCACTTCATACCATCACGCCGGGTGATACGCCAGTATGGCGATGGCGAATACACGCTTCCAATGTGCGTTCACCGCGATGTCGCCAAACACGAGTGCGACCATGATGATGCTGTAAACAGAACCTGGATTCATCCGAAAAAATGACGTTTTGCCATTCGTGCACCCAGGTTCGTCGTTGAGTACACCATCGCAGACGCTCCTGTCTGTGATGCAGCGTCAAGGGTAACCGCAGCCATGGGCTCCGAGCTGATAGTCCATGCTGCTGTAAACGTCGTCGAACTGTTCGGGCAGATGGTTGTTGTCTTGCAAACGTCCCCATCTGTTGACTCAGCGATCGAGAGGTGGCTGCACGATCCGTTACAGCCATGCGGAGAAGATGCCTGTCATCTCGACTGCTAGTGGTACGAGGCAGTTGGGATCAAACACGGCGTTCCGTATTACCCTCCTGAACCCACCGATTCCATATTCTGCTAGCAGTCATTGGATCTCGAGCAGCGCGAGTAGCAATGTCGCGATACGATAAACCACAATCGCGATAGGCTACAATCCGACCTTTCTCAAAGTCGGAAAGGTGTTGGTACGCATTTCTTCTCCTTACACGAGACATCAGAACAACGTTTCACCGGGCAACACCGGTCAACTGCTGTTTTTGTATGAGAAATCGGTCGGATACTTTCCTCCTGTCAGACCATTGTAGGTGTCGCTCCCGCCAACCTCGTGTGAATGCTCTGAAAAGCTAATCATTTGCATATCACAGCATCTTCTTCCTGTCGATTAAATTTCGCGTCTGTAGAACGTTATCTTCGTGGTGTAGCAGTATTACACTACTGCCAAATGTGAAGTACAGAGGAAGTGGTGTTTCTTTATGGGCGTACTTCTTGTGGTTAGGGGGTGGTCCCCTTAAGAAAACGCTAAATGTGGAAGGACATGAACACATTTTGCAGCCTTGTTCACTGCTTACAGTAGACGATCAGTTCGGAGACTGTCATCGTATCAGCATGACAATGCACCCTCTCATGAAGCAGCACCCATGAGGCTTTGGTTTGTGGAAATGGACTGGACTGGACTGAGCAGAGTCCCAAACGGAACCCAACGGAGCACCTCTGGCATGAGTTACACGGTCGATTTCGCCCCAAACCACAGCGTACAACATCACGACCTTCTGTGCCTTCGGCTCTTGAGGAAGAATTGCTGCCACTCCTCCACAGAAATTCAGACACCACAATGAAACTATCCTCAGTGGAGTTCAAGCCGCCAAAAATCTAAGAGTGGACATAGCCCATATTAATGTCCACTAACAGGTTCAGGATGCTTTTGATCAGACTGTTTATATCTCATTCGTGAAATCGTACAGTCCCTATTGAAAAAGAAACAGATAGAGGAGAACCTACAGCTAGGTCATTTATCTGGCCTGTTACCATATAGGTCTTCATTGTGGCATCTTATGTTCCATAGACCTGTCGAAAGAGAATCCACTGGCAGCAAATCTCGCTGTCTGTTATAATTTCTAATAAAAATAACACTAGCCTTTTGGAACTTCCTGGCCGTCCAAAACTCTGTGCCTGACCGAGACTGGAACGTGGAACCTTGCCATTCGCGGGCAGTGCTTTACCATTGTGTTACGACTCACGTCCGCCATCAGAGCTTTTCTTCAGCCAGTGCATCTGTAAAGCTATAAGGGTGAGTCGTCTGTCATTTCCGGATGGATTAGTCGATGAGGGAAACTCCAGCAGAAGTTTGAATCCGGGTTCGGGACACAGGTTTAATACGCTAGCAAATTCCGAAAATATCAAAAACTTCGTTGTAGAGTGAAAGATTCCTTCTGAAAACACTGTCGTTCCTCGATTGGATACAGCTTCGTGCGAAGATGTCACACCTACATACAGTAGAAAGTGTGTGGCCGGGGGGAGCGGGGGGGCGGGGGGGGGGGGGGGGGTGAGAGCAGTCTCATCTCGAACGACTGTTTTGAATATAATGTTTCGTGTAGATAAACTCAAAAACAAAATTGTTTTTTTTTTAGTTTTACACTAAACACAAAAATGTGGATAAGTGGAGTTTTACACAGACATCAGATTAATTGCAAATTGGGAAATTTTGTAATTTCTGCCTATAATTTTCGATTCAGTCCTTGACAAACAATTGTATCCTATCTTCGTCTGATAGAGATACCCTTTTCTATTGTCACTGTAAATTCGTATCATTATGACGGACACACCTTGTAACCAAGTGGAGAATTCACGAACCATAAATATTAACATAAAACTTGAAATTTTTTCGATACCGAAGTAATATTATAACTCCCTCCTAACGCAAAACTCCTTGACTTTTAATCTATCAACGATCAGTATCAGGAGCCAAACAGCATCACGTAATTAATTCAGGCATGTACCACAAATTGCACCACGCCGTGGCTGAATGTGCCAATGCGGTAACCAATAGAAACTCAACGATCGTTATACAGACGTGGTGACCTGAATTAAAACGCTGTTAACTTTATATCCAACATCTGCTATCAAATGGATAGCGTTTGGTCAACAAAAATATAAGTTTTAAAAGATGTTATCGTCGCCTTTGATTGTCAAAAATTATTTGTTCGTAAAACTGGCAATTTCTGCCGTTTAGCCATTTACAAGTGGAATACGGCACAATTTAGCATTTTCACGTGCCAAAATTTTGAAATATCTGACACTTTTGTAAATCATGATCACATCTATTTGTTGGAATCAGGAAGAATGCCTAGACCAGTGTGATAACATGTATGTGTGATACTTTAGTAGTAGCAGAACAGTTTATTTTGCTTCCGTAGAATGTATCTCTTTAGGCCAAAATGGTCCCAATTCGAATAAGAAGAAAAATAAGTGCAACGCAGACATGAGTTGGAATACAATCGATTTTATTTAAATTTATTCTTTGACATCTTTTTACAAAGCGCCATAAACATTTTCATAGTATACATAAATGACAAATATTTAATTCAATCATTTATTTTAGGTTTTAGAACTAAAATATGTACACCACAATACAACGGACTTGAATCTTTGAAAAATATAGTCTGTGCCTCACACATTTTCTGCAGATAAACCAACTAGCTGCTCACTTTAGCAGCAACTAAGAATTTCTTCGATTTAGAATGTATAGTACATACACAAAGATTCTTCATACATATATTTGTAATTATCGCATCTGATGGCTGGATATCAGAAAGAACACCTACGTTTGGGATAATTGGTGTATGCATGCACACATTTTTGAAATTGTGGCATGTGATAAAGCAGCAAAATCTTCTCTGAGCGTAATTCGTAACTCACATGTGGTGGACATACTATAAAGCATTAAAATTCTACTGTACAGTCGATCAGAGACCCGTATTTTCAATTTTACCAGTCAGTAACCCATAGCGAAAGTACTGCGCACCTACAACAAGACCAGAGCTGTTGTCTAAACTCACCAGAATACCTACCATGCTACTCAAATTTCATTCGTCTACAGAACGCCCAGTGACGTCATAAAACCATGTTAAATCAACGGGCATTTCAAGTGACAGCCAAATTCACGTTAGAGTTGACGTTTTGCGCATTATATTCGCTTCTAGACACCTAATTTCATTAAGTTACTATTGACGCTTTGAGTTGTAATGATTCGCTACTGAAATTGATGTTTACACACGATGCGGTGCTGAATTTGCTAACACACAAAGATTTAATAGCCTATAAGTTATATTTAAACACTGAGCTGCACCTCTAATTAGTGGAGCAAACTGCAGCCTGATTACCTGCCCACGCAAACAATTTAGTATCGATATTAACTCATAGCCCCGAGCGGCAAGAGGAGACGACGAAATTACGCTCTTACTGGACGTAACTACGTTGCAAGACTCATATCCTTTATCGATCGAGTTGACATGAGTCGGGCCGGCTTTACATCTACGTCTGCATGTACATAGGTACCCTGCCAGCCATCAGATGCTGTATGGCAGAGGGTACCATGTGCCACTACTATTTCACCTTCCCGTCCCACTCACAAATGAAGCGAGGGAAAACCGACTACTGTATGCCTCAGTATGAGCCCTAATTTCTGTTGTCTTCGCGTACTTTAGGCAAAATATACGTTGGCCACAGTGGAATCAATCCGCAGTAACCTGCAGGTGCCTATTCTCTATTTTTTTTTTAATAGTGTTTAGCAAAAGAACGTCGTCTCCACTCCAGGGATTCCCAGTTGTCTTCATGAAGTATCTCCGTAATACTCATGTGTTGATCTCATCTACTGGTGACATACCTAGCAGCTTGCTTCAGAGTTCATTCGATATCTTCCTTTAATTCGACCTGATGTGGATCTCAAACACCCGTGTGGTACTCGGGATTGGGTCGCAAACTTACTTTCAGTTTTTGTAACTAAGAACGGTATGACGAATATAATGACTGCCTGAATATCTATGGTTATTCCAGAAACTGCACAAATATTAGCTTAAATTTAATTTACACGGATTACACAAGGGCACAATCTGTTCATGTCTCCTAACAGTTAAATAAAGGATTTTACATAGTATGACTTTAAACATGCTGACTCTGTGGAATACGGTTTAAGATCACGGAACAGACAGGATGAAGCAATATATTTTCACCAAGCTAAATTTTTTGGTACGCAAATAACAATGAATGCTTTGCTCAGTATACCAAATATGAAAATTTTCCACCTATCATTTAAAGTAATATCACAAAATTAATAGTTATGTTGTGTATAAACTAAATACCTAGAAATTCTTAAACGTTTGAAAACAGCAAACAACTGCAATGCATGGTTTAAAGAGAAGTGATAAATAACATTCTGCTGCGGATACTGAATAAGAAATAAACAGCACATCTCACATTAATGTTAGATAGGTACTATCAAAACAGAATGAGTACTGCAAGTAATGTACTGGTTTTGGAATACATAGTATTAAACTACATGCAGTACTTCACATAGCTATGACACTGTGTTTTAGTACAGTATTCTGTAGATTTTCCGTGATTACCTTAAATTTAGACGCCGAAATACAGTGCAGTAGAAAGAATGTGTCCGACTTCCTTCCTAACTGTTGCCCTGTCCAGATAATGCTCTCTCTGCAGTAACCTCTTCTTCAAGGATACGTAAAAATTATAAAGTAATAGCTATGAGAATAGCTACAGCCCTAATATATATAGGAGAGAATCAGTTACTGAATGAAGCAGTGGAATATATATATATAATCCATGAAGGCATGGAACAGCATAATAGAATTTGGTTCCATACCTTCGTGGATGTTTCCTCCACTGCAGCATTCAGTAACTGATTCCGCTATCAAGATCTTAGACGTTCGACTTATATTTTGCTAAGCGCTATGTTCGGTACCAGTTCATTAGTTCATCATTTTCATAGTTACAAATGAGCTCGTATTCTTTACGCCCCTAACTGGCCTTCGTAATATTCTACGCTATTATGTAATGCCTGGTTTCTGTATGGGGTATATATTTTCTTTATTTAAAGAACTTTGCGTAGTTTTGATTCCTACTGAAAGCTGATTTCGTGTTCACCTTATAAGCGGTCGAGTCACATTAATGTTATCACCGTCTGTGTTCGGTGTCAATGTTTAATAATCATTTACAGACTGGGGATGGCGTCAATAGTAGTGGGGGCTATACAGAGCGTATCCGGGGGACGAGGAAAACAGTGCAGTCGTTCTCGTAATGCAGAAACGGAACGATTTATCTGATGTCCAAAAGGGCACGATCATTGGATTTCGAGCCAAAGGTGCAAGCATTTACGAAACAGTTCATTTTGTAAACTGTTCCTCCACCGCCACCCCCCCCTCCACCCTGCAACAATCGCCGAAAGGGTCCAGGCCGGATGAGGGAGCGCTACGGTCTGAAGAATATCTTCGTGGGACTCCCTGATTGGCTCGTCATTCTGGAAGAAACAATGGCTAAACATAAGTATGCATCCACGCTTGGGGGCAATGTCCACCTCTATATGCAGATTGCTTTTCCTCGGCACGATGGCATCTACCAGCAGGACAGCGCAACGTGTTACATAAGCCGCAACGTCCGTGCGTGGTTGGAAGAGAACCACGATGCCCTTACCGTACTCCCCTAGCTATCAGCTTACCAGGATTTAAACACAATCGTGAATATGTGGGAGCATCTCCATCGGGCTGTTCGCGCCGTGTATGTTTCCTCCGAGAAACAGCGCAACATGCCACGGCACGGGACTTAGACATCTCAGTCGGTACCTCCTGGAATTTCACTGTCTCTCTTCGTGCACATCCCGCACTACAAAAGGTGGTTCCTGAGGCTCCTGACAAGCGATCACATTAACGTCACTGGACAGTGTATCATCTCGAAAAGGGAAGGATTGTGTTCCTCCTTTCCTCTTTTTTTAAACATGAATTTTAGCTCAAAAAACAGCTCATTACATCAACATCTACATCCATACTCCGCAAGCCACCTGACTGTGTGTGGTGGAGGGTACCTTGAGAACCTCTGTCGGTTCTCTCTTCTATTCCAGTCTCGTATTGTTTGTGGAAAGAAAGATTGTTGGTATGCCTCTGTATGGGCTCTAATCTCCCTAATTTTATCCTCATGGTCTCTTCGCGAGATATACGTAGGATGGAGCAATATACTAGTTGACTCCTCGGTGAAGGTATGTTCTCGAAACTTCAACAAAAGCACGTACCGAGCTACTGAGCGTCTCTGTTGCAGAGTCTTCCACTGGAATTTATCTATCATCTCCGTAACGCTTTCGCGACTACTAAATGATCCTGTAACGAAGCACACTGCTCTCCGTTGTATCTTCTCTATCTCTTCTATCTACCCTACTTGGTATGGATCCCACACCGGTGAGCAGTATTCAAGCAGTGAGCGAACAAGTGTACTGTAACCTAGTTCCTTTTTTTCCGGACTGCATTTCCTCAGGATTCTTCCAATGAATCTCAGTCTGGCATCTGCTTTACCGACGATTAATTTTATATGGTCATTCCATTTTAAATCACTTCTAATGCCTACTCCCAGATAATTTATGGAATTCCTGCTTCCAGTGGCTAACCTGTTGTATTGTAGGTAAATGATAAAGGATCTTTCTTTCTATGTATTCGCAACACATTACACTTGTCTACATTAGAGGCAAATCTTGCCATTTTGGGGTGTGTGAAAGCATTATGATTATATTTCACCGTTCTTCACCACAGTTTTAATAATATTTGACAGTTTTACTACATAACCCTATAAGTATTATCGTGTCTGTAGACCAAGAGCTCACTAATAAAGTCAAATTACACGTAAATATTGCAGTTTTCGTTTCTTTCACTGTGCATTTACACCCAAATTTCTCATTTGTTACGTGTATTCCGCTTTATCCCTACAGGGTTTTCCCTCTTCTTGCGTATATCAATGACCTTCCACCAGTAACATTACGAGATGCCAAGTTCGTTTTGTTTGCAGATGATACAAACATTGATACTCGTAAATAGGAAATCAAGAATAGGTTTAGAAAGGCTGGGTAATAAAATTTTCATGGACATTAATAAATGCCTCCTAAGCAGTTCTCTGTCACTAAACATTGAAAAAACGTACTACATGTAATTCAGGATTTGTAAAAGGTTTCTTGCCAGTATATACGTAAGTATGACAAGTAGATAGAAGAAATAGACTGTGTTAAATTTTTGGAATTACAGTTTGATAATAAATTTAACTGGAAATATTGTACCACAGAATTGCTGAAGCGCCTACACAAACATATCTCTATTTATTATGCGAATGTTTTCAGGCATAAGTGATACAAAAATAGAAAAGTTAGCGTACTGTGCTTACGTTCACTTCATAGTGGGATTATTTTCGGGGGTAACTCCTCAATCCGCGCTGAAGTTTTCCGAGCCAGAAATCGAGCAGTACGGGTTATTTGTGGCGTAAACTGAAGAACGCCCTGCACAGGGCTGTTTAAGGAACTGGCATCCCGTTACCTGTTCTTATTCTGTAAATAGTTACCGTGTGTCTTGTTTTCTGACACGTTCAACATCCCAGAGAATCTCCTCACTATGGATCAATTTGAACGAAAAGTACATCTAATCTAATCTTCGGCTCTCCTTGGTAACAAGGAAGCTATTCCTTGGTATCCTAAGACGTGCCTGTCATCCTGCGTCATCTGCGTAGAACCTCATTTCTTACCTGTACAGCAGAGTTAATTTTCAGCACCCTTCGGTAATTCCATATCTTAAACACTTCGCTTTTCTTATTTGCCTGTTTCCACAATGTATGATTCAATTCCAGTTCTTTACTTTTGCTTGCAGGTTCTCTACATCCACCTTCAAAATATGTCCTATAAAGAGTTTTTATTTATTTATTTCCTTTTTTTTTTGCCTGACTAGTATCAACCAGATTACTATGCGGTGCGAAATGGGACATTTGCCTATGAACAATAACAAAGTGTGAGGTCCTCCACGTGAGTAATAAAAAAAATACGTTGAATTTCGGTTAGATGACAGATCATACAAATTCTAAATTGGTCAAGTCAATAAAATAACCATGGATTACAATTACGAACAACGTAACTTGCCACCATCACATAGAAGTGTTGTGGGGAAGGCAAATAAAATACTGCTTTTTCTTGGAAGGACACATACAAGATGCGAGATGCAACAAATATATCTGCCTACAATACCCATGTCCTTTCTCTTCGCGAGTGTTTCTGAGCGATATGGGATTCTTAACGGATATGATTGCCGAAGAACACTGAAAAATTTGTAGAAGGTGTAATGTGCACACACAATAGATGTCCAACCAATAATTGAACAAAATCACAATTTACATTTTACTGTTTCATCACTAATTTGCACCGTGAATAACAATAACGTTTGTGGCTGTTATAACGGCTGGTTATAATTAAAGTGCACTTTCCACAGAGATCCAGTGCTGGCTGTAACTATCTTATGCAGCGAAAGCTGGTAGATAAGCCAATGCATTAAAGCGGAGCCACTTTTTACTGGAATAAAAAATTAGGCCCAACTGTGGCCGCGAACACTGTTTGTATGACGGTACGACATCCACGCTGTCAGTTGAAAACCCTAATGTGAGTGAACAGCTTGTCTAGCAGTCAGCGACATTATTTTATGTGACCGGCAGCAATTACAGCGGTGCACTGTAACTGACTGAAAGGTCTAAAAGTGACCTGATGGCCGGCCGCTGTGGCCGAGAGGTTCTAGGCGCCTGAGTCCGGAACTGCGCTGCTGCTACGGTCGCAGGTTCTAATCCTGCGTCGGGCATGGATGTGTGTGATGTCCTTAGATTAGTCCGGTTTAAGTAGTTCTAAGTCTAGGGGAGTGCTCACCTCAGATGTTAAGTCCCATAGTGATTACAGCCATTTGAACCATTTATTTTAGAGACCTGATGTCACTAAATGGCACGATGGCATCTACAAGCAGGAAAGTGCAACGTATTACATAGGTCGCAGCGTCCGTGTGTGGACGCATTACCACAGGTCCCATGTAAGTGCAGGGAGCTTCCGTAGCATAATTCTGCTCCCACCAGCCTCCATCCGTGGCACTGAGTGAGCTTGCTGTGGCACCTGGAAGAGGAAGGCATTCTACCCCGGTGTCGTTACTGACGCCATTGCTGTTGGTAAAACTGTCATTCACCACGTGCCCCGGGTAGTGCTACTGCACGTGTAGTGTCACGGGAATGCTCCATCCCTCGGTAAACAGTACGGAAGTATTTGCGGCCTATTTTACAGAGGTACCGTATAAGATCCAGACGGTGCAGCAACTGTACCCCATGATCAACAGAAACGTTCTGACTTTGCTCTTCGGTTTCTGAAACAGGTTGGAACACGGGGTCCCGTGTTCGATTCCTGGCTGGGTTGGGGATTTCTCTTTCCTGGGACTGTGTGTTTGTGTTGTCCTCATAATTTCATCATTATCATCATCATCAATCGGACAGAGGATATACTGGATTTTGTAAAAATTACACTATGTAAAAATTTGGACATTTTATGGGCTCTGATGACCACACAGTTGAACGCCCCGCAAACCAGACATCATCAACACCACCTGGAACGGGTCGAAGTTGATGACATGTGGCAATATTCTATGGAGTGACGAGGCACATTTCACACTGCAGGGTGCAGTCAGTACACAGAACTGCGGTATCTGGGGTACTGTCAAAGCACGTAGTGTGCACGAAGAGCCAATGCGTTGCCGTATGTGACTGTGTAGAGTGGGCTCACAAGCACCTTTATTCTCGGTCCGTTCTTCTTTGAAGAGAACACACGCAGAGGGCCTGTCAGGCGTAGCGTGACATCTGCACGCCATCGATACATCGTTACACGGTATTATTTTTGCTTTGAAAGAGTGCAGCTTTCAGGAAACCACTATTTCCATGCAAAGTGGGGCAACATTTCATGTCACTCGCTTCATGTAACCTTCCACGAATGCGTTATCTCCAGAGGTTTTCCAGATGCAGGGTTCGCAGGATCACTTGATCTCAGTTCACTTCAATTTTGACTTTGGGGATATGTAAAAGAACGTGTTTACCAGAGACACGTTCAGTTTCGACTTGGTCTAAGGCCAGTATACAGAAACGCGTTGCATTCCACCAGAACTGCTGCGAACAACATCTCCGATACTCATACTGAACAAATTATGTAAGCAGCTGCTAATAATAAAATAAAAATTATCCCTTTCTCACCTGTCTGACCTTTTCTACCCACGTCCCGGTCCTAATCCATTACATATGGCAACATTTTCATAAGCCGTTCCTACATTCACAGCGCCAGATTTTCACCTGGTGACCAAAACTGGTACTAAGTTTTTTTCGATGGTGAATCGGTTCCACATTAACGCGTTAGAATATGTTATGACAAGACGAAACTACAGTTGTTCAGCCGTAACTGTGGGTTCTTTTGATTGCTCTGGGAGAGGGCTTATCGAACTACTACTTATGAAATGTTATTTCACTTTATTGCATCAATGAACAAAAAATTTACTGAACTTGATACAATCCTTTGCCACAGAAGTACATAGAATATTTATAATGGTCATTCATTATCAAAGCATCTGTCGCGAATGATAGAAAATAGAGTTAATAATCAAGTAAGATGTAGGCTTGGAAATTCTTTCTACCAGTGAGGAGGACGTGACCAGACGTAGCTTATGTGTAATGTTTACACTGCTAGCGAGAGCCGACTATGCCACACGACGAGGCTCGAGAGCCGTCGCAAGACACAACCCTTAGACAGCGGCGTACGTCCTGTTCGTCACGCAGGCCTCACGTGCTACCGCGTGACACATACGCAATGCTCAAGAGTACTGGAAACTTCTAGAACACGTGGTGCCGGGTGCACTACCTCTATAAAAAGGCAAGCCGCCATATTGTTGAGACAGTGATGGTAGTGATGGCAGTGATGGAGCAGCATGTCGGTCGGTCAGATATGGATTAGCTGGAGTTCTGATGCTGTGAGATCGCAGTGCAGTGCTGCGTAACTATGAGGAGACTTAGACTTATTTCCATGTAGTCAACACTTAGTCCGGCGATCCCCGCCTCTGATATATTGGGACGTAAACTCAGGGAACTATTAGAAGTTACACTACCAAGAAGGCCGTTATTAGACTTTGTATATAGAACTGTTTATAAAACGGATGTGCCAGGGGTGCTTCCAGTGTGTATATCCTCATGCACTGATTTATGACTGCATCCAGTGTACCCTGAGATCCCAGCCGAGTTCTGTATTCCAACTCACCCTACATCCCTCTTTTCAGTGGAGCAGTTGATTAATGGGGGAATTAGTATATTTCATCAAAATATACAAGGTATTAGAGATAAAGTTAGTGAACTGCTTATAGATGTTGACTCTGAAATTATTGGTATATCTGAACACTTCTTAAATAAGGAGATAATTCAGAGGCTTCCTTTACCAGGATACAGGTTGGCTGGCAGCTTTTCTAGGAGCTCTTTGCGGTTTGGGGGAGTAGCCATGTATGTGAAAAACGGTATCCCATTTGAGTCAATTGATGTTTCAAACTACTGCACTGAAAAGGTGTTTGAATGTTGTGCAGGTGTGGTTAAGTTTAGTGGAGCAAAACTTCTTACTGTTGTTATTTATAGATCCCCAGACTCCGATTTCACAACATTTTTGCTAAAGCTAGAGGAGGTTCTTGGTTCACTTTATAGGAAATACAAAAAGTTAGTTATATGTGGTGACTTCAATATTAATTGTATAAGTGATTGTGCAAGGAAAAGGATGCTGGTAGACCTCCTTAATTCATATAATCTTATGCAAACCGTATTCTTTCCAACGAGAGTGCAAGGGAACAGTAGAACAACCATAGACAATATTTTTGTTCATTCGTCGTTATTGGAAGGGCATTCTGTTAGCAAAAAGGTGAATGGCCTTTCAGATCATGATGCACAAATTTTATGTCTAAAAGATTTTTGTGCTGCAACACATGTTAAATATAGTTACCAACTTTTTAGGAAAGCTGATCCAGTTGCTGTAGAGACTTTTGTAAACCTCATCAAAGAACAAGAGTGGCAAGATGTTTATAGTGCTGATACAGTAGACGATAAATATAATGCTTTCCTCAAGACTTTTCTCGTGCTCTTTGAAACTTGCTTTCCGTTAGAACGTTCAAAACAGGGTACTAGCACAAACAGGCAGCCTGGGTGGCTGACTAAAGGGATAAGAATATCTTGTAGAACAAAGTGGCAATTATATCAAAACGTTAGAAACAGTCAAAATCTAAATGCAGCAGCCCATTACAAACAGTATTGTAAGGTGCTTAAAAAAGTTATTAGGAAGGCAAAAAGTATGTGGTATGCAGATAGAATAGCTAAGTCTCAGGATAAAATTAAAACCATATGGTCAGTCGTAAAGGAAGTGGCTGGTCTGCAGAGACGGGTCGAGAATATAGAATCAGTGCGTAGTGGGGATGTCCGTGTTACTGATAAGTCGCATATATGTACAGTACTTAATAATCACTTTCTGAATATAGCAGGTGAACTAAATAGAAACCTAGTCCCAACAGGGAATCATATAGCGCTCTTAGAAAAAAGTGTTCCGAGACTGTTAACTGAAATGCTCCTCCATGATACTGACAAGAGGGAGATTGAGTTAATAATTAAATCACTAAAGACCAAGAACTCTCATGGATATGACGGGGTATCTAGCAGAATACTGAAGTATTGTTCCACGTATGTTAGCTCAGTACTTAGCCATATCTGTAACTTTTCCTTTAGGAGTGGTCGGTTTCCTGACCGATTAAAGTACTCGGTAGTGAAGCCACTTTGTAAAAAGGGAGACAGGGATAATGTTGACAATTATAGACCTATTTCTATGCCATCGGTGTTTGCTAAAGTTATCGAGAGGGTTGTATATACCAGGTTACTACAGCATTTAAATTCACATAATTTGCTGTCAAATGTACAGTTTGGTTTTAGAAATGGCTTAACAACTGAAAATGCTATAGTCTCTTTTCTCTGTGAGGTTTTGGACGGATTAAATAAAAGGTTGCGAACGTTAGGTGTTTTCCTTGATTTAACGAAGGCTTTTGACTGTGTTGACCACAAAATATTACTGCAGAAGTTGGAACATTAAGGAGTAAGGGGAGTAGCTTACAATTGGTTCGCCTCCCACTTTAAGAACAGAAAGCAGAAGGTAATCCTCCGCAATATTGAGAGTGGTAATGATGTTCAGTCCCAATGGGGCACTGTTAAATGGGGCGTTCCCCAAGGGTCGGTGCTGGGGCCACTGCTGTTTCTTATTTATATAAATGATATGCCTTCTAGTATTACAGTTGATTCAAAAATATTTCTGTTTCCTGATGACACCACCTTGGTAGTGAAGGATCTTGTGTGTAATATTGAAACATTATCAAATAATGTAGTTCCTGATATAAGTTCGTGGCTTGTGGAAAATAATTTGATGCCAAATCACAGTAAGACTCAGTTTTTACAATTTCTAAGTCACAATTCAACAAGAACTGACATTTTAATCAGACAGAATGGGCATGTTATAAGCGAGACAGAACAGTTCAAGTTCCTAGGCGTACGGATAGATAGTACGCTGTTGTGGAAAGCCCATGTTAAGGATCTTGTTCAGAAACTAAATGCTGCTTTATTTACCATTAGATCAGCATCTGAAATAAGTGACATTTCAACACGAAAAGTAGTATACTTCGCATATTTTCATACGCTTATGTCATATGGTATTATTTTTTGGGGTAATTCTTCTGATTCAAAAAGGGTATTTTTGGCTCAAAAACGGGCTGTTCGAGCTATGTATGGTGTAAGTTCGAAAACCTCTTGTCGACCCCTATTCAATAGTCTGGGAATTTTGACATTGCCCTCACAGTATGTATTTTCTTTAATGTCGTTTGTTGTTAGCAATATTAGCTTATTCCCAAGAGTTAGCAGCTTTCACTCAGTTAATACTAGGCAGAAATCAAATCTGCATGTGGAATGCACTTCCTTGACTCTTGTGCAGAAAGGGGTACAGTATTCTGCTGCATTCATTTTCAATAAGCTACCGCAAGAACTCAAAAATCGTAGCAGTAGCCCAAACTCTTTTAAGTCTAAACTGAAGAGTTTCCTCATGGCTCACTCCTTCTATTCTGTCGAGGAGCTCCTGGAAGAGCTAAAAAATTAAGCAAATTCCAGTGTTACATTCTTGATTTTCTTTATTTAAACTAACGACTTGTCGCCTGAATATGTTTCTTATATTTCATTTTATCTGTTTCTACAATCGTGTTATAATTTCATGTATTGACTCGTTCCATGACCATGGAGACTTCTCCTAAATGTGGTCCCACGGAACAATAAATAAATAAATAAATAAATAAAAAGAAGGCTGCCCACGACCACGAGACCTCCTGTCAAGTAAGTTCTCTGAAGCCCATTCTTGCAGTCCTTCTACTCCCTCTCAGGACTCGTCCGTGGGACACGACACATCACTTTATGCGCTAATGAAAACGGCGCTTCTGTGCCGCCAGACAGGGCGTATCTTGTATAGCCACTGCCATTTGTCGTTGCGGAATGCAGCGAGACCCTACCAACGTTTGTGATATCGATAATTTATGGTAAATTTGGCGTGATACTGCGATCTCTGGAGGCTACCGCAGAGTACCTACCACCTCTCGCTGTCGTACGATAATTACAGCCCA
This sequence comes from Schistocerca piceifrons, assembly GCF_021461385.2. Classification (NCBI taxonomy): domain Eukaryota; kingdom Metazoa; phylum Arthropoda; class Insecta; order Orthoptera; family Acrididae; genus Schistocerca; species Schistocerca piceifrons. Next base: position 144,838,648 of record NC_060139.1, read on the forward strand.
CACTGTACCTACATGAGTAGCTGCACTTACTTTTATACACTGATTAGGCAAAATATTATGACACCCTGCTTAATAGCTTGTTTGTCCGTCTTTGGAGCGAAACACACCATTATTCTGCGTATCAGCGTTCCGACAGAGTTTTGGTATCTTTGCAGCGGTTTGTGGCATTAAATGTCTACGCAAAGGTCATGTAATTCGCGTAAATAACGAGCCGCTGATTTTCGTAAGCGGTGACGGCGCCCTATAGAACCCAGCTGGATTGCGTAGGATTCACATCCGGCGAATTTGGTCGCCGAGACATCAACGTGCGTTCACTATAATACTCCTCAAAACACTGTAGCACGGTTCTGATTCGGAGACACGGACAGCTACACTGCTGAAAGACGACATCACCGTCGGGGAAACATCAAGCATGAAGTCATGCAGATGGTTCGCAGCTGTCAGCGTCTCTTCGATTATTACCACAGGTCCCTTGCAAGCGCAGGGAACTTCCATAGCATAATGCTGCTCGCACCAGCCTCCATCCGTGGTGCGCTACATGTTTAGAGCTCCCTTCACCTCGATAGCGGCGTTTCTGGAGACGACCATCGATCTAGTGTAGCAAAAATGTCATTCAGCCGAAGAACCAATACGTTTGCAGTGATCGACGGTCAATGCCTATGGCCCCGAGTCAACTGCAGACATAAGTTACGATGTCGTTGGGTAAACATGTGAACACGTAAGGGTGGTATGCTGCGGAGCGACATGTCTAACAATGTACAATGAACGGTGTGCTCCAAAACCCTTTTGCGTGCGTCAGAATTGTGCTCTTTCGGCAGAAGTGCTATGTATCACCACCTATCCTATTTTACAGAGCAGACAAGCTATTAATTCCACGTTCTGCGAAATGTCGTGGACGTCCAACCATTTACCGCCTAGTGGTAGTTCCACAGTCCTTCTACCTCTTTCCGTAGATGCTCAGACAGCAGCACGTGAACATTCGACAAGCTTAGTTGTTTCCGAAATACCTGTTCACAGGCTCTGCGAAATAATAATTTTCCCTTTTTCAAAGTCGCTTATCTCAGTGGATTTCCCCATTTTCAGCCCATATCTCCGCTAGGGTTATCCCCCGTCCGTGTCCGCTCCGCTTACATATTTTGCTACCGCGTCACGTGCCCGCAACCGCACCAGGCGACATCCAACCACGCAGTGGGTAGTGGTCATACTGTTTTGGTTTATCAGTGTACACCCACTATGTTTGGCAATACTTATATTTAGCAATGATTGCAGTCTTCCAGGGATGGACTCAAATTCTTCAAAATTTGAAATTATTTGTACCTGGTTTTCTTCTTGAAATTACTGTGAACACTAGCGCCATCTTCACATCGCCAATTCGTTACGAAATCTTTGTTTCGACACCAACAACATTTGACATCACGTTTAAATACAGTTCCATATATTCTAGCTCTTCATCTCTCAGTCTTACGATAACAGTCGATAAAAAATTTCGGAGGAACATATAAGTCTCCTTTTGTTTTCAAAACCCACTTCTAACTAACTAAACGCGGTAAAGGAGCGGATAGAGCTCTAACGAGTTCACAAATCAGAGATATGTATCCATTTTCAGTCACATGTATACTGTCCGTGTTTTTGACAACATGGATGGAGTTCTGATTTCTTGTAATAGTTGGTTATAGTAAAACATAATTTAAAATGATCGTGATAAATATCTGGATGAGCACCTTGTTGGAGTCAAACTGTATTTTGTGTAAACCATACTAAAACGATTTCATAATTCATAAAATGGTTATTGAAATAGAAACCCAGGACAAAAGTAACGAAAAACTGAGTTTCAGAGCAAAAATTGATGATTGCGGGGATTCGCCCAAAAGTGGTATCTGACAATTTGTCTACTAAGAGTCCGGTACCTAGTGATTTAGTTTATGATTTGTTACAAAGAGCACCGGGGTTCATGTGATCGCAAAATAGGGGAGAGAGCAGCTCACACATGGTAATGGAAATCAGTCGTTAAAACAATGGTGATTTTCGTTGCCGTGAGACATTTTCTCGAAATTTTAGTCCTGCAACGTTCTCCTCCGAATGTGAATGTTTGATATCTCCCATTCACATACGAAAATAATCATCATGATAAAACAGAAGACATTGATTGAGGTAGTCATGTCTCCTATGTTCTCTTTGGTAATGGAACGGTCAGGAAAGAATTCGAAAGTGGATCTATCAACACACTGCCAAGGACTTGAAATGTTAATTACACATCAGTCATGAAGATGAAGGTTTAGTACCGGCAATCAGTATATGAAGGTCGCTCACTAAGAAATGCAGCACGTTCTTTTTACTGGCAAATTTCGTAGAAAATATGCCTGATTTGTTATGGAACATTCCCGCCTCATCACCTATAGTTTCATGAAGTTTCGGTAGGTGACGGCGCATTATCATCCAGAAAAGTTTCATCGTTGTTTTGGAACATCAAGTCCATGAATGGCTGTAAAAGGTCTCCATGTAGCCTAACATAACCACTTCCAACCAATGATTGGTTCAGTTGGACCAGATGATACAGTCTATTCCGCGCAAACGCTGTCCACACTATTATGGAGCCATCACCAGCTTGAATACTACCATGTTCAACCGACATGGTCACGAGTCCAGGACAGGCGCTGCAGTCGATGTCCTGCTGTTAGCAAAGGCAATCGTGTCGGTCGTCGGCTGCCCTGGTAGATTAACGCCAAATTTCGCCACAGTGTCCTAATGGATATGTTCGTCGTCCGTCCACATTTATTTCTGTGGTTACTTCACGCATTGTTGCTTGTCCATTACCAATGACAACTCTACGTAATCGCCACTGCCCTCGGTCGTTAAGTAGAGGGTGTCGGCCACTGCGTTGCCTCTGGTAAGAGCTAATGCCTAAAATTTGGCATTCTCGGCCCACTCTTTACACTGTGGACCTAGGAATATTGAATTTGCTAACGATTTTAGAAATGGAATATTCTATAAGTCCAGCTCCAGCTACCATTACACGTTCAGAGCCTTTTAATTCCCATCGTTCGGCCACTACCATGTCCAAAACCTTTCCACATGAATCACCTGACCACCAAAGACAGTGCACCTCAGTCCGTAACGGATAATGCGTTCCAAGCAGAGAGTTGTCATTGATTTTCTGTTGGCGGAGATCCAGAGACTCGCAGATATTCACAGGAGGTTGCAGAATGCCTGGAGAGATCTGGCAGTGAACAAACGCACGGTATTTGGCGTCTGCCAAAATCGAAAAAAGGTCGCGCAAACGTATCCGGTCTCCCGTGTGCCGGCCGCCCACACACAGCTGTGCTATCCTCAGAAAACTGAAGAAACGACTTCATCGCTTTCGTCGACTCAAAAATGGAAATGAACTTCCTTGGCCATGACAACGCAAGGCGTCATATAGGTCTCCTTGCCCGAGAGGAGCTCAGAATGCTTTTTTCGTCTCGTCCACACTACAGCCCCGATCTCGCTCCTTTCGGCTTCCAACTAATTGAACCAATGAAGGACACACTCCGCGAGAACCAGTGTGTGCATGATAGGGAGATTATTGATACAGCAAGACGTTCGTTCCGACCTCTACCCGTAAAGTGGTACCATGCGGGCAAGCAAGCCTTCTCAGTAAAGTGGCGTAAGACCGTCTAGTTGAACAGAGGTTCCATTGAAGAATACGGTTTTGTAGCCCAAACAGTTGGAAATAATGCAGTGTACTGGAATGCTGAATACAACTAATTTGCTTTCAGCAAAATATGTTCAAATGATTCAAATGGCTCTAAGAACTATGGGACTTAACATCTGAGGTCATCAGTCCCCTGGACTTAGAACTACTTAAACCTAACCAACCTAAGGACATCACACACATCCATGCCCGAGGCAGGATCCGAACCTGCGACCGTAGCAGCAGCGCGGTTCCGGACTGAAGCGCCTAGAACCGCTCGGCCACAGCGGCTGGCAGCAAAATATATATTAGGTGCTGCTCGCCCCCCATATGTATACATCGATTCTCTATTACATTCGAACGACATTTCTGATAACATTTATATAATCATCCAGTTATATCATCGAGGTAATCAGCACATAAATTTTGATGTTCTGCAGCTGTCAATAGCGATTGGCCTTAGATCTAATTTTATATACTGGTTACGACAGTCACATAAGTGGATGATTACATAAATTTTATCAGCAAATATGTTTGCAAGTACTAATTAGAACACTCCATACGAAACAGATTTGATCATATTGTTCTTCCACAACTGACTAATAGAGATGTTAAGAAAACCATCACAGTTTTTATTGTAAGTCCATTTGTAAGCAGGCTGTTTAGGTTTTTATGTTGGTAACGCCACGTAGCGCTCTGTATGACAATCACTGACTGTGCTGTGTGCAGTCTGTGGCTGATTTGCATTGTTGAAATATTTGCTATTGTAGTGTTGGGCAGTTGGATGTGAACAGCGTGTAGCGTTGCGCAGTTGGAGGTGAGCCGCCAGCAGTGGTGGATGTGGGGAGAGAGATGGCAGAGTTTTGAGAGCGGACGATCTGGGCGTGTGTCCGTCAGAAAAACGAAATCTGTAAGACCGGATGTCATGAAGTGATATATATATATTATGACTTTTGAACACTATTAAGGTAAATACATTGTTTGTTCTCTATCAAAATCGTTCATTTGCTAACTATGCCTATTAGTAGTTTGTGGCTTCAGTAGTTAGAATCTTTTATTTATCTGGCAGTATTGGCACACGCTGTATTGCAGTAGTTTGAGTAACGAAGATTTTTGTGAGGTAAGTGATTCATGAAAGGTATAGGTTATTCTAAGTCAGGGCCATTCTTTTGTAGGGATTATTGAAAGTCAGATTGCGTTGCGCTAAAAAGGAATATTGTGTGTCAGTTTACTGTTGATCAGAATAAGTAAAGAGAGAAATGTCTGAGTACGTTCAGTTTTGCTCAGCTGTTTGAAAATCAAATAACGTAAGAGGTTTACCAGCACTCTCCTTTTTATATTTTCTAAGGGGATGTTTCACATTGATTACACCACGACTGGTTTCATTCTATACGAGCATTATCAGGTGAAAAAGTGACAGAAATGTGCCGGTGAGATGATATGAAAAGCTTAATCTCCCAACAAAACGTTAAGTGGTTCCGTCCACTGAGCCCATTATAGCGCTGCATGTTGTTCTGTACCAAACACGTACTGCTGGCTATACTTCAACCAAACATTGTCAATGAAGGGAAATATTGTACTTGTCGTTTCCCAACAGTACTTTTAACGATTCATTGGGCGGCTATGCATTTTAAATCATGACTCCTCCACATCCAGTCGCTTTGTCACCTGAATACCTTCCTATATAGGGTGAACAATAATAAAACCAACAAACCGCAGAGACGAATTCCTGACTGGAAGAGAAGGAAGATAGATCCTATGAACAACTCTCCGGAAATGGACTGTGTACGTGCAACAGCAGAGCATCACGGAACACAGAACAGAACTGCATTTCATATACGCCACAACAGATGTTCGAAGTAACCTCCATGCGATGCAATGGACTCGTTCACGGGTCACATCATGGATTGCTGCACTCTTTCGCACATTCCGGTCTCTCGAACATGCAGAGTCTGCACATCAGGAACTGGTTCAGCATACGCAACGGTTTTCGGACGCCCCCAGAGGTAACAATCCAGGCGATGAAATCCGATGACCCAGACCATGGTACAAGGTCTCCGCGTCCTACCTAGCGCCCGGGGAAGACACTGTTGACGTTTCGGTTAGCTGCAGTGCAGAAGTGGGGTGTTGCTCCGTCACAAAGAAACCGCATAATCTGTCGTATTGCTAAATGCACATTCTCGTATAGCTCTGGAAGAGCATTTCGCGGGAAGGTCAGGTACGTTCCTTCATCGAGGCGTTGTGGAATTATATGTTGTCCAAGCATGTGGCCGCGAAGAATCCCTGCCCACATATTGATGCTGAACCGATGCTGATTAGACTCCTCAACCATTCCCAGAAGATTTTCTGTAGCCCAGAGATGACTACAATCCAGATTGACGATGCCAATAGTGCTAGAGGTTACTTCGTCGGTAAAGAGGGGTGATGACAGAAATCACATAATTCTACATCCACATATATAGTCCGCTAGCCACCAAGCGGTGTGTGGCGGAGGGCACAATTCGCGCCAAAGTCATATCCCCCCCCGTCTGTTCCACTCGCGGATCGCACAAGGGAAAAACGACTGTCTCAACGCCTCAGTACAAGCTCTAATTTCCCTCATCTTTGAATGGTGATCATTGCGCGATTTAAAAGTTGCTCTATGTCCTCGGCGAAGATCGGATTTCGGAATTCAGTGAGCAGCCCCTTCCGTCTATCTGCAAGTGCGTCCCACTTCAAACTTTCAATGAGATTTGTAACGCTCCCGCGATGGCTAAATGTACCAGTGACGAATCTTCCCTCTCTTCTTTGGACCTTCTCAATCTCTTGGATCAGATCCAACTGGTAAGGGTCCCATACAGACGAACAATACTCTAAGACTGGACGAACTAACGTGTTGTAAGCAATTTACTTTGTTGAAGGACAACATCGCTTCAGGATTCTACCAATAAACAGCAACCTAAAAGTTCGCCTTGCCCGTTACTTTTGTAATCTGATCATTCCATTTGAGATCATCACACCCAGATACTTGACGGATGTTACCGCTTCCAAAGACTGGGCATTTATTTTGTACTCTTACATGAATGGGGATTTTCGCCGTTTTATACGCGTTAGGTTACACATGCTAATATTGAGAGATAACTGCCAGACGTTACACCACGCATTTATTTTCTGCAAATCCTCATTGATTTTTTCACAACTTTCGTGTGATACTACTTTCCTGTAGACTACAGCATCATCGACAAACAGTCTAATGCCGCTGTCAGTACCATCAATGAGATCGTTTATGCAAATCGTAAAAAGCAGCGGATTTATTACGCTGCCTTGGGGCACACGTGAAGTTACTCTTGTTTCTGTTGCCAACCGCATATGTCATCGGATAGACGGTAGGTGCACACTTTTTGGAGCGGAATTGTTATGGTCTGGTGCAAAAATCATCAGCAAAAGTTTTCCCAGAGAGGGAAATCCGCAGCTGATAATTCTTGCTGTCGTTGTAGGTGATAGGGGTAGTGGCGGTTGTCATGCAAGATACACATAATCGTACTGTGGCTTACACCACGTTGACGGGCCACTTGCCTGCAGCTTTTACTAGGGTTCGCCTCGATATCCTCTAGAACCCGGTCCTCCAAATCTGGTTGTAAGTAGGCTGTTTAGGTTTTTATGTTGGTAACGCCACGTAGCGCTCTGTAAGAAAATCACTGACTGTGCTGTGTGAAGGCTGTGGTTGGTTGGCATTGTTGGAGTATATGCCATTGCAGTTGGCTGCTAACAGCGCGTAGCGTTGCGCAGTTGGAGGTGAGCCGCCAGCAGTGGTGGATGTGGGGAGAGAGATGGCGGAATTTTGAGAGCGGACGATCTGGACGTGTGTCCATCAGAAAGAGTAAATTTGTAATGTTGTATATCTTGGACTGATATATACATTATGACTTTTGAACACTATTAAGGTAAATACATTGTTTGTTCTCTATCAAAATCTTTCATTTGCTAAGTATGCCTATCAGTAGTTAGTGCCTTCAGTAGTTTGAATCTTTTGTTTAGCTGGCAGTAGTGGCGCTCGCTGTGTTGCAGTAGTTCGAGTAAAGAAGATTTCTGTGAGGTAAGTGATTTGTGAAAGGTATAGGTTAATGTTAGTCAGGGCCATTCTTTTGTAGGGATTATTGAAAGTCAGATTGCGTTGCGCTAAAAATACTGTGTGTCAGTTTAGTGTTGATCAGAGTAGGTAAAGAGCGAAATGTCTGAGTACGTTCAGTTCTGCTCAGCCTTTTGAAAATCAAATAATGTAAGAGGTTTATCAGCAAAGTAATTCATTAATTTTTTTAAGGGGACGTTTCATGGCGTACGCTTAGCCTGCTGCCTCCCTGCACGTTCGTCCCTTTGAAAGTACGCATGTTCACATAAACGCCCAAAATGGGCATGAAGTGTCTCATGTGGTTGGTGTCTGCGAGGGTACTTGTTTTGGTATAGCCGTCCTGTCTCTCGACAGTTCCCATCTGCTTGACCGTAAACAAACAATATCTCGGCTTTTCTCGACATGAATACCGGACTATTCTGGTGCTTACAGTACATTGCGTCAATCACACAACCTACGATACACAAGAAACACACGCCACGTGGTCACTGCTACTTTCATTCGTCAACGCCATCTACTATGGCAACGGTGCCTTTCCGGACACGTGTTCATGGACCTCTTTTCCTCCATTTCCAGTCAGGAATCCGCCCGTAAAGTTTGTTGGTTTTATTAATGTTCACCATTTAGAATGAAACGGACGTTGCTCTATGAATGCACTTGAAATATCATCTGTGTTGGTTTCCTCAAAGCACACATTCTATAAGGCAGCTTAAGTGTATATAGAGCCTCAGGAGAAACAGTAAATGTTTTAGGTGTTAGTATACACTAATTCCAATAAAACATTACATATAACATCTGTCCAATTTTTTTTGTTACAGAGAGACAGCTGCTTGAATGTAATCCAAAAAAACAGTCACAGGAGATGTTAAGCAAAGGCAAATAATGAATTTGAAAACTTATTTTCATAAGTCCACTTCCATCTTCAACGCACACTCCAACTCCCTTGATAACATCACGTGCAGCTCTTCCAAGGTGCCCTTGGCGTTCTTTTATTGGGACAACAGTATTCATAACCCGAAAGATCAGTTAGTCTCTTGTGTTTATTTTGTCTTTGCAGATCTCGTCTTTCAACCAGTCCCATAGGTCCGTGGATCTCGGTGGCCCGATAACGCGGCCAACTCTGTCAATTTATCTCGTGTGGAATTGTATGTTTCACCTAACAAGAAGTAACTGCGGGGGTCCGTTATGCTGAAAGAATATACTCATCCTTGTAGTTAACGGTATTTCTTCCAATAATCCTGGAAGCTGGGTTTCTTGAAAGTCTTATACAACGAAGCTCTATGAAACTATGCGGTAACACAACAGACCCCCATCAGTTGTCTATCACCGTACATCATTCATTTACGAAGAAGAGCTCTCGAAAATGTTACTTCACAAAGGTGTGTTTGTTTTCGTCGGATCATCGATGAGAGAATTGTTACTGATAACGTCACGATTGAGGGCAACTTCATCAGTACACAGTATTACCATGATTACCCGAGGATTTGGAACTAGCGAACAACAAAGTCCAGTCGTTTATCTTCATCTCCTTCTCGAAACTGTTGGATCCACTGTAAGTAATGATAGGTACTGCGCGTCCGTAATGTCCCTCATATTCCTGTATACGAAACAGCGATGTGAGTAGATATTTACCGTACGCTTGTTGTAGGGCTATGTTTCACAAACTGAATAATGTCTTATACTTCACCACAGGCAGTTTATTTGCGTGTTTAGATGAAATATGACTGCTGGGCACGGCAGATCTCAAGCAGGCTTTCGAAAACACGAGTAAACTCTCTTGAATCTGGAACTGTGCGGTTAGGAAATCGTCTATCTCATTCTCTACAAACGGCAGCAGCGTTTCCGTTATGAAACCCGTACACAAATGCTGTATCGGCATGCTTAGCATTTCTTAATACATCTAACGTGCTTAAACAATACAGTAAAATAGACTAAAATATCACAATCACAGTTATGTAAACTCAACTTCACAACTTGAACTTCAAAACAAAAAATGTCCATCGATAAATAAACCGAAAACAACTGGAGTTCCAACACGTGAAATGAAATATCTTAGTAACCGGAAGTACCTCTGTAAACAATAGAAACTGAATACATTTTGTATGAAAAGTTTTATTCGAATTAGACGGTAATATCACCACCTGAAATAATTACTGTTCCTCCATGTATACAGGGCGTCCCATTTATCATGACCACACTAAATAACATTTTGTGCAGAAGCGAAATAAAAAAGTAGCAATCAAATGTTCTTTAGACATTAGGTGGACATTAAGCAGCATCATTGTCATTCTTGTAACTTTGTTCGTTACGATGATATGAACACCATGATGTCTTTTTTAAGTAGAACTCTGTGTTTTTATTCGATGAGCCACGTACCTATTCTTAAGACCAGTCCAAAAACGTATCACTGCATGCTATTCAAGCAAGCAAGCCGTTGTTAACAATTGACGTTGACTCTTTGGACATGCAGTGGAGGTAGCCGGGGTTGACAGTAATATGTTGGAAATCGAAGGAAATGCACACCGGTGATTCAGTCACCAGTCTTCAGTTGAAGGTTTATGTTAGTAAAATGCACACCAGCCAAGAGGAGGTGGAAATGCTACTGTGCTGTTCTTTATGGATAAGCTAAGCTAGGAGTAGAGTAATGACCGGTCTGCGTTTTATTTGTGGATCCATTTGTTTACTTTCAGCTCAAGCAAGTGGCCGAGTTACATTACCCCGGATATCTGTACTGGAGAGAGAAAACTATTTACCTGTTACGTTTCTAATTACGTTATTTCTGCGTGAATGGTAACTGTCATACGTTATTGAACAGGTCTTGAGAAGAGGAAGTTGATTACCGAATAAAGTATATAGGGGTCTGTTTAAAAAATTGTAAGTGTAATATCAACATAAAAAGGTAATTAAACTTTTATCTACGTCCAATATCACTTTTTGAGAGATAGATGACGTATAAACAGTTGTTACAAATCGATGTTCAGCTCTCTCTCTTTGCTTCTGTCTTCGGTATCACATCGAGCTGCGTGATATTTCGGTCAGGAGCACGGGCACCTTTTATAGCGCACCACAAGCTATTAAAAATTATTCGAGCGAATAATTTGGCCATGCAGATCGCCCGACATCAAACCTATCGAACATATGTGGGACATATTCGAGAGGTCAGTTCGTGCACAAAATCCTGCATTGGCAACACTTTCACTGTTACGGACGCCTATAGAGACACCAGGACTCAATATTTCTGCAGGGGACCTCCAACGACTTGTTGAGACCATGTCATGTTAAGTTGCTGCACTACACCGGGCAGGAGGAGGATATTAGGAGGTATCCCTTAAGTTTTGTAACCTCATTGTATATGGCTGTCGTCATTTCTTAGTAAGAGTGTTCACTTCATCGTAACAAAGTAAAGTAACATTAAAGGGAATCATATTGGTTATAATCCTTCTGGTAGCTTAACATTTGCTTGATACATTTTTCTTCCGAACTGTAGTTACTTAAGGTGGTCAGAATAGATTGGAAACCTGTAAAAATAAAAAAAGGATATATTTTCTTTGATTCGCCTTCATCCATATAGTGCGCTTATTAGACTTGCAGCGGTCGAGTTAAATGCCCATAATCCTCCAACTACCCTCATAAACCAGATGCAAAGGAGTATCCCCATTGTTACCTTAAATAACCTGTGACTGGAACATCTTATCGACATATTTTCCAGGGCTTCGTCTAAATGTCCTTTTGCTAAAATATTAATTTCAAATACACTGAAGGGTCGAAGAAATTGGTACATCTGCCTAATATTGTGTATGGGCGTTTGGTGGCCATCGGAAGGGTTTAAACCCAGAAGAGTGTTCCTGGAGCCACTCAGAAGCAATTCTGGATGTGTGGGGTGTCGCATCATCCTGCTGGAATTGCCCAAGTCCGTCGGAATGCACAATGGAAATGAATGGATTCACATGATCAGACAGGATGCTTACATATGTGTCACCTGTCAGAGTCGTATTTCGACGTGTCAGGGGTCCCATATCACTCCAAATGCACACGCCCACACCATTACAGAGCCCCCACCAGCTTTAACAGTCCCCTGCTGACATGCAGTGTCCATGGATTCAAATGGTTCAAATGGCTCTGAGCACTATAGGACTTAACATCTGAGGTCATTAGTCCCCTAGAACTTAGAACTACTTAAACCTAACCAACCTAAGGACATCACACACATCCATAGCAGAGGCAGGATTCGAACCTGCGACCGTTGCGGTCACACGGTTCCAGACTGTAGCACCTAGAACCGCTCGGCCACATCGGCCGGCTCCATGGATTCATGAGGTATCTCCATACCCGAACACTTCCATCCGCTCGATACGATTCGAAGCGAGACTCGTCCAACCAGGCAACATATTTCCAGTCGTGAACAGTCCAATGTCGATGTTGACGGGCCCAGACGAGGCGTAAAGCGTCGTGTCGCCCCGTCATCAATGGAACACGAGGGGTCCTTTGGCTCCAAAAGCCCATATCGGGTGATGTTTCGTTGAATGGTTCCATGCTGACAGTTGTTGATGGACCGGTATTGAAATCTGCAGCAATTTTCGGAAGGGCTGGACGTCTGTCATGTTGAACGATTCTCTTCAGTCGTCGTTTGTCCCGTTCTTGTAGGATCTTTCTCTGACGGCGGCGGTCTCGAAGATTTGATGTTTTGCCGGATTCCTGATATTCGCGGTACTCTCGTGAAACAGTGTACCATCGCTCGTGCGCCGACTATAACACCACGTTGAAACCTACTTAAATCTTGATAATCTGACATTGTAGAAGCAGTAACCTATCTAACAACTGCGCCAGTCACTTTTTGTCTTATATAGGCGTTGCGGGCCGCAGTACTGTATCCCGCCTCTACATTTGAGTACTCATGACCATACCTGTTTGTTTGGCGCTACAGAGTATGAAACTAGTATAGTCAATATTAAATTCTGGCTTAGTGTGGGGAGAAGGATGAAAATAGGTAAAAAATACTTTTATTATAAATTTTGGTATAAGTTTCTTTAATGTTCAGTCCTACAAATGCTATTGTCGCCACCCGTAGTCGAATCGGCGTAAGGAGGTCCCTGACCGTTGTAGTAGAGTAAGTCTAGGGGCCGATGACCTCAGCAGTTTGAAATTCACACACGTTTGAACATTTTCAACCAATCACATCACGAAACGCGACTTTCTAAATGACTCACGCCTCAGCGTTGTCACAGCTCAACAGGTGCTAACTGTTTACGACTGAAACCGTTTGTGCTTCGCAGCTGAAGCTGGCAACAGGGCTGCTGTCAGAGGTTATTTTAGGCAAATTCGACTACAGCTTCGCCTTCTAGGGAATGCAGTACCTGGGAAACATGTCAATGAGGTGCAGGCGCTGAATAATGGTCTAAATGGAGTACGGCGTCCACGAGTGGCGGCTGCCTGCGGAAAGAAATGAAGTTTCTTCAGGCTAGACATATTGCAGCTATCATTAATAATTTTCAAGTTCCTGTACTGTTATTGAAGCACATGTTGTGTTTAAAATCAGTGATCTATGGTTTACTTTTCAACTAATATAGATGTGGAAAGTGGTTGTTTATTTGTTGTATTTCGCGTAGGCTGCAGTTGTTAAATCGCTGCAGGGTAGGATTTCCCTCATTTCAGGGCATGATGATAGATAATGATAGAACCGCGCGACCGCTACGGTCGTAGGTTCGAATCGTGCCCCGGGCATGGATGTGTGTGATGTCCTTATGTTAGTTAGGTTTAAATACTTGTAAGTTCTAGGGGACTGATAACCTCATATGTTAAGTCCCTAGTGCTCAGAACCATTGGAACCATTTGATAGATAATGAAAGCCGTGATGAAGGATGTGATTCAGTTGTTCCAGTTCGGCGTGGTACTGGGCATGGATGTGTGTGATGTCCTTAGTTAGGTTTAAGTAGTTCTGAGTTCTAGGGGACTGATAATATCAGAAGTTAAGTCCCATAGTGCTCAGAGCCATTTGAACTCGGTGATGAAGGGGGTGCTCCTTTGTGACTAGTTTCGGGAGTGGTGGGAGGATTTGGTGTATGGCGATATGGCACAGAAAAGCTATTTGCGGACTAGGTGTGGATGATAGCGTCTTTCTGTGAATAACTTTGTGGCACCTTCGGGATATAGGACAGAGGAGTTCTTGTCACCGCATATATGCTGTCCCTGGGTGGCCAGCCTGTGTGAGAGAAATTTTTTTGTTTTGGAAAGGACAGTGGTGAAAATAGCAGGTAGTGTTGGTGGTTTTACGTTTGCTTTTGCTCTTTGAATAAACATTGTTTGTTCTGTTTGCAGCACCGTCGGTTGCGGTGAAACATTTTTCAGTGCAGTGAGGTGCTAAATCTAGGGACCCAGTCAAAATGTTTACACTGGTAATGTATCAGAGGTAATTTTTTTTTTAATTTTTAGGCCTCTTATTGTGGTGGTTCACCTGAAACACGCTACAGGAACTATACTGTTACTGAACTATACCGCTCGTACCTAATTAAATCAGGTACTTTCAAATATACTGAATCTTCATTTTCAACAGACGGAGATGCCATAGTCTGCTAGTTTGATTGCCGGCCGTCGTGGCCGAGCGGTTCTAGGCGCTTCAGTCCGGAACCGCGCGACTGCTACGGTCGCAGGTTCGAATCCTGCTTCGGCCATGGATGTGTGTGATGTACTTAGATTAGTTAGGTTTAAGTAGATGTAAGTTCTATAGGACTGATGTCCTCAGATATTAAGTCCCATAGTGCTCAGAGCCATTTGAACCATTTTTTGCTAGTTTGATTCAGTAACGACTGTAATTCCCTGACACTAATTGATGACAACGCAGACACCCTGAGCTCCAACAGCGCTCGTGACACATTTTTTTATTTCAGGCTGTTACCGACACGCGCTCGACCTGCTGTCGCGCAGCGGCAGTGCCTTCGGCGAGCGCCAGAGTGGGAGGCGCGCCCGGCGTCCTCTGGCGACCGTGGGGCTTTTTTCCGGCGCCCCTCAGGCAGACACAGAATCGCTAATTCCGCGCCGAGTTTGCCGGCTTTACTTTCAACTTGCCACTCACCGGGCGAGAGATTTCCTTGGGAACGCGCTCGCCGCTTTGACGCGCTATGCCGGCTCTCCGCCGGAGCGCTGCGACGCGACGTCCCGTCCTGCTAATCTCCACTACCACTCCCTCCCATTACTCCCCCGCCCCACCCCCACAGACACCGCCATCCACCTACCACTCGCACTGCAACGGCAGGCCGTCCACCCACGCAGCCACTCGGCCGAGAAATAAGACGCGGCAGCTGAGTTGTGCACAAAATTTTATCCACCGGTGTGATCTGCTCACACGTTTCCGACAGCATCTATAAATAATTTACCACACGAAAAGAAGCAGCGTGAGAGCAGACAGCTACTGCGATGCTGTTTTCTGTCTCGAATCAGTGCCAGCGCCTGGATAAAATAAACTCTAAGACAAAAAAAGAAGGCACATCACGATAGAATTATCTTACTGGGACTGGAATCAGTAGATGTGGTAAACTTGTGAAGACAAATGCTTTAAATTTCGGCAAAACTGGATGATTTATTGCCGGCCGGTGTGCCGTGCGGTTGTAGACGCTTCAGTGTGGAACCGCGCGACCACTATGGTCGCAGGTTCGAATCCTGCCTCGGCATGGATGTGTGTGATGTCCTTAGGTTAGTTAGGTTTAAGTAGTTCTAAGTTCTAGGGGACTGATGACTTCAGATGTTAAGTCCCATAGTGCTCAGAGCCATTTTTATCACTATTTATTCAAGAGAATAAACTCAAAAAACTGAGCGAGTCGACATTCTCTTGAGGGATATCGGGACAAATTCTGTCCATCTGTCGCGTTATATGGACAAACTCACGAGATTGTTGGGGGGGAACCTGTCCATATGCTCCCAACGTTCTCAATAGGGTAGAGATCAGGAGACCTGGCTGCCCAAGGTAGAATTTGCCAAGCATGAAAACTAGGAGCAGAGTCTCTCGCCATGTGTGGGCGGGTGTTATCAAATTCAAAATGGTTCAAATGGCTCTGAGCACTATGGGACTTAACATCTGAGGTCATCAGTCCCCTAGACTTAGAAATACTTAAACCTAACTAACCTAAGGACATCACACACACCCATGCCCGAGGCAGGATTCGAACCTGCGACCGTAGCAAAGGCGCGGTTCCGGACTGGAGCGCCTAGAACCGCTCGGCCACAACGGCCGTCGCGGCTACTATCTTCCTGAAACGTAAGATCAGGGTAGATTTCCACGAAGGGCAACAAAACTGAGCGTAAAATATATTCGACGTACCTCTGTGCTGTAAGGATGGAACCAAAGGGGTCGTGATTTGAACAGAGATGGCACCCCTGACACTTCTTGTTGTCAGGCCTTATCATGGGCAATACTCGTGTTGGTATCCCATTGCTGTCCGGGGCATCTCCAGAAATGTCTTCCGCCTGGAATCTCATTGACTGGAGTAGAGGAGTAGAATTGTCTTCATTGATGAGTCTGTCTTTGAACTGAACCCCGAACCAGGAAGGTTGTGCCTGAAGACGTCCGTGAAAGCGGAGGATACCAATCTCATTGTCGCCTACCATAGTGGCTGGTCTGGGGTGCCATTTCTTTTCATATCAGGATCCCTTTAGCTGTCATCAGAAGCACCCTTTGATCCACCTTCTTAGCTGCGTGGTAACGTGCTTGCTTCCCATGCACTAAGCCCGGGTTCGATTCCCGGCGGGGTAGGAGATTTTCACCACTCGGGGACTGGATGTCGCGTTGTCCTCATCATAAATTCATCCTCATAAGTCGCCGAATGAGGCGCCGACTGAAATAAGACTCGCACTTGGTGGCCGAACCCGACTGGATCATGCCGGCCAACGATGCCATATGATCATTTCATTTCAGCACAACGTTACGTCGACGATATTCTACGCCTCATTTTGTTGCCCTTCTTGGCAAGCCATCCTGAGGTTACATTTCAGCAAGATAATGTCCGCCGGCACACGGCGAGAGACTCTACTGATTGTGTCCGTATTTCCCAATCTCTAACTTTGAAAGGGTACAGTACCACCCGACATTGAAAATAGGTACAACATACTTCATTATTTTTGTCAGAACAACACATTTTTTTTCTAATAATAACTCAATTTCAATTAATACAGCGAAGCCGGATACCAGTGTGGGAAAGAATGACAATTTATTTATTTAATTGATCACATGTGCACTCCCACAAAACAAATCCCTACATCCAGTTTGGTGAGATCTGTGAAATGAATGAATGTATGGTCGTCTGCTAACTGCAGATAGTGAATGTGAATATATGATCATCTTTGAGACGATCCTTTGGCCACCTTTGGTGGGACCAAAGAGATGAAATTTACCTGAGCTTTGAGCGCCTGAAATGTGGCTGACCAATACGGTAGCAAGGTGCTCCCCCACCTCGACAGAGGTGCGAGATGACCTGAAGAACGGCCATGTTTCAGCACTCTGCCGCTGGATCTTGTGCTGTTAAGACCTGTCTTAGGTGTTCTTCGTAAAGACAAAAGAGTGGAGACATGGTATGCATGTGGAATATTTAAGAGTAGTTTGAAATAATAATTTCTCTATTTCAGGAAATTGTGTGGGAAGAATTAAATGTCAGGCAGGTAATATTAATGGGATCGTAGTAATCTTCGGAAGTGACCAACGGTCACAATGAAACCACGTGTAGTAATAAGTTGAAATACTTCTGTGTGCTTAAGTTAAGCTGAATTACTTGCGTGTGTACTATAAGTTGAAATATTTAAGAAATAGCGTGTGCAAAATTTGAAATTAGAGGCGAGTACTTCCACGTGGTGAGTACTGTGTGAGTCTCAATCTGTATATGAGACAAAGGATAAAGAGAACTACTCATCCATGGTATCAGTTGAGGACTCGCGTGTGTGATGAATATGCTCTTAATATTACTTTGCATGTTATGTTTCTGTGTGACGCTTGATTCAAACTATAATACTCTGAGAGAGAAGAAAGGTGAGTCAGCCGTCTATCCAGCAACGCCACTTGACTTGCATTGCACAGGAAGACGTGCATATATCTCTAGAGTTCATAGTAGGAAAGAAGAATTACGATGTGGGGCAGTGTCGTGTGAAACTGGGATAAATATTAATTGAAGTGGAAAAGCTGAAAGTGATAATGTTGTGACTATTCCCTGTCTTGTATTTCATGTTTCAGTGTGGTGTATTCATGTAATTTAAGTATGTGTGGTTTGCATGGGAGAGTAGCAAGGTAGTTTCAGAGGTAGTGGGTATGCATGTTCCTTTTGTACCGCTCGGTCTGGAGGAAAGTTTCGTGGTGATGGTTGTGAGAGTCGAAGTGTGAGATACAGCAAAAGATCCACCATCCCATCCAGAAAGTGCACTGTAGCGTTAAATAATTACGATCCCATAAGATAGAGATTCACCAATGTAAAGCCATGCCCACTGGTCGGAATTTCTCACGTGTTATTGTTGTAGGTTATAGAATTTGTGTGTTTAGGTTATAGAATTTATCGGAATAAATAAGATAGTGAAAAGAAAAAGATTGGTGGACTTTTCCTTCGAATTGTATGTTGTCATGATGTCCCGAATTTATTATGTGTGCGCCATTCATATTCAGTGCGGTGGCCACGTGTTGATAAATGCCGTTAAATAAAAGACAAAAAGAAAATGTGGTATTGCCAGTGCGTAGTGAACAGTCAGAGTTCTGTAAATTACTGATAGTCAGATGTGCGTTTCCGTTGCGTATTATTCATACAGGAGGATAATTTGTAACCTAATTGAGAGTACGAGAGTTCATATTACTCGATAAATAAGAATGAATCCACTCGCTTGGCAGACCACTCATCTCGCAGGCCTGACTGCTTGATGCCACAGTATGAGCAAGGCATGTGGGTGCCTCTCAACTTGGCCAGAAAATCCGCCAGATCTCTCCCAAACTGAAATCGTTTGGAGTATTAAGGTAAGGGCCCTTGAACTAGCTCGGAATTTTGACTCTCTATTGCATCAGTTGGACTGAATTTGGAACGATGTCCCTCAGGAGGACATCCAACAACACTATCAGTCAACACCAAGCCGAACAACTCCTTGCGCTAGGGCCAGAAGTGGACCAAAGCATTAGAGAATAACTCATCAAATTTTTCTGAAATTTGCCTTTACATGTACATCACATGTACCGATCGCCGTCCCATTCGGTTAATTCCTTCATGGTGCGTCGAAACTCCATGCAAGACTTAGTGGCACATTAGTAACAGAAACACAAAAAAGAAAGAAATTCCTGCGATTGACAGACAGATTCACTACTTGGGAGAAACATATAGATAAGATGTTTTCAGAAATTAGCAGCAGTGTATTTTTAATGAAGAAAATATGCCGCGCAGTTGATGTGAGCAGTTCAGTTTCTTTCTCATTAATTAAAATTTGTAATATGTTACTGTACGTTTCTTGATTTATCCGTCGTTTCTTATTTTATGATTTTCTTATTCAGCGTAGGAGTAATAATAATCGTCGACTGGCGTAGCTGTTCCGTATTATATTGGGTTGACCCTTAATTCTTTCAGTTTTTTAAGTGAAATTTTCCGTGGAAATAAAAACGTTTTGGCAATGTGGTTTATGTTGTTCAACAGAGAATTGTGTGCTCTACAAAATGATGTGCTTAGCTTTTCTATGCTGATAAACATTTGTTCTTTTCTGGTCACTTAAGTGTCCAGTCGAGTTGACACGAAAGAGTATTTTTCTACACGCTGTGCTTTTTGTCGTTAATCGAGGTGTCAAAGCGACAGGCTGCGCAAGAGATTTGTGGAATGTACGGCGAAGAAGCGATACCTCTTATGGCGGCGATTCAGAGATGGCAGTTTCGAACTCAAAGATACCCACGATCCACCATGATCTGCTTCATCGGTACCAAGCAGTGAATACAGAAAATTACGTCCACAAATGCAACGTCTCAACAAAGCTATCCAGCAAAAACAGCCTTATCGGCGACACGATAGCTTCCCTACACTGCCCAGGTAGCCATTCAAACGCTTGGCTGTGAAGTGCTGCCTCATCCGTACTCTTCTGACTAGAGGCTTCCGATTTCTGTCTGCTCCGAGCCCTCTCAAATGCATTGCGTGGCTTTTCTCTTAGTAATGACACGGAATGGGAGGCGTGGCTGCACGATTTCCTAGGATGGAATCTTGGAGGTTTCTACGTTCGAGGAATTAACATGCTGTTGAACGTTGGGAACAAGCTGTAAACAGAAACAGAGAATACATTATGGATTGACTTATCGTTCATTTGTTTCTTGTAGTTATGGTCTTCAGTCCGAGAACTGGTTTGATGCTGCTCACCATGCCTCTCTATCCGGTGCAAGTTTTTCGTCTCCGAAGAAATACTGTAACCTACGGCCTTCTGAATATGTTTACCATATTCATCTCTTGGTTTCCCTCTGCGATTGTTACCCTCCACTTCCCTTCTGTAAATAGGTGAACCCTTGACGCCTCAGAATGCGTGCTATCAATAGATCCCTTTTTCCCGTCAGGTTGAGCCACAAATTTCTTCACTCCCCAATTCTATTCAGTACTTCCTCGTTAGTTACATGATCTACCCATCTAATCTTCAGTATTCTTCTGCAGCACCTCATTTCAAAAGCTTCTGTTCTCTTCTTGTCTAAAGTATTTATCGTCTATTTTTCACTTCCATACATGGCTGTACTCCATACAAATACTTTGAGAAAAGACTTCCTGGCACTTATATCTATATTCGATGTTAACCAATTTCTTTTCAATAGCTATACAGCAAAACTAATCTACTGCTTTAAGAGTCTATTTTCCTAATTTAATTCTCTCAGCATCGCCTCATTTAATTCGGTTGCATTCCACTATCCACATCTCGCTTTTGTTGATGTTCATCCTCCTTTCAAGACACTGTTAGTTCCATTCCAGTGCTCTTCCAGATCGTTCGCTGTCTCTGACAGAATTACTGTGTCATCGGCAAACCAAAAAATTTTTATTTCTTCTCCCTGGACCTTAATATCTACTCCAAATTTTTCGTTGCTTTCCTTTGCTGCTTGCTCTGTGTTCAGATTGAATAACATCGGGGTAGATTACAACACGTCTTACTCTTTTCTCAACCACTGCTTCCCTTTCGTGCCCGTCGGCTCCTATAACCGCCGTCCGGTTCCTGTACAGAATACAAATAGCCGTTCGTTCCTGTATTTTGCTCCTGCTACCTTAAGAATTTCAAAGAGAGTGTTCCAGTCAACATTATCAAAAACGTTCCCTGAGTGTACGAATGCTATTAACATAGGTTTGCCTTTCCTTAACCTATCGTCAAGGGTCAGTATTGCCTCGCGTGTTCCTACATTTCTCCGGAACCCAATATGTTATTCCCCGCGGTATCTGGTCTTCCCCGAGATCGTCTTCAACTAGTTTTTCTATGTTCCTGTAAAGAATTCGTGTCGGTATTTAGCAACCATAGCTAATTAAAATGGTAGTTCGCTAATATTCCCACTTGGAATGTCGTCTACTCCAGAGACCTTCTTTCGACTTAGGTCTTTCAGTGCTGTGTCAAATTCTTCTCGAAGTATAATATCTCCCGTCTCATCTTCATTTACGTCCTCTTCCATTTGCATAATATTTCCCTCAATGCATCTCCCTTATATAGACCCTCTACACACTCTTTCCACCTTTCAGCTTTCCCTTCTTTGCTTAGGCCTGGTTTTTCATCTGAGCTCTTGCTATTCAAACAGCTGCTTCTCTTTTCTCCAAAGATCTCTTTCAGCTTCCAGTAGGTGGTATCCATGTTTCCCCTGGTGTAATATGCTTCTAAATCCTCAGATTTGTCCTCTAGCCATTCTGATTAGCCATTTTCCACTTCCTGATAATCTCGTTATCCCTTTCTCCTGTTTCATTTACTCATTTTTATATTTTCTTCTTCCATAAATTAAAGTCAGTATCTCCTGCGTTGTCCAAGCATCTCTATTAGGACTTGTCTTTCTAACTATTTGATTGTCTGCTGTATTGACAGTCTGTTCTCTCAAACCTACCCATTTGTATCCTAATGCATTTCTTTTCCTTTGTCTTTTCAGTCGTTGCCTAATACTCCCTCAACAAACTCCGGTTCTTTCAGCTTATCCAGACCCTTCTCCTTTATTTCCTACCTTTTTACAGTTTCTTTAGTTTTAATCAACAGTTCACAACCAATAAATTGAGGTCAGTTGTCCCTGGAAATGTCTTACAGCTTGAAAGCTGGTTACGGAATCTATGTCTTACCACTATACTCGTATAATCAGTCTGAAATCTTCCGGTTCCAGGTCTCTTCCACGTGTAAAACTTCTTTCACGATTCTTAAATCAAGTGTTAGCAATGATTAAACTTTTCTCTGTGCAAAATTCTACCAGGTGGCGTCCTCTATCGTTCCATTCCTCCAGTCCATACTCAGGTACTACTTTCCCTTATCTTCTTCTTCCTAGTATCGAATTCCAGTTCACCATCACGATTAAATTTTCGTCTGCCTTTGTTATTTCTTTCGTCTCATCAAACATTTCTTCAATCAGTTCATCATCTGTGGAGCTTGTGAGCTTATCAGCTTTCATTACTGTGGTGGGTGTAGGCTTCGAGTCTATCTTGGCTACAATAATGCGTTCACTATGCTCTTCATAGTGGTTTACTCACATCCTGTTTTCTTATTTGTTAATAAATCTACTCTTGCATTACCCCTAGCCGGCCGGCGTGGCCGAACGGTTCTAGGCGCTACAGTCTGGAACCGTGCGACCGATACGGTCGCAGGTTCGAATCCTGCCTCGGGCATGGATGTGTGTGATGTCCTTAGGTTAGTTAGGTTTAAGTAGTTCTAAGTTCTAGGGGACTGATGACCACAGAAGTTAAGTCCCATAGTGCTCGGAGCCATTTCAGCCATTACCCTTATTTGTGTTTGTATTTATAGCCCTATACTCACCTTACCAGAAATCCTCTTACTCCTGCCGCCGAACTTCAATCACACTATATCTAACTTTAACCTATCCATCCTTTTTCAATTTTGTAACCTGCCTTCCTGATTAAGGGGTCAGACATTCCACGCTTCTGATAACAACATCCTCCTAAGTAGTCCCCGCCCGGAGATCCGAATGGGGACTAATTTACAGCCAGAATATTTTACACTAGAGGATGTCATTTTCATTTAACCATACAGTACAGCTGTATATCCTTGGAAAAAATTACGACTGCAGTTTCTCCTTGCTTTCATCCGTTCGTAGTACCAGCACAGCAAGGCCGTTTTGGTTAATGATACAAGTCCTAATCAGTCTGTCATTCACACTGTTGCCCCTGTAGCTACTGCAAAAGTTGTTACGCCTCTTCAGGAACCACACGTTTGTCTGGTCTCTCAACAGTTACCCCCCCTCCCCCTCCCGTTGAGGGTGAACCTATGGTTTGGCTATCTGTATCGCTGAGGCACGTAACCCACTCCAGCAATGGCTAGGTCCATGGTTCATGGGATGTGGAAAAATATAAATTTTTTTAGAAAACAAAAAGAAAAAAAGAACGCTAGACCTTTATGAGTTAAACTAATATACACAATGAATTTACAATTACATCAATACTCTGAAATGAATACTCTTAGCTGCATACAGGTGTTGATATGCGTCAACGAAGACAGTTGAAAATGCGTGCCCAGACCTAGACTAGAACCCGGGATCTCCTGCTTATATGATAGACGCTCTATCCATCTAAGCCACCGAGGACACAGAGGATGGTGCGACTACAGGGACTTATCTGTGGCACGCCTCCCGTGAGACCCACATTTCCAACTTACTGTCCCATACTATATTCGTACTGCCCCTGCCCATTACACTCGTTACTCGCGGCTTAACCGATTCCCGTAAAAGTTCGGACAATGTGTATGCATCCGCACAGAAGATGGTCAAACGGCCGGTGAGCCTAAACTATATATATGAATATGGCATCTGTTCTTTCGGACATGTCCGAACGTATGTGTGTACGTGAAAAAGATGTAAATCGTTTTTACGTTGGAAACATTTTTTGATAGTATTATGCCTGGGAATATGCTTATGTTCACGTTCATCTTTGACTTTCACGGAAATAATTTGACACCAGCATAAATTTACATAGAGATCTGCAATGATACATGCCGTGATCAATAATAGTCAATGGTCAGTGGTGGTCAGTGGTGTCAATGGTCTTTCAACAGTGGTAGTCTGTGAATACTGACGGTCAGTGAACAAAGATGCCGAGTGATCAACGATGGTAATTGATTGCTGACGGTCAGTGATCAATGACAGTCAGTGATCATTGATCCTCAGTAATCAACAGGGGGATTGCCATGGTCGTTTAGCGTTTACCGTTCATCGTTCAGCATTCAGCGTTCAGCGTACAGCAGTTACCATTTATTGTTTAGCGCGGAGCACTTAGCGTTACCATTCAGGATTTACCGTTTCGGCGCTAAGCATTTACCGTTTAATGGTGTTTATGTTCAATCTAACTTACCAGTAGGGATGTCGTATGTGGTGGAACCTTTGGAAGTAAATGAATTATTTGAGAAGGCGAGTTGCTTAGTGAAAAGAAGCGTAGCAAGTGCACAGAAGGTATATGGTTTAAAAATTGTGTCTGTGTTTGTGGATAGTTTCAGCGCCGAGTAATTAAGGTAGACAAAAGGGTTGTTCATCGCTAATGTAGATATCCTGGAAGCGGAAGAGTGAGACACAGGGGTTGTCGGCCATATACAGACGTCAAGAGCCATTGAAACCTCATCACAAGGGATAGTACAGCAACTAAAGGGGAGTGATAAGGTACATATGGAAGAGCTACTGCTGGAATTTAGGGATTTCCTTTTTTCCAAAACGGCCGTTGCCAGCAACGTGTACTACGCAGCACCGAATGCCAACAAGAAATTAATCGCGGGTTTACCACAAACCTTACAGAATTTCAGGGTACGAGCGCAGTCAAATGAAAACGGAACACTTACCAGTCTGTCTGAAACTGACGTTCAAACATGTCTTTCTTTGGGTTGCCAAAGATGTGAAAATCACGCGGTGAGTGATCTGCGCTGTACGGAGGACATTAAAGTGTTTCCAAACCAAATCTCCGAAGTGTAGCCATCTTCGTATTGGCTGTGTGGGAGCGGACGTTATAGTGCATCCGGATGTTTCTGTTTGACAGCATTTCGACAACATTGGAAAGATCTCACATCTCTCGCGCAAAAGGAATCCAAAGCTGTTTACATAAGTTCCAGTAAGGTCTTGATGACCTTCTTTGACTGAAGGGCACCTCTGCTCATCGAGTTCCTTTAGCAATCAATACGCAGCACTATGAATACACTTTTCAGAAACTGCGACGCGCCGTAAAGTCAAAACGCTCAGGAATGCTGTCGGACGGAACCATCCGGTCGCCCCTACACTGTCAACTGGACAAACGCAACACTTCACCGATTTGGTTGGGAAATACTGCAACATCCTCCGAACGGCCCTGATCGTTCACCGTGTGATATTCTCATCTTTGGCGACCTGAAGAAAGACATGTTTTAGTCCAACGAGAACTACAGGAGTAAGTGTGGTTGTGGATCCGTCAGCGACTGACTAGGATCTGCAGAACAGAACTTAGAGCCGATTCTGGAGGAATTCATCATCAGGAGCTAAAGAATTGGATTATTTAGGACAGTATTAGCCCATTGTTGGCCAGAAAGGTCGTTGTGCCCAAGAAATCAGTGGATGGACCATGAAAATATACGTTTTGTTGCTATTATTGACACCTGAATACCAATAGCATAACAGATGTCTACCCTTCAAACATTACGGATTTCATAGACTAAATACGCTAGAGCAAGTATTTTTCAATGATGAACTAAAAGAGTGGTTACCATCAGCTAGAAGTCGCTCTAGAGGACCGAACAACTACAGTATTTTCTTAGCCGTGGGAATATTATCAATTCAGGAGGATGTCTTTCAGACTGAAGAAAGCGCCTGCTACGTTTCAAAGATTGCTGGAGTGAGTTCCCAGAGGACTGAAAACATGTGCATGGCGTGACTTGATGATATAACCATGTAACGAGTGATATGGAGCAGCACATGCAAAGCCGAAGGGAAGTATTCCTCAGCCTAAAAGCCGCGAATTTAACGTTGATTAAAGAGAAGTGTAATTTTATGTTGGGAGAGGTTGTATACCTCGGTCACTTAACTAGTAAATATGGGGTTAGACACACTTCGATGTTAGTTAAAGCCACATGTGAATTTTCTGTACGTGAATCAGTGATGGAACTGCAGTCATTTCTTGGTGTTGTAAATTGTTATAGAATATTTGTAAAATTATTTATGAATGTTGCCAGATCATTAACGCAGTTCTGAAGGAAGGTTCAAAATTTATTTGGTCAGAGGATTGTCGACATACTTTAAGGAAAATGAAAGAAACCTTGACGTTGAGTCCGATACTAATGTGTACAAATTCCATAATGGAATCTGTTCTGTCATGTAAAGCATTCAGCAATGCACTTGGTTTTGTGTTGTCTTACTAAATAGAGCGTATAGAATATCTGGTGGTCTACGCGTCAAGGGAAATGAATTCA
This sequence comes from Schistocerca piceifrons, assembly GCF_021461385.2. NCBI lineage: Eukaryota > Metazoa > Arthropoda > Insecta > Orthoptera > Acrididae > Schistocerca > Schistocerca piceifrons. The sequence goes on from NC_060139.1 coordinate 144,864,996, forward strand.
GCGGAGATGAGTTACTCCACAACAATAATGTTGGGGCTTATCTATGGAATCACTTACTCCAAGTGTTATTTGCATATGAAAAGTTTCATGTAGTAACAGATCATGCAGCGCTGACATGATTCGTGATGTTGAAGGATCCATCTGCTAGGTTGACACGATGGGCAGTACGATTGAGACGTAATACATAAATCTGTAAAAAGCTTGGGAACACAGAGAGGTTCAGTAGGAAAGTAGCTGTGTTACGAGAAGGTGGTAATAAGCTTCAGGAATGCCAGACAATGTAAACAGTTTAGCGAGCAGTCGCAGTTTTGTGTACAATATGGGTTATTGTGCAAAGAAACTAACTTGGTTCCATAAATGGAGCTGCCACCAAAACTGAGAGATAGAGTATTGCAGAAGACACATGACCACTTATTAGTAGCTCATGGGGGACGTAGGTTTACCAACAGGAGAGTAGCGGAGAGGTACTGGTGGAAGAACAGAAAATCGGACATGGACCAATATGTATGGAACTGCATTCAGTGTCAGCAGAGAGCGGGTAGGTGTCGGATGAGAGTTCGTTCGCAGAGGTTACCTGAAGCAGTAGCATCGTTTCAGCTGCTTGGGATTGATGTTTTAGGTACTTTCAACAAAACACCTTCAGGGGATAAATACGTACTCATGATTATAGATTATGATTTGAGATACGTGGAAATGGCCGCGATGATCAACCAAGAGCCAGCAGCATAGTACAGGCGCTAGTAAACAATTGAATACTGAAATTTGGTGTACCTGAAACGATAATGACGGATCAGGGAATCAACTTTATGTCGAATTTGTTCGAGGCACTGTGTAACCTGTTATGTGTGAAGATCCTTAGGACGAATAATCTTCATTTTGAAGCTAATGGAAGAACCCAATGACTGCGTAGAACTATAGGGAAGATGCTAGGATAATACTCGGATGCACAACAAACCAACTGGAATGTTTATTTAAAGTATCTGGTCTCACTGTACAACTCGAAAGAGCATACGAATACAGGATTGTCACCTTACGAGGTAGAACATGGTCGTAAGATGCCATCGCCGTTCGACATGTCAAAAACCAAGGATTATAGCAGAGGACAATCGGTTAAAGAGTTTGCGAGAGTCACAAAGGAAGTAAAGAGCAGGGTCCGCGACGCTAATACCAGAGCGCTAGGAAAGCATGAGGAAGCAGTGAGCCATACAGAAAAGCGTGAAGAAGTTCAAAGTCGTACTGCAAGGATGAGATAATACAGGGTTGACCAGTGGGGTTTGTTATCGGCTTCCTACTATCCAAAGAGGAAGAGACTTTTTTTTGCGAAGTAGTAATGGGCTTATCAAGTTGTGGTAACAACGTCACCGGTGAATGTCAAGATTCAGTTGCTGAGGAGAGCAACAGTTGTCCATGTAGGACGTCTGACACTGTTTTGAGAAAGTTCAGAAGTTATTCCAAGAACGATGAATTTTGACCAGAAGGGAAAAGTGGAAAAGAAAGGTAAAGGGGAGAAAGCGAGAAGCTTTAGATGAACCATTTAGAAGAAGTCCGTACACTTTAAAACTTGGAAGACGAGAGTAGTTTCATATTTGGTGTTTGGTAGGTTACCAGGAGAAAAAGATTGAATAATCAACGAAAAGATAACGTTCTACGAGTCGGAGCGTGGAATGTCAGAAGCTTGAACGTGGTAGGGAAACTAGAAAATCTAAAACGGGAAATACAAAGGCTCAATCTAGATGTAGTAGGGGTCAGTGACGTGAAGTGGAAGGAAGACAAGGATTTCTGGTCAGATGAGTATCGGGTAATATCAACAGCAGCAGAAAATGGCATAACAGGTGTAGGATTCGTTATGAATAGGAAGGTAGGGCAGAGGGTGCGTTACTGTGTACAGTTCAGTGACCGGGTTGTTCTAATCAGAATCGACAGCAGACCAACACCGACAACGATAGTTCAGATATACATGCCGACGTCGCAAGCTGAAGATGAACAGATAGAGAAAGTGTATGAGGATATTGAAAGGGTAACGCAGTATGTACAGGGGGACGAAAACCTAATAGTCATGGGCGACTGGAATGCAGTTGTAGGGGAAGGAGTAGAAGAAAAGGTCACAGGAGAATATGCGCTTGGGACGAGGAATGAAAGAGGAGAAAGACTAATTGAGTTCCGTAACAAGTTTCAGCTAGTAATAGCGAATTCCCTGTTCAAGAATCACAAGAGGAGGAGGTATACTTGGTTGGTTGGTTGGTTGGTTGTTTTGGGGAAGGAGACCAGACAGCGTGGTCATCGGTCTCATCGGAGTAGGGAAGGATGGGGAAGGAAGTCGGCCGTGCCCTTTCAGAGGAACCATCCCGGCATTTGCCTGGAGTGAATTAGGGAAATCACGAGGTATACTTGGAAAAGGCCGGGAGATACGGGAAGATTTCAATTAGATTACATCATGGTCAGACAGAGATTCCGAAATCAGATACTGGATTGTAAGGCGTACCCAGGAGCAGATATAGACTCAGATGACAATATAGCAGTGATGAAGAGTAGGCTGAAGTTCAAGACATTAGTCAGGAAGAATCAATACGCAAAGAAGTGGGACACGGAAGTACTAAGGAATGACGAGATACGTTTGAAGTTCTCTAACGCTATAGATACAGCAATAAGGAATAGCGCAGTATGCAGTACAGTTGAAGAGGAATGGACATCTCTAAAAAGGGCCATCACAGAAGTTGGGAAGGAAAACCTAGGTACAAAGAAGGTAGCTGCGAAGAAACCATGGGTAACAGAAGAAATACTTCAGTTGATTGATGAAAGGAGGAAGTACAAACATGTTCCGGAAAAATCAGGAATACAGAAATACAAGTCGCTGAGGAATGAAATAAATAGGAAGTGCAGGGAAGCTAAGACGAAATGGTTGCAGGAAAAATGTGAAGACATCGAAAAAGATATGATTGTCGGAAGGACAGACTCAGCATACAGGAAAGTCAAAACAACCTTTGCTGACATTAAAAGCAACGGTGGTAACATTAAGAGTGCAACGGGAATTGCACTGTTAAATGCAGAGGAGAGAGCAGATAGGTGGAAAGAATACATTGAAAGCCTCTATGAGGGTGAAGATTTGTCTGATGTGATAGAAGAAGAAACAGGAGTCGATTTAGAAGAGATAGGGGATCCAGTATTAGAATCGGAATTTAAAAGAGCTCTGGAGGACTTGCGGTCAAGTAAGGCAGAAGGGATAGATAACATTCCATCAGAATTTCTAAAATCATTGGGGGAAGTGGCAACAAAACGGCTATTCACGTTGGTGTGTAGAATATATGAGTCTGGCGACATACCATCTGATTTTCAGAAAAGCATCATCCACACAATTCCGAAGACGGCAAGAGCTGACAAGTGCGAGAATTATCGCACAATCAGCTTAACAGCTCATGCATCGAAGCTGCTTACAAGAATAATGTACAGAAGAATGGAAAAGAAAATTGAGAATGCGCTAGGTGACGAGAGAGGCAATTCTGACGTTACGGCTAATAATGGAAGCAAGGCTAAAGAAAAATCAAGACACTTTCATAGGATTTGTCGACCTGGAAAAAGCGTTCGACAATATAAAATGGTGCAAGCTATTCGAGATTCTGAAAAAAGTAGGGGTAAGCTATAGGGATAGACGGGTCATATACAATATGTACAACAACCAAGAGGGAATAATAAGAGTGGACTATCAAGAACAAAGTGCTCGTATTAAGAAGGGTGTAAGACAAGGCTGTAGCCTTTCGCCCCTACTCTTCAATCTGTACATCGAGGAAGCTATGATGGAAATAAAAGAAAGGTTCAGGAGTGGAATTAAAATACAAGGTGAAAGGATATCAATGATACGGTTCGCTGATGACATTGTTATCCTCAGTGAAAGTGAAGAAGAATTAAATGATCTGCTGAACGGAATGAACAGTCTAATGAGTACACAGTATGGTTTGAGAGTAAATCGGAGAAAGACGAAGGTAATGGGAAGTAGTAGAAATGAGAACAGCGAGAAACTTAACATCAGGATTGATAGTCACGAAGTCAATGAAGTTAAGGAATTCTGCTACCTAGGCAGTAAAATAACCAATGACGGACGGAGCAAGGAGGACATCAAAAGCAGACTCGCTATGGCAAAAAAGGCATTTCTGGCAAAGAGAAGTCTACTAATATCAAATACCGGCCTTAATTTGAGGAAGAAATTTCTGAGGATGTACGTCTGGAGTACAGCATTGTATGGTAGTGAAACATTAACTGTGGGAAAACCGGAACAGAAGAGAATCGAAGAATTTGAGATGTGATGCTATAGACGAATGTTGAAAATTAGGTGACTGATAAGGTAAGGAACGAGGAGGTTCTACGCAGAATCGGAGAGGAAAGGAATATGTGGAAAACACTGATAAGGAGAAGGGATAGGATGATAGGACATCTGCTAAGACATGAGGGAATGACTTCCATTGTACTAGAGGGAGCTGTAGAGGGCAAAAATTGTAGAGGAAGACAGAGATTGGAATACGTCAAGCAAATAATTGAGGATGTAGGTTGCAAGTGCTACTCTGAGACGAACAGGTTAGCACAGGAAAGAAATTCGTGGCGGGCCGCATCAAACCAGTCAGTAGACTGATATCCAAAAAAAATAAAGTTATAAGCATAACGTAGAATATAGGGTAGTCCCATCATGGGATTTTAGGAAAAGGAAGTCTTACATATAGCCCTGTTCTCAGGTTAAGTATGTCACGATACTACATGGTGTGGACCGTGGCCAATCTACTGATTGTCACTAAAGCAGAAGCCAGCATTGGAAGGAGGAGTCTGTTCGCGAAGCAAGAAGATGTGGTGACCACCAATGACCGCTGGATGATACAGGTGGTATTTAACGCATGGAAAATGTGAATCGAGGTGAGACGAATAGAGGAAGCATTCACAAGTTTCTGGCAGGGTGCTGAGTGTCATAGACTGGCTAAAGGAGTTACAGGAGTGTGTATGAGGATGCACAGGACTTACGAGAAGTTGATACAGGAGATGATGAAGATCCTGGGTATTATACCGCATACAAGAACTAGAAAACTTTGAATCTATGCAAGGACGATTTCTGAAAACCCTGATGCTGAGGAGGACATCAGGAGAACGAACGCAAGTTTGTAGAAAAATCTTTTGCCCAATATTCGGTTATTACCCCAGATAATCGAGGAAGTTATAAACTATGCAAAAACTGTGAAAAAATCAGGTAACAAGAAATTCTGAGGTAACATACCGAGGCAGAACTACTGAACAGGGAAGTAGTAGTGACAAACTGGCTGACGTCCATGGAGAAATAGCGAGTAGAATGAAAGCAGAGAGGTGTCGAAATTGCGAGAAGCTGAGCAACAAGCTGTGTGAGGACAACTGGAACATCAGAACGAACGCAAGTTTGTAGAAAAATCTTTTGCCCAATATTCGGTTATTACCCCCAGATAATCGAGGAAGTAATAAACTACGCAAAAACTGTGAAAAAAAAAATCAGGTAACCAGAAATTCAGAGGTAGCATCCCGAGGCAGAACTACTGAAGAGGGAAGTAGTGGTGACAAACTGGCTGAAAACCATGGAGAAATAGCGAGTAGAAAGAAAGCAGAGAGGTGTCGAAATTGCGAGAAGCTAAGCAGCAAGCTACTATTTTTGAAGTGTACAATAGGTACGACTGTATTTATTCCATTGAACCGTTGCTGTATTAATACAACAGTCTAGTTGGTTGTTACATTAAGTATACATTATTCAGATTGTATACAATGTGGCCACAAAGTGCAATTCATTGCCACTTCGCCATTTAAGACAGATACGACAGTCAAAACTTGGTTGTCTAATGTAAATGCTTCAAATATTTACATAAATTATAGAAATCTACTATTTTTAATAGGACATACACTTAAAATTGTGAAAGCAGAGTAGAATTTATAACCAATTCATATGGTTGCACTGTGTGTGTCAGCACAAAATGTCAAACGACTGTTTCTGTAAGTCACATTCACTGTGATTTATTGTATGACTTTTTTTATAATCAAATTTAGAGGTACAAATTTTTCGCTTTGTGTTTTTTTCCTTTCATTTCCTTTGTAATACGATACTTTGCTAATGAGACAAATTTCGAAATATTCTTTTAATGCTGCATGTTCACGCATGAGATGAAATTTTAAGATGAGGCTGAGGTGGAAAGAAATTCTAAATTAACTGTGATATATAAACCATAGAGATGATGATGATAATCAGGCAGGCGTGGAAATATTATACGAATTTTTTTAAGAAATTTTATAATGAGGCAAGTGTGGAAAGATAGAGAGCTGTCGATAGGACAAATGTGTAAACATTTTATGCACACTTGTGACATGAAATTTAAAGATGAGGCAGTACAGTATTCACGGAAGTGGAACATTATGTGGTGTGTGCGTGTGTGTGTGTGTGTGTGTGTGTGTGTGTGTGTGTGTGTGCGTTCATATATAATTATGTTTGAAGGTTTCGCCATTTTAAGTAAATATATTTGATCATGGGGCCTATTCGAGGGAAGCTTGCATAACTTTTTCCAGAAATAAGGCACATCTTCAATCTTGGCGCAAATGAAGCATCCATAATTTCACAGTTACAATCTGAGTGGCTTTCTATTTTTAACACCACAAGTGATTGTGGGGGAGAGGGGAGTGGGGAGGGGATACGAGGGAGGTTGAGATTAGGAGATACAAAGCACAGATTTTTCCACCACCTTGCATCTTTTCAGTTTTCACTATCCACCTTCTAGCGTTTCGTAATTTGACACCAATGCCATCTTGGACTTTCCGGTGGCTGCAGTGCTGACTAGGAGCAGAAACTTGAAACGTTGGTCAAAGCCTTCATAGATAAACTACTAACTGGCTTAATTCATGACTTTTCTTTATTAGTTATTCCATGTACACTGATAACAAACATGTTCACTAGTTTGTTGGCCCATTTATCGAACGAAATAGAGCAGCAATTCAGGGTGACTTGGATTCGAAATTTCTTAAAGATTTCGTAGGTATTTGACACCAGGAGTCTACGCACAGTTCACTCAAGACAAGTTAATTAAGGGCTGGTTGTTAGTTCGTGCTGAGCTGGCACCCACTACCTTCTCAGATGAGATTCATCGGATTCAGGTCTGGTGAATTTCCTAACTACGATATCAGCGTGAGGTACTATCACTCTCCTCAAACCACTTTAGCGTGACTGCTGCCTTGTGACACCAACTCTTTATGTCAGTACACCTTCCCATTTGTGGCCTTTATCGTCACTAGAATAAGTTTCCATTCGTCTCCGCTCAGCTCATATACTTTTCCAGGTATGGCAAGCGGTGAGGCTCTACTTTTCGATATAAACTTCTTGTATGTTTCCAGAATGAGATTTTTCACTCTGCAGCGGAGTGGCGCTGATATGAAACTTCCTGGCAGATTAAAACTGTGTGCCGGACCGAGACTCGAACTCGGGACCTTTGCCTTTGTCTGACGCAGCTTTCCATGTAGGTATATCATGTGCAAGTCCCTTCCTCTCTACTTAACTATTGCTCCCTACTATTACCTGAACGTGTTTACTTGTTCAAGGTTAGGTCATCCTGTATAATTTTCACTCCGCCCCCCTCCCCTCCCCCCCCCCCACACCCGCGTTCTCTCCATTGCTAAATCAGGTACCCCTTGACGCCTCAGAATGTATTGTACAAAGATATCGTCTCATTCAATGAAGCACGTTTCCCTCCAAATCGATTCACTACCTCTTCATTAATCAATCCACTGTTCAAATCGTCAGCATTTTTCGTAATACTACATCTCACAATTTTCTATTCTCTTCCCGCCTCTACTGGTTATCGTTGACTTTTCACTTTCATATAAAACAAATTTTTCTTTTACTTTCCTATTTCCACTTTACATTTTCCATCTTCTTTTCGTCGATCACTATCAGTTCTTTTGCTGCCTAAATAAAAATACTCATCTATTACTTTGTCTCATTTCCTAGTCTAAGTGTGTGAGCATCAGTTCATTTAAAACGAGTAACTTGTGTTACTCTTGTCGTACTTGTGCTGACATTCTTTCATAACCTAGTTTGCAAGACGCGATCTATTATGTGTAACTGCTCTTTCAAGTCACTTGCTGTCCGTGTCTAGATAACAGTGTCATCGGCGAGCATCAAAGATTTTATATATTCTCCCTGAACTTAAATTCCTTTTCCAAATTTTCTGGGTTCCTTTACTGCTTGCAAAATATATACTTTTGTTAGTCCCTTTTCAACCAACGATCCCTTTCATGTGCTTCGACTCTTGTAACTGCATTCTTTTTTTATGTTGTCTATGGCTGTCGTTCCCCCTATTTTGTCCCTAACAACATCAGAATTTCAAAGAATATGTTCCAGTCAGAAACGTCGAAAGCTGTTTTTTAATCTACAAATACTACAAATGAATCTTTACCATTCTTCAGTCTATCTTCTAACATAGATCGTAACATCAACACTACCTTGTGTGTCCATACATTTCTCCGAAACGAATGATAAACCTGTCCTAGGTCAGCTGCTGTCAATCGTCCGAATCATCGGTAGGTAATTCTGTTAACACTGTCAAAACATAACTTGTTAAACTGATGGTTCTTTAATAGTTGCGTGGTAGGACGTTGGGTTTATGTCCATCTTGGCAATGATAACCTATTCACTATGCCGTTCAACTGCATTCCTATTTAATTTTCGCTCTTACTTCTACTCTTACTTTACTCAAATTTTTTCCGTTGTTAACACGGGACTTAGCTCACTAGAAATCGTTTCTTCCCCGCAGTTCCGTAATTTTCACTGGGTCAAACTTAAACGTATGTATTTCCGCTTACGTTCTGTAGGTTGTTTTGAGATGAATACATAAACCGATATGTTGGCCCTTTCGGCTTATTGTCGTCCGTTTGGGTTAATGGCACACTTCAGGAACCTTGGGGCCATATCTTCCGCTTACTCGGCGGTCCGCTAATTGTGCCATTTACTCATAGGCCAGGTATATTCGGTCCTGTCCATTTTGCAACTTTAACGTGATGATACACCATATTTAAGCTGATGATGTGGCTTTTAGTCTACGAAACCGGTCGTTAAATAAATTATTTACAAGAGCAGCCAAGCGGTTATTATTCAAGATCATCATGAGTAGTTCCGTAAAATACCCGTTGGTGTATTACTTTCCCTCGTGGCTATTTTGCCCAGGTGTATGTTCTGTATATCGGCTTTTGACCTATAACTGGCCCATATTGTCTAATGATCTAACGACGGATCAAGTATTTATGAAGACAGTTATCCACGAAAGTATAGAAAACGCTGTTGCCCCTCTTCAGGCACTACGTATCTGTCTGATTTCTTCACATGTGCCTCAGATGTAACTGCACTTGCGGAACGACTGTCTGTATCAGTGAGACACGTAGGCCACCCTGTAGGGTCAGCATTAAAAATTGCAGAGGACTTTTGAGGAATTTGTATTTATTGTGTTATAATAAAAATACTATAACCTTATGACTTTTGTAGTTGTTATAGTAGTACTCATTATAAATTAGCGTCATCATTTGTTAATAATGACCAGGAGAGGTGATAACATTTTATCGACTGTACCTGAAAACTAACGTCGCTTTTCCCTTTGCGACTATGCATAAAATATTGTTCGGTTCGTTAAAACTTTGAAATGGAGCCTCGCATACATTAACAGATTTCCATTAGGCCCCGTCAGGCTCAAAGAGAAGCGAAAGGAAGAAGGGGGATGGGTTGAGATGAAGGGATAGGGGGAGTTAGCTGCTTTGCCTGATTATCAATGTATCAAGTTTAAAGTACATAGTAGTACATCAACAGTCACGAGGGCATACTATTCAAACGAAAAAGGAAAATTTAGGTAATGTAAAAAGGAAAATTAAAATAATGAAAATGTTGACATTATTTATTAGTGTTGATAATACCGAACATTAGGTTACTTTTTGCTATCACTTGCGAAATTTAAGACACGACAACTGCAGTATTCTTTACGCTAAACAACCTGCTGTCTCCATCAGAGATTGATAAATATATGACTAAATAATATACCGCTTCAATTTCCTTAAAACAAATCGCAAATTATTGTTGTTTTCCAAATAAGCATCATAAATCACGTTAATGAAACTGCCCTACGACAAGTATATTTCACAAAAAATACAGTTTGTACCTTAGTACAATCGACTGTATTAATTTTAAATAAAAAAACTAAATCAATAGCTTGAATAGTATGACTTGAGATAACCTTCTCCCGGAGAACATAGCTAAAATTTTTTCAGTAAACGTTATTCCTGGATTGCGTAGTAGTTTTTCTGAAAGAGCTTCCATGCACAATGGTTACCTGGACCGCTCAGATAAACTCATCTCTAGATACGGCAGAGAGAAAACCACAAAGTCCCTTCAAAGAACCAAGAAGAGTGCAGTCGACATGAGAAATGAGTGCAGAAGAATCAAAAGCTGTGTAATTTCATTGACATATATTGCTGCTCATGGGGTATTTTGGTTGCATTATTCGTCTCAGTAACATAAAATGCACCGTTAAAAAAGTCATATTAAGACACCAAAATGAGATTAGTACAACACTAACCACGCTACTTCAACAACAAGAGTAACAGCACATTTTAATTCAGTATGTCAGTAGACCTATTCTGGCACGTTTTCATGGTCCAGATGTGTAGCAGATCAGATACAGCTTGAATGGCACCCCGTAATGGAAGTTATAGTGAAAGCTGAAGAGAAAAAATGTAACTCCACATATTACGATGGGTTAAAGCTATTGGCAGTGTGTTTGCTTATCTAAAAGACTCAGGAACAAGACTGTCGGTTCCGAATGAAACCGAACTGAAATGGAGATACGTATACAACTCACTCATCTATGACAGTAGTTTTGATATGGAATCATCAATCATAAAAAGGACTTAAGTTGTTGCTAAATTTCCTGGCCTTAAATATTTACTCTGGCTGAATAATTTATCTTGCTGTAATGGACAAACACTGGGAAACAAGTTAATTACAACAGTGGCATATACTAGGGATATTAGGAAAGTAAGTTCCGGTCTTTCAAGAAATGGAAACCACTGTGAAAATCTAATAAAGCTTTGAACATATGTGTTCGACAGTGTCTCTAGTATGCCTGTCGGTCACATCACTTCGCTCTTTTCAGTTCTGAGCGCATGGTGAACGCATAAAGATGCGTAGAAAATAGTGTCTCCCGCCAAGTATGAGGACCTGGTGAGAGATTTCACCCGGTGTTATGCAGCCCACATTACAGAACTGTCATACGGTTCCTACTTCGTGACAATTCTCGGTCGCAATCTGCAGGGGCACTGAAAATGCTCCTGTAGCGTTTACGATGGGAAGTGTTCGATCACCCGCACTACAGCCCGTAATTAGCTCCCTCTGTGTTTCATCTACGTTCACATTAACTACTGGCTACGAAGACAACATTTTCGCGCTGACAATGAACTGTAAATGAGCGTAGAGAATTTGCGGGAAGCACAGGCGGCTGCCTTCTATGACTAGGGTAGTGGAAAGTTGGTACAACGCTACGACAAATGACTAAGTCGGAATGGTGACTATGTAGAGCAGTGGCTGGAAGCTGTAGCTAACTGTCGCAGATCAAATATTTCGATTTTGAAAGTGGTTTCCATATTGCAATCAATCGGAACTTACTTTCCGAATAGCCCTAGCAAAATCTTCAGTTGCGTATACAAGCTGATTACGTAATTTTGTATTGTGATTACTAACGCAAATATTCCCTGAGATTACTGAATTTAGATTGCCTGACTTACTTCGCTCAGTAATTTTGGCAAAACACTCTTAATACAACAAAATTTATCTAACTTTAAAATGGCTTTGAACAGGACGTTACACACGCAACGAAGCACACTAAAATTTACTATTTTATTTTTGCACTGCCTAGCAAGAAAAGGGAAGCATTCAGAAGCTGTGGTTAGATATCAATTTATCTTTGTACACGTACAACCATCGGCTGGTAGGTAAATGATTAGAGCTGCAGTAATGTTCATGTTTAGTGCAGTTACCAGGCCTCTTAGGGTTGCCACCTTTTTTTGAGTGACTAAAGTTTGTTACTTATTACAGGTTGGCAAAATGTTTATCATATCAAAATAAAGTATTATTTATTTTGGCTAATTATTTTGTTTAAAATATACATAATTTTACCTTTTTACCAAAATTTACACTCGTCAGCAGCTTCATAGCATCTTTACAATTTATATCTAACTTAAGAAAATACTTAATTAAATGTAGATACGAAGAAAATAATTAAATGTAGATATGCTTAGTTTCCTTCATCCCACCACTTAATACTCGACACTGAAAAAACTCTCTTTGAGAATGCTGAAGAGGTGGGAATCACACTGGAAATGAAATTAATTTGTACAAATTTATAAAATAATCATATTTATTGTTAAATATTTTTTGCCATTTATGTGTCACGGATACTTCTGCAATACCTTTGGGTGTTATATTTGATCACATTATTTGTTTAATAACGCAATTTCTTCAAAATTTTGGTTAATTATTTTCTTTAAAATATACATATTTTTACCTTTTTACCAAAATTCAAGACTCTTTAGCAGCTTTATAGCATCTTTCCAATTTATGTTTAATATAAGTAAATACTTAATTAAATGCAGATACGCTTTTTTGTTCCCTTCGTCCCTCCACTTAATACTCAACACTGAAAAATGTCTCTTTGTGAATGCTGATGGGGCGGGAATCAACAGTGGAAATGAAATTATTTTGTACAAATTTATAAAATCATCATAATTTTTATTGTTAAATATTTTTTTGCCGTTTCTGTGTCACGGATAGTTCTGCAAAACCTTTGGGTGCTATATTTGATCACATTATTTGTTATGAAATTTCTCCAAATGACCATCCGTATTTAAATTGAGATTTTGCAGATTTAAATTTTTAACTACATTAACAGAATTGTTAGTTTCAACACAGCTTTTTTAAATTTATATTGCTTAATATAAATAGTGTGGAGACTCGATATCCCGGACTTCGGTTTACGGGTTCGCGACTATCCGAGTTGTCAACCGCAGGAAAGTATCTTTGTTGTCTAGTCGTGCATGCACGGAACTGTCACGCTGTCACTACTCGCCCGCGCCCCGCGCCATGTCTGCCCGTGGCATTTCGTTACTGTTTGAGTTAGAAAGCGCGTGTTTCATTACTGTTTGAGTTAGAAAGTTGCCAATAGCTACTACGCTGCGCTATATTACGTTTGCGCTCAAAAGAGTGGTGTTATCGCTTAAAGACAAATAAACGTTACTAAAACAGGCCGTACGTTATCCGGTATGTATGGTGTAGGTACTTCTACGGCAACCGATATTATGGAGAATATTTTTCAGTACACCTACGAATTTGATGGTCTACGCGGAAGTAAACACTCAAATGTGATGAAAAAACCGAAAAAAGATCTTTTAGAAGAAGCTTTGTATGTTTGATTTTTACAAAAACGGTTCCTCTGTGAAAAGACATTACATTTAAATAAAAAATTAAGTAGTGATGAATCGTTTACAGTGAGTGACAGATGGCTGTACATATTTAGATCTCATCGTGAAATTCGCGAATTAGAAATATGAGGCGAAGAATGTCTGCTGATATAGATGTAGCAAGTTCTCTTAAAGATTGTTTTAAGAAGAACTGAATGAAAAGACTATAATTTGGACTTTATTTACAACATTGATGAAGCAGGACTAAATTGTAAATCGTCAAAATCTTTAGCTTCTCGTCGAGAGAGTTCAGCTCCAGGATATAAAATTAGTAAAGCCTGTGTTACTTATCAGACAATCAATAAGTCAGAGATTCATTAAAAATATCAGGGTTCCCTTAATTTATAAAAACCAAAAAAGGGCGTTGAATAACACCGATATTCATTCACTGATATGAAAATACGTCTACCCATGAAGTAACAAATTTTCAAAACAAAATTGGCAAACAAGGAAAAGTCCTATTTTCATTGGATAGTTTGCCACCCAGTCCTGTGGATGAACTGTTAGAGAGAGAAAATGGAATATCTATATCAAAATTTTTACCTTCTAACACGCCATCCTTGCTATTAGCAATGGATGAAAGTGTTACTAGAACATAAAAATTGCTTTATAGAAAGCAACTTTTGCATAGATTGTTATCTGTTGATGACGCTAAAGTAGAAGTAGTTATATCATTTTTCAAAGCGAATGAATTTAAAGAAATGGTGTTACTTGGTTGTAATTGCTTGGGATTTGACCGAAAGGAAGACTGAACAAAGCTTGGAACACAATAATAAAAAGAGAGCACGAAATTTCAATAACGAATATGGACGATTCTGTTTTGGAAGACATCAATGAGCTATTGACAAACATACAAATTTTCCAGGAATGTGATACTAATGATACAAAGGAGTGGTTCAACTTCGTCAGTATTGATCCAGGTTTTCATATCATGACAGACGAGGAAACTGTTGAAACTATATTACAGATTAACAAACAGCGGGAAATACAGGACCATTGCAAGCACTATCGTTTCAAATCCTAAATCAGCTTCCAAATGGTTCGAAAAACACAGTGTGGTACCATACGTTTACTACAGTTAAAACAAATTCGAAATGTAGAAGCAATGAAAAGACAAAAAATTACATTAGATGACAATTACCAAATATTTTAAACAAAATTACACTATGCTACTTTTCTTAGGTGTTTCATATTTAAAGTTGAAGGATTTTATTAAATTTAAGAAAACCTGTATATATACACGAAAATATCTCTCTAATCTCTTAATAAATACTGATTTCAGCTGTTTTTGATAATGTAACGTATCTCTTTATTAATGTAGTCAGGTTGGCTTATGGAAAGTATTCTGTTACGCAGGCTGGTACATTAATATGTGAATTTAAATTGAGGTTTTACAACAGAAGATATCTCGGGTTGCCACCTGAATTGACATATCAATTAAGTACTCTGAATATTTGCATGGAAAGAAAAAGACATTAGTGGATAGGCCTCAGTTCAGGAAAAATTAATGAAATTTTTATGTCCCTGATAATTCATTAAGTAAATTAGATTAGGAAAACGTCTTAAATATACTAAACAATCATAAAAGACATGTGAGTTAGGCTGGCCTGGAAGAGCTTCGGTAGGGACTTGTATAATGTATAAAAATACAATTAATTTGGGGAGAGAGAAAAGTATGATGACAGTATCGCACTAAGCAGAGCCTGTAGATTGGTATTGTTTTTTTTTTTTCCTTTACACAAACACCAGGGCATGAAGATAGGTACTGCTTTCAATCTTCTGCAACATAAACTCGAAATGGTTAGTCTTGAAAGTTCTCTTCCTACGAATGATAATTACCTTTTCTTTCTCATAGGACGACAATGCCACTGACAATTCCGCGATCGTCTTCTTGAGGATTATTCCCATGCATCCGCAATGGTTCATGATGTGCATATAGGGGAACAGGTGTACTTGAAGCTCGTAGAAATAAAATACTTTTCTTTCACGAACTATCCACTTTTAGGTTATCAGACACACAGAGAACAAATATATGTCTCTAGAACACCATAAACGAGAACAGAAGGGCTATGTTACAAGATTAAAACAAGAGAGGCTGTAACAAGCTGTTGTAAAAAATCTGAAGGTACATAGTTTTTTATTTTTCCATCGCCCTCTCAGATTACATTATCGCGATGTAATACGAATTAATATATCGCTGGGGCGTTCAACTGGCGCCTGTATCAATTATTACATCTCGTCTGTCTATGCAGATAAACCTTATAGGTACTTACACAATAAATAGCAGATAAGCTACTTAACATCAGGAATGGCTTTTACTACACATATATTTCATGATTAATTCTTTGAATGGAAACACAAGAAAAAACGCTTATTTAATAGAAAAACCTTAATCTACCATGCAGCGTTGGACTGCATATTGCCAGTGAAACGGACTGAAAAACATCCATGAACAGAATAAACATTTTGGAAATCTGGAGTGCCATGGTAAAGATAGCATGTACATGCACGCATTCAGACTAACCATTCATCACAGCGAAACCAGTTGTTCAATAATTTAATAAAGGAAACAAGATATAAACTGGGTTACAGAAAGACTAGCCACGATGGTCGGATATTTTAACAGAAAAATGATTCCAAAAATTATAAAAAATTACGAGTGGCTGGAATAAATTAAGAACAGTGAATAGTAACTGCGCCCTGTGAACAATTCTTCAGAAAGATGGGGGAGACCGAAAATCACAAGTAACTATGTGGCTACCCACAGCGAAGAAAAATATATAAAATGTAAAATATCACGACAAGAAAGATCATGAAATCAAATAATAAGGCATGAAAATTTATTTACGCAAGGAAACTGCTTCATTTTCTGGCACAGAATACTAAAGCACAATGTTAAGAACAAACAAGTGGTATGGCTGCCATCAACCATGCACAAAGAAAAACTCACTCAAATCTGCACCTTTATTTATTTATTTATTTTCTAAATATGATTGTCGAATGTTAGAACCGCTCACAATGTTAGAACCACACATACTGCTCATAATCAGGTACATGATTTATTCAGGCATCTAGTCACTCTCGTAGATCCACTTGGGCTTGTGCACCACAATCACAAATTTACAGAGCACAAAGAAAGCACTGCTGTAATTTGCAAAAATCACGAAGTATTCTCAGTTCCTGCCTACGCAAGGTATCCCGCACAAGGCCGCACGTACGGAAACAGAGCGCTCGTGATAGATAAATAATTTAGGTTGTAATTAATTGTAGTTGAACACTTTTAACTAATTAAATACGTTCTTTAGTGTACTCTTCAAGCTCACCATTAAAAGTTTTTCTTTTATTTGCATAGTGTTCCAGTAATCGCGAAAAGTTCGTTTGTTTACTCACTGCTGCTTAGGCCTAATTTTTCGAGTGTGCATATTTAGCGTTATACCACAAATTTAAGTGCATTTCGTAATGTTTTACTTTCATATTAGTTTCCAAAAAAAATTTCGTGTCCTTTTGCATCTGTATTTAGTATATTACCTTTATCACTTAGTAAATCTCTTAACTAATTTTCAAACTACCGTGGATACTAAGTGTGTGAGCTGCAGTAGGAAAGTTAGCTCAGGGGTTTTGTGCAACTGTAGTGACAGGTGGTTTCATTGGGGAAATTGTAACGGCGTGGGAATTGGGGAAGCAAACGAGACTGTTCCATTCTTTTGAAGGGTTTGCTCAAGAGATAGGATTATAGCTGAACAGGAGGAGAAAATTAGAGCGATGATTTGGACAGAGCGATGGAGGAACTGAAGAGGTTAAATGGGGAGGAGGGTAAACAACGATGGGAAGTGGTAGCTGAGAACAGGGGCCACAGAAAGAGGACAGTGTCTGACAGTGTCCCAATTGGCACAACCAATAGATTTGCTTTGCTACCACACGTAAGTAAGGAAGAGGCTCCAGTAGGAGTAGATGCAGTTAAGATGGAACAGAATCTCACTAGGAAACCAACTGTTTCAAAAAATGTAGAAAGTAAGAGGAAAGTTCTGTTGCTAGGTAGCAGCCATGGAAGAGGTGTGGGCCAGATTTTACAGGAAAAATTAGATGACAGGTACCAGGTCACAAACTTTTTCAAGCCAAGTGCATCTCTTAGCCCGGTGGTAGAGGATATAGGTTCTTTGTGCAAGGGTTTCACAAAGCAGGATCATGTGATGGTAGTGGGTGGAGTGGGAAACAGTATTGATAGGGATCAGGGCTACAGTATTGAGTGTGACCTGGTGAAAATAGCCTCGGTAATGACCCATACCAATGTTGGGCTGGTGCCTGCTTTCGTGCAGCATGATCAGCCCCAGTTAAACCGCTCTGTCAGGAGGGTAAATATGGAGTTGGATCAGTTGCGTAGGGCAGTCACTCTGTCAGACATGGATTGGATCCTGTCGAGGCTATTGATAGGGGGGATTTCACAAGGCATGGCCTATATTTCAATAGGAAAGGGGAATGGTGAACTGGCAGAGTTGTTAGCGAAATCCATAAGCGGGGACACTAGTACTCATGGATGTACCTCTTTTTTAGACTAATATCAGTGTCCAATGAGAAGTTCAGGCAGGCAGGTGCTAAAGAGGTCCAAAAGTCACAAAAATCTCACAACAGGAAAGTAAATAATAATTTTACTATATTTAACCAAAATATTGGTGGATTAAAGGAAAAAGTAGATTCTCACAAGAGTAAAGTAAAAAATAATGTTACTATTTTTCACCAAAATATTCCGGGATTGAAGAATAAAGTAGATGAGCTCCTGGTTTGTTTAGATGACATTGAATCTGATAATGTAATAGATATACTATGCCTCTCTGAGCATCACATTGTGTCTGATATGGATAATGTAAATATCAGTGGTTATAAACTAGCTGCACATATGAGTAGAGAGAATAAGGTGGGAGAAGGAGTTGCCATATATGTCAAAAGTCATCACTGTGTAGAAAGCTTAGATAGAAAAAAACTTTGTCTAGAGCAACATATAGAAGCATGTGCCTGTCAAACTGAAGGAGGCCTCTTTTATAACTGTAGCAGTATAGACGTCCCCTTCAGGAAACTTTCATTTATTCCTGGATAACTTGGGTGCCTTGTTGTGCCATCTGTCAGATAGGGGAAAGCAAGTTATTATTTGTGGGGACTTCAATGTTGATTCACTGAAAGAGCGTAATAGAAAGAATAACCTGGAAGTCTTGCTCGGTTCTTTCAATTTTTCATCTGTCATTAATTTTCCTACTCGAGTAGTAAAGGACAGCAGCACATTGATAGATAACACTTTTATAGACCAAGATAGGTTTAAAAACATAAATTCTTGTCATGTTGGGAATGGGCTTTCTGATCATGATGCTCAGCTAGTTAAAATATATGACATAGCTCCATTCAGCAATTCAAAACTACCCTCCAAAGTTGTGCGTTCAATTAATGACTCAACAATTAGAAATTTCAGTGAAAATCTTCAGCAGTTAGACTGGGATGAGGTGTACAAGGAACCCGATGCTAATTTAAAAATGGTTCAAATGGCTCTGAGCACTATGGGACTCAACTGCTGAGGTCATTAGTCCCCTAGAACTTAGAACTAGTTAAACCTAACTAACCTAAGGACGTCACAAACATCCATGCCCGAGGCAGGATTCGAACCTGCGACCGTAGCGGTCTTGCGGTTCCAGACTGCAGCGCCTTTAACTGCACGGCCACTTCGGCTGGCCTAATTTAAAATATAACTTACTTCATGATACCCATGTAAGAGAATTTGAAAATTGTTTCCCCAAGAAAGTAGTTAAATCTAATTATAAGAAACCGTGCAAAAAACCTTGGCTTACGAAAGGAATAAAAATATCTTGTAACCACAAAAGGGAACTGTATCTAAAAAACAAGAAAGACTAATGACCCAGAAACAGCGAAATATTATAAAAACTACTGTGCGACGTTAAGAAAGGTTATTAAAAAGTCCAGAAGCATGTGCATCATGTCTGAGATTAAAACCTCTGATAGCAAAATCAAAATAATTTGGAATATTATTACACGGGAGACAGTGCAACCAGGTGTACAGGATGACAGCATCACCATCAAAGCGAATGGAAGATTGATAAACAACAAGCCAGAAGTCGTAAACATTTTGAATAATCATTTGTTAAATGTTGTAGAGAAAATAGGATCTAAATGTTCATTAGAAGAAGCAAGGCAGTTAAGGAAGAGGCCTTACCCACACCATTTGATAGAATTGAAATTACACCCACCTCTACTTCTGAAATTAGGAAGATAATAAACTCTCTCAAGAATAAAAGCTCACATGGAATTGATGGCATTTCCAGCAGGATAATAAAAGCTTGTTCCCAAGAAATAAGTGGGATTCTTAGTCACATATGTAATAGCTCTCTTAAGCAGGATATTTTCCCAGAAATACTAAAGTATGCCGTTATTAAGCCACTGCATAAAAAAAGGGATACGTCTGTTGTCAACAACTACCACCCAATCTCTCTTCTGACTCCTTATCCAAAATTCTTGAAAAAGTAATGTGTTGTAGAGTAGCTTCACACCTTTGTAAAAATAAAGTTTTAACAAGATATCAATTTGGTTTCCAGAAGGGTTTTTCAACGGAAAATGCTATATATACTTTCACTAATGAAATATAAAATGCTCTGAGTAACTGGAAGTCACCCATTGGGACTTTTTGAGATCTATCTAAGGCTTTTGATTGTGTAAATCATGGAATAATTCTAGATAAGCTCACGTGCTGTGGTATGAATGGGACAGTGCTCAAATTGTTTAAGTCATACCTAACTGGAAGAGTGCAGAAAGATGAAATAAGCAGTTCACATAATATGCAAAAAATGGTGATTTCTCAAACTGGGGAACAATCAAGAATGGGGTGCTGCAAGGTTTGGTCTTGGGTCCTCTGCTGTTCTTAATATATATTAATGACTTGCCATTCTATATTCAAGAAGATGCAAAGCTGTTACTTTTTGCCAATGATACAAGTATAGCTATCACACCCAACAGACACGAATTAACTTGTGAAATTGTAAACGATGTTTCTCAGAAAATCATTAAATGATTCTCTGCAAATGGGATCTCATTAAACTTTGACAAAGCACAGTATATACAGTTCCACACAGTAAGTGGAATGACACCATTAATAAATATAGACTTCGATCAGAAATCGGTAGCTAAGGTAGAATATTCAAAATTTCTAGGTGTACGATTGATGAGGGGTTGAACTAGAAAAAACACTCTGAGGATCTGCTGAAACGTTTGAGTTCAGCTACTCACACTATTACGGTCATTGCAAATTTTGGCGATATACCACGCCTATTTTCATTCTCTGCTTTCGTATGGCATCATATTGTGGGGTAACTCATCATTGAGTAAAAGAGTGTTCATTGCACAAAAGCGTGCGACCAGAATAATTGCTGGAGCTCATCCAAGATCATCCTGCAGACACTTATTTAAAGAGCTAGAGATCTTCACTGTAGCCTCACAATATATACAGGGTGTTACAAAAAGGTACGGCCAAACCTTCAGGAAACATTCCTCACACACAAATAAAGAAAAGATGTTATGTGGACATGTGGCCGGAAACGCTTAATTTCCATGTTAGAGCTCATTTTAGTTTCGTCCACCTACGCTCAATGGAGCACGTCATCATGATTTCATACGGGATACTCTACCTGTGCTGCTAGAACATGTGCCTTTACAAGTACGACACAACATGTGGTTCATGCACGATGGAGCTCCTGCACATTTCAGTCGAACTGTTCATACGCTTCTCAACAACAGATTCGGTGACCGATGGATTGGTAGAGGCGGACCAATTCCATGGCCTCCACGCTCTCCTGACCTCAACCCTCTTGACTTTCATTTATGGGGGCATTTGAAAGCTCTTGTTTACGCAACCCCGGTGCCGAATGTAGAGATTCTTCGTGCTCGTATTGTGGACGGCTGTGATACAATACGCCATTCTCCAGGGCTGCATCAGCGCATCAGGGATTCCATGCGACGGAGGGTGGATGCATGTATCCTCGCTAACGGAGGACATTTTGAACATTTCCTGTAACAAAGTGTTTGAAGTCACGCTGGTACGTTCTGTTGCTGTGTGTTTCCATTCCATGATTAATGTGATTTGAAGAGAAGTAATAAAATGAGCTCTAACATGGAAAGTAAGCGTTTCCGGACACATGTCCACATAACATATTTTCTTTCTTTGTGTGTGAGGAATGTTTCCTGAAAGTTTGGCTGTACCTTTTTGTAACACCCTGTATATTCACTTATGAAATGTGTTATTAACAATCTGAACGAATTCAAAAGCAATATCAGTGTACATGCCTACAACACTAGGAGAAAGGATGACCTTCACTACTCAAGATTAAATATAACTTTGTCTAAGAAGGGGGTAAATTATGCTGCCACAAAAATCTTTGGCCACTTACCTAATAGCATAAAAATTCTGACAGATAGCCATATAGCATTTAAAAGGAAATTAAAAGAATTTCTGAATGGCAATTCCTTCTAGTCATTAGATGAATTTTTGGATATAGTAAGTGGGTAATTTCACCAACCCCCACAAAAAAATATGAAGTGTCGTAATTTTTTGTGTAATGTAATATCTTGTATAGACACCTTTTATTAACCTCACACGTTCCACATCATTACGAAGTGTCGTATTCATGATCTATGGAACAAGTACTAATCTAATCTAATCTCTAACAGCTGAAACCTGGTAAGAAATGAATGAAAAACTAATTTAAGCTGAAAGTTGCACATTCACAAAATTGCAACACTAAGGACGATTCCCAAAGCAGTGAGGTTGCTCGCTACTCACCCACTGTCCCTACCCGGAGCCGGAAGTTGACACACAGACAATATACATATTCCACCTGTGCCAACTTAACAAAAACGACGGATAATCACTCGCTGGTGTCCCTGTGGCCCTGAAGAGTTCCTGTTTGCTACACACAAAAGTTGGGTGACTTATCCCTGCATTCAGAGAAACTTACCCTGCCAGAGACATATAAAAACTTTAACAGACGGCAAACACGATTCCCAGTAGGCAGCCAGAGGGGTGAAACAAGGAAAACAAAGAGTGATATCGCAATTATATGATTATTTGCCTTTCTGTTTCTATTAAACTCTTAATATGCATCTAGCTAATGTGGAAGATGATTTAGATATGAAATAGGTTCATATACGGTTTTTTAGTATTGAAATATCACTATGGCTGCCAGATACATCATCTAGCTGATCACCTTTCTATCACTCTGAATTTATAGGAGCACCGACACGTAAGCGATGCCGTCCAGAAATATAAAAGTGGGTATCAACCCAGAAAGTCAATGAAGCGACTTGTATAGGTACGCTTCATAACGCCCTTTCCCGGGAGAGAAAAATGAGCTGGGTGTGGCCTTGTCATGGAAGCATATTACCAAGCACTTTTCTACTAATGAACAACGACATAACCAATGAATCAAAAGAAAAGATAAGAAATTTTTTAAGCAGACTGAACATATCCAACACTCCAAAACTCATTTATATTATAATTAATCTCTAGTGTCGAAATTCTATATTTATCTGTGTTCTTGTTGTAAGTGTAAATATTAATTTAGGTCCCCGATCAGACAGCAAAAATTACGTATAGTACAGCAACAAAACCATCATACATGAACAATTAAACAGAGAAATACCACAGAAACTTAATTAAAATCATAATAATGGTAAAAATACATCGACTGCACAACAACACAAGATCCATCAGAAAGAACGTCAATACGCAGGCATAATATGAAATGCGTTCGGGCTAATGGTATACAGACAAAATTATAATAGCAATAAAATACATGGATTGTAAAATACACGATACATCAGTAAGCAGATACAGTATGGCTTGCATTCATAAACACTAATAATCTAATGTAATTACAGTGAAAAGAAAGATCGTGACAAACTACTTGATTTCGTAGCTATGTGATTTCTTGTTGTGACTATGGAAAAGTGATTTACAAGTCATTTCTCCAGCATCACTCTCTACTTCTAGAGAAATTCTTTTGTTAACAAAATCAACTCATGAAAAATAGCAAAAAAATTATCTACCACGTGACACAGAACATACCACAAAATATACAAGCAGTAAGAAGAAATATAGTCTATTGTATTGCAGATTGTGACAGCTAGTGTTCTTCACTTTACATCAATCAACAACTGAACCAACTTAAATAAATTCATCAGCGACTACTAAAAATTAGTCCGCAGCTCGTGGTTGTGCGGTAGCGTTCTCGCTTCCCACGCCCGGGTTCCCGGGTTCGATTCCCGGCGGGGTCAGGGATTTTCTCTGCCTCGTGATGAGTGGGTGCTGTGTGCTGTCCTTAGGTTAGTTAGGTTTAAGTAGTTCTAAGTTCTAGGGGACTGATGACCATAGATGTTAAGTCCCATAGTGTTCAGAGCCATTTGAACCATTAAAAATTAAAAAAATGTTATTCAAGATTTAATGATCGTGTTAAACGAACAGACTAATAGTCGCTGTACATACACACACACACACAGGCACAGGCTATTTGATTTCGTTGCTGCACTAAATATTTCACTTGTCACCTACAGAAAACAAGAGGCCAGGGAAAGTCGTTAGTTCTCGCAGGGGCTACTTGGAGGACAATGGGACTCGATGTTGCTGTCACTGATTACTGGCTTCCAGTTGTTACATTATCCACCTCATCACTCCTATTCTCAAATGACCTTCCCTTTGTGTCTACGCCCACTTCACTGCGTGGTGTGGGGATGACAGAGGCGACGTCCGTGCACCGAGAAGAATGTAGAAAAACATCAGCATGTCATGTGGCATATATCTGAGTTGGAGAGCCATGCCTGCCTCCAGTTTGTGGTGTGAGAGGCGAGTCGCGCATAGGTGCTGCTCATTGATGGCGTCCCAATGAGGGTGACAGTGATACCCATTCTCAGGGACACAATCCTTTCTGTGTCCCACACTTCTTCTTCCACAACCCCACGTCGACTGGCCTGGCCATGCACGCCTCTTTATAGGCTCGCATCTTAGTGAGTTATGGGAGTTCGGGTGATAGGCGAGCGGTGAGTCACTGAATAATGGAGACAGTGACAGTAGCCTCCCCGGACACATCCCTTTCAGTGTGTTAGACATCTCCTTCCTCCACAACCCCGCGTCGCCTGCCTGAGACACGGATGGCTCTCGATGGGAACTGTGTGTCTGCACGTCGTGCATGTGCGATGCCCGCATTCGTCGTCCGTCGGTAAACAGGAACGGCAGGTTGATGGGCAGTGTGTTGACTGATCTCTCGTGACAGACAAGACGCCCAAGGTCATCCGCATACTGGAATTCTGCAGAGCTGGGCCACCCTAAGACAGGGGATTCCGTGACGTCAGAACTGCGGGAATTGGCCCGTTGCTCTAGTCTTGCTGACAGTTGGTCGCTGTCAGAGCCATTGACTCCCATCTGTGCGGCCCGATTTGGAATCCCAATGCATGAGTGATGGGATCAACACGCTACTTGACGCTCAAGACTCTCAGGCATGTACAACCATAAGAGAAGCATATTGGAACAAATTCAATGATTGACCTAGAAACTCTCACGCGATCGAGTTATGCTTAAATAATTTATTATAAAAAAATAAAAAAAAGGTGTTTCAAGATTGGTTGACTGAGACTTGTATACATTGACATTTTCATTTACTATATAGGAGTGATGTTTGCTACATTAGGGTTTCACAATATTACGAAATATTCCCATAGGATGGACTTCACAAAATAGATATAACTGTAAAAAATTTTAAAACGTGTCTTAATTATCTTTCTCCCAAAGTATAACTTTGTAAGTGGCCTTCCTGTCAGAAACATATCAAGGCTACTGTTATACTTCTATTATAATCAAGTCATTTTATATATATATATATATATATATATATATATATATATATATATATATATATATGTGTGTGTGTGTGTGTGTGTGTGTGTGTGTGTATGTGTGTGTGTGTGTGTGTGTGTGTTGTTGTGGTCTTCAGTCCTGAGACTGGTTTGATGCAGCTCTCCATGCTACTCTATCCTGTGCAAGCTTTTTCATCTCCCAGTACCTACTGCAACCTACATCCTTCTGAATCTGTTTGGTGTATTCATCTCTTGGTCTCCCTCTACGATTTTTACCCTCCACGCTGCCCTCCAATACTAAATTGGTGATACCTTGATGCCTCAGAACATGTCCTACCAACCGATCCCTTCTTCTAGTCAAGTTGTGCCACAAACTTCTCTTCTCCCCAATCCTACTCAGTACCTCCTCATTAGTTATGTGATCTACCCATCAGCATTCTTCTGTAGCAATATATATCCCGATCTCGCAAAAAGTTGCATTAAGGAACTTTTCTCCCGTCAACTCTTCTCAGCAGAGTCGTTATGCATGAGATTCAGGAACTTTAGTTCTGAAGATGAAACATTAGATCCTGAATTAGTTAATTATCAATAATACATGAGGCAACCAGTAAGGCAGCAATTACCAGTTATCACTCATCTATTCATATATACGTATAACTGACTCCACCTATTATTTTGATTTGACAAACACCATGTCTTTATTTCTCTTTTCTGCTGCTTGCTCAATATTTTTTAATGGAATATGGACGATTTCCATACCTCGCAACCTTGGTTACGTCACCCGGAACACTATTTCTTTTATTTTACTGGACCGCTCTTTGTTCTCGAGCACCAACAGTGACGGCAACAGAGTTGATGCGTTTTGTAGCTTATTGGAAAGACTTAAGATGGATGTCCCACATATCGTGTTTTCTGTGACAGTAGAGCCTACACAGCTTGACAATTTCCATCAGCCATTCAGAATGGTACGCGCTAGGGTGGTACAATGATATAAAAACAGGAAAAGACTGGCTTATCTTTCTCTCTAATGCCCACGACCAGTGTCTTGACCGAAATTGAGGCCCATTGTTCGAAATCATTCGACTCACGTGGCCTAATTTCCGTAGAATCCATTAATGAACGCCGCTACCACTGTCTTCTCTGTGGCTTCCTCACAGGAGAGAAATACATAGATTTTAACGTCAGCTCCACAGCCACAAATACATACTCAAAACTCGATCTCATTCGCGTTATTGGACCGAACAAATCGACTCCGGCAATATCACGTAATTTTGTTGGTATTATTGGGTATCTGGGTGTGTCGGATAACACATCCAGAGGCTTAGCCTTTTGACAAGGCTTGCATAAACTAATGACCCGATAGAGCCTTCGCAACATATCACTAAAGTAGCATGTTTTCTGTAATTTTTGGAAACACTTCTTAGCTCCAAACTGGCCATGGCTAAGGTGGATATACCACACTTGCTTCTTCACAAGCTCTTTTGGATTACCGGAAAGAATCTAGAAACCTCTTCGTCGGCGTAAAAGGATGTTTTCCTTAATCAAACAAAATTGTCGGATCGCTAGTTGACTCTTATCCCGCCACTTTTCCTTGATCTCGCGCAGTACCACGTCCTTTTATTGTTCGCTGCCAATTTTCTTTCTGCAGCGGCACTGTAATGAAGCTACGTTCTTGAGATACATTATACTGAAATTGTTTTCTCGCAGGCTTTCCTCGCCGCCTTCTACCATGCCGAACAGAGCACGCGTTCTTTACGCCAAAACACTATTTAGTCGTAAACTGAAGCTCCTGAGAGATAAGATCCAGCGAACTACTCTCCCGTGTTTCAGTTCTGTCGACATTAGAAATTCTAATACTCGGTGATCCGTGAGCACTTTCGTGTTTCTCCCATGTAGGTAGTTTTGGGACATGTCGAAGGTCCACATGACTGCGACACCGTCCAATTCTGTCAGTGAGTAGCTCTTCTCATATCGAGACAGAACGCGACTAGCGATGGATATGGTTTTCCATGTTGGTAGGTCACTCTCCTCCCCTCCTCGAAGGGAAAAACCATTCCGAGTCCGGTCAACGAACTGTCAGACATTAGGCAGAAGTCCTGCTCTAAATTCGTTTTTGCCACGATAGGTGCATTCACCAAGACATCCTTCAATAATGCAAATTCGTCATGCGACTGCTGGTCCCAGTCCCAG
This sequence comes from Schistocerca piceifrons, assembly GCF_021461385.2. NCBI lineage: Eukaryota > Metazoa > Arthropoda > Insecta > Orthoptera > Acrididae > Schistocerca > Schistocerca piceifrons. Next base: position 144,892,614 of record NC_060139.1, read on the forward strand.
GCCGTATATTTTCCTTTTAGTGTGCACAGGCGAGATGTAGATAATACGGTTAAATTCACGAAACGCTTACAGCAATTCCCTGAACCTAGGAAACCTCATAGTTGCTTTCTTGTTCTCAGTGTAGGTAATGAGGCAGTCTCCACAATCTTGTCGTGATCTGCTTGTATGTTGTCCGCTACATTATGTATTAACCCCAGAAAAATAACCGTATAACAACATGTGGGCAACGTAGGTTATCTTTTTAGAGTTAACAATGCGAAAATCGCTCATCAGACTTCCAGTCATCCAGATTTTCGGTCATCCGAATCATTTACGACAACAATTAGTCTTATTAGTCGAGCATTCTCTGTAACCTTTTTTTGTGACTAAGCTCAAGCCATTTATTTAGGTACTCTAAAGATTTGTCAACAAATAGTAGAAGCTTTCTGTGAATTTTATTAGTTAGTTCAGGTGAAGACAAAAGTTTAATTTTTTGCAATTGCAGTGAAATGAATACCCCTAGCTGCGTACAAGCGTTGATATAAGTCAACGGGGACAGTGAAAAATGTGTGCCTTGACCGGAACTCGAACCCGGGATCTCCTGTTTACATGACAGACGATCTGTCTTTTTTTTTTTTAATCTCATTTTTGTTCGCTTCCGTTCGTTGCATTTGCTCGAGGCGGACGTCGTAAGACACTCGTTTAAGTTCGTTGTTGATCGATTAACTCAGTTTTTTTTTATTACAGAGCGTAGCTAACCCTCTGACCGAACACGCTGAGCTACCGTGACGGCATCCATCGGAGCCACCGAGGACACAGAGAATACTGCGACTGCACGGACTTATCTCTGGCACGCCTCCCGTGAGACTCACATTCCCAACGTGCCAGAGATAAGTCCCTGCAGTCACACTATCCTATGTGTCCTCGGTGGCTCAGATGGGCAGAGCCTCTGGTAGCTCAGTTGGCAGAGCGGTGGACTGTAGTGGAGGATTCACAGTTATCCATAGGTCGCTGGTTCAAATCCGGCCCAGAGGACTGTTTACGTCGGCCTTCGGCGGCCGTGGCGAGCAGACGCGCGCTGGTGTTTACGTCTCCGCTGCTTCCGGCTGAGCGCTGTTTACGGTGAGTTGACGCTCTTGTAGCGTACACAGTTACGGGTTATTGTGTGAAAAATGTCACGAATTGACTATGAATGAACTAGCTCGAAAAGATACTTTGAAATTACGTTTCGATCCGAAATGTGCACGACCTAAAGCTTACGAACTCGAAGCATGGATTGAGAATGTTTTGAAACGATCTTTTGATGAAATAATTGGTGTACATCTTTCGACTGTTAGCAGTACTGCGCACATAAAGTTTAAAACTGCTGAAATATGGGATCAAATTGTTCAATCAGGCGGTGGTAGCCTTAAATTTACTCACAGCGATGGTAATACTGGCGAAGTTCAGGTATCTCGTGCAGGATTTAGTGTCCGCACAGTTAAAATTTTCGAACTACCTTTTGAAGTTCCTGCCTACGAAATAAATGCAGTGTTGAAAAATTATGGCACGGGTATCAGCAATATTGCGGAAAAGTGGATGTCCTTCAAAGTTCCTGTCTTAACGGTGTTCGACAGTCGAAAATAGAACTGGAGAAACACATTCCATATATTACGATCGGTGGATACAGGGCCATTGTTACATACGATGGTCAGCCTCGCACTTGCTCTGGGTGTGGTGCAACTGATCATGTTCGCGCACAATGCGTACAGAGACGAGTGACGCAGCTGGCACCAGGCGAAAATGTTCCTAGGAACAAGATGTCATCAATGCCTCTAACTTATGTGGCGGCAGTCCGTTCGGCCATGGCAGCGACGGAGGTCACTCACATGGACACCACTGTCAACACCATCGAAGCTGACCAGACACCAATGGAGACTGCCACCCCAGAGGGCAACGCTGACACCACCCGCGACGTGACGATGAAACTGAACAATCCGGGCTACGTGTTTGGTTAGCGCCCAGGCTGGCGAGAAAACCCAAGATGTCGAGAATGATCCACGCACCGACAAAGGAGCGGATTCTAAATCAATGGGAAGCGACGACAACACCGGATTACCAGTCTGCAGGTCTTCCTCAGTGACTGTGGCAAATGAAAAGGCGGACGTTTCTCCTAAAAAACACAAAAAGCGACCGATCGCTCACAAGGATGCTGAGAAAACAGCTCCACTGCTGCGCGAGAAAGGTGCGCAAATTGCCCGCGAATTAACTGACGCAACTCTTGGGAGGACAGATGCGAAGCAATCGAGTGGCCACGACCAGGCGATAACAGTGACCACGCCGAACTCTGGGGTTGGAAATCACGCTGCAGCAGACGAGGATCGGGTCTCTCAGCAGCTTCTGAGAGAGGGGCGAAAAGAACAGTGTCCAACGGGAACGGGCTCAGATGAGAAGATGGACATGTACAATGCAGGCAGCTGGGCTGATGATATCGAGAACATGTCGGTGGATCGAGGACTGACTACGTCTGAGCCACCAAAGGAGGCTATGCCAGCCGGGAGAGCGGAATTAATTGTGACCCGACAGCTTTCAACGAACCTGAGAAAAGATGATGATTCGGATACGTATTAAGTTCCTCACCGACATCATGCTTGTGCTGACTGGTCAGCGACTTATAACATAGACAACTTCGTGCCTCCTTTTCAGGACTACAACATAGTCACTAAACATAAACAAAATAACTTCAGAGCAGAAGAGACACAGTCTCCGCGATTATTTGTATAGCTGTCATGCAGACATCGCGATGCTGCAAGACCTGACTTTCCTGGGCATGACGTACTAACAAATACCATCCCAGATAGCTCCTCAGGCACAGCTCTGTTTTTCAAAGAGGGTATTATTGTATCGGACGTGGAAAGATTAGAGTCTGGCAGAGGAATCTCGTGCCTTATTAATGGAATTCGATTGATAAACATCTATGCTCCCTCGGGGAATCAAAATAGAGCTGCCCGAGCACATTTTTCCGCTACTCACTTATTGTATCTTTTACGGAGGGATGAGGAGGACGTGGTCGTCGGCGGGGATTTTAAAAGTGTTTTAAAGCCTAAAGACAAATGGCCGAATTTTAATGGTTGTGCGACACTTGCCGAAACCGTCCGACTGATGGACCTAGAAGACAACTGGGAAATCCTGAACGGAAACCGACAGTGTTTTACGTATTTTACCGCTCAAACTGCCAGCCGAATAGACAGAATTTGTGTAGGAAAACGCCTGAGGGACAAGATCTCTGCAACGGAGACGTGGCCGTTGTACTTCTCCGACCCAGAGGCATATCACTGTACAATCCGAATGGTACGGCAGGGAACGTACCGTAGCAGAGCAGGTTGGAAGCTGAATGTTTCAACACTCAAAGATCAAGGTTTAAGAGAACGGCTTCAGGAAGTATGGGATCTCTGCTCTCGGCGCCAACAAACTTTCCCGTCGGTCACGCTGTGGTGGTGCCGCTGCGCAAAGCCCAAACTTATTAATTGCCTGAAAAGTTATAGCCGGCAGGAGAAACAGTTTTTCGAAATTTATTTTCGATGTCTCCGTGAGCTGTATTCTGCTACTCATGTCACACAGGAGAACTTTGTACAGATCAAAAGGATTAAGGCGAAGCTAACACTATTGAAACAAAGACAACTGGAAGGAATTAAAATACGTTATCGCGATGGTAACAGCGCCTATGACGAAAGCCCATCCTCCTTCCATCTTGCGAAAGAGAAACGCCGCGCAAGACAGAAATTGATTCACAGATTAAAAACAGAAGGCAGTCACCACAACCCAGAATGAGATAAAGGAATATATAACCCACTATTACCGACGGCTGTACATGTCAGAGCCCACGAATGACGCGGCTATTACGACCACGAAAAATTACCTTACCGCGACCCTCGACGAGACGGACAGACAACTATTACTGAGTGATGTCACTGAGGAAGAACTTCGGGAGGCTTTGAGGAAGGCGCAGGGTAATACATCGCCCGGGGAAGATGGACAACCCACTGAATTCTACAAACAGTTCTGGTACTTACTCGAACATTGCTTTCTGAACATATGTAATGAAATTAAAGCAGGTCGGCAACTACCAGCAGGATTCAGTGATAGTCTAATTGTACTCGTCCGCAAAGAATACCCACCAGATGATGTCAATAAATTTCGTCCCATTTCCCTCCTCAACTCTGATTATAAAATTGTGGCCAGTGTTCTAGCAGCGAGAATTAAACATGTTTTACAGAAAATCATACATGACAGCCAGACAGCAGTCGTCCCTGGTCGAACGATCTTTAAAAGTCTCGCAGATTATAGGGAGATCATCTCCTTTAGTGCTATTACCCAACTGGAGGCTGCAATTTTAGCTCTAGATCAATGCAAAGCCTTTGACAGGATCTCGCACAGCTACCTTTTTCAAATTATGAACCATTTAGGTTTTGGTGACGGTTTTATTACGATGGTCAAAAATATGTACACCTCTGCTTGCTCTAGGATCGTCATCAATGGGCAACTCTCCCGGCAAATAACTATTGAGCGATCTGTACGAGAAGGGTGCCCCATGTCAATGCCTCTTTTTGTCATTGGCATTGAGCCACTTGTCCGTTTGCTGAACCGTACACTTGAGGGCTTAACCCTGTATTCGACGATTGTAAAATGTATGGCATACACGGATGACGTAAGTGTCATCGTAAGTTCGGAGCGAGACCTACAAGATATCACTAATAGTGTACGGGAGTATGAACGAGCCTCACGCTCAAAGCTCGACTATAGAAAGACTAAACTAACGCCGATCGGCAGAGGGTTTAGAATCGATGACAACTATCCATATGTAGTACACGAGAGTATCAAGCTGTTGGGAATACGATTGAGTCGCTGCCCTTTGAAAACTACTACGGACAACTGACAAGAGCTTCTGGCTATGACGAGGGGTTGTCTCGAGCAAAATAAAGGCAGGGAACAGGACCTCATACAAAGAATACAGTTTATCAATAAAATGACACTTTCGAAAATATGGTATGTAGGGCAGACAATCCCTGTGGTCAACAGCATTTCCAAGCAAATAATGACGGCAATTGGTTGGTACATTTGGAGGGGCGAAATTTTCAAAGTGGGAATTAATGTTATTACTCTCCCACCAGAGAAAGGGGCCCTAGAGCTAACAGATGTTGAACTTAAATGCAAGGCTCTTCATATACGGAGAACTATTCAGCTGTTTCAAGACTACCCAGACAGCGCCCTACGGATGTATACACCGACTAATATGGCGATACCGATAAACCTGGGGGAAACCCACTACAAAGCCAACCACATCAGGATGTTTCTGCTCGAAGTTAGTTACCTCCGAGCGAAACTGAGCGCACCACTACAGGACCTTACAACCGCTCAACTATACCGAATAATGAACACTGGTGGAAGAGTAAACCGCATGGAAACGAAATATCCCCTACGGAATTGGGCTCAAATCTGGAAGAACATCCACAACCAAGTACTTGGAACAAATATCAGATCAACGTGGTATAAAGTAGTTAATGAGACCATACTTACGAAAAAAAATTACACAGAATACGATTGTCGGCAACTGACAGATGTGCGGAGTGTGCCCTCATAAACAACTTACAACACAGATGTGTCTGCGTAGAAAATAAATTGGTTTGGGAATGGTGCAGAATGCCTCGCCTCTATCTGCAGGACAGCTAGACAGACAATCTCCATCACATCGATGTTGCAACCTGATGGCACTTACTGTCCCATCACGAAGAAAAATATATGGACATGGCTGACAGGACATACTCTGCGTTACCTAATTCAAGCCGAAGATGCGCCATCTTACCAGGGCTACAGAGTATTTCTAGCCACACAAGCACAACTGCTGACGAAAGATGACAAATACAGACCAAAGTTCGCGAACTATATACCAGCATTGAAAATAACGACACTATGAACGACAAAGACGATGAAAAAAAAACGAACAAGGAACGACGAAGTAGACGTATGCACGGCGTCCGACTGTTAATAACGTTGATGGCAGCGGTATTTTATTTATTTATTTTTTTTTTTCACGTCCGTATACTCCACACCACAACCAGTGTGTGGCGTCCGGCAATTGGGCACTCAGTGCTAAGAGAAGACAACTGCTGACATAGGAGATCACATACAAACGGTCAAAAAGAAACGAGACCAAGCTATAATCCTTGGGGTATACCATAATAGGCAACCCTCTAGAAGTCGAGCGTTGGGTGCCGTCAATAAGCCGAGATATCTCACGCAAAGAATAGTGGAAACAAACAATTTAAAAACCTTTTTTGTATATTAAAAAAAGTTTAAAAAACAAAACAACAACAAAACAAGATGAAAATAAAAGTTTTTCAGCAAAGAGTCATCGACAGGAATGAAACGTTTCCTTTGCTGCAGAAGCAACGCACCTTGAACTTTCCACTGCAGTGACAACACGTTTTCTTTTGTTGATGCAGAAGAAGCATCCTTTGTATAAAACGTTCTTTTAACGTCATAGAAGCCAGGCCGAGAAGGCAGAAAATGGCGAGCGTAAGAATGGGTTGAAGGGGAGGAAGGAGACCCAAAAAAAAAGATGGATAGGGAGTCTGCCATGGTAGCAGGAGGTCCTCGGTTCGAGTCCCGGTCGGGGCACACATTTTCAACTGTCCCCGATGACTTATATGAACGCCTCTATGCAGATAGGGATATTCGTTTCATTGTAATTTCATTATAACGAGCTGCATGATCACCGATGGTATCTTTTTTTTCGGGCATTTCCGGAAGAAGAGATACCATCTTCAGATATATTTAATTTTTTGACCTGTTTTATGAAGACATCTTATTTTCTAAAACATGGCTACAAAAATAAAGTAAATTTCAGTCAAGGCATCATCATGTGTTAGAATCAACTTTTGTGATCTTTTAACGGTTAAAGGAAAATGAGTCCTAGAAAAAATCAGATAATGCGAAATAAAGTATTTTCATGTACTTAATTGTCCTGAAAAAGTATAGAGAACAGTTGGCCAAAATAAGATACGATATTTTATTATAGAGTACAAATGGCTCCTCAATTTAGGGTACATAAGGGGCGTGAAAAGCGCCAGATGTTGAGGGACCACTGAAGGACTCACGTGAGACAGCGTTATCAACACCTGAAGTGGTTTGAAAGGGTCTTCATTGGCGATCTTCATTAGCCGACTGATTGACACGTGCAATTCATTTCGATTTAGATGTGACAGTGGCCTGATTTTGGATTGCACAGGAACGTAACGGAAAGCATATACATAAATCACGTCTGACCGCCACGATGGAGGATCGCGGTATTGTGCAGGAAGCACATCGTAACTCCTTCAAACCTGCGCCCGCCACCTGAGAGGAAATAATGAACTCCCTGTCAGATTCTATGTGGAGACTAGCAGTAGCTGGACTAGGAAATTACCATCGCAAGCATATGCTGCCATTAACACCACGTCACAAACGCCTGTGTTTGGAGTGGTGGTGTAACCGGGAAGCATAGGGTCCTGGCGAATGGCGGTGCGTTGTGTTTAGCGAAGAATTGCGGTTCTGCAGTACCCTGGACGACCACCGTCGACGTGTGTGCCAGCGATTTTGGACAGGTACAACGGTGTTACTCCTAAGGTCAAGGTGTGGTGAGTCATCGGGTATGACTTCAGATCGAGGGTGGTAGTGGTTCAGAGAACACTAACAGTACAGTGGTACATCTTGTACATCTGGAATCCACAAAAGTTACCTCTCATATGACAGTATGGGGCGCCATTTTTCAACAGGACAATGCAGATCCACACGTTACAAGCGTCTCTCGTGACCAGCAAGTTCCCCAAATCTGTCCCCGAAAGAACGTGTCTGGAACCAGTTCGGACGTCAACTTTATCCCTGTGTCAGTATCCAGGATATTGATGACCAGTTAAAATAGTTATACAGTGTGATTTTTTTCCAGCGTGTACAAACTCTAGGGACTGATCGATGAGAGGATGCATAACAAAAAAAGGTCTGTGAATTTACGTCCGGAAGTGCGTGGTTGCAATGCTAGATACCATTTATTCAGTCATACATTGTTAGAGAGACTGGGGTCTAAAACGGGCTCTACCATGCAGTCACAATTACAGTAATGGTTTCCGTGTGCCTCAACGCATGCGTGTACGCGCTGCAGCATGTTCTGTCCCACACGTTCACGTCGGCCAGATTGTGTCCGACCACTGTCAAAGGCAGCATGAATACGCTGCTCCAGTGTCTCCACATATGGATTGGGCTCTGCATGAACGATATTTTTGAGATGACTCCATAACCGTAAATCGCACGGGTTGAGATCCAGCGAACGAGCAGTCCATGCAACTGGACCCCCTTGTCCGATCCATCGACCGCGGAAGACACTATTGAGATGCGTCCGGACGTCATCGGCAAAGTGGGCTGGAGTACTATCATGAGGCAGGCAGACAACCCTTCGAATAATCAATGGCACTTCTTCCAGCAGGGGAAGGAAAGTGATTTGCAAGAAACGCCGATAGTTCCGGTCTGTTCGGCGACGTGGAAGGAAGACTGGTCCCAAAATACGGTCGCCAATTATTCCGGTCCAAACATTCCGGTTGCACCGATGCTGATGATACACTGTCACCATACCTTAGGGGTTCTGCATACTATCCCACAGATGACTGTTATGAAAGTTGAAGATACCAGTCTGCGCAAAGGTGCCACATCTGTGAATAGGATGGGTGACACAAATCTCGGAATTGTGATTGCCTTGCCGAAGAAAACTGCTGTCGATATGGAACATCTGTCGCTAGTAAGCCATGCACACGCTGTAAGTGATAAGGGTAGTAACAACTGTCATGGAGAATGTTCTACACGGTCGTCTGACTTACCCTGTACTGGAGGGCCAACTGCCTGGTACTGACACGACGGTCGCCTTCCACAGTGTTAATCACACTTTCCTCTAAGTGTAGTGTCAGAACATTGCAGGTACGTCCTTCATAATTTCCTGCTTCCTGAAACGACCCTGTCTCACACAAATGGAGAAACACTGTTGCAAACATTGAATGCTGTGGAATGAGATTTTCACTGTGCAGCGGAGTCTGCGCTGATATGAAACTTCCTGGCAGATTAAAACTGTGTGCCGGACCGAGACTCGAACTCGGGACCTTTGCCTTTCCCGGGCAAGTGCTCTACCAACTGAGCTACCCAATCACGACTCACGCCCCGTCCTCACAGCATCACTTCTGCCAGTACCTCGTCTCCTACGTTCCAAACTTTACAGAAGCTCTCCTGCTCTCGCAATACTCTTCAACATCTTCTGTAACTCCTCCCCGGATTCCGCCAGCACTGAAGGGCCATCTGCGTATTTTGTATTCTTTGTCCTTTCTCATCAAATTACGCCTGTTGCATCCTGTATGGCCTTACCTAACTGGTCTTCTCCATATATGCTGAATAGCTGCGGTGACAGTGAGCATCCTTGCCTTACACCCTTTCCAATGCTCATTTCTTCCATCTCCTTATTCCCTATTCTGTTATTTTTTGCTTTGTATACACTTTCTTCATGAACCTGTTTTCCAGCCTACATCCGTATCTTTAAAAATTCTCAGCAGTATACTCCAGTTGACTCTATAGAAAGCCTCCTCTCAGTCATTCTTTCTCCAATCATGCTCAGACAAGTTATGGTATCTCTTGTTCTCTTAGCCTTTCCCAACCCTACTGGGCCTTCCTCGGTATTTTGCTCAATTAGCTTTTTAGTTCTCCTTAGTATGATTCACGTAATAGCCTTTCTTATGTGGCAGATAGGACTGATTGTCTTAAGGTATTCACATCCTTTATAGGTAAAAGAACTAGAATGGTATTAAGTAGATAATAAGATCCAATTACCTCGTCATAAATTCTGTTTTCTACTTTGGTCAATCTGGCTACCGAATTTGGATCTACAGTGAGGTGACTAAAGTCATGGGATACCTTCTGATATCATACCGCACCCCTTTTTGCCCAGCGTAGAGCAGCAATTCGACGTGGCACGGACTCGACAAGTGGTTGGAAGCCCTGTAGGAATATCGAGACGTGCTGCCTCTTAGAGCCATCCATAATTGCAAATTTCTCACCGGTACAATATTTCGTAGTCGAACTGACCTCTCGATCATATCCCAAAAATGTTCGATGGGTAGCCAAATCATTCGATCGAATCGTCAAGAATGTTCTGCAAACCAATCGCAAACAGTTGTAGTCCGGTGACATGACGCACCGTTTTTCATAATCATTCCATCGTTGTTTGGGAACATGAAGTCTATGAATGGCTGCAAATTATGTCCAAGAAGTGGGCGTACTCATTTCCTGTCATTGATCGGGTCAGTTGGACCAGAGGAAGCAGTCTATTCCAGGTAAACACACCCCACACCATTATGGAGCTACCACCAGCTACCACAGTCCCTTGTTGATAACTTGGGTCCATGGTTTCATGGGATCTGCGCCACATTCGAACCCTGCCATCAGCTCTTACCAACTGAAATCGGGACTTATCTGTCCAGGCCACGGTTCTAAAGTCGTCTAGGATCCAATCGATATGATTACGGGGCCGGGAGAGGCGCTTCAAGCGATGTCGTGCTGTGAGCAAAGGCAGCCGCGTCGATCGTCTGCAGCCACACCCCATTAATGTCAAATTTTGTCACACTGTCCTAACCAAACGCTCGTCGTACGTCCCATTTGTTGTCTGCGGTTATTTCATGCAGTTTTGCTTGCCCGTTAGCAATGACAACTCTACACGAAAGCCTCTGCTTTCTGTCGTTAAGTGCAGGCCGTCGACCACTGTGTTGTCCGTGGTGAGAGGCAATGGCTGAAACTTGGTACTCTCGGCAGACTCTTGACACTGCGGATCTCTGAACGTTGAATTCCCTGACGATTTCCGAAATGAAATGACCCATGAGTCTAGCTCAAACTACGATTCCGCGATCAAAGTCTGTTAATTCCCTTCTTTGCAGCCGTAATCACGTCGGAAACCCTTTCGCATGAATCACCTGTCAATGCGCTGCTGTTTTATGCCTTGCGTACGCGATACTGCCACCATCTGTATATGTATATGTCCCAGTCCCGTGTCTTTTGTCACCTCAGTGTAACACTTTCACTGCTTGAGATGGTGTTCCGTCACAGTCTGTGTTTCCTTTTCATGGTTCTTCTTCATTGTGATCCTCTTCAGATTTTTTTGTGGCGATGGCCAGTGAAAGGACTAATTGCTCAAAAAATGGTTCAAATGGCTCTGAGCACTATGGGACTCAACTGCTGTGGTCATTAGTCCCCTAGAACTTAGAACTACTTAAACCTAACTAACCTAAGGACATCACACACATGCATGCCCGAGGCAGGATTCGAACTTGCGACCGTAGGAGTCGCACGGTTCCGGACTGCGCGCCTAGAACCCGAGACCACCGCGGCCGGGGACTAATGGCCTGGCAGCTTTTCTTCACCACTACCATAGGGTCGATCGCCCAAGCCCGCTTTTAGCCCCATGAAAGTTCTCACGTACTCTTGGAGTTTCCCTGGGGAACCGGAAAGTAGAAAAATCGAAGACCCTACCGGAAATGAATCCAGGTCCTTCAGGTTCAAATGGCTCTGAGCACTATGGGACTTAACATCTGAGGTCATCAGTCCCCTAGAACTTAGAAGTACTTAAACCTAACTAACCTAAGAAAATCACACACATCCATGTCCGAGGCACTATTCGAACCTGCGACCGTAGCAATCTCGCGGTTCCGGACTGAAGCGCCTAGAACCGCACGGCCAGCGCGGCCGGCGGTCCTTCAGGGCTTTGCCTGTTAGACGACCACAGCCAAAGCTACGTCTGTATGTGCAGAAGTAATGGTTTGCTGACAGGCGATAGTGCGTAAATATCGTACCCTTCTTTGTACTGAAAGGATGCAGCAGATACAGCTACCCCTCGACTGAGAGGGAAAATAAAAGTTTTTGTCACAGCAGTAAGCACTCGTCCAACAAAGCATAAGAGAATTTAGGAACATTTTCCATATTGTAAAGGGAGAATCTCATAGTAGGGTTGTGAAACGAGGGAAAAAGTGAATAAACGCAAGCTGCTTTCTTCTTTTATTTTCGTTTCTTTTTCGGTCAAATCAGCATCATCCAATACACGGAGGAGGAAGAAGGAAAGCGAAAGGGGTCGTCTTGCGGCGGCGGCTGGCAGAGGACAGCGCGCCAGAGCATCCCCCGTCCCGGCGGGCGGTGCCGTAATCTCATTTGCCGCCGGCTTTGTGTGTGCGCCCCCTGCGGTTTGTTTTAACGAAGTGACAGCCTTCCGTCTCCCGCGGCCGGGCTCCTCTTTCCCCTTCCCTTCCTTTCCTTTCCGCCCCGGAGCCATTTCCTCCCATCTGCCGAGGCCTCGGGAGCAGCCTCCGTTGTTTGGAGCGGAGCGGAGCGCTGGCCAAACAGGCCCGCGGCGGCGGTAATCGGGGGGACGCGGGCCGTCTGTTGACAACGGAAAACGCCGGCAAAGTGGTCCCACTTAGGAGCACCACACGCGGGGGCGGCGGCGCCTCTCTTTTGCTGGAGGCGTTACCTCGCGGATGTCACGCACAGACCACGAGCTGTTCCAGGTACAGTGAGGAGCAGTCAAACGAGAAGATATTAAAAAAAAATCGCAGAAATTGGATGCGGAAAGAATTGTTTTTCATGAATCTAGTACACACGGATGGAAATTAAAACACTACTGGCCATTGAAATTGCTACACCAAGAAGACATGCAGATGATAAACGGGCATTCATTGGACAAATATATTATACTAGAACTGACATGTCATTACATTTTCACGCAATTTGGTTGCATAGATCCTGAGAAATCACTACACAGAACAACCACATGTGGCCGTAATAATGGCCTTGGTACGCCTGGGCATTGAGCCAAACAGAGCTTGGATGGCGTGTACAGGTACAGCTGCCCATGCAGCTTCAACACGATACCACAGTACATCAAGAGCAGTGACTGGCGTATTGTGACGAGCCCGTTCCTCGGCCACCATTGACCAGACGTTTTCAGTTGGTGTGAGATTTGGAGAATGTGCTGGCCAGGGCAGCAGTCGAACGTTTTCTGTATCCAGAAAGGTCCGTACAGGACATGCAACATGCGGCCGCGCATTATCCTGCTGAAATGTAGGGTTTCGCAGGGATCGAATGAAGGGTAGAGCCACGGGTCGTAACACATCTGAAATGTACCGTCTACTGTTCAAAGTGCCGTCAATGCGAACAAGAGGTGACTGAGAAGTGTAACCAATGGCACCCCATACCATCACGCCGGGTGATACGCCAGTATGGCGGTGACGAATACACGCTTCCAATGTGCGTTCACCGCGATGTCGCCAAACACGGATGCGACCATCGTGATGCTCCAAACAGAACCTGGATTCATCCGAAAAAATGACGTTTTGCCATTCGTGCACCCAGGTTCGTCATTGAGTACACCATCGCAGGCGCTCCTGTCTGTGATGCAGCGTCAAGGGTAACCGCAACCGTGGTCTCCGAGCTTATAGTCCATGTTGCTGCAAACGTCGTCGAACTGTTCGTGCAGATGGTTGTTATCTTGGAAACGTCCCCATCTGTTGACTCAGGGATCGAGACGCGGCTGCACGATCCGATTCAGCCATGCGGATAAGATGCCTGTCATCTCGACTGCTAGTGATACGAAGCCGTTGGTATCCAGCACGGCGTTTCTTATGACCCTCCTGAACCCACCGATTCCACATTCTGCTAACAGTCATTGGATCTCGACCAACGCGAGCAGCAATGTTGCGATTCGATAAACCGCAATCGCGATAGGCCACAATCCGACCTTTATCAAAGTCGGAAACGTGATGGTACGCATTTCACCTCCTTACACGAGGCATCACAACAACGTTTCACCTGGCAATGCCGGTCAACTGATGTTTGTGTACGAGAAATCGGTTGGAAACTTTCCTCATGTCAGCACATTGTAGGTGTTGCTACCGGCGCCAACCTTGTGTGAATGTTCTGAAAAGCTAATCATTTGCATATCACAGCATCTTCTTCCTGTCGGTTAAATTTCGTGTGTGTAGCACGTCATCGTCGTCGTGTAGCAATTTTAAAGGACAATAGTGTAGTTAATTTTTGTCTATAAGTCCACTTCAGCTGTAAGCCTTTTATTTGTAATCAAGACCGATTTCGCAGCATTTTAGCAGTATCATCAGTTGGAATTTGTACAAAAATTTTCGTACGTTCAGGTGAAAAAATTCATGGAATAGCAATATACACATATGCAGACGTTAGTGTCGCTCACTCGAGGTGTAAAGAGTCAGTACATTCCCGGAGATGTCTTTCGTACACAGGTAATTAATTTGAACGCCTTCCAAAGTGATTACAGCCGCACGTCGGGAATTAGTAGTTCTTGAACACGGAATGGTAGTTGGAGCTAGATGTATGGGATATTCTGTGTCGCAAATCGTTAGGGAATTGAATATTCCTAGATCCAGAGTGCCAACAGTGTGCCGAGAATGCGAAATTTAAGGCACTATCTCTCACCAGGGACAACATAGTGGTGGCGGCCTTCATAAACGACCGAGAACAACGGCAGTTGTGTGGAGTGGTCAGTGCTAACATACAAGCGTCATTGCTTGAAATATCCGCAGAAATCAGTATAGGACGTGCGACAAACGTATACGTTAGCACAATGCAACGCAATTTGGTGTTAATTGTCTATGGCAGCAGATTTGTGACTGATGCGAAAGTTTTTGCTAATAGCACTACATCGCCTGCAGCGCTACTCTTGGACTTCTGACAATAGCGGTTCGGCCCTAGACGGAGAAAACCGTGGCCTGTTCAAATGGTTCAAATGGCTCTGAGCACTATGGGACTTAACATCTATGGTCATCAGTCCCCTAGAACTTAGAACTAATTAAACCCAACTAACCTAAGGACGTCACACACATCCATGCCCGAGGCAGGATTCTAACCTGCGACCGTAGCGGTCACGTGGTTCCAGACTGAAGCGCCTAGAACCGCATGGCCACACCGGCCGGCTTGCCTGGTCAGATGAGTCGCTATTCCTGTTGATGGGACCTGATGGTAGGTTTTGAGTATGCCGAAGATCCCACGAAGCCATGCACCCAAGTTGTCAACAAGTTACTGTGTACACTGTTGTTGGCTCCATAATGGTGTGGGCTGTGTATACATGACACGGAAAGGGTCCGCTGGCCAAACTGAACCGTTCATTTACCACTTCAGGCCATTCATGGACTTCATGCTCCCAAACACCAGACCACAATTGTTCGTGACTGGTTTCAGAGACTTTCTGGATACTTCTAGCGAACGATCTGGCCACCCAGATTGCCCGAGATGAATCTCACCGAACATTTATCGAAAATAATCGAGAGGTCAGTTCGTCTACAAAAACCTGCACCGGCAACACTTTCACAGTAATGGGTGGCTGTAGGTGTAGCATGGCTCAGTATTTCTGCAGCGCTTCCAACGATTTGTCGAGCCCATGCCACGTCGAGCTCTTGCCCTACTCTGTGGAAAAGTGAGTCCGACACGATAATAGGTGATATCCTACGACTTTTGTCGTCTCAGAGTAAGCCAAGAAATCGTAACTAGAATGGAAAGGTATGCAGGATGAACATTCTTACAAAATCCTGTTCCGACGGAAAAGAGACTGGAATGACCCAGAGTTCATAGTGAGCCTTCTTGCACGCCTTGTCAGTGTCGCGCTAAATCTTGAATATTTTTGAGGATGAACCACTATTTAATACTGAATAACTGTGACTTTTACCAGTACGGTGTTTAATCGTTTTTGCGTAGGTGACGGACCTTGAGCTGGTTAATTTTACATCATCACATAGATAGTGCCATACAGTAGGTTTCTGGCCACTTTTTGGGTCATACGGGGACCCGTTATCTCTCTAAATACTGGTACTTATGGTAAGTAGAATTTAATAGTATTTTACCTATTTCCCAGTTTTTTTATTAGGAATTTCTTATTTTTAGCTTTCGTCCTTTTACTTATCACGTTATATGTTATTTTATGCTTTTTTGTATTTGACGTCCATTACTTTGATATTTTCAATTTACCTAAATGTTCTTCCCTTACATAAGTTTTTGTCTATTAATTTACACAAATATCACCTGAAGATTAAGATAAAATGCTACTAAACCGGTTGCGCTTATAAAAAGGGCTTACAGCTGAAGTGGTCTTATCCAGGATGTCGCTGCCCTGATTACAAAGTCTGCGGCATGGAAATTAATATTTATCGTTTTTAAATAATGTGTCACAGAGATTGCGTCCATGGTTTCGCACACTTTGTCTGAGTCTGAGAGTGAATCCGCCCATGACTCTGTGTAGCATCTCCAATGAAATGTTTACCTCTTGGCGAATTCACTCTTTCAAACCATATTTGGTTCTTGATTCTTGTTCACCGAGTCCTGGAAATCTTTAGACTTGAGGTAACCCGGGAGTGAAAGGTCTGGAGGCAATAAAGCTGGTAAACGGGGAGGACACGGGATATCGCCATTTCTGCTGATGAGGTGACCAAGAAATGCGAGTCTACACTGAAACTGCAGCAATGTGACTACTTGCACCATCTTTCTGGAACAGTTAAAAGATGTCCACGGTTTACAGAGTATTCTAAAGACAAAATTCCGATGCTTAGTTTTTCGGTGAGATGCACTTTTCCACATAACATGGACTGTAAATTGTAGCGGGCTGCACATTGAAGGAAACAGTGCTTAGCATTCTCTAATTTCCATTGAGTGGCAAGTCGTCTAAAGTCTCCATATAGCTTCACACACGATTAATATTGTCTTGGGTACAGCTTATGTTTACATTACATATTTTCTTTTTAGTGCTATAGGTGGCTTAAAAATTTTCACCCTTAGGTTTATAGCGTTGAAAGATGACTCGGAAGCGCATGGAGGTAAATTAAACTCTCAACAGAAAGTGCTTTGGGCCCCATCGAAACTATCCGAGGTTTCCTTATACGTGTTTACGTCAAACGCAAATTGCACATTTGACCACGACTACTTTCACCTCTCCAGACACCCAACGTAAAGTACCTCATGCCCATAACGCCACAGCCATACAGTACTAAAATCATCCTGTTTAGATTGCCCCACTCTGTCACCGTGTACTGACATAGGTTCTCAAATTTCAGTGTGAGTTGTGTACTATCAGAAATTATGAGCCTCGCACTATTAATTCAGCGCAAAAACGTAGTCACCATCAAGAGGTGTCACACTAAAATCGTGAAACACCACCTTTAGCCTTGGTTATGGTCACCATTCAGCAAGGAAGAGTACTAGTTTCTTCACGTGTGTGTGAAGGAAGTTACTGATGTTTAGATCCAGTAGAGCTACCAAACTGCGCGATGATGGCTGTTATGTTTCATCACTTGCACCAAATATTATCAGACGTTTTCCGTAAAATTAAATCTGGTGACTTAGCGGGCCAGTCGAGGTGCAGTTGGGTCCTTTAGTTTACGTCAGTGTATGAGTGCAGACCCGTTAATGCGGCAGTCGTCTTCTTGGAACAAGTGCGTGTCCACAGCATCCTCATCATGAAGATGTAGAAAGAGAAATACTTGTCAGCCAAGAGTAAATAAACATCCTGATCCAAATTCCTGGACTGAATCATGGCAGAGCAGACACTGCTAAAACGTCAGAGAACCACCTCTGGCGAGATTGCCCCATCCACACACTGCAACTGGGCCGTCGGTGCCTTCAATACCTGGCATTATTTGTCGAGACGGATTTGCAGAGGGTGAAAACTGTAGCGGAGGACGGAGATAAGAATGTACCCTATAAATAATTGAGCACATTGGCTGCAGGCGCTACACTGAGATGAGGAAGTTGGCACAGGAGTGGAATGCGTGGCGAGTCACATAAAACCAGTAAACCAGTCAGAAAACTGACAATCATAAAAAAACACCATTCGTTGGACTATTCTACACTCTTCACTTTTCTGTGCCCCTCTGATCAAGAGCCTTTTGCGAGATATCCCACTGCAAATATGCATTACATGTAGTTGCCTTCGCAATTTTCACTGGCAACCGTGTTGGAATGGACATGCATTCACTGCCAGCAGCACTTCCTGTCAGTGTTGAAAACCGTGACATTTGTCTGCAATCTCTGTCTGTCATGATCCTCTATCAGTCATTGTTCTTACTCTGTGTTTAGTAGCTACGAGTGGTATACAATTCACTGCATAATCTTTCTACAGTCCGTGTTAATACATGAAAAAATTCTTTCACTGTGTGATCACGAGCGCGTCCAAACACAATAGCCTATTTCAGTCATTTAGTCTCATCTCTACGTTAACCCACCTGTCATACACCACTGTACGCCTGACGGACCCCCCAAACCTGCGGACGGACAAGCATTGGGCACATGCGTACCTCCGAGGCGTCGCCTCCCAAGAAGGGGTTGGGTTGATCTAGTGGAAGATACCAAACAGTGAGGTCATCGGTCTCATCTGGTTAGGGAAGGATGGGGAAGGAAGTCGTCCGTGCCCTTTCAAAAGATCCATCCCGGCAATTGCCTGGAGCGATTCAGGGAAATCACGGAAAACCTAAATCAGGATGGCCGGACGCGTGATTGAACCGTCCTCCCGAACGTGAGTCCAGAGTTCTAACCACTGCGCCACCTCGCTCGATGCCTCCCAAGAGTTCTGCCATCGGCGAGTGACGCATCGCAACCAACAGACAGCGGGACTGACGCAACCAGAGGTCCTCCTAGCTGAAGCTACATTTCGCCCTCTCCCCCCAACCCGAGTCACGTGCGTAGAAGTAGAGGGTGTTTCACAGTTCATATTACACACTTCTAGAGATTGTAGAGGGGCAGCTCATGTCCGGAAACAGTTAGTTTCTATGTTGCAAGGAACCGCGCTAGATGTTTCTTACATATTTCGACTGTTGTGGTAGGCCACTCACATTCATGAATGGTACGATGACGCTATATCATGTGATGTCTTCTGTTTTATCCGCCTTGTTTCAAGCTTCCTGGTGATGCGTCCGTTGACATAACGGTAACAAGTACTGGAGTAACAGGATGCGTGAGTAAACGTTCGGAAAATACACCGATATGTTGCTAATTTACAGTGGAGCTCGCCGAAATGGAAGAGAAGCAGCGTCTGTACCACAAATACTTTCCAAATCGTGTGACCCCATCTCATTCCATGTTTGCCACAGTAGATCAATGGGGAAAGTGAGAAATTCACAAGTGACAGAGCAAACTGTGGTGCTCCAAGAAGGTGCCGCACCGCCGCACAGGATAAGGAAGTGCTTCATCAAGTTGAAGAGAACCCATCAACGAGTACTCGAACCATTGGACGTAACTTACACGTGTCTCACTCAACTGTCTGCGTGAACAGCAACTACACTCCAGAAGGGATACGCCATACTTCCGGCGAATTTTATGCCACGTGTCAATTTCTGTACTTGCTTTTTACACCGCTGTGCGGATTTTCCCCAAGCGAATTTCATTCACCGCAAAGTGCATTTCAACAGAGAAGGTGATTTTAACACTCGAAATAGCCACATCTGGGATCGCGAGCCACGTGTAGACGAAGGTTTCAGCACACCTTCGGCATGAGCGTCTGGCAGATATCTGCGATGGTCGTATGGCTACGCCGTCCATACCTCCTCCCAGCTAATGGGTGCCAGATGCTTGATATTCCTGCAACAAGTGCAGGTGGATTTTTTGGAAGATGTGCCATTGGACATTCGGCACGAAGCACGAATTTTGGTTCCAGCATGATGGCACGGCAGTAAGTTTTGCAGTTCGGGTCCGAAACCATCTGAACATAGTTTGCGTGTACAGGTGGAGCGCTCGAGGTTGACCGCGCGCTTGGCCACCAAGACCCTCAGATTTAACGCCTTTGGAATTTTTCTTGTGAGGCCACATGATGAGTCTTGTTTACTAGACCCCTGTCCAGTGGGATGAAGATCTGGTGGCACAGATCATGGCTGCGGCAGAACTGATTAATGATACGCCACGCTTGATGAACAGAGTTTATGGGAAGGCATACTGTGTGGCCCTAACTTGGTGGTCATCATATCGAAGATCTGTTGGAATATCACAGTAAATAGGAATCAAATCTGTATATCATGTTTGCTTTGTAACATGGCAACAAACATTGTTCGGACATGGGTTCCTATGAAAATCTTTATCTACTACACTCTATAAGCGACTGAAATGAACTGTGAAATACCCTGTAGGTGCAGAAGTGTACCTCCGTGCACCAGCTATTTATAGCGGAGCATCTCGTTTCTTCAGCATTGAACTCCCATCGTCTGAGGGTGGTAGAGGACTTCAAGTTCCACGGCCATCCCTTCAGCAGTGCAATACCTCATCGGCAGTTCTCCGTAGGCTAATACGAGCTCTTCAATCAGAGCCCGCGGGACTTCAAACCCTGCCAACCTCGACTCCGAGAAGTATACATTCTCTTCCAGGTGCCGCCGAGTGCGTTCTCCTTCCTTCCAGTGGGAAACTTCGTTGTATTAGTCTTCATCTTAATTAACCTTGTTGTTTTCCAGGCGAATGCTGTTAAAAGCCTGTCAGAGTTTGCTATTAAGTTTTGTAAAACGAACTTTTTTGTTCAGCTAATGTCCTATTGTGTTGTTATAAACCTTCCCATCATTGATTTGGAACGTGTCGTTTCTCAGGCATCTCACTAAGTGAGAAGAAGCACCATTTGGCGCGCTGATTCCATACATTCGATTGGTACATACACATTACGTCGTGGAAATGACCTGCGCCAGCGGTTCAGAGTCAAATCACTGCCCAATACCAGTCCTGCATCAGGTACAAGACTCCGTGACACCTCAAGGGCTCTGTAAAGGGAGTGACTAATATTTTGTTCGGTGATCATATTCGACTATACTATTGTGATATAGGTGAACACAGCGCATATATTAAAATATCAAGACGACTCTAGTCAGTAACGCATGTATACAACGTTAATGTAATACTTGCATGTTCGGTTGACTGATCACGTCTGTTCTTCCTACACTTTCTTAGAAATGGGTGTACTAAATAGGTGACACTATTTTCTACACGCCCTTCCTTCTACATTGGGATGATTCAATTTGTCCCTCTGCCATCCATCATCTCTCTGCCCCTGCCCCCATCTCTATCAGCCCCCTTCTCATCTCCCTCTAGCCCGCTTGGCCCCCTCCACTCTCTCCATCTGCACCACTCTGTCTGCCCCACCTGTCCCCTCTGTTTCCACCGCATCCATTCCCACATCTCTCTGCCCCTTGCCTCCCCCCCCCCCCATCCCATCTCTCTGTCCCCTCTGCTACCACTTGGAGAAATGCATGGCAAACGCTGTTCTGTCTTACAATATATTTACTCACAACCGCTTCTGATCACTGATCATCTTCACAGTGCTGGCACATGAATGAAAACAAAGTGAAAACTATAAATATCAACTCAAATTACATTTTCATGAGAATTATTAGTCGGAAGAATTAAGTGCACTTACAAAATATTTTTCGACAACTTCACATGTCGTACATACGGGGTATTCAAAAAGTCTCTCCGCAGCGCCGTACGATTATTAGCCGCGCGTGCCGTATGACTCGTCTCCTGCCTGGGTTACTTCACTTCAAGTGGACTCTCCCAACATTCCACTGTTTCGTTTATCTCAGCCAGCGTCAGTAGTATCGTTGTTGTGTGTCGTTACGTGTTGACGAGAAAGTTTAACTTTAGTTCCTTTGTTCATTTGTTTCGTTTCTGTCACTGTTAAAATGCTAACCATTGAAGAACATGTGTTTTTAGTCGAGCAAGTGTTCAAAGCTGGCGGTAAATACACAGTTTCAGTTCGTCAAACATTTAATTCATTTTTCCCGGAGACAACACTCCCACATCGCGATACTGTGCAAGATTTGATTAACAAATTTCGAAGTACGGGTTCAGTGACAGATGCACCGAGAAGTGATCGTCCTAGCGTTTTGTCTAAAGATAAACTACTGGATATTTCCGATAAAATGTCCGTTAGTCCGAACAAGTCAGTAACAAAAATCGCGCAGGAAATCGATGTTAGTGTCGGAACGGCCCACACAGCTGTACGGAAAAAATTAGAGCTTTTCCCATACAAAGTGACAGTCGTGCAAGAACTGAAAAATACTAATCATGGCAAGAGACTGCATCATTGTCAATGGTTCAAAAATTTCGTTGAATGAAATCGAAGGGACATTCCTAATGAAACGTTTTTCGCTGATGAGGCGTGGTTTCATTTATCCTGGTACATGAACTCCCAAAATTCTCATATGTGGTGTACTGCAAATCCATTGTGAATTCATGAAAGACCACTTCATTCTGTGAAAATAGGAGTTCTGATTGGAATTTCTAGACGTTGGATTGTGGGTAACATATTTTTCAACGAAACAATAAAAGCACAACGATACTGCAGTGATATTCTGTACCCATTCATAGGAGAACTTGTGTTAAGTAAAATACTGAACGGTTATTTTCAACAAGATGGTGCAACCGCGTATACAGTTCGCGTTTCAATGTCACTAATTGCTGATGTTTTTGGTGATCGCATAATTTCACAGGGACTTTGGCCTCCACGATCGCCTAACCTAACATCACTTGACTTTTTCTTCTGAGAGCAGCGAAAGCAACTGTCAACTGTCTATAAAAACCGTCCAAACTCCATCGATGAATTGAAAACGGCAATATCCACTTTCACTGCTTCTGTTACAGAAGAAATGTTACAGCTTGTGTTTGGAAACGTGATTAGACGAATTGAATTGTGTATTCAACGCCTGGCGGGAGGGGGGGGGGACACTTTCAACATTTAATGTGAACATTTTTAAGTAAAAATTAATATTCAATAAATTAATAACTTGTATTTCACTGACTTTCATTTCGGTATATTCACTGCATACGGCACGCACGGCTAACAATCATAGGTAACTGCGGAGAGACTTTTTCAACACCCATACTATTTAACCAGAAATGATGCCATAGTTGACTTGCAAACGTCATAAAAAGACACTTCACACCATAATACCGGATTATGCAAGAAGAAAACATTGAAAAACGTAACTATGTAACAGCAGTACAGCAGTAGGTGCACAGAACTATTGTTCGGGCACAATAACATACGATAGGTTAACACACATCTGTTGACCAAAGAAGCTACAAGCCAAAGTCAAAGAACAAAGTCAAAATCAAGGTCAAAAAACAAGTAAAAAAATATGCAATCAGAGAGAAAGACACATGCGCCAAAATTACAATGAAAGAAATACAATAATAGCAGTCACAAATGTATTTTCTGTATCCTATTTTTGCTTTTCACTTTATTTCAATATAGTACTATGGAATACAGAAAAATGAATGATCACATGGCATTGTTGGCCAGGAGGGGAAGTTCGGATGCCGAATTGCAAGCCTTACTTGAGGTGACGCCACTTGCGCGTCGGTGATGATAACGACAAAACACACAGTCCTGGAGCGGAGAAGATCTGCTGCCCTGCCGGGAATCGAACCCGGGTTGGGTTGTTTGGGGGAAGAGACCAAAATGCGAGGTCATCGGTCTCATCGGATTAGGGAAGGACGGGGCAGCAAGCCGGCCGTGCCCTTTCAAAGGAGCCATCCCGGCATTTGTCAGAAAGCGATTTAGGGAAAGCACGGAAAACCTAAATCAGGATGGCCGGACGCGGGATTGAACCGTCGTCCTCCCGAATGCGAGTCCAGTGTGCTAACCACTGCGGCACCTCGCTCGTTAATCGAACCCGACCCGCTGCATGGTAGACAAGCTTGTTACCACTCAGCTAAACAGCCGGATTTGTGTAATACAATAGGCAAATGATACTAACCATCTGGTAAAAACGAGCACAGAAGAAAAATGTACATAGTCACGTACAGTAGCATACAATAAAACAGCCACAGGATACTGCGATGTCACATGACATGATTGTCCGTATTACAACAGCCTGACAGCATGTCGACACAGAAGTGCCGAGCATGATTTACATCACGTTGCCGCATGACGCTGCCACCAACAGTCGCCGAAGCGCTATCTACGCAGGTCCATGCAGCCAATAAGGCTTGGAGCCAGCAGCCCCGGTGACCACACAGGTGCTGCGCCCCGTCTCGTCAAGCTGCCGCCCGGATCCTGTATCCACTCCGTACTCTCTGGGCGGCCGTCGTTCATCACTGACGAGGAGAACACGGCAACTGTCATCACCCGATTTCCCAGGAACTTCGAGCAGTGGAAGATGAGTCAAAACAACTGAACACGAGTCTCGTCTTATCTGTATATACTAGACCGTTTCTGAAAAAAAGACGATCAAATTTTCAAGGTGGTTTCGATATCTGGAAGCTAAATGGTGGCTCAGTGGTTAGGAATCTAGCTACTTAACTTAACGCTCCGTGTTCGAAACCCGATTATTGTTTTTCTCTATTTTATTTTTATTGTTACCATTCACATATAATAGGTATGAATGATTCATATCAATTTACAGGATACATGGGAGATACAAGGGAATTATAGCAATTGTAAAATTGCAACTGGATTTCACAATATCATACACACATTTATAATATGTACATGTGTGTCACGTCAACAAGTTACAATCTTTTTAAATTCTCATTTTCTGGGATTTCATTCTCATATCAGTTCTGGAATACTCTCAAATTATGAGGGTGGCAGGGGTAAAATATAGGGAGCGAAAGGCTGTTTGTGAGGTTCTAGGCGCTCAGTCCGGAACGGCGCGACTGCTACGGTGGCAGGTTCGAATCCTGCCTCGGGCATGGATGTGTGTGATGTCCTTAGGTTAGTTAGGTTTAAGTAGTTCTAAGTTCTAGGGGACTGATGACCATAGATGTTAAGTCCCAGCCATTGGAACCATTATTGAAAGGCTGTCTGCAATTTGCACAGAAACCTAATGGCAGTTATAAGAGTCGAGTCGACGTTCACCAAAGGCAAGCAGATTGAGAGGGGAGTGAGAGAGGGTTGTAGCCTATCCCCGATGTTATTCAATCTGTATACTGAGCAAGCAGTACAGGAAACAAAAGAAACATCTGGAGTAGGAATTAAAATCCCTGGAGAAGAAATAAAAACTATGAGGTTCGCAGATGACATTGCAATTTTGTCAGAGGCACCAAAAGACTTGGAAGATCAGTTGAAGGAAATGGATAGTGTCTTGAAAGGAGGATATTAGATGAACATCAACAAAAGCAAAACGAGAATAATTAAATGTAGTCGAATTAAATCATGTGATGCTGACGGAGTTAGATTCGGAAATGAGGCACTTCAAGTAGTAAATGAATTTTGCTATTTGGGAAGCACAACAACTGATTATGGTCGAAGTAGAGGGGATATAAAATAATGACTGGCTGTGGCAAGGAAAGCCTTTCTGAAGAAGAGAAATTTTTTTTAAATTTCGAGTATAGATTTTAGTGTCCTTAAGTGTCCTTTCTGAAAGTATTTGTATGTAGTGTACCTATGTATGGAAGTGAAACATTGACGATAAATTGTTTAGACAAGAAGAGAACAGAAGCTTTCGAAACGTGGTGTTACAGATGAATGCTGAAGATTAGATATGTACGAGGCCTGTTCAGAAAGTAAGCTCCGATTGATTGCCAAATTGAAACCACAGTGAACATCAGAAATGTTTTACTTGTAACAATTAGCTACACCTTTCAGCTACTTCTCTACGTAGTCGCCGTTCTGACTTAGACTTTTGTCATAGCGTTGTACCAACTTTTCAATAGCCTCATCATAGAAGGCAGCCGCCAGTGCTTTCCGCCAATTCTCCACGCTGGCCTACACCTCGTTGTCCGTGTCAAAATGTTGTCTTCAAAGACAGCGGTTCATGTGACCAGAGATGAAACTCAGGGGGAGACAATTGCGGACTGTATTGTGGGTAATCTAACATTTCCATTTGAAAACGATGCAGGAGCATGTTCATTGCCCCTGCAGAATGCGGCTGAGAATTGTCGTGAAGACGAAACAGCACGACGGTTATGTAATATTAGCTGCATAGCTTCAGGTGAAATTTCTCACCAGGCCCTCGTACTTGGCGGCAGACACTATTTTCTAGACATCTTTACGCACTCACTGCGAGCTCAGAAATGAGAAGAGCGACGTGATGCTAACTGGGGTTATACTAGAGACACTACCCAACACATCTGTGCAAAGCTTTATCGGATTTTCATAGTCGTTTCCATTTCGCGACCGATCGGAGCTTACTTTCTGAACGCCCCTCGTAGATCATGTAACTAATGAGGAAGTACTGAATAGAATTGGGGAGAAGAGGAATTTGGGGCACAAATTGACTAGAAGAAGGGATCTATTGCTAGATCACGTTCTGAGGCATCAAGGAATCACAAATTTAGTATTGTAGGGAGGCGTTTGGGTAACAATCGTAGAGGGAGGACAAGAGATGAATACATTAAGCAGATTCAGAAGAATGTAGGTTGCAATAGTCACTCGGAGATGAAGAGACTTGCACAGGATAGAGTAGCACGGAGAGATGTATCAAACCAGTCTCTGGACAGAAGACCACAGCAACAATAAAATCAGTTCTTATATTTTTATATTTTAGTCCTATGTTTATTTTTCACGATTATTTGATGGATTGCCTTCGATGATAGCGATCGTAGAATCGTTCAACACACACAGATTTTCCGAACACCAAGAGCATCGCATGATCGCTGGTTTGCCATAGCGACATTTCTTCGTATGAATCTCACTCGGAAAAAAACGCATTGACAGTTTCGTGATGCGTGACGGATCACTTTTCGCAACATGGTGCTTGCAGCTGATGATGAATCAAGGTATACTACACGAATATCAACCAAATCAATTTCGAACAATTTTCTCATTTTTTATAATTCATTCAAATGGTTCTGAACACTATAGGACTTAACATCTGAAGTCATTAGTCCCCTATAGCTTAGAACTACTAAAACCTAACTAACCTAAGGACATCACACGCATCCATGCCCGAGGCAGGATTCGAACCTGCGACCGTAGCGGTCACGCGGTTTCAGACTGAAGTGCCTAGAACCGCTCGGCCACTCCGGCAGGTTAATAATTCATTCATCTGACATACAATTAGTAGGTGAATAACAACGACGTTATATCAGTATACACTGAGAAACATTCGTGTGGCAATTTTCTGCATAAAAGTACCTGGAAAATACTTCGAAAACTTTACTATCGTTTCTTCAGAAACGGTCGAGTATCTATGGACAAACCGTGACATGTGTTAGGTTATTTTGATCCCTCTTCACCGAGCAAACTTTCTAGAAAATAGGGGAATGGCATTTGCCGTGTTCTCCTCGTCAGCAACACCCTACCGTCAGGACCAACTGCTGCGCCGAAACTTCGCGTTTCTTGGGCCAGAGATCGATACCTGACCACGCCCATAGCATGTGGACTCACATGTGACACATTTATCTGAGGTTAATAAGAAATCCTTCGCAGCTGTTGGCGTCTGGCTGCTAGACAGTAGACTAAAAGATTTCAAAAAATGATTCGGGGAGTTGATCAAAAGCGTTAAAGGCTTTCGTGATGGACGGAAACTGACGCGGTGCCAGAGATACAATGTAAAGCTTTTGGCTGCAAAGAAATGTTTCAGCAATTTGTATAAGAAACATTACATGACCGGCTCCATCAGAAACATTGTGTATCAGCGCAAAAATGCTCTAATTGGAGCACAAAAACGCGAATATACTGCTCTTTGTTAAAAGACTCCGACTGAGAAGTGGGATACCGGATAGATGATTCTACCTTTCACAGCACCTTTAAAATTTTTCGCAAAAATATTTGCATGTGAATAAACTCTTTTAAAAAGCGCAGCTCACCTCTCACTCTTACAAGTTGCGCTCACTGTAACTCGCTCACACCCACTAGCCCATCGCTGTAAGTCGCTCATGGCCATCCACTCCCAACTGCCTATTCTCACCCACTCATTCAGTCCAACTCATTCTGCTTATATCGTTGTGGCTCTCCAACCGTCACTGCCTGCTGTCACCCAGCAGCTGGAGCCTTTGATCTGTCCTACCACCCAAGTCTCCTCTCATTGTCTGAGTCTCCTCTCTTACTGTTACTATCTCGTTCATTTGATCCCACTGTTTCTTTCTCTTCTCACTGTCACTCTCTCTTCCTTGCTGTCATTGTCATAGACTGTCTTTCATTATCACTGGCTCTGCCCCACTTCCACTTTCTCTTTCTCTTTATTCCTCTCCAATTGGCATTGTCTCGTTCACTCTTTTCCTAGCACTATTCTCTCACTATCTACTATGTTCCACTGCCACTGTGTGCCTCACTTTCTCTGCCACTGCTCTTGTCTTCTTAGCTCTTTCTGTACCACAACCACTGCCTATTATCTTCCAGCGTTTATTACTTCTCCGTCTCTTCCCGCAGCCATTTTCTCCTTCTCTCTGAGCATAAAAATGCGAACATATTTTTAAAGGTGCTGAGGGAGGTAGCATGAGGCATTAGGTTTCACATTTTCAGTCAGCCTTTTAATAAAGAGGAGCATAATCGCGTTTTATTGCTCTGATAACAGCATTTCTCAGCAAGTTTCCTTCTTTCCCGAGCCACAGCGTGGCATGTCACTTGTATGGAAAGAACTTGATCGGTCCGTAAGATATTGATAGTTTACTTATGTGAAATTAAAATAGCGCAGGACTAATTTTACACCTCACACCGGAATGTACGTGCACAAAAATTTTGCGTGTGCTTCGGTACTGCGACATGGAATTAACAGAACACTTCAGTCAAAACGGAACTCTTTACATCATATTTCTCCGTGTTACGTCACTTTATAAGCTACGTTGTCACCTCATACCGCGTTTTATGTGCAGAAGTAGGGTATCTTTGAACCTCTGTATCTCGGAAACGGATAAAGATATCCCGAAAATTTTCAAGGTAGTACCAGACTGGTATCTTAGGGACGTATTGTAAAAGTGTCAGTCATTTGCTGTGCATAGAGGTTTTGACATCTGGAGCTTGGGTTTGTTCCGCTGCTGACGGCAAAAAACCGGTGAAACATTTTCTTTTGGTTCTACCAGGAACCGCACGTTGTTGCTGTTGCGTTCTTCAGTCCAGAGGCTGGTTTGATGCAGCTCCCCATGCTACTGTATCCTGTGCAAGTTTCTTCATCTTCGAGTAACTACTGCAACCTACATCCTTCTGAATCTGCTTAGTGTATTCATCTCTTGTTCTCCATCTACGAATTTTAGCCTCCACACTTCCCTCCATCACTAAATCAGTGATCCCTTGATGCCGCAGAACGTGTCCTACTAACCGATCCGTTCTTCTAGACTGATCTTCCCCAAGGTCGGCTCTTACCAGTATTTCCATTCGTCTGTAAAGAATTCGTGTAAGTATTTTGTAGCCGTGACTTATTAAACTGATAGTTCGGTAATTTTCACACGTGTCAACACCTTCTGAACCGCAGGTGAATTTAAATAAAGGCATTATTGATTCATTCATTCATTGGTTTACGGTTATATAAGTTGGTTTAATTAAATCGCAGGTCTGTAACGAGTATACCTGTCATCAATCAATCTATTTAATTTTTACGAACATATTTTATATGTATGAGGTTGCATACTTTTGAATCTCTGTATCTGGGAAAGGGACAAAAACATCAAGAATTTTTTCAAGGTTGTTCGAGATCAGGATCTCAGGAATACAGGGCGAAAATTTCAACCATTGCTATGCACAACCATCTTGAAATCAATTTCGGTCCGCAAATGACGGCGAAAATCTAGTGAAGATTTATCTGTGGTTTGAACCGCCCATAAACTAATGGTGCCGCCATAAGCCCCATCAAGCCCACCGTAGACGACGGCAAATGCAAAAAGAACAAACCGATTTGCTTTTGCCTAAGCAGGAGAAAGTGTGTAATATTCATAGTTTGACGCTGTACTGTAGGATAGTGATACTAAGACGATACTTCCGTTGGGTACACAAATGGTATCTCACCCAAGGGATTATCCAAAGCACTTGACCTTACCTTTTTATCGCCCATTGAATCCGAGGTATCAGCACCGGAATATGGCTTTTTTATGTGCGGCGTTAAGGAGCTCATTGATAATCATGCCGTCGCATGCATACTGCTTAATAAGAAATGAAATATACAAAAAAATACAGAGGAGGAAAGTGACCAGATGAAGACCACTTTGGCTCTTTTGACCCAGTTTTGGTACCATAGCTAATACGTAGTCAAATAAGGTATTAAAACTTCTGAGGGGGTGAAATTAGATAATCGTTAATGTAACAAAATAAAGTTTTTATTACAAGTAAAAACACTATCACACAGGAAAATGATTTCTTTAAATATTTGCAACAGCCTTTTCCATCTCAGAGTAGCAATTGCAAACTACTTCCTCAGTTGTTTGCTGGATGTATTCCAGCCTTTGTATTCTCTACAGTTTTCGGCCTCTACAGCTCCATCTAGTAAAATGGAAGTTATTCCCTCATGTCTTAACAGGTGTCCATTCATCCAGTACTTTTTCCTTGTCAGTTCTTTTGCAGTATATTTCTCTCCTCGCCGATTCAGCGGAGAACCTCCTCTTTCTTTACTTTATCAGTCCATCTAATTTTCAAAATTCTTCTGTAGCACCGTTTCTCAAATGCTTCGATTCTCTCCTGTTCCGGTTTTCCCGCAGTCCATGTTCCACTACCAAATAACGCTTTCTTCCTTAAATTATGACGTGTTTGATACCAGTAGAATTCTCTTCGTCAACAATGCCTTCTTTGCAAGTGATAGTCTGCTTTTTGTGTCCTCCTTGCTCCGTCGATCGTGGGCTGCGTTGCTGCCTAGGTATCACAATTCCTTGAATTGGCCTACTTCGTGATTCTCAATTCTCATGTTAATTTCTTGCTGTTCTCATTTCCTTTACTTCTCATTACTTTCGTCTGTCATCGATTTACCCTCAGTCCATATCCTGTACTCATTATACTGTTCATTCCTTTCAGCAGATACTGTAATATTTGTTCTTTACTTTCAATGAGGATAGCAACGTCGTCAGCGAATCTTGCCATTGATATCCTTTCACTCTGCATTTTAATTCCAATCTTGGACCCTTATTTTATTTCCGTCATTGCTTCTTCGACGTATAGGCTGAACAGCAGGGCTGAAAGACGACATTCCTGCCTTACATCTGTTTTAATCAGAGCATTTTGTTCTTGGTCTTCCACTCTTATTATTTCCTCTTTCTTCTTGTATTTATTGTATACTGCCTGTCTTTCCCTATTGTTTTCTCAGAGTTACGATCATCTTACACCACTAGTAATTGTCAATTGCTTTTTCCAGGTCAAAAAATGCTATGAAAGTGTCTTGATTTTTCTTTGGTCTTGCTTCCATTATCAAGCGCATCATCCCGAACTCTCTCTCTGGGGCCTTGACCTTCCCTAAAGCCAAACTGATCGTCATCTAACATATCGTCTGTTTTCTTTTCCGTTCTTCCGTATATTATTCTTGTCAGTAAGTTGAATGCTACTATGTTGACTGTGAGATAATTCTCGCACTTGTCAGTTCTTGGAATCTTCGGTATTGTGTAGATGATGTTTTTTCGAAAGCCTAGTGGTATATTGCGAGTTTCTACACACCAAAGCCAACAGTCGTTTTGTTACCACTTCCTCCAACGTTTTTAGAAATTCCGATGGATTGTTATCAACCCTCCTGCCTTATTTTAACTTAAATCATCCAAAGCACTTTTAACTTCTGGTTCTAATACCAAAGCCTCTATCTTCTCCCTGTCCACTCCTGTTTCTTCTTCTATCACGTAATTAAGCAAGTCCTCCCTTCATAGAGGCCTTCAATGTACTCTTTCTACCTACCCGCTCTCACCTCTGCACTTCACTGTTACAGTGAAATTCCCATTGCCCTCTTAATGTTTCCGCCATTGCTTCTAATTCACCGAAGCTTGTTCCGACTTTTCTATATGACGAGTCAGTTCTTCCGACAATCATTTCTTTTTAGATATCTTCGCATTTTTCTTGGAGACATTTCCACTTAGCTTCCCTCCACTTTCAGCATACTTCTTTCCTAGGTGACTTGTATTTCTTTATTCATAAATTTCCCGGAACATTTTTCTAGAGTCGATCAACTGACTGTTTTTTCTGTTATCTATGGTTTCTTTACGATTACCTTCCTTGTACCGATGTTCTTTCTAGAGATGCAATTTCCTCTTCTACTGAACTGCCTACTGAGCTATTCATCATCACAATACACGCAGCCTGAGAGAACTTGAAGCATATCACTTCATTCCTCAGTGCTCCTCTATCCCAGTTCTTTGCACATTGGTTCTTCCTGACTAGTCTCTTAAACTTCAGCCTCCTCTTCATTACTAAATTGTGAATTGAGTTTACATCTACTTCTGGGTAGGCCTTACAACGTATACCTGATTTCTGTTTTTTTTTCCTGACCATGTTGTAATCTAAATGGAATCTTCCCGTATCTTCCGCCCTTTTCCAAGCACGCTTCATACTCTCGTGATTTTTTAACATCTTATTCGCTATTACTACCTGAAATTTACGGCAGAACTATGTAAGGTTTTCTTCTCTCTCATTCCTACTACCAAGCCCATATTCCCCTGTAACACTTTATTCGTTTCCTTCCAGTACAACCCTATTAGAATACCCTATGACTATTACACTTTCATCTCCCTTTAGGTGCTGAATAACCCTTTCAATACCCTCAAACACTTTCTCTGTCTGTTTATCTTCTACTTAGGACATCGGGATGTATAACTGAACTATTGTTTCCAGTGTTGCTTTGCTGTCGATTCTCATGAGAACAAACTTGTCACTGAACTGTTCACAGTAACTCATACTCTTCCCTTCCTTCGCATTCATTACTAATCCCATTCCTGTTATACCATTTTCTGTTGCTGTGATATTACCCAATAATGGTCTGCCCAGAACTTCTTGTCTTCCTTCTATTTCACTTCAATGGCCCCTAGTATAACTAGATTGAGCCGTATCACCTCCCTTAGATTTTCTAGCTTCCCTACCACATTCAAACTTCTCACATTCCACGCCCCGACTCGTAGAACGTTATCCTTTCGTTGGTTATTCAATTTTTTTTCTGGTCACCTTGGCGGTTCCCTTCCCGAGATCCAAAAGGGGTCTAATCAGGAATCTTTTGCCAATCGAGAGATCGTCATTACACTTTTTCTGTTACAGACCTCATGTCTTGTAGATTGTGATTATATGTCTTTAACGCAGTGGTTTCCATTGTCTTATGCATGATTATGCCATTGATCACTGCCGATTTTTCTGCCT
Source organism: Schistocerca piceifrons (assembly GCF_021461385.2). NCBI lineage: Eukaryota > Metazoa > Arthropoda > Insecta > Orthoptera > Acrididae > Schistocerca > Schistocerca piceifrons. The sequence continues at coordinate 144,925,858 of NC_060139.1, forward strand.
TTAGGGGCAGTTTCCCACTCCAAGTGCAAGAGTGTGCCGTGAACCCCTGTCCGCTCCTCCGCTTCATTGACAAGCCGTTGGCAGAACGAGAGTGACCTCTTGTGCCGGAAGTCTTCGGTCGGTATTGCTGATGAGTTTTATTCGTAATTTAAGCTGCAGCGATATTCGAAACCTGATGTAGGACGTTTTGATTACTAATCAAAGACGCTACCCTGTTTTGATTAGTAATCGAAGACACTACCCCTAAACCACGGTGACAAATATATCTATATCTACAAGAAAAATTTAGCGTGTGTACTTAATTTGCAGCTGAATGGACGTTTTGCGTACTTAGCTCGACATTAAAAAAACAACTGTCGTATTGTTGTTCGTACTGAATTCTGTTCCTTCCTCCAAACAATTGTCTGTATTATATAAGCTTTCCTATTCATAGACGCACAGGGACCCAGCTACATTCCATTCAATATTGTTTTCTAACTATCGTAATTCTAAAAAGAATCGTTACTTCGGTATGACAATTGTTTATACAATAACGACGAAATACTGACATAAGAAATAATGAAAATTGTGCAGCCACTGATGATAGCGACGAAGGGAGATCCAAAACCGGCGCAAAAGAGAAGCTGGTAATGAGAGAGCGTAAGGCGGCGCAGTGCAGAATAAAGGAGTCTCATATCGCCTTTTGCTGTGAAGTCTGATAATTAGTTTCATTTAAAGGAGATCGCCAATCCGTGAATAACAGACAGCTAGGGATGAAATCTTGCTCTTTTGCAATCGTTTCCATTGTGAAAGTGATTATAACCTCAACGTCGGACCGTACGAGATAATGAGCAACGGAAAACAGACGAACCCTTCCTTACATAATAAGTTTCAACAGGACTGGGGAAAGGCCTCTTGAAAATCTGTGAAAGCTTAAAATACTGAAAGGAACCATCTGAGATCGTCTTTAGAGTGATGTAATGAATGAATGAAAGTGTACTCATATACACGGTACATTCATTGTCCGCTGAACGAGATGTAAAATTTCGTGAACAGTATTCATTTCAGAACGTCCAACACTAATTAAAAGCCAATTATAGCCAGAAAATAATGAGACTTTGTAATTAATGGTTCATTTTAATTATTAAAATATTTGCTTCTGCGAGGCATTATCTTTTTTTATTATTTAAAATTATCTGCGCATTTGTAGGTTTTCGCAGCTACTTGATAATGTATAAACTTAAATCCTGAGATTCTAGAATTCGGTTGGTACTGACTTCACGAAGACCATCATAGTCCCATCGTAGCAATGTAGATCGCATTCCTATCATAAGTGACTGATGGTCCTTTTCGGAACTCAGAATTTACTACAGAGGTCGTAACCATCCCAGCTACGAAGAGATTTCGTGCACTAGAAATATTTAGTACGGAATAAAGACACTTGATCAGTTCGTTTCAAGTTCTAGCCTACAGTATCACGATTATATTATTCACATAAAATCCAATGCTCGTCGTCTAAAGGAGACAGCTTTTGTGATAGGTATCTTATTTCCTAATATTTGTAAATTGCCATTGATCTTGGCATATACAAAGATTTATAGATCACCGTCAGTCATTTAGAAGAAGATACAACCCCTACGCAAGGGTAGTTGGAAACTATACGTCAGATGGAGGTTTGTTCTGAGACAGCCAGTTGATTAGTCTTGTCCAGGAATTTATACAATTTAGTTAAGTTGTTGGAGTTCCAATTCCTCTCGGGGTGGTGACATATCAGTTCGAGTATGAAGACGACTCCTATTTAAGGCATAAGTTCCATACCTATACTTTATTTCCAATAGTACCTTTAATCATGTTAATTGAGATAAAGCAAAATTTTGAGGCTAGTTACATTTGCAAGTACAGGATGAAAACTGATGCCTAGCTTATGGCCAGCCGGCATGGCCGAGCGGTTCTAGGCGCTTCAGTCTGGAATTGCGCCACCGCTACGGTCGCAGGTTCGAATCCTGCCACGGGCATGGATGTGTGTGATGTCCTTAGGTTAGTTAGGTTTAAATAGTTCTAAGTTTTAGGGGACTAATGACCTCAGATGTTAAGTCCCATAGTGCTCAGAGCCATTTGAACCATTTGAAGCCTAGCTTACGGTCGGCACAGGTTCACTGTTTACCAATTTCCTATGGAAAACAAAAATTCCTAATATGAATATCATTTAATACGGCCAATTTGTGTGGTAGAACTTCTAGATACTGCCTGACCAAGACAGGGACTGAGCGAACGAACAGCTGCTGCACTGGCAACGGCATTATTATTTCGCCGTTCATATTCAACCGGTGAGCGGGTCTCTCATCATCTGGTCCGCAGCGCATGGTCTCGCGGTCACGTTCTCGCTTCCCGAGCACGGGGTCCCTGGTTCGATTTCCGCTGGGGTCAGGGATTTTCACCTACCTCGGGAAAACTGGGTGTTTGTGTTGTCCTCATCATTTCATCCTCATTCATGAAAGTGGCGAGATTGGACTCAGCAAAGGTTGGGAATTTGTAAGAGTGCTGATAACCGCGCAGTTGAGCGCCCCACAAACCAATCATCATCATCATCATCATCATCTCATCATCTGGCTCTGGGTACCAAGTTGGGGTTTATTGAAGGCACCACCCTGACTGTTGCCTTACACAATCTAAGGGCAAGCACATCCCACAGTTGGCAAGAAGCGGAAACGCAGTGCGAAAATAAGAGGATGCATATTGCAGGCTGGGCCTGTGGTACGAGACTGTCAACGAACCTGGTATTAATACTTTTAACGGGCAAAATCGTGCCCTTTTTCTCAAAGCAACATTGCAAATCACGATTCATGTACTTCTTTGCACAATTATTGATAATTTGAATAAACGTGTAATCAATGTCAAACTTACTGAGATGAAAGTACGAGTGCCGTTCAATACGTAACACAACACTTTTTTTTCTCGCCCAGGAAATGCCGAATTTGTTGTAGGATAATGTCGAATATTCCCGCTTCAGTCCTTTTAATTTCCGAAAGTTCTTATTGTATGTGTAGCCTTCAAAATAGTGTCTTTAACAGAGGTGCGTTCCAAGCATTGAGTTGCATTCAGCGGAAAACCAAAGAATCGCAAATATTCACAGGCGCCACCAGAATGTCTACGGAGACCTGGTAGTGAACAAAAGCAAGGTCAGTCGTTGGGCGAAGCATCTGTGATCGTCGCAACAAGGTCGCGAAAACCTGTCCGATCTCTCGTATGCTGGCCGGTCCCACATAGCTGTGACTCCTGGCAGAGTTGGGACATGCCAACACTCTCATTCGAGGTGATCGACGAACACCATCAATCACCTCCAAGCACAACTGGACGTCTCTGTTGGAAGCGCTGACACACTCGTTCACCAGTTGGAGTACTCAAAGATGTGTGCGATGCTGGGTTCCTCGCCACCTAACAAAACACCATAAAGAAAGGCGCGTTACGAAGCTGATCGTGACAATCTATTTATCTGGCATCGAGGGTGAAACATGGGTTCATCACTTCGAACTGGAAACAAAACGGCAGTCCATGAAGTGGCGCCACACCACCTCTCCTCCTAAGAATAAGTTCAAAGTCGCACCCTCAGCCGGTAAATTCATTTATTCCTGTATGTGTCAATTTACTATTAATAAGAATATTTTAATTTTTGCATTTTAAAGACAGGATGGCAGCTACGGTTCCTCGTGTCAGGAATGGAAGTGCTTTATTACGTTTAAGGGAACAACGCTTGAATATCACCATTTCAATAATTGGACATATCTCTGACATAGCCTCAAAATTCTGTTGTCAACCTGTAGCGAAGTATTAATTTTGGGGAGGCTCGTGTAAGCTGATAGGCGGGGTGAGGATACTAATAACTTACTCTTGGTTCATGTTTCTAGTTAATGTCGTAATACGGATACTATACTGCTGGACATTTGCTATTAGTCCAGGAGTAGTGACACTGTAATATCTGGTACAAAGTTTTTTTTTTCAGATGATAGACGTCAAAGAATTCATATTCTGGAGGGTGTCACTTTGGTAGTCTTGACCGTAAGTTTCTATGCCATCATATTCTTGTCTTTCCACGTATAGTATTTGGTGTGGTCAATGTTACTGAAGGTATTGAAATATCTCGATAACTACGCATTCGATCAAAGAAAGTGAGTCTTAAAATCCATTAGGACTCACAGCAAGAAATACAATGATGCGAAAATTCTCCACTCCATTAGGAGTGGAGTGGGGCTGGGCTACTTTAAAATCTTAAATCACACCTTTCATTTTTTGTTGCAGATTCAAATTTCCCAGGAAAATTATACAGAATTGACAAATGACTGATGTTATTTCTTTTACATATGTGTATTCCAACATGTCTGACAATGAATGGCCAAAAGCAGTTAGAAGTTTACTTGTGGTAGTGACAGCTCTCCTCCGTACTTTCATCGCTACTGATCTCTCTAACACATATGAACTTCAGAAAACATTGAAGAAATGCAGTGATAACTCAACCGGTACGTTATGGATAGATATAATTATTTATCCCGTAACATCCTTCATTTCTTCATAAGATCGTAAAGAGGAGGAGACTTGTTGTTAAAACTGCATTGATTAAAATGTGTCCTTCCATACATTTCGCAACCGGCTACTGGAATTATGCAAGGCATATGACAATTCATGTACTAGAAATGGAAAATACATTGCCAGATTATATGAAAATTCTTCTAAGAATTCTGGATTTCTGTACCTCTCGATCACTTTGGTGAACAGACTGACATCCACCATGGGAAAACGAAAGGAAGCGTTGCAGAGATGATACTGTCTCCTTATCAGATAGCTGAATGGCTACTTTCACAGCACATATGTAATGACGTATCGATGTCAATGGACGTAATGTTTGAAACATCAAGAGTAACAGTAGCCACTTCTCATAAAGAGACTGGAAATCGTAGATAAACCTCAGATGCCCACGGCTATAAGAATATAGAATTCGCTCTCACATGCATCCTTTTTTAATTAAACAAGGTACTACAGTCAACATTGTCATTGGCCCGAAAGCTGATAACAGTGTGAATGTTTACAATGCTCTGGCTTTTGTTGATGGAAAGGCCACTGCTTGCAAAAACAAATTACTTGCTGGCTTTTATGACGCGATTCATAAAGAAGTAACAACCATGGCTACAATGAAGAAAGCATTACAGTTTGAGAAGAAAGAAGCATATGATTCCGGAAAGATACGTGCTAGCTTATTAGTTATCTCTCAACAAATGAAGATGAATATGTTGGACGTTTTACATATGAACTGTCTGCTGCTCCGTTGTCATTGTGCAATGTATATGGTAATAAGCGAAAAGGGAACTTGCTGTCACTACTTCAGTAGCTCATTCTCCAGGTGCTCAGCGCGTTGATGGCAATGCACTGATGTACCATACGAAACGGCCAACTGGTTCCCATGTGTCCCTCCTCCACTCCATCATAAATGGTTTGAAAGGAGGTTACGACAAATATATATATTTTATAATTACGTGATTCCATCTATTAAAAACCATGAACAAGAAAGACGCCTTTCTGCTGGTGCTGCTAAGCAGTTTCTCTTTACATTGACAACAGCACTTCGTAACCGAAATATTGGTTTAAGCATCAACCGAGATAAGGGATAGCTTACTGATTTGTTATGCTCCATCGAATACTGGGGTAATCAAGTACATTTCATAAATATGAAGAAGCCATTATACGCTCTTGAGGAAGCTGATGCTACACTACTTCCCTACGCTCTGTACAGTTTTTTCCAGTGTGGTATGAAAAACATTCAAAACGTTCATGACGATATAGACGTGTTTGGTTTAGTATTGTGCTTTTATTGGAAACAGATACTCCCAGCTGTTTTTATTATAAAGAGACTTAATGGGCAAACATCTGACATTAAAGCAAGTGCTAATAATCTGCATATCGCTGCAGTACAAACTTTGACGAGATGTCTTTCTGTCTCTTACCCTTTCCGAAGAGACAAGACTGCTCCATGCACCTTGCAGCAGAGACGTGAATTTCTTGTCTTGGAATTACTAGGCGAGATTTAGATTGATCATCATCAAATAATGAAGACTGGGTATCAACTTTTTTCACTTTTGTTTATCGACAGACCATCTGAATCAATGATTCAACTACGACACCGATTGTTTACAACCAAAAGAGAATTCTCTTCTAACTTAAAGTTACTTTCGCTTAGATATTAAGTCCTGCAAACACTGACAAGAAGAAGGGACAGGATAGTAAGATATATCTTACGACATCAGGGAATAACTTCCAAGGTACTACAGAGGAAAACAGGGACTGGAACACGTCCAGCAAATAACTGAGGACGTAGGTTGGCACAGGAGAAGAATTCAAATAGTTCAAATGGCTCTGAGCACTATGGGACTTAACATCTATGGTCATCAGTCCCCCAGAACTTAGAACTACTTAAACATAACGAACCTAAGGACATCACACAACACCCAGTCATCACGAGACAGAGAAAGGAGAAGAATTCGTGGCGGCCACACCAAACTAGTCGAAATAGTGATTAAGAAAAAAGGAAGAAAGGAAGAAAACTTATGCTCACTTTAAAGTCATTTAGTCGACATCTGGACCGAAGTTGTCGTCTCCTGCATTGTATCTCACGGACTATGGTTGGAAAGTGGAAAATGACTCGTGCATACTCTTAACCTGACTGAGTTCTGTAGGTCCTCCTGAACTGATAGAATTAATAGCACGTACAAGTATGACTTGCGAGTAAAGTAACTGCAGTTCCAAACTTATAATTAATATTGCACAACATATTGTAAATGTGCCTTTACGGAGACGCATGTCAGTATTTTCACAGCCACAAGTAGCAGCAACGACTGCATCAGCTGGTATGAAAGTGATCTTTGAAGATGATACTGACGATTTGACGGGTTATAAAGTTCAGGAAAATTTTGATTGATACCATAACTTAACGTGAAAAAATTGTAACATTATACAAAACACAGCGAAGCCGTATTTAAACGTATTATTTTAGCTTCGTCGACAAAGTTTCTCCTGTCAGATATGTAACATTTGAATAATTTCATCGTGCACAAAAGTGGGATTTAGTTGTAAATGTAAAACTAATAATAATAATGTCATATGGCTAGGGCCTCCCGTCGGGTAGACCGTTCGCCTGGTGCAGGTCTTTCGAGCTGACGCCACTTCGGCGACCTGCGCGTCAATGGGGATGAAATGATGATGATTAGGATAACACAACACCCAGTCCGTGAGCGGAGAAAATCTCCGACCCAACCGGGAATCGAACCCGGGCCCTTAGGATTGACATTCCGTCACGCGGACCACTCAGCTAACGGGTGCGGACAATATAAAACTATAAATATATCGAATATTGAAAGATTGTTTCTTTATTAAAGAATAATTAATAATTTGTCTGTATTCCCTGGAACATTTCAAAATACTGGATAAAATTATTTCATAAAGAATTGCTCAAGGATGCCAAAGCGGCACTCATCAAAATTAGGATCCATGAGTCTCTCTTTATTATATAAAAAAGAGAAAATAACTTTACACCAAATGTTACAGTTCGGGTCTGCAGGAACAAAGATATTGTTGGACGGGAATAATGAAGGTTATGATGGATGACATGAAGCTCTGTACATGCGTAATAGATATGGATAGGTATATTTATAGCGAAGTGTTACAGATATCACCACATGGGAAAGCAAGATAACAGAAATAAATAACGTTCATATTTTACACAGGTCAGTCTCCCGACATAAACGTCGATTTCGGACTCTCAGTAGGGAATATGTCCTCAACGCACATTTTGCACCTGTTATTCATGCTGGTTACCAAACTGCTGAGGAGTCCTTGGGGGATATTATCCACTTCTCTCTCAAGGCGATTTTCAGTTCTTGCATGATTCGGGGAGGTGGTGTTCCTTGGGAATCATGTCCGCCAAGAGCATCCTAGGCATTTTCTACAAGGTTCAGGTCCTGGAAGCACGCAGGCCAATCCATACGTTCAGCATCCTCGCTTTCCAATGTGTCCGCTACCTCAGTCATCTTGTGTGGGCCCACATTGTCGCAGAAAGAGTGTACCTGCCTTGCCGCTAAAGAGATGACATGATAATCTCCGTGCAATACCACTGTGCTGTAACGATACTTGGTGCAAAGGTATTCAACTTTGTTCGGCCGTTTTGCATAGTGCCTGCCCATGCCGTAAGGCATAAGTGATGCGTACGACGTTCATGGACAGTGGGTGGATTGTAAAGTGTTCTCCTCTTTCTCCACGGTAACTGGTGGCCTAAATCACTTTATTCGTCGGAGTACACTACTCTGGACCACTGTTCCTGATCCCAACCAAGATGGTTCCTACATATGACCATGCATCATGGAACTATTTCTAGACGATGGCGTGATTGAACTGGGATGAATTTAATAGGCTTCCGAGCATGCAAACCAGCATGATTTGATCGCCACGAAATGGTTCTGGCCGAGACACGTGTGCGGTAGCGGTTTCAGTGTCTGCAGCTATCTGCCTAGATATCTGTTCCTTTTCGCCAGTAAGGCTACGTATCGATCGTGTTGCGGTGTGATGATCCTTCTACGACTACCAACATGCTTCCACATAGCATTTTCACCTTCAACGACGTTTTTAAGCGACGAGGTAACACTTTTGGACACACATATCAATGTGGCCACCGTGGTGCACTTTGACTACTTCGAGCAGTCCAACCGTTCCTCCATGATAGTGCATCATGTGTTGCAGATATTTTATCTTAATACACGGAATGTTGAACGAATCGGTTCCGCAACAAACTCCGACAAGTACAGTACTGCAATAACTTTCCAGTGCATAAAGAGAATTCGTGCACAGTTAATACGTTCTGTCCAAGTCGGGTGTCCCATAGCAATTGCTGGTTGTTCCGTAACAGTTGGCAGTTGCTTTTTAGCAAATGTCGGCCGTCTTTCAGCAGTTGTCATGCCGTGTACTAAAGCTTCACATGGATTGGCAGTATAACCTTGCATTGTGAAGCGATCGTCATCAATTCGTCGCGCTTAAGGTAACTGTCAAACACATTGCTTGACATGTTATAATTTTCAAGACGTTAAACATAAGGTCAGTATTATTTTTTGTTAGACTCAGGTAGCAGAAGTCATGGCATACCTCCTACAAACGTGTTGGAACTCCTTCTGCCCAGACTAGTGCAGCAATTCGACATGGCATGGATTCAACGAGTCGCTGGAAGTCTTCTGCAGAAATATTTGAGCCACGTTATCTCCATTTCGTTCTTTCCTTTTTGAGTCATCAGTCATCTGACTGGTTTGATGCGGCCTGCCACGAATTCCTCTCATATGCCAACCTGTTCACCTCACAACAGCACTTTCAGCCTACATCCTCAATTATTTGTTGGATGTATTCTAGTCTCTGCCTTCCTCTACAGTTTTTGCTCCCTAGAGAACCCTCTAGTGTCCTGGAAGTCATTCCCTGATGTCTTAACAGATGACCTTTCAACGTGTCAGTTTTTTACACATATTTTCCACAGATTTCCGATTCTGTGTAGAACCTCGTCAGTAGCTCCACATCTCAAAAGTCTCGATTCTCTTCTTTTCCGGTTTTCCCACAGTCCATGTTTCACTGTCATACAACGCTGTGCTGAAACGTATATTCTCAGAAATTTCTTTCTCAAATTAAGGCCTGTGTTTCATACTAGTAGACTTGTCTTGGCCAGGAATGTCCCTTTCGCCAGTGTTGGACTGCTTTTGATGTCTTCCTTGCTCCGTCTGTCATTATCTCATCTACTTTGCGACCATCAATCCTGATGTTAAGTATCTCTCTGATCCAATTTATACTACTTCTGATTACTCTCGTCTTTCCTCGATTTACTCTCAGTCCACATTCTGTACTCATTAGACTGTTCATTCCATTCATCAGATCATTTAATTCTTCTTCAGTTTCAAAAAATGGTTCAAATGGCTCTGAGCACTATGGGACTTAACATCTCAGGTCATAAGTCCCCTAGAACTTAGAACTACTTAACCCTAACTAACTTAAGGACATCACACACATCCATGCCCGAGGCAGGATTCGAACCTGCGACCGTAGCGGTCACGCGGTTCCAGACTGAAGCGCCTAGAACCGCTCGGCCACCATCGGGCGGCCTTCAATTTCACTCAGGATAGAAATTTTATCAGCGAATCTTATCATTGGTACCCTTTCACCTTCGATTTTAATTCTACTCCTAAACTTTTATTTTCATCGTTGCTTTTTCAAATGGCTCTGAGCACTATGTGACTCAACTGCTGAGGTCATTAGCCCCTAGAACTTAGAACTAGTTAAACCTAACTAACCTAAGGACATCACAAACATCCATGCCCGAGGGAGGATTCGAACCTGCGACCGTAGCGGTCTTGCGGTTCCGGACTGCAGCGCCTTTAACCGCACGGCCACTTCGGCCGGCGTTGCTTTTTCGATGTACAGGTTGAACAGTAGGGGCGAATGGTTAAATCCCTGTCTTACACCCTTTTTCATCCGAGAATTTCGGTCTTGGTCGTCCACTCTTACTATTTGCTCTTGGCTTGGAAACTACCCGTCCCCCCCCCCCCCCCCCCCCATAGTTTACCCCAAATTTTCACAGGATTTCGAACATCTTGCACCATTTTACCTTGTCAAACGCTTTTTCCGGGTCAACATATTCCATGAACGTGTTTTGATTTTTCTTTAGTCTTGCTTCCATTATCAACCGCAATGTCAGAATTGCCTCCCTGGTGTCTTTAACTTTCCTGGAGACAAACTGATCGTCATCTAACAAATCTTCAATTTTATTTTCCACTCTCCTGTATATTATTCTTGTCAGCAACTTGGATGCATGAGCTGTTAAGCTGATTGTGCAATAATTCTCGAACTTGTCAGCACTTACAGTCTTCGAAACTGTGTGGATGGTATTTTTCCGAAAGTCAATGATTTTAGAAACTCTTATTGAGTGTTATCTATCCCTTGTACCTTATATGATCTTAAATCCTCCAACGCTTTCTTAAATTCTGATTGTAATACTGGATCCCCTATCTCTTCTATATCGGCTCTTGTTTCTCCTTTATAACATCAGACATATCTTCCCCGTCATAGAGGCCTTCAATGTATTCTTTAAACCTATTCGCTCTATCCTCTGCGTTTGACAGTGGAATTCCCGTTGCACTCTCAATGTTACCCCCCTTGCTCTTAATTTCACCGAAGGTTCTTTTGACTTTCCTATACGCCGAGTTAGTCCTTCCGACAATTATTTCTCTTTTCCTTTCTTCACATTTTTCATGCAGTCATATCATCTTATCTTCCCAGTGCTTCCTATTTATTTCATTCCTCAGCGGCTTGTATTTCTGTATTACTGAATTTCTTCGAACATTTTTGTACTTCCTTTTCGGTTTGTACTTATTTCCGATCTCTATACCAGTCCATTATTTTAAAGTGTTATCGGTGCAGATTTCTGTGCACGAACTGATCTCCTGATTATGCCCCATAAATATCCGATGAGATTCACGTCGGGCGATCAGGATGGCCAAATCATTCGTGATTTACCAGAATGTTCTTCAAACCAGACGAGAACAATTGTGGCTCAGTGACATGTTTAGGAACATGAAGTCCATGAATGGCTGCATAAGGTCTCCAAGTAGTCAAACATAGCCATTTTCAGTCAATGATAGGTTCAGTTGCATCAGAAGACCCCCTTCATTCCACGCAAACACAGCCCGTACAAATTTGGAACCACCACCAGCTTGCACAGTGTCGTGCTGGCAGCCTGCGTCCATGACTTGGTGGGGTCTGGTACTCAATCGAACCATACCATCATCCCTTACCAACTGACACTGTGGATCTTGAACTATTGAATTCCCTAACAATGTCCGACATGGAATGTACTATGCGTCTAGCTCCAACTATCATTTCGTGTTCGAAGTCTGTTAATTCCTGTCGTGAGGCGATAATCATGTTCTTCACGAATCACCTGAGTACAAATAACAGCTCCGCCAGTACACTGCCTTTTTATACCCTGTGCACGCATTACTACGGCCTTCTGTGTATGTGCATATCGCTTCCATGCGACTTTTGTCACCTGAGTGTACATAACGATATTGAATTAATTAATTTACTTGCTGACACTGTATTCAACGTTTAGCAGTGTGATTTTGCGACGTAATCAATGTAATCTTGCCCAACTGGAAATTTTACTTCAGCGTTTTAAAATTAACAAAAAAATTACACTACTGGCCATTAATATTGCTACACCAAGAAGAAATGCAAATAATAAATGGGTATTCATTGGACAAATATATTATACTAGAACTGACATGTGATTGCATTTTCACGCAATTTGGGTGCATAGATCCTGAGAAATCAGTACCCGGAACAACCACCTCTGGCCGTAATAACGGCCTTGATACGCCTGGGCATTGAGTCAAACAGAGCTTGAATGGCGTGTACAGGTACAGCTGGCCATGCAGCTTCAACACGTTACCATAGTTCAGCAAGGGTAGTGACTGGCGTATTGTGACGAGCCAGTTGCTCGGCCACCACTCACCAGAGGTCTTCAATTGGTGAGAGATCTGGAGAATGTGCTGGCCAGGGCAGCAGTCGAACATTTTCTGTATACAGAAAGGCCCGTACGGGACCTCCAACATGCGGTCGTGCATTATCCACCTGAAATGTAGGGTTTCGCAGGGTCGAATGAAGGCTAGACCCACGGGTCGTAACTTAATTCATCTCAAATGTAACGTCCACTGTTCAAATTGCCATCAATGCTAACAAGAGGTGACCGAGACGTGTAACCAATGGCACCCCATACCATCACGCCGAATGATACGCCAGTATGGCGATGACGAATACACGCTTCCAATGTGCGTTCACCGCGGGGTCGCCAAAAACCGCTGCGACCATCATGACACTGTAAACAGAACCTCGATTCATCCGAAAAATGACGTTTTGCCATTTGTGCACCCAGGTTCGTCGTTGAGTATACCATCGCAGGCGCTACTGTTTGTGATGCAGCGTCAAGGGCAACCGCAGCCAGGGTCTCCGAGCTGATAGTTCATGCTGCTGCAAACGTCGTCGAACTGTTCGTGCAGATGGTTGTTGTCTTGCAAACGTCCCCATCTGCTGACTCGGGATCGAGACGTGGTTGCACGATCTGGTACAGCCATGCGGATAAGATGCCTGTCATCTCGACAGCTATTGATACGAGGCCGTTGGGATCCAGCATCGATTCCATATTCTGCTAACAGTCATTGGATCACGACCAGCGCGAGCAGCAATGTCGCGATACGATAAACTGCAATCGCGATAGGCTACACTCCGACCTTTATGAAAGTCTGAAACGTGATGGTATGAATTTCTCCTCCTAACACGAGGCATCACAATAACGTTTTACCAGGCACCGCTTGTCAACTGCTATTTGTGTATGAGAAATCGATTGGAAACTTTCCTCATGTCAGCAAGTTGTAGGTGTCGCCACCGGCGCCAACCTTGTGTGAAATGCTCTAAAAAGCTAATCATTTGCACATCACAGCATCTTCTTCGTGTCGGCTTAATTTCGCGTCTGTAGCAATTTTAATGGCCAGTAGTGTATAATTATGTTGTTGTTGTCGTGGTCTTCAGTCCTGAGAGTGGTTTGATGCAGCTCTCCATGCTACTCTATCCTGTGCAAGCTTCTTCATCTCCCAGTATGTACTGCAGACTACATCCTTCTGAATCTGCTTAGTATACTCATCTCTTGGTCTCCCTCTACGATTATTACCCTCCACGCTGCCCTCCAATACTAAATTGGTGATCCCTTGATGCCTCAGAACATGTCCTACCAACCGATCCCTTCTTCTAGTCAAGTTGTGCCACAAATTCCTCTTCTCCTCAATCCTATTCAGTACCTCCTCATTAGTTATGTGATCTACCCATCTAATCTTCAGCATTCGTCTGTAGCACCACATTTCGAAATCTTCTATTCTCTTCTTATCTAAACTATTTATCGTCCATGTTTCACTTCCATACATGGCTACACTCCATACAAATACTTTCAGAACGACTTCCTGACACTTAAATCTATACTCGATGTTAACAAACTTCTCTTCTGCAGAAACGCTTTCCTTGCCACTGCCAGTCTACATTTTATATCCTCTCTACTTCGACCATCATCAGTTATTTTGCTCCCCAAATAGCAAAACACCTTTACTACTTTAAGTGTCTCATTTCCTAATCTGATTCCCTTAGCATCACCTGAATTAATTCGACTACATTCCATTATCCTCGTTTTGCTTTTGTTCATGTTCATCTTATATGCTCCATTCAAGACACTGTCCATTCCGTTCAATATAATAGGCTATAATAATCATTATAATTATATCATAATAAAAACTTGTACAAGTAAGTACAATACAATAAGACGATAGTTTTTAATGCGCTTGAAGAGAAACAGATTATTTTCTAACATTCTGCGTGGTGTCTGTTGTTCTAAGTCGTGTCTCGCTACCACTTTCGCGCAACGACGCCCTGAGCGTGTTTTTTAGGGAATTGACGAGTTTGAACCTGGGACCTGTTGCTGGCAAGGAGACACCAGACCACACATGACATGTAGAGTTCAGAAGAGTTCGTGAGACTAGCGATAGTATAACCAAATACTTAATGATTTCAGCGTCAGCTCGACTGCACTCCCTGTAAAAGAATCTTAATACTAACTAAATTTAGTGGAAGGGGTTCAAGGCTTTCCTATTTTTAGTTAGCTGGTAAAATAACGTCGAAAAAGCAGTTAAGTTTACCATTGGTAATTTTATTCTACTCATAAAACATTGTTTATAAATTGCACTATTGATAAAAGGAAATATTTTAATACAGGATGATAAAAACCAACTGCATTCAACAAAAATGTGAACGAATATTCCCTGAGTGGGTTTCCAAGTTCTACAATGGATCGAAGGATGACCTATGCCATATCACATCTATAATCTAGGTTTAAATTAAGTTTCACAAAAGAGAAAACTATCAAAATGGTCTACAGTGACCTTCAATTATCTTTAATTACTTATCTAACTTGTAAATTACAGTGGCTGATGTGGCTTCTCAATAATTATATAACTGAAAAATCATTGCATTTCAGATTTTAACTTACATAGCAAACGTGAATACCATGAGCTTCAATTGACGATCGACACTAGTATTACATAAAAAGGGGATGTAACAGATGAGACTTCTGCAGTTCTGAGTGAAGCCTTATGCGCTCAAAAATGCGGCATCGCGTGCGTTCCTTACCTTGTCGGTGTTCGTCAGGGGGCGGCAGCCGGCGCAACTCCATGCATCTCGCCGTCTCGGAAGCAACTCTCTTCTAACTTCTCCTTACTACAATTTACCGGAGTTGGTTTTCATCTGACCAATCAGGGTCTCAAGCTCCACCTACAAAAATTCTGTCTATCCAATGAGAAACGTTATACTTTTCGTGGTGGGGCAATGTTTTTAAAGTTTGCAACGTAACAGAGACGCGAAAAATTCTCACGCTAAAACTTGCAGCTGGTGTGGCCCTTTTAGTGTTATCGTAAGATCTATACTGTTCTTCTAGAGGGCTCTAGCTTTTAACATGGGCTGGGGAGTGGTCCTGGTGGTTAGCTGGCGACGTGGGTGTCCGTCCCTTATCGTAGGGCGTTCTAGCTTAACACGGTTCTGCTCTTGGCTTCTGTTCTCGTTTCTCCTCTCGGAACTGCGTCTGTCTCACGGTGGGAAGGTATGACATGCATTTAGGCATTCTTGTGTTCGTCTGTGGTATTCCATTTGCTCACTCGTTACTCGTATTACTTTGGTTAATTTAATGTCACGATTTATTCGGAGCTATGTGACATAATACTGGATTTGCTTATGATGTCAGGGTTTTCATGGAAGGTATTGGATCTGCCTGACACCTTACATATCACCACCCTTCGAACTTAATTTTTTGCACTGAAGTTAGGCAATGATTGAATTGTTGTCTAAGTCAGCCCAGAATTATTCCTTTATCTAAATTTTGTTGCCTAGTGTTCAGCCACGTTATTCTGGTTCTATGCTAGTTTGTACTACTAATTTATATTTTTATATTATTCCACATTATTCTCAAAAATATGTTTATATTGACAAGAGAAGAATATTTTTATTCTATTATAATTATTATTTTTTAGTTATTTTCTTTCTTTATTCAAGTGTGAAGTTTGTTTTTTAAGAAGTTTGTTATTGAAAGTGAGGAGTCTTTCACACCGATTTTCTTGGAAATAATTTTTTTTATAAATGTAGTAATTTAGTAAAATCTATTCCTAACACATTTTCTAAATATCATCATCATCATCATCCCCATTTAAGACTGATTATGCCATTCAGTGTTCAGTCTGGAGCATAGTCCCATTTATAAAATTCGTCCATGATCCCCTATTCAGTGCTAACATTGGTGCCTCTTCTGATGTTATGCCTGT
The DNA here is from genome assembly GCF_021461385.2 of Schistocerca piceifrons. NCBI lineage: Eukaryota > Metazoa > Arthropoda > Insecta > Orthoptera > Acrididae > Schistocerca > Schistocerca piceifrons. Next base: position 144,942,312 of record NC_060139.1, read on the forward strand.
TACTTCAAAATCATTCTTAACCGAATCCAGGTACCTTCTCCTTGGTCTGCCCTGACTCCTCCTACCCTCTACTGCTGAACCCATGAGTCTCTTGGGTAACCTTGCTTCTCCCATGTGTGTAACATGACCTCACCATCTAAGCCTGTTCGCCCTGACTGCTACATCTATAGAGTTCATTCCCAGTGTTTCTTAGATTTCCTCATTGTGGACACCCTTCTGCCATTGTTCCCATCTACTAGTACCTGCAATCATCCTAGCTACTTTCATATCCGTAACCTCAACCTTGTTGATAAGGTAACCTGAATCCACCCACCTTTCGCTCCCATACAACAAAGTTGGTTGAAAGATTGAACGGTGCACAGATAACTTAGTCTTGGTACTGACTTCCTTCTTGCAGAAGAGAATAGATCGTAGCTGAGCGCTCACTGCATTAGCTTTGCTACACCTCGCTTCCAGTTCTTTCACTATGTTGCCATCCTGTGAGAATATGCATCCTAAGTACTTGAAACTGTCCACCTGTTCTAACTTTATTCCTCCTATTTGGCACTCAGTCCATTTATATCTCTTTCCCACTGCCATACCATAGTCCTTACATTTCTGATCTAGCTCTGAAATATTACTTTGCAAACTTTCAATCGAATCTGCCATCTAAATATCATGTACAAGTAAAATGTTTTTGTTTCTAGACACTCATTTCAACATTGTTACACTAACAAATAAGAATTATTTCCAAGAATTGCTTTGACAAAGAAATATACATATACAAGTATTGAGATATTATCCTAACAAACGGTACAAATGTTAAAAAAAAGGGAAAACATCCAACAATATAATTTTTTATTCTTTGTTTTCATAAGGAGAAAATAAGTAAAATATAGTTATTCTTTTATTTTTATGTGGAGAAAATAAGTGGCATATAGTTTTAGCGTTTATTATGTCTTACTTTTGTTCTTTATATACTGTCCATTTCAGAACTAATGATTTATTTTTATCGATAGTCTATTTTTTACTTAAGTCCATAGTCAATGACTGTTATTTTGTAGTTTATTCACTGTGTGGTGTGCTTAACTTATTTAGTTTTTCACACGTTTCATTTGCACAATTCCTACATCACATAATTTGATTTCACACATTCACACAATCCTACGAATGCTTAAGCATGAGGTTGGCGAGTGTTTTTGCACAGAGGTGATGGACTTGAGTGAGATGGATGTGGGCAAGTATTTGATGTACATCATCGTTCGTCGTTCCTTGTTGGCTTTGCAAGTGTGTGTTGCTGTTGTGGAGGTCCCATAATGGAATGGAGCTGTGAGTGCAGAATCTGGTGGTTCACTGGCTTTGTATGCGTGAAAGTCATCGTTATGTGTCGCTAAAAGCGGTCGTTTTCCGCTGTAATACCTCGCAGGCGACTAGTTTACAACAGGATAGGGATTTGGGAAGGTACGTCATCTATTCTTCACCCATCTTCTCTCTTGGTCTCAATCTTGCGAATCTTCAACTTCTGTTCTTCCTGCTTTTTCTCTGCTTCTTACTTGCTTCTTGGTTCATCTCTGGGCAGGATATGGAAATATTTATTGATAACAAATCACTTTGAAGTTCTCCTCTTAGTAACAGTTTGATAAATTGTTTGTAAATGTCATTTCTACTTTGTGGACGTTTTCTTCAGTTTCATGCATCAGCGTGCTGTTTAATAGCGGTAGTGTGACTTTTACACATATTTTCTGCCAGTCATGGCTTGCCCAAGCTGTCTTCTCGTTGGGCCGTGTTTTGCTCGCTCCGCTGAGTCGGGGCATCCCAAGACCCTCTTGGCTTTCCGTGTTCTGTCACAGCAGGGTTCCGCTTAGCGGGCAGATTTACTACCCCCATCATATACAAGGGCCCTCTGTTGGTCTCGCTGTCCTTTCCCTTCTCTCGACGTTTTTGCCTTGCAGGAATCGTGTCTTGCTAATTACGTCCTTTTCTTTCTTGATACTTCTCGCGTTGCAACTTGTGGGTCATTGCATCTGGTCTTTGCTGGAGTTTTTACAATGTTTCTTACAAAAAGTTTTACTTATAATCATCTAACATATGTCTAGTACCTACATTGTTTTATGCCTTCTTAAAAAGCTTTACAAATTTCGGCGCCCTTTCCATGTTACAATTCTAAGATATTTTGAGTCTTAACTTCTACAAGAATCCTCAAATTCTTTTTTTATTTTTTGTGTAGTGTCATGTTGTATAGCATTTTAGTATTCCATGCTGGTACACTATTTACGCTTTATCCCTTCACCTTAATCTATGGTACTATTGGTGTTATTTTTGTTTTTATTGAAACTACTTTCTTTTTCCCACCTTCCTCTCTCTCCATTCTTCTTTCTCCTGACGATCTTATCTGCAACATAATCTTGAAATATTGTGCTGATTATTTACCAGTAATAAATTTAATCTTCAAACTTTTTGATATGGCTCACATGGTGAAGTCCTAAGGTTTTGCCTGTTTTTGGGTTCATTAGTTCCACAGCATTATCATGAGCAATTCGGCTAATTATGACAGGTCCTTTGTATGCAGCGTAAAACTTATGTATTTTGTGTTTCTGTTTTGCTGGAGAGATGGTGTGTTTTTACAAATACTTTCTGGCCTACTGAGAATGTTCTTTTAATTGCTGTTCTATCTTCTCTTTCTTTTCTTTTAATGGCTGCCTTTCTGATGTTGGAGAGTGCTGTTGCTATGATTTGTTTGTGCTGTCTACATGGTAAAATAGGAAATCTAACATTTTCTCTGGTTATGTTTGGGGGTTCAATATTTTTAAGTACAGTAACTGGAGGTAGTAGTGTAGTCTATGTGGCATTTCATTTATTACTTCTTGAAAATCTTTAAGGTATATATCCCAAGTCTTGTGATTTTGCCTGCATATAATCGGCATAAAGTGCCTATGTCCTTCATAGATCGTTCTGCTGGATTTACGTTAGGTTTGTACTTAGATATGTAGATGGGTTTTATTTTGAGTTGTTTTAACGTGTTCTGCCATTGCACTGATTTGTATTGTGGGCCATTATCCGAAATTATTCGTTCCACTCGACCTACTTGTTTGAGAAAATCTTGTCAAAATGCTTTACTTATAGTAAGACCTGTTGCCCGTTTTAATGGTGTCAAGGTAACATATTTAGAAATAAGTTCCAAAACGACAAATATGAAAATATATCCATTTTTTGTGCGTGGGAGGGGCCCCATCAAATCTGTTGCAGCTATTTGCTTTAATTTTTCAGGAAACATAGGTGGTTTAGTTTGGAAAGTGACATGATTAGCCCTCATACATTTTTTGCATTTGACTAATACTGATCTAATTCGTCTTTCCATATTAGGAAAATGACTTGTTTGTTTTATTTTTAAAAAGCATTTCTTTGGTCCAAAGTGGCCATTACTTAAATGTGTATATCATATGTACTTATTAATTAGTTCATCTGGGATATAAATTGACCATTTCATTCGTTGCAACATTTCGTCTAAAAAATAAAATGTTTTTTACGAGATTGTGCTGTTGAATGTCTGGAAAATCCTTACTTCTCCACCTGTGTTTGATTCCTAGTATTTCGGGATCCTTGTCCTGTTCTTTGCCAATGTTTTACAATGCTGTCGTAATGTAGTTTTCGAAAGGTACTTGTTTCATATAGTACATTGTAAACTGGTCCTCTGCTGCTTCCAAACCTATGTTATTGGATGCACCCTGTGGACATTGTGATAAAGCATCTGCTAATACATTCGCTGGTCCTGGTATGTATGTAATAGTGAAGTCAAATTCTTGTAGTATTAACATCCATCTGGCTAACCGCCCATGAGTTAGCTTGGCGTATAACAGAAATTCTAATGCTTTGTGGTCAGTGTATACTTTTGTTTTTCTTCCGAATGGGAAGTATCGAAAACGTTGAAAGCCCCATACAATGGCCAATGCTTCCAGCTCCGTGACTGAATAGTTTTTCTCGTTTTTTTGTGAGTACATGACTGGCAAATGCAATGGTTCTATATGATCTTAGCCCTGCCTGTTCGTATTCTTGGAATAAAACAACTCCTAAACCTGTTTTCACGCTATCAGTGGCCATACAAAAGTTTTGTGTTAGATCAGGATGTGCTAAAATCTGTGCTGTTGTTAGTGCGTTTTTCACTTTTAAAAATTCTTCATTGGCTTGTTGATCCCATACCCATGGCGTGTTTTCTCCAGTCAATGCACATAGGCGTGGTGTTGCGAGAGAGTCGATCCAAATAAATTTTTTATAGAATCCGGTGAGACCTAGAAATCCTCTGAGAGTTTTCTTATTATATGGAGTACAGAATTCTTTGATTGCCGTTAGTTTTTCTCGGTCGGGCATTACCCCTTTCTCTGAAATTATGTGTTCTAGAAATTTGAGCTCTCGCCTTCCAAATTTGGATTTTGTTATATTTACTGTGACCCCATGCTCTTTCATGATCTGTAAAAACTGATTTAATGTGTCGTTGTGATGTTCCCAAGAGGGTTCTGCTATAATCACATCATCAACATAACAATTAATTTTTTGTAAAATTTCAGGACTGAGTATAGTATTCCCCTAATAAACGCTGCTGATGATATGTTTAAACCAAATGGCAATTGTTTAAACTGGTAACATCTACCGAATACGATAAATGCTGTAAATTTTCTACATTCTGGGGCCAATTCTATTTGCCAGAAACTACTCTGTAAATCAATTGATGAAAATATCTTAGCACCGTGGAAGTTTTGTATCAATTCCTCTAATTTTTCTGGGCGATCTGTCTCAGTGATTATGATTGTGTTGATCTGTCTGGAATCAAGCACTAACCTGATGCTCCCATCTCGTTTATGTAGAATATGGAGCGGGCTCTTACATGTGGAGGTAGCTGGTTCAATAATATCGTCATCTAACATTTTAGATATCTTCTGCAATACTTTATTCCTGTATCTTAATGGGATTGTACAGGGTGGAACTCTAAATGGTTTGTGCTGTTTTACTTCAAACTTGTACTGAAAGTGTTTAATACTGCCAGTCTTAGGTAAAAATACCTCTGCCTTATCTCATAAAATACCCTCTAATTCTCTTTTACTGTGTTCCGAAATACCTTGAACTTCTTGCAATTTTTGGTCGCTTCCTTTATGGACTTCTAACGTGAGTTGAGGCGATTCCCCCTTTTGTGCATACCATTCTAATTCTTCATCCTCTTTATCTCGCGTCATTCTTAATTGTTTGTTTACAACTGGTATTTCTTCTAATTTTAGCTTTTGCTCAAAGAGAAGTGTGACATTCCCGAATGTTACGCTACCTTTCCCCATATCTATTATCGCTCGTCTCTCATTTAAAATATCTGAACCTATAATCAAATCTACAGTTAGGTTCGGTATTATCACGAAATTGGCTTCGATCTTTTGACCTTGGCACGAAAGAGTTAACCGTGTTTGTCTCGTAACTTCCGCAGCATTGTTTCTAATAGGACCTCTTACTTTAATCTTACGTGTTTTCAGAACTGGCAATTCCTCATTGGCATTACACTGCATGAATAAATTTTCTGAGATCGCAGTCAGTTCACTTCCGCTATCAATTACAATATTGACTGGGATATGCTTTACCATGGCCTTCACAATTGGTTGAATTTGAAAGAGTTGGTTCTGTTCTTCTTCTTCTTGCATCAACGAATCCTCCACTGAATCGTACATGAGTCTTTTTAGGAATTTCCCTTGTGAATTCGAACTTCCTGTAGGATTTGTTTCTTCCTTCTTCTCTTCTTGATAAGATACTTACTTCTCTGTTCAAGATGTTGCAATTGTCCTGGGTCGGTGCGTCATTCTCTTTGGCAGGGGCGCTTAGCTGTCAATTCGAACGTTTTTCGGGGTTTGGTGATCTTACCTCCACCTCTTCTATGTGTATTCTCTTTTCTTGCTCCGCTTGTTCATATTGGTTTCTTTGTTGATAATTTGTCGGTCTATTGGCGCTCCAATACCCGTTCTGGTTGTCGTTATTCCCTCTGTAATAGTTGTTGCCGTTCCTGAGTGAATTATAGTTATTGCCATATTCTCTTCTAAATCCATAACCGGTTCTTTGTTGAAATCTGTTGTCGTTTCTTGGTGCGAAGTTATCACGTGGTTCGTAATTATTGTTTCTTCGTACTGTGTCTTGTGGATTCCACTGCTTTTTGCTTTCGTTTTCACGTGCGCTTCGTCTTTTTCTTGCGTCATCTTCCGAAAATATGAACTCTAGCTCCCTTAGAATACCTTTAAAGTCTTCGATGTCATTGCCTCCGCGACCTACTAATGATTGCTGGTATTTCAATGGTAACTTCATCGCGCATAATTTAATCAACTCTCCGTCACTGTATGGTACATCTAAGCATTGATTTTTCTTTGCCATTAATTCGAAAAATTTCACGGGACTCTTCTCTCCTGAATTTTCAAAATATGGGTTCTGTAATAATTCGTACTTCACTCTGTTCTGTGCTTCGCTGGACCAATATCGTGAGAGAAACTTCTCTCTGAAATCTTCGTACGATCGGCATGTCGCTGCAACATTTTGCATGGTTTCTGCGACTGTTCCTAACATGTGTGCACATATAAATTCTAATTTGTGTGCTAGCGTCCAGTGTTCTGGTAATCCTACTCGGAATTGATCAATAAAAGTTCGTGGATGTAATGAGTTTCCCTCTCGAAAGTGTTGAAATTTTCTGACTATGACGAAATGATCGTTGTCGTACTTCGTCATAGTTCCATATGAAATTCGCGATTCTTCGCCACTTTTGTATCTGATAATTTCTCCCGTCGTTCTTTCCGGTTGTGGTAGATCCATTGGATATTGTCCATTGTAACTTTCGCCTACCCTTGCGTAGTATCGTTGGAGTGGTACGCAATAATTTTCTCCCATCGGTTGTGAACGTGTAGCTGAATGCATTGCACTGTACTCTTCGCGACCTGGCTTTCCATTGTCACGTATTGGTTCGGAATCTTGTCTGGCTAATCTAGCCGCGTCATTGCACGATTCAGACTGTCTTGAAACATACATTTGTGGTTCTGCATGTGTTTCTGGTGCCGTTTGTTCATCAAGAATTTCGAAACGTGTTTGTTGCGGTGCAGGCTGTCTGATTTCACGTATGTTATTTTCTGCCTGTGATTGGAATCGAAAATGCATGATATCTTCGTTAATTGCTTGTTTTGCCGGTGCTGTTACAGATACGGATGTGGTTGCAGACTCAGTGCTTGTTCGATCCTGTTCACTACGCTCTTCAATGGTTTGCAACAACTCTGCTCGCAATTTCTGAAATTGTTGCTTTTTTCGCTTCTATTTTGACTATGCGGTTATCATATCCTTTCAGCGCTGCTTTTGTGATACGTTTGTGTAGCACACTGTTTTCAACAATATCACGCGCTGTACCTGCTGTTTGTCTAGTAATTACGTTTATCTGTTTCTCTAGTTTCTTGACTTCTCCCTGGGTGTTGTTACGTAATGATTTGATCTCGTCCTGAGTGTTATTACGCAATGTTTGTACGTGCGCATGTACCTTGTCAATGTCCGTTCTCAATTGATTGTGACCTGTTATTAAGTTTCCTATCACTTCTCGAGATTCTTTTGCCTCGTCTTCAGTATGACTTAGGTGTAACTGAATTTTTTTGTTTTGTTCTTTAATCTCACGTATTTGTCTCGTGATTTCTACAATTTTTTTCGTCGTTTCTGCATTCTGAATTTTAATTTGGTTCGCTATTTCTTTATTTTGCCTTGTCATGGTTTCCGTCATTAATTGTAATAATTCTGCAAGATTGGTGGGTCCTATTGCGTTTTCTTCCGACGTCCTACGCTCTGTGATTTCGCCCAAGTGTTGGTTTGCAACCGATTGCATTGAACTGTGCGGTCTACATCTACATCTACATCTACATTGATACTCCGCAAGCCACCCAACGGTGTGTGGCGGAGGGCACTTTACGTGCCACTGTCATTACCTCCCTTTCCTGTTCCAGTCGCGTATGGTTCGCGGGAAGAACGACTGTCTGAAAGCCTCCGTGCGCGCTCTAATCTCTCTAATTTTACATTCGTGATCTCCTCGGGAAGTATAAGTAGGGGGAAGCAATATATTCGATACCTCATCCAGAAACGCACCCTCTCGAAACCTGGCGAGCAAGCTACACCGCGATGCAGAGCGCCTCTCTTGCAGAGTCTGCCACTTGAGTTTATTAAACATCTCCGTAACGCTATCACGGTTACCAAATAACCCAGTGACGAAACGCGCCGCTCTTCTTTGGATCTTCTCTATCTCCTCCGTCAACCCGACCTGGTACGGATCCCACACTGATGAGCAATACTCAAGTATAGGTCGAACGAGTGTTTTGTAAGCCACCTCCTTTGTTGATGGACTACATTTTCTAAGCACTCTCCCAATGAATCTCAACCTGGTACCCGCCTTACCAACAATTAGTTTTATATGATCATTCCACTTCAAATCGTTCCGTACGCATACTCCCAGATATTTTACAGAAGTAACTGCTACCAGTGTTTGTTCCGCTATCATATAATCATACAATCTACACGTTTCTGCTCGAATTCCTTGTACTCTGTGGTGAGGGAGCTCTGATTACTTGTACTATGGGTTCTACGTATTCAAGACGCAAGTTACACTCTTCATCGACTGTCTCTCTACTTTCCTGCTCTTCTGTCGTATGCTGACTTACGTTTTCTATGCCTTGACGTACATTATCCTCGTTATGGTGCGTTACCTGTCCTATTTCTCGCAATACTGCATCGTCTGTTGTACTGTCCTCTATTCTCTGTCCATCTTCATGCTGGATCTCTGCCTCAATTCGGTCAATATCTCGATCTGCCATTGCTAATCTTTACGAATCCCTTATTTTCTGTTTTAAAAGCAATTCACGCGCCCTACCTCGCGTCAACATGCGATCATACGATCTCACGCGTTTCATAAACTTTTTGCACACACGACTTGACAATCCATTCACTTACTTGTTGGGTCAGAACCAACTTGTCAACGATGTAACCGCCAACTGTGCCCTTGCATTGGAGAGAAAACTTAATTCTAACAATATTAAAATTCATAACTTAATTATGCTATTGTCTCTGCTAGAATGTCTCACTTTCTATTGAATACTTTCTTACTATCTATCGCTGCAGCTACTATTTTCGACTATGTATAACTTTAAGAAAATTTTTCAACAATATATTTTTCTGACCTAGTAAGGCATGTGGTCGACCTTCAATCATGGTATTTTACCATCCTGGCAAGGTCGCCATTCCCTAACATTCTGCGTGGTGTCTGTTGTTCTAAGTCGTGTCTCGCTACCACTTTCGCGCAACGACGCCCTGAGCGTGTTTTTTAGGGAATTGACTGGTTTGAACCTGGGACATGTTGCTGGTAAGGAGACGCCAGACCACACATGACATGTAGAGTTCAGAAGAGTTCAGTGAGACTAGCGATAGTATAACCAAATACTTAATGATTTCAGCGTCAGCTCGACTGCACTCCCTGTAAAAGAATCTTAATACTAACTAAATTTAGTGGAAGGGGTTCAAGGCTTTCCTATTTTTAGTTAGCTGTAAAAATAACGTCGAAAAAGCAGCTAAGTTTACCATTGGTAATTTTATTCTACTCATAAAACATTGTTTATAAATTGCACTATTGATAAAAGGAAATATTTTAATACAGGATGATAGAAACCAACTGCATTCAACAAAAATGTGAACGAATATTCCCTGAGTGGGTTTCCAAGTTCTACAATGGATCGAAGGATGACCTATGCCATATCACATCTATAATCTAGGTTTAAATTAAGTTTCAAAAAAGAGAAAACTATCAAAATAGTCTACAGTGACCTTCATTATCTTTAATTACTTATCTAACTTGTCGTAAATTACAGTGGCTGATGTGGCGTCTCAATAATTATATAACAGAAAAATCATCGCGTTTCAGATTTTAACTTACATAGCATATGTGAATACCATGAGCTTCGATTGACGATCGACGCTAGTATTACGTAAAAAGGGGATGTAACAGATGAGATTTCTGCACTTCTGAGTGAAGCCTTATGCGCTCAAAAATGCGGCATCGCGTGCGTTCCTTACCTTGTCGGTGTTCGTCAGGGGGCGGCGGCCGGCGCAACTCCATGCATCTCGCCGTCTCGGAAGCAACTCTCTTCTAACTTCTCCTTACTACAATTTACCGGAGTTGGTTTAAAAAGAACTATCTGGCTGTGTTTTTATCTGACCAATCAGGGTCTCAATGTTAACCTTAAGCTCTGCCTACAAAAATTCTGTCTATCCAATAACAAACATTATACTTTTCGTGGTAGGGCAATGTTTTTTAAGTTTGCAACGTAACAGAGACGCGAAAAATTCTCACGCTAAAACTTGCGTCTGGTATGGCCCCTTTTGTGTTACCGTAAGATCTACACTGTTCTTCTGGAGGGCTCTAGCTTTTAACATGGGCTGGGGGTGGTCCTAGCGGTTACTTTTCGTGGTGGGGCAATGTTTTTTAGGTTTGCAACGTAACAGAGACGTGAAAAAGTCTCACGCAAAAACTTGCGGCTGGTGTGGCCCTTTTAGTGATATCGTAAGATCTACACTGTTCTTCTAGAGGGCTCTAGCTTTTAACATGAGCTGGGGGGTGGTCCTGGTGGTTAGCTGGCGACGTTGGTGTCCGTCCCTTATCGTAGGGCGTTCTAGCTTAACACGGTTCTGCTCTCGGCTTCTGTTCTCGTTTCTCCCCTTGGAACTGCGTCTGTCTCACGGTGGGAAGGTATGACATGCATTTAGGCATTCTTGTGTTCGTCTGTGGTATTCCATTTGCTCACTCGTTACTCGTATTACTTTGGTTAATTTAATGTCACGATTTATTCGGAGCTATGTGACGTACTACTGGATTTACTTATCATGTCAGGGTTTTCATGGAAGGTTTTGGATTTGCCTGACACCTTACAATTTCCATACACTAATTTATTAAAAATCGCTAACTGCCAACATCATCAAACTGCCCTGGTCCCTCCTGTTTCCCCAAAAGGCATAGGAAATTGTCGGCAGCCCAGATAGGAGTAATTAACCCGCAAATAAGTTAAACACTAATGGGACAGGATCGATGGTGGGCACCAAAAGTGTAGCTTAACACAAATTCGATTACAGGATTAGAGTCTACGGCCGATTTCCTGTTCGCGCCTGTGTTAGGTCCACCATATCATGCTTCAGCTTCAGTAGACGATAGGCTGATTACATACCATAATGAAGAGCAGACCATTAGCACAGACGAATTTAAGACCGCACACACACATACACACACACACACACACACACACACACACACACACACACATACATACATACACACGCAGAAGCAGCTTATCTGCCAGTGGAAGCGTAATAACGCAACCTAGAGATGCGAGTGAATTTCTGCACCGGTGGAGCCGCCGTTCGTCATTTATGGGGCTGCATTGACAGTTGGTTGGACTGCGCCCCTAATGGCTTCCGCGCAGTTCCTATTTAAATGAGGTCGCTCTAACACCAGGCATTCCCCGAAGCGCTTAACGAGCCAAAAACGGGTGCGGTGAATAAAGCAGAATTACCACTTTTTTTTCTTTTTTCTGGGGTACCTGCAGAACAGAGCTGGGAAAAAGCAGGTGCATGGTAGCGTGTATCACTTCATCTCTCTCTCTCTCTCTCTGTCTCTCTTGTGGTGTATATGCACTTCTTTTTTTGAGGGTAGTGAGGGTGGGGGGTAGAGGAGTATTCTGGTACCGTGCATTTCCAGTGTTAAGTAAAGCAGTTCGCTTTTCCCAACAAAAAATCAAATTCCTTCTTTGTGATGGTGTAGAACGCAAATACTGTTACTGTGTAACAACTGACGAGGTAAGGTCTGTGTTGCTCTATGTTCAATAGAGTTTTATAATGACAATTCGTGATTGCAAGTTGGGTATGCTGAAAGTCATCAAACTTCGTACCTCTCACCGATATCACTTTCATACCGCTCCACCAGATTTAATTAACATTTTATTATTGTAGTGTCGCGGGAAACGCCTCAGAAAATTAGTCAGTCATATAAAGAATTTTTACTGTTCCTTAAACGTTATTCACAGTGAACACAAATAACACACAGATATTATAAATAGTGGAGGTATGAATTAAACAACACCTTCAGTCACAACTTTTTCGTGTTTTATTAACCACACGATGCATTTCGGACCCTGTGGGTCCATCGTCAGGTGTAATTTGTTTTATTACATGTTTTATTTCTTCTCCTGAATGTATTGAAATGCATATTCCTGTCACGAAAAGGTTTACTGTTAGTAATTCGAACGCGGAAAATATGTGCAAAATAGTGGAAAATGAGCAGTGTAAACTTACCACGTCATCCAACATAAAAACCTAAACAGCCTACTTACACAACCCCCATGCTCCCCACAAAAAATTTCCAAATTGTTTTGGGCAGTGGCCAATAATGATTTGATAAAATTTTTCATAACTACAACAACAAAGATATCAAATGCACACACTTATTGATGTAATGTTGGTCAAAAGCAAAACTTGTTCTCATAAAGACAGTCCTGATCATCCATCACAATAGTAGTTACAGTGTTCTCTTTTTTTTTCTCAAAGTCTGAGGAGGAAAAGAAAATGCACACGGAAGTAGTGGATTTCCATGAAGTCTTGAAGAAGTAGTGTTGCTCTTCCAACGGAAAGACAGTGCTGTCTCTTGACATGCAGACAGGTAATGGGCCACAACAGAGCAACCCACAACAGAGTCCGTCGAAGTTTTGAAGAATATTGGTAGGTAGGTCATTACAGAGCAGACCCACTATAGTCCTGGTAGAGAGTATGGTACTGGTGGGCCATCAAAGGTACAGATCCACTGCAGTCCTTGTAGAGACGGCCAGCAGCCAGGAATTATGATATATGTAAATACATAAAATAATGTCTAAACATCTTTACAAAGTAAATAACATATTATTAACGCAAATTATATTTGAGGATAACAGTATTCCTCATCATAGCGAATGTAGCTTGGTATTAGAAAAATTCTACAACATAAATCTTATTAGCTTAACACATAAAGACAGGAAAAACACCAATACACAAGGGTACACAAACACATAGTGGAATAACACAAAAGGAAAGGACAGGGTTCGTTTTCAGTGTAACATTTGCTACTGCAGTCCAACCCAAAACTTCATTCCTCTTATTTCAACATTTGCTCCTGCAAAAAAAAAAAAAAAAAAAAAAAAAAAAAACTATCTAACCCTGATATCCCTAAACCCTACTGTTTTGTTCGGATCCTCTTTCAAAATAAATATTTCTCATTGTACAATACTCATTTTGGCCAAAATCTTTTTCATGTAACTTCTCAATGCATTCTTTCCAATTCAGTGCAACTCATTCTCTTATATAGTCTACCCCCTCTTAAAGTAACTTAAATCTACTGTGCTCAGACGCATAAACTAAGGGACGAGGGAATGCAGCAGCACAAAACAATTAACCTATGTAAGTAGGCTGTTTAGGTTTTTATGTTGTTAACGCCACATAGTGCTCTATATTAAAATCACTGACTGTGCTGTGTGAAGTCTGTGGCTTGTTTGCATTGTTGGAATATTTGCTATTGTAGTGAGAATTTTGAGAGGACGATCTGGACATGTGTCCATCAGAAAGAGTAAATTTGTAATACTGTATATCATGAACTGATATATATATATATATATATATATATATATATATATATATGATGACTTTTTAATATTATTAAGGTAAATACATTGTTTGTTCTCAATCAAGATCTTTCATTTGCTAAGTATGCCTATCGGTAGTTAGTGCCTTCAGTAGTTAGAATGTTTTATTTAGCTGTCAGTATTGGCGCTCGCTGTATTGCAGTAGTCCGAGTAACGAAGATTTTTGTGAGGTAAGTGATTCGTGAAAGGTATAGGTTATTGTTAGTCAGAGCCATTCTTTTGTAGGGATTATTGAAAGTCAGACTGCGTTGCGCTAAAAAAATATTGTGTGTCAGTTTAGTGAATGTCTGAGTACATTCAGTTTTCCTCAGCTGTTTGAAAATCAAATAACGTAAGAGGTTTATCAGTACAGTAATTAACTTATTTGCTAAGGGGATGTTTCATCGCTAAGGACAGAAATTTGAAATTTGGATAAGTGTAGACCTTATATTGTAGACGTCATTTAAGAAGGGATTTTTCGAACCCTAAGAGGGTGAAATAGGGATCAAGCTTTTCATATGTCACCATTAAGGCTGTTTTCAAGCTATACCTATGAATGTCGGTTTTGGTTTCTCGGTCAGAAATAAAGAACTAAAAGAATTACGTGTTCGAGCATTTTTGGATATTTAACCCTCTAAGATGAAATGGTGGGTGAAAGATCTTTTTTGAGAAGACAACATTATTAAAGAACTACTAAAGTGTCCTTAAAGCCACACCTTCGATCATTTATATCTGCCTTCTCGGCTACAAATATAAAAGATATGTGTTTCAGTGGTTTTTGGAAACTGAACCCTAAGGTGGTGAAATAGGTGATGAAATTTTTTACGAAAATATTTTATTGTGAAAGCATTTTTAAAGCTAAATCTATGAAAATTTCAATTTGGCTTTTGAGTTAGAAATAAAAGAATTCGTGTTTCACTGTTTATGGAAATTCATCCATAAGGGGGGAGGGGCGGGGGAGAGTGGTGAAGTGGGGGATGAAAATTGCTATGGAAATACTTCATTGTGCAAGCATTTTTGAAGCTAAATCTATGAAAATGTGCATTTGGTTTCTATGTTAGAAATAAAACATACAAAAGTCACTGTTTTTGGAAATTTAACCACTAAGGAGGTGAAATGGGGCGTGAAGCACTTGACTGTGAAAGCGTATTTAAAGCTAAATCTTTGTTGATGTCTGGCTCCTCAGTTAGGGATAAAAAAAACGTGTTTCACTGTTTCTGGAAATTCAACAACTAAGGGGGTAAAATAGTGGGTGAAAGTTTTCTGAAAATAAGTAGTTGCTAAAGAAAAACTAAAGGATTTTTGCGGCTACATCTATGACAATTGGTATTTGAATTCTCGGTTAGAAAAAAAAATAAATGTTTCATTGAATGAAGGCTTTCACGACCGGATGGCACAGCTGCTGGTAAACCTTTCGGCATGTGTGGTCGTGGCCCAAGAAACTCTTCTGTTCCTGACGTTTATTCCAGGATTGCGTTGGATATGTTCAGAGGCGCACCTCCGCTGGGTCGGCAAGACTCAGCGGAGGAGTGCCTCTGAAGACGTCCAGTGCAGTCCTGGACGAAACGTCAGGAACAGAAGAGTTTTTCGGACCATGACCTCACATCCCGAAAGGTTTACCAGCAGCTAATAAGTGTTTCAGTCGGAAATTCAGCCCCTGAGGCGATGAAAATTTGTAAGACAATATTTTGTTACATTGAAAATAATTTTGAAGCTACATTTATCAAAATTGGTATTTCACTTCTCGGTTATGTATAAAGAAATATTTGTTATGGGATGAAAGTTGCTGCAGAAATATTTCCACAAGAACGCAAAAATTATCGTTAATAAAAACTTTGGAGTCCAGCTATCAGAACTGCTTTTTGGTCAGAAGTACATTCGGGAAAGGCCAATCTTATATGGCCTTAATTAGAGTGCTAAACGTGGAAGGCTTTGTAATTTATGAAAAACATAAAAATTCGATTAAATAAAAACAAAAAAAGACATCTCTGCAGGCCATACAGTCTTCGCGAGCGAAGCAGCGCTCGCTAAGCTAGTCTTATATAGGGCATTGTGTGGGATTGCATTACAGAATATCAGCGGCATACTCGTCTTCTCCAAGCAAATAACTCTGCTATCCCTGAACACTGTACTTCCACAGGTCATTCGATAAAATATAATAAAACAAAAATTTTGGGCCCATACGTCAAACTTTCGTAGTTCAACCGTCAACGAATCAGTGGAAGATCGTCTGTGTGAATCACTCTTGAATCGCGACGACGGCTTCCATTTAAATTTTGCTCTGCCTAATCGACATCGTCCTGCGACCCTTACCGTGTGCTAACAATGATTAACTATATCGAAGGAGCGAGCTTTCCACCAGGGAGGGTGCGCAGAGTAGGACACAGACTTACAGCAGAAGCGGTGGGCTCAAGCAACGCATCTGCAATGCCATCTAGAATACCACGCTTGTGCTGCCGGATCTTAGTGTATTACCCATCAGTATTCACCTGAAGACGGCCAGAAGACTCTGCGCCAAAATATCATGCCAGGAAATTACAGACACGCGGCAGTACTTCCGACATTTTATAGGACAATTCAGTCAATTGTTTATAGGTGCGTTTGGAAGTCTCCAGTGGCCGATCAGATGCGAAAACAAGTAATGAGACAGGCCGAAGGGCTGTCCCACTGTCCGGTGTCTGTGACATTGAAATACGGACTATCTTCCAATTTTTCCTCTACCTTTGAACGCCATATACCTAGATATTTCCTGTAACAGTCAACCATATATCGTCTTTCTTACCAGAACGTTGTACTTTACGACAACGTCGCAAAGAACTAGTCTCATTTATTGCGCTGACTCTCATTTCTTTCCCATAGCATAAGTAGGAAGCCTTGCAATCAGATCCACTTTGAGCTGATTGAAATAATGCTGCAGTTGCTCCATAATGGTATACCGTATGACTTAACACCAGAAACGAGAAACTCTTGACTTTGCTAAATATCTTGCAGAAAGGCAGAGGAACTAAAGGCATTATTCCCTTGCACGGTCTAACGTCATCGCAGACGACGAACCCCTGTTTGCAGCTGCGCGCTACGAATAAAAAATTATTATAGCCGAGCAGTAGTGAACTTTTGCCGCGCTGAAGAGCGTCCTACTGATTTAGAGAGGACAACATACGCTCTATTTATTTGTTCTTTTCACAAGAAAAAGAAAACTAATTTTCTCGGAAAACTGTTTCACCATCTGAAGATGTAACTTCACGTGGCTGGGGTTTAGAGTCATGTAACTTTTTATTATTTTTCACTAAAGGACATCATGATAGCCTTTTACTGCAAAACTATTTACACATAAATTCAACTAATCCAGGATTCCCATATACCCATAACCATTTGTTTTGACAGGTACCGAAGAACAATTTTCGACGTTCACTCGTAAAACCGAATTGCTGACATGCTTCCACTTTTCTCATTATTTAAAAAAAGAAATATTGAGATCAAGAATACTGTTCGTCGTCTGTTCGGATCACATGCGTAAAATCAAACACGACACCTTTCGTCATGAATAAAACTGAAGTTATGTATTTGACGTTTGACAAAAGTCTGTAGCCTGGTTTGATGCGGCACGGCACACCTTCCCCTCCTCATGTTCCAAGCTCACCACACGGCCTTAATTATTTGTTCGATGTACTGCTCCAACCTTTGTGTTCCCCTACAGTTTCTTCCCTCAATGCCTCTTTCTAACATCATCAGAGATATTCTCTGACGTCCTAAAACATGATCTCTCATTCTGTTCCTGGTATCAGTCAGAGTTTACCATATATTCCTTGACTCAATGATTCAATGGACAGTCTCCTCACTTTTTATCTTGGTACTTCACTTAATTTTCATAATCATTGTGTAGTTGTATTATGCAGCTCACAGTGATTTGCAGAGAATAGACGTATAGACGTACATTTAGATGTGCCACAAAGTCCCTTCCCTTCAGGTTTTCCACTGTCCAAGTCTCACTTCCACACAGTGCTATGTTCGGGACGAAGTCTCAACAATTTCGTCCTCATTATTAGCCCTTCATTTTAAACAGATAGATTTCTTTTAGAGAGGACCACTCTCTTTGCATATTCTAGTCTGTTATGTATATGCTGTTGTGTAGCACTAGAATGTCACACTATGATTTACTATTGCTTTTATGTTATTAAATGTTATTTATTTTCGTGGATGTAAATATTTTCTTTCTTTATTTGTTATATATGGTCAATTTCAACGTTGTTAAATTAATTTCTCATAAATAATTCGAAACAATTTTCGTAAAGTTTATAAAGTACCCAAATCTATTGTCTGAATGGTAAGTTAAAGACTTTGGCGCACTTGCAGAAAATAGGGAGTTGGTAGTTAGTAGCTAAATAAAACGGACAGGACTTCTCTGTGCACAGTGAGAGAAGACGCAAGTGTGTACACAGTTCCGGCATGGTGGTTGTGAGTGCAGCAGGGTCGTGTCTGTGACAGACAATGTGATTCCTGTGTGCCACAGTTCAATGATAATTTCTGAGGATGCTGCAAAAGAATTATAATGGAAGAGTAGCTACCGTCTGGTCGAAGCACACATAAGAAATATCTATAACTGAAAGATGAGCCATGTTTATTATTATTGCTACCGCTGAGCTAATACGTCTGCCCGCATCTTCCCAGCAAGACCAACTGAATGATTATGGACACGCAGTTAGTTAAAAGACTTGTGGTGCACTGTAGCTATTTTTTTAACAATTCATTAACTCTATGAACCTTAATCGAAATTCAGTACTGGTCTTTAAGCAAAGACAGTGTTTCCATACGGTGCGACCGAGCGGTTCTAGGCGCTTCAGTCTGGAGCCGCCCGACCGCTACGGTCGCAGGTTCGAATCCTGCCTCGGGCATGGGTGTGTGTGATGTCCTTAGGTTAGTTAGGTTTAAGTAGTTCTAAGTTCTAGGGGAGTGATGACCTCAGATGTTAAGTCCCATAGTGCTCAGAGCCATTTGAACCGTCTTTTTTAGTGTTTCCATAAACAGGTTGAGTATCCTATTATCTTGAATACTGAGAATGACATCATAAATGTAAGAATACAGTAAAAGAAGGTAATTTTGGGAGACAGTATCACTAAATTTATTCATAAATTTAAGTTTTATTTCTTTTAGATTAACAAAGTCAATACGAAATGCTTGGTATTATCAATACAACAGACTTAACTGACTTTTTAAACTAATGTTTTAACACGATGAATCAATGAATCTGGCGAAATATAGTGAATTTTTATTCAGCTACAGTAATTAATTTCATGTGTTTTGGAAAACTTTTCCATCAATATCTCAAATGTTGTATTCCTGCGTTGCCTTGGCGTTTTCTTAAAGTCATTCACATTTATTAGTATTATTATTGAGAGTGAATTGTAAATATTGGGAAAGTTTCATTACTCAAACTTATTAACAGTAAAGTTTACCATGAGGATACTCTATGCGTTGCATAATGCAATAAGTCACTCAGTTCTGTTTTTTCCTTAAGTTCTTTTAAGAATTCTAAGGTTTCGAATATTTATTATGATCTGACTAAATGTTTCTACGGCTTATATAAATTTGTTCCCATGTCGTAATTACCGTTAATGACTGTATGCATTACTAATTGTTACATTTGCTTGAATTCAGACAAATCCAATTGGTTTCGGGAGTAACTATTCTATTTAGTACTGACAATCATTTTATTTTTATATAATTTAAATGTCATTGAGTTGCATTATCTTTCATTGATGACATATTGGATTACTATTCAATCTTTGTAATTCCGTACGTTTGCACTCATTCGTTATTTGGACTATGTACTGACTTGTTGAATCGATGCTTCCCCAGTAGCTTAGGTACAATTAATTCTGTCGATCGCATCATAGACCGAAGATTGTGGGTAGATTACACATGGCGATCATATGTAGACGCTACATCATTTATTGTGTTCTGCATCGCACAGAATTAAATTTCAATTTCAATTAGCGAATGTATTATTTTTCTTACAGTAGCAAGAAGGTAGCAAGAACAGAGCTGCAGCTGTTACTACGAGGGCACCATGGTAAGGTCAGAAGTGTTAAGCAGAGAGGAAAATCGTAACTTCTGAGTCATAAAAAACACGTGTTAAGCGTTTAAGAAATAAGATATTGCAGATTTTGATCACAAAAACTCGGAAGAGACAGAGATTACGCAGGTGATGCGGTAATTAAAATGAAATCAGTAAAAAACTAAATGTGTGACTGGAATACAATAGGGAAAAAGATACAAATCTTAGCTAACAACTTAAGATATATCGACAGTAAATTAGAAATTAAGGTAGATTGTTTCAGCGAATCAATGGAAAGAAAGTTTAAGGGATAAACCACAAACTTCATGTTAGACGGGTGATGGAGCCCCTCAGGGAGATAGCAGGCAATGCGGAAAAGAATTCCAGTGTGCATTCGGTATGTTTGCCAGGAGGTCTCACCCGTGATGTGGAGCAGGCCCTGCCAGCGACTATCTTGCGCACTGGGTGAAACCGGCTCCATGTAATGGCTCATTTCGGCCTGCCGTTTGGGTTCTGAGGCCATCCTCGGCTCCTTTCGGCGGCTGGCTGATTTGATGAAGGCAACTAGCAACGCACGTGGAGTGCACGTTAATCTGTCTATTTGTAGCATCGTACCCAGGGTTTATCGCGGTCCTCTGGTTTGGAGCAGAGTGGAAGATATAAATCAAAGGCTCGGACGACTCTGCGACAGTATCTGAAGCGAATTTCTCGACCTCCGCTATCGGATGCAGAATTGTAGGGTTCCCCTGAGTACGTCAGGCGTGCACTACAGGTAGAAAGCGGCTGCTAGGGTAGCGGAGTAAGTGTGGCGTGCACATGGGGCCTTTTTTGGTTAGAGGACCCCTCTCTTGGGAGCAAAGGCGATTTGCCTGTTAAATCAGCCACAGAGATCTCAGAAAATCTTGGTCCTCCAAGATCAGAGATAGGAAAGATTAATATCATTTTACTAAACTGCAGGATCATCCAAGGAAAGGTCCCAGAATTAGTATCGCTTACTGAAGGTTATAATGCACAGATAGCATTGGGAACAGAAAGCTGCTTGAAACCAGACGTCAGTGACAACGAAATCCTAAGTTAAGATTGGAATGTTTATCGTAAGGATAGGTTAGTCGCCAATGGTGGCGGCGTTTTTATTGCAGTAAAAAATTTGATAAAATCTAGCGAGGTTATCATGGATTCGCAATGTGAATTAATCTGGGTGAAATTGAGTATCAAAGAATGGTCAAAAATGGTGATCGGATGCTTTTATAGACCACCTGGGCCGGATGTGTAGCTGAAGAGCGCTTCGGACAGAACTTGCAGAATATCATTAGTAATTTTCCCGATCATGCCGTTGTAATAGGGGGTGACTTCAGCTTGCCAGGTATAGATTGGGAGTGTTATGCCATTAAAACTGGTGCCAGAGACAGAGAATGTCGTAGCATTGTTCTGGATGTCTTGCAAATTATCTTGAGCAGATAGAGAACCAACTCGAGATGGTAACGTCTTAGATCGCCTGGCAACAAACAGACCGGAACTTATCTAATCAGTTAACATAGAGGAATGTATCAGTGATCATAAGGCTGTGACAGCATCTATGACGACGGGTCCTGCAAGGAATATTAAGAAAAGAGGAAGATACATTTGCTCAGCAAGGGCGACAGGATACGAATTTCAGACTGTCTCAGCAGTCAGCGTCAAACATTCAGTGATGAGGACGAAGATGTAGAGAACAAATGGACAAAATTCAAAGGCATCGTTCAATATGCCCTACACAAGTATGTTCAGAATAAGGTTTTAAGGGATGGGGAAGATCCACCATGCTTTAATAGCCATGTCAGAAAACCGCTACGTAAACACAGAGAACTTCATCTCAAATTCAAAAGAAGTAAAAACCTAGCTGCAAACAAAAGCTGAACGAAGCGAAAATGAGAGTAAGGAGAGCAATGAGAGAAGCGTTCAATGAAACTGAAAGCAAGGCGTTGTCAACCGTCCTGAATAAAAGCGCTAAGAGATTTTGGTCGTATGTAAAATCATTAAGTGGGTCAAAATCATCGATTCATTCTCTCAGCGACCATACCGGCACCAAAACGGAAGATAACACAGAGAAGGCCAAAATACTGAATACGTCTCCCAAAGCTGTTTCACCGTAGACGATCGTAACACTGTCCCTCCTCTCAATCGTCGTACGAACATCGAAATGGCAGATATTGAGATAACTAATCACGGAATTGAAAAGCAGCTACAATCGCTTATAAGTGTAAAGGCTTTAGGACAAGATGAGATACCCATAACATTCTACAAATATTACGCGAAAGATTGATTTCAGTAAGGCATTTGACACCGTCCCGCATGGCCGTTTAATGAAAACATACGAGCTTACGGGGTATCAGAGCAGACCTGCGATTCGATTCAAGACTTTCTTGCAGACAGAACTCAACAAGCCTCTCTTAACGGAACTAAATCAATAATTGTAAAGGTAATATCCGGAGTACCAAAGGGAAACGTGATTGGACCGCTGCTATTTACAATATATATAAATGATCTAGTAGAATGCTCTTTAAGACTAATCGCAGATGATGCAGTTGTCTATACCAAAGTAGAAACGGCAGAGAATTGATGAGTGGTGCATATTCTGGCAGTTGACCCTGAATGTAAAATAATGTAACATATTGCGCATGCATAGGAAAAGAAATCCACTAATGTACAGGTACACTACTGATAACAAACGGCTGATGACAGCGTCTACCGTAAAATAGCTAGGCGTAACTGTCCAGAGCGCCGATAAGTGGAATGAAGGAAGTAGGTTACAGTACACTTGTTCGCCCACTGCTTGAGTACTGCTCACCGGTGTAGGATCCATGCCAGATAGGGTTGATAGAAGAGATAGAGAAGATCCTACGGAGAGCAGCGCGCTTCGTTACAGGATCATTTAGCAATCGCGAAAGCGTTACGGAGATGACAGATAAACTCCAGTGGAAGACTCTGCAAGAGAGACGCTCAGTAGCTCGGTACGGACTTTTATTGAAGTTTCGAAAACATACCTCCACCGAGGAGTCAAGCAGTATCTTGATCCCTCCTACGTATATCTCGTGAAGAGACCGTGAGGGTAAACTCAAAGATTAGAGCCCACACAGAGGCATATCGGCAATCTTTCTTTCCGAGAACAATACGAGACTGGAATAGAAGGGAGAACCGATAGAGGTACTCAAGGTACTCTCCGCCACACACTGTCAGGTAGCTTGCGGAGTATTGATGTAGATATAAAATGAATATATAAAACAGATAGTGGGAAAAGCAGACACCAGACTCAGATTCACAGGAAAAATCCTAAGGAAATGTAACTCATACACGATTCTGGAGTATTGTTCATCTATTTACTATTGAAATTTCGGTACAGCACTTTTCACTTTTCAGGAGGAATCGGACAACATATTACTCCTTCCTTCCCCCCCCCCCCCCCCCCCACACACACACACACACACCTCTAGCTTATTGACCACGAGGAGAAAATTCGAGAAATTAGAGCCGCTACAGAGGCTAACAAACAATCATTCTTTCCATGCACTATTCGCGAGTGGAAAAGGGTTGGAGGGATCAGATAGTGGTACCTAAAGTACCCTCCACTACTCATCATTAGGTGGCTTGCGGAATATGATGTAGAAACTGGGTTCGTATGAGTGGGCTAAAGAAGCTGTTTGTCATGACTTCGAGAAAAAAAAGGACACGAAATTAGAAATATGAACGAAAAATAAGAAGACATAGTAAAGAAATTGATACTGGAGTGAATCAATTTGTAGATTGTCTAAAGGGACAGACCAACATAGGAAAGCTCTCAAGAAATTTTGAGAAAATAATTGACGAAAAATTGATTGATTCAGTACCAGCAGTAGAAGCAGATATTCACGATAAAAACAAACTCTTGAAACTAACGTAAATCAACAGATTACAGAACTTAAAGTCAAAAAAGTAGAAAATTTGAAATTCCTAGCATTAAAAACTAATGAACAAATTGAAAGTTTAGAAAGTATTAGGTGGCTGGCAGCTACTTTCCCATTAGGAGGTGTATACCATTGGCAAGTGAGTGCCAAACTAGAGAAGTTCCACCTGAAAGGGATGATTCGTCCAGTAAGAACGAAACACACATTTAGGAAATTAATTCCTTGGAAGTCCCTAAAAAGAAATGAAGACTACACGGAAAAATTGGGTTAAATTCAAATCTCACGACAATGACTTAGTGGTATCACTATGAAGTTCATCAGATGTACTTTCAGTTGGGTGGGGATTGTCATGGAGCTATAGCCAGGTTAAAATATGGTATACATGGAGAAAACGGGTCAAGTCCGTCCAGTACAGGGACAGAAAGGGTGAAGTCCAGCAGATGCGGATTTCGGAGCTGTATTAATGTCTTTTGTCTGCTTTTACGGAAGTCTCATTGTTGAATTGTTAAATGCAATGTCATTGTTCATCATTCTTATGTATTGTCGAAACCAACACGGAACAGATTGACTTAAGCTTCTTTGTTTTGTGCTGTGATGGAACTGAATTTCGTGTCGTGATTTATGCTAACAAAGAGCAGCTTTGACAATCACTTCAGTGCTTTGTGGTGTGGTAGTGTGGCGTCTACGTCTCCTTAGAGTTGACACGACTGGGCGGTGATGGTTGTCCCAGTCGGTATGACGTGGAACGGCGTTCGTCGCTCACGACAACGCCACTGTGTAACTAGTAGGAAAACACAAATACAAACTCCAACTTCTTTTGTTGTGAGTCCGCAACAGACTTTTCAGCTTGCACGAACTGGCTAACTGTAGTTCTTCTTTTTGTTATGCCCTGTTAGATAATGGTTGTTGAATATTAATATTATAAAATCTAGAATCTTCACTTCATCACCCAAGTCATGGCCACATTATGGCATTGCGAGGATGCTAAGTGATATATTGTTATTCCGTCGTCAAGACGTCGCTACGTCGAGCGTTCAATAACTACACGACGTAATTCCACAGATAACATGTACTTAAGCACTGTTCAGAATGTGTCGTTATCTTGGGACAAATAGATGATTGTTCACTGTTAAATAATCATGAATTCACTTTTCACTTCATATTATTTTAACAGTCAATTAATTTTCACTAATACACATAGTAATGTCTATTCAATTATGTAGGCGACAAGAAGAATTAAAGTTTAAATCCAATTTTATTGTTCCTTGTAATTAATTGTCCCTACACTGAGCACGCACACCGATTTCTCACTGAGAGAATTGCTTCCGTTGGCATCAGTAATCCTGTCGTTGACGACAACTTCTGACAAATCGTCGCAATTGTACGTTCTTCGTGTTTGCGTTTGTCTGTTACCCACTCGAGACTAATAATTGTCTTTCTGTCGGCGATCTTTCTTGTTCAGTGTCCTTGAATGTTCGTGCTTATTCAGTATCACGAAGGCTAAGTCCCATCACAAATCTTACACTATTTAATTTCGTCGCGAATCTCCGTATCCCGTTATTTTGCTAACGGTAAAGATGACATAGCTTTAGTATGATTTCTGAATAATATTTCAGTCTATATCGCAAAACTTTCAAACTTCCGATTAGCTTAAAACAATCTAGTAGCGCTTACAAGCATGTTACGATCGCAGTAATACTATAGAGAGACTAGATAGCAACTGAAGCTAAGAGTTCCATTTCCGAGTTACATTGTAGTCGCATCGAACTTCCTTTTCGATGCAGCTACAACTCTCTTCTATGATAAATGTCATCTTTGGCCAATTTACCATCTGGACTTTAACCTTCGTTATTAATTATTTTGCAATTCTTTCTTTGGTGTTTTTGTTGCGTGTACTATCATATCATTTCATTCAGTCTCTATTTCAAGATAACTATTTTCATTCACATGACATTCCTGTTGATCAAATTATCACAAGTGTAAAATTTGTCGTCAGTAGCTGCCGTCACTGTCAGGATGTCTATGTTTCCTACTTCTTTTACAACAAAGGTATGTTTATTAGGGTTTCTGTAGCTGGGGTTTTACAGTAGATAGAATTGAATTTCGTGTAAAATCCAATTGAGGTCAGTGTTTGAACTGGTGATGGAATATCCAGAGTCAATCCGCAGTGGTAAATCTAGAAAAAGACAGAGCTATGGTAGACTATCTGAAGTGTCTAAAAAGCTAAGAACAATGTCGCATGAAATAGGAGAGCATTGTAACTGCAAGAAGATTGTACCTACTGTTTTGCTAATTGATGCAGAAAAGACCGCATTAATATCTAATTTTAGTTATGTAAAGTACTGGAATGAGCAAAGTTGTCACCTGACAGGACTGATTTCTGTTGACGATGTACAACGCCGAAGGCCTTGCAGAGATGAGACAGCAGTTGCTTTGGGCGATTATACGTTCCATTATAAGGTCAGAATAATAAGAGACAATACTGTGATAGAATTGTCAGTTTCTCAAAATGTCTTTATATCACTGCATGGTATTTCAAAGAAAAGATTAGAAACTATGAGGTGTTCCTTAAAAAACGAAGGCATGGCGTCAGTTGATAAGAAAGGGAAACACGGAAACCGAGTCCATAAACTTTCAACAGAGACACAGCAAAACATATGCGCTCACATCAAGCCGTTTAAAGGGCAGTCCAGTCATTACAGCCCAAATAAAACACAGAAACTGTATATGCCGGAAGAGCTCACAATCAAGAAGATGTTCAACATGTTTCAAGAGACGTCATTAATATCTCATTCGGTTTCCCTCGAAGTTATCCATGCAGTGCTAGTGATAAGTTTTCTGTAACTTTCAAAGCTCTAGAGACACAACTCACACATGCAACAGATAGAAAGGAAAGATCAGATTTTCAAAGTAATATTAAGAGAGAGAAGACTGAATATGAACTGCACTGGCGTAAACTTGATGTATTCTATCAGTGTAAAAGACAATCTCGACAGAGAAGCAGAAAGTTTACAAACACAGAATCGACATGTATGGATTTCCAACGAAATCTTCCATGTCCAAACATCAACACCAACATTTTCTATTATAAGCGACAGCTTACTCTATACCAATTTAACACACATCATCTCTCAGACAGTAATAGAGTGTTTTATGTTCCTCCCGAGACTATAGGGAAGAAAGGTTCAAACGATGTGGTTTCTTTGCTGCATCATTATGTTACTTCGTTTCTTGATCCTGACCTTAAAAATTTGAAGATTTTCTGTGACTCATGTGGTGGTCAAAGCAAAGATTATACGCATTACAGGTTCATCCATTACCTTGTCCATCATGCAAAGCAATTTGAATCAATTCGTGTGACATTCCCAGTAAGAGGCCATTCATACCTGGAAAGTGACAAAGACATGGGCCTCACCAGACGTAAAACAAAATCTGATCTCCCAAAGGACTGAACAGACATAATTATGGATGTGCATGTAAAATCCATGCCTTTTCAGGTTGTTGAAGTTGAAGGCTCAATGATACGTGACTGGACTGGTTTCTTACAATCAAGATACTGGCCAAAATGTCCATTTCCATCGCGAATTGTTAAGTAGATGAAGATAGAATGTCACCATAGAAGGCTTATCACACATCATGACACTTACAACGAATCTCAGGTCACATCAATTGTTACTGCCCCTGCTGGACGAATGGAAGAGGAACATAACTTACAGAAGGAGAGTTTTTGTTCCCTTCACCCTGTTACAAAGGTAGGTTGGTAAAAACTTTAGTCACAGTAATGAAATAAAAATACATCATATCAGTGTGTAAAAATGGAGGTCATGCTTTATTATAACAAACCTATTGAGGAAACATACTAAAAAGAGGTCGCATGTCAAATGTTTCAGGACTGCTACCTATCACCAAGGAAAAGTATCGTGATCTGCAAGAACTCAAGGTGTTCTGTGACACAGGGGCCAAAGAGTACTATGCAAATATTACTTTCTGGCATTGAATTTACAAACACTTTTTTTTTGTAATGAGTAAAAAGTGAGAAATGAAGTCTCTGAGTTATAAAGGCTTTGATTTATGCTGATAACTAAAATTACATCCTATTAACTATATTTTTAATGTAAATGCGGTAACCATTTATTGAATAATTGTTGGTAGTCGTATAGCAGGTCATTTAAAGATACAAAAGTTGAGACATGAGCTTATTAATCATTGTAATTTATATGAGTTCAATGAAAATAAAAACATAATATTGATAAACAGTACTGTCCCTAAAACCTGATTAGTCATGAACATCCTTTACAATAATGACTAGACTCAAATGTGATTAGATCTTTGTCAAGAGAATTGCAGGAAGTCTTATAATGAAGTATCATCTCAATATCACATTACATACTGACATCTACAGTCCAATTACTGCATTATAGAAAAAAATTAAAAAAATAGACATTCAGTAAAAAAGACATGCAAGGTTCAAATCTTAATACTATTTTTTCCACTTTTAAGGAATCCTACGGAAAAGGTCACTGAACATACTGTATGAATTAAAAAAGCATATTTCAACAACTAATGAAACTGCAAAGTTTTAAATTTTAAAATTGCTCCCCTGAAAAATCTATAAAATGGACTTAACCCCTTCTTCTGTGTGGTTTTCAAATCGTTTAAATTTCGGAAGGTGCATGATTTCGAGCAATTCGCGCTGTAGAAGCCTGTGAAACATTAGAAGAATTAATGCATGCATTTCAAGCATCATATTGCTAACAGTAAGCATGCTTGTCCTTACCCTATTAAGGTGGAGAAAATAATGTGAGGTCTAACTGCAAAAATCTATGCAGAGAAGTTTATCGCGTAAAAGAGCTTGTTACACAACATCATCTGTTACATATGATGCAGAGAAAGTTACTTTTGAATCTCCAAGGTTATACCAGCTTAGAAGAATGCGATAGGATCACAGTTTTGAAAAGAACAGCTGAGCTGGTGCTACCGAACTAATGAAAACAGATGTAATAATAATGAGAACAGGCTCAACAACAATAAGAGAACCACCGGATATGGCGTGCGAGTTTCATGAGCAGACAGAGATCGGAGAAGAGTAAGTGGAGACAGTAATAAACAATTTCATAGAGTTAATTGTTCCAAAAATGGACAGATACGACAACAGCACAGCAAACTGGACTAAACACAGCCGAGTTGGCCCATCAGCATCGACAACATTACTATAGTAAAAACAACAAAATAATTATTAACAATTAGAAAAATAACGTACCCAAATGTGGACAGTTTCATGTGGAAAGGAACACGTGAAAACATCCACAGAGGGGCTCTGAGCCTCATATTATAAAGAAGTTAATTGATATCGAAGCCAAATTCACACATTGTTGAAGCAACAATGTGTCTGATGTGCACTAGTGTCCCAGAGTCTCCAGTAGTATTGGAGTATCCGCAAGAGGCACAGCCAACTGTCAAAGGTATTGATGAAACAGTAGAAGTAAGGGAGGAACAAAAGCTACCTGGCCAGATATAATGATGGGTTAGCTCAATGGAATAGAGGGATAAGAATTAAAATTAAGGAGGACAGAGGTCAATAGTAATAAAGTTTGCGAAATTAAGTAAACCAGTTGAGTAAGAAAGATGGTACTCAATCCCAATAAAATTTTGAGGTTATGGAGGAGGAGAAGGGCGGGCAGACATGAGAGACAGACTACTCCACACTAACAAATACCACTCTTGCACACAACAAAGTTAAGGAAAATGTGCAGACGAGTGGAAAATGGACAATACATTAACTGCATAAATCTTATTAATAATTGTATTGTGGTCATTAACTCAGCTCGTTGCTACCACAAACAGGGTCCATATCCTATTATCTTAAATCTATTTATTTATTTACATAGTTTACGCCCACACTGGAGCACTAAAATCAAACATAATACAACAGAGTCTACAATAATTAAGTTTAAGTCGTAGCAGTCAGCAATTTCTTCGTTTCCCAAAACTTCTTCATTCGCTGTGATCTGGCTGCTCGTTCTTCTACATATATGACATACTTCTTCCGTTCTGGTGGTTTGAATCCCAGCCATGTGTATTTCTTTTTCAGAAGCAACTCTCTTTGTTGAATTTGGTGCGTGGTGCTGTTCAGTTCATCCAGATCACTTTGTGCTTCTTTAAACTAGATGTTTTTGGTTTTAATGTTCCAGAAGTAGTCAAAAAGTTGCTTCACGATTCTAGTATTTGGTAGACGAGATATGTGGGCGAAAAATGCAATTCTTCTTTTCCGCATTGTATCAATAATGGATTCACTTTCTTTATACACTATTGAATTGGGCAAAAGTCTCCACTGCCCATTAACTCGGTGTTTCTTACTGATAATTGTTTGGAGTATTCTTCTATCAACTTTCTGCAATTTGTCAGTTGTTGCTTGAGTATTAAGTCTGAATAGTATTTCACTTGCATATGTTGCTTCCTGTTTAACGACGGAGGAGTAATGTCGAAATTTAGTATTTATTGAGAGAGATCGTTTTTTGTAGGTTTGCCAAGTGGTTCTCTGCACTCACTGAAGTTTTAATGTTCTACTATCTATTGATGCTCTTTAATTAACATTCCAGGTAATAATCTCACCAAGATATTTAAACTTTTTTACTACCTTGATTTTTTAATCATTATGGAGTATGATATGGGATGTGTCAACTGGGAAGCTGGGCAGCATTTCTGTTTTCTAAAAAGAAATTTGCAATCCGACCTTTGCCGATAATCATTCTAGTTGCTCTATCTGAACCTTTGCTTCATCAATATTGTTTGCCAACAGGGCAAAATCATCTGCAAATGCAAGGCAGTTAAGTTGACTCTTTCTTCCAATCTTAACAGATAGTGGGCATATCTTGTTCCATTCACGCATGATTTTCTCCAGCACACAATTGAACAATAATGGAGACAATCCATCGCCTTGTCGAAGGCCAGCATAAATCTCATAAGGTTCAGAGAATTCGTTTCTGAACCTTATTCTGGCTTTAGTATTTCGAAGAGTGACTGCAACGAGGTTGACAAGTTTCTGATGTAAACCAAATTCTTTAAGAATTGACAGTAGAGATTCACAATGGATACTATCGTAAGCTTTTTTTAAAATTGACAAACGTGATCACTAGTTTCTTGTCACTGACCCTTTGATGTTTCATTATCCATCTGACACTAATAATTTCATCAGGACAGCTTCGTGCTGGACGAAAGCCTCCTTGATATTCGCCTAGTTCACCATCAAGCTGTTCATGAATTCTGAAATACAGAACCTTGGAAAAAATTTTATAAGTAATATCCAGCAGGGATATACCCCTATAATTATTTGGATCCAATCTCCTTTTTTGTGTAGTAGATGGATTATTGCAGCATTCCATTCCTCTGGTAACTTCTCAGTATTCCAAATGTCAATAAGATCTTTGTTTAAGTTCAGAATAATTTGCACATTTTCATATTTCCAAAGTTCTGCATCTAGCTGGTTCTCACCTGCTGCTTTATAATTCCGAAGTGAGTTAATCGCTGCTTGTACTTCATCTGGATGTGGTGGTATAACTTTTTCTAAATGCGTTTTGCTTCTTGGTTAGGAGTCAAATTCCAAATGATGTTCAGGTTCCGCGCTATTTAGTAACTGTTTGAAATATTTAGCCAATATCATTGAACTGTCATCATCCTTCATCATAAGAGTAGATGGAGTGTATTTCGACTGGTACTGTTTAAATGTCTGATAGTTATCTCTTGTCTTGTGGCAATTGAAGGCATCTTCGATAGATTTTAGCGAGTCCTTATCAAATTGCCTTTTGACCCTTCTAATTTCTTTGGCGGTTGATCGTCTAGCATTTATTAATTCCTCCCCAGAGCTTTCAGTTCTCTTTTGTTGGCCATTTAACCAGGCCTTATGTCTACGTTGAATCGCTACATCACATTCCTCATTCCACCAAGCATGTTTCTTGAGTTTCCGTACACGAGCTACTTCTTCAGCCAAGGCTTTTAATCGATTGACAGTGGCTTCTAGACTGTCACTTAAAGGTATTCTTGATATCTCGTAATATATCTCATTATTAATAATAAAACTACCGTCATATGTTGTCTTTGTATCTAACTTTTGAGGTTTGTTTTTTCTTTTACGTGTCAGTTTGATTTTAATTTTTGAAATGTAGTGGTCTGAATCAACATCAATGCCACGCAGCACGTTAACATATAGATTTCCTTATGGAATTTCTGATCCATGGCCACATGATCTATCTGGAACTCTCATAGTTTGACGTTAGGACATTTCCATGTCATTAACTTATGTGGTCTTCTCTTAAACTTGGTTGTCTTCAAAACCAATCCATTTTTAGTAGAAAATTCAGTTGAACGTTCCCTGTTCTTGTTTGTAAGTTTATGCGCTGCCCATCGCTCCACCACACCTCGAAATTTCTTCTCTCGTCCTATCTTCGCATTACAATCTCAAAGCAGAATTTTAATGTTAGTTTCCAGTATGGTCCTTACTAGTTGATCAAGTTCATCCCAGAATTTTTCCGTTCCATCATTGGCAGTTCTATTTTTATCATTAGTTGGAGCATCAATATTTATCTGTGTGTACCTTTTTTTTCGACCTTAATTGTTAACAATACCATTCTTGAGGAATTGGATGAAAAATCCTCAGTGGAATCCAATATTCTATTGTGTACCAAGAAACCCACACCGAATTGGGGAAGATTTTCTATTACCCTTTCTCCTGGTGGTCCCTTATAAAGTCGATATGCTCCTGATTCGATCGTGTCCTGGTCAGTATTGCGTAACTCTTTAAGGACTGTGATAACTACGTTCTGTTGATCTAAGACATCTGTTAAATGTTTCATTTTACCAACTTTCCGTAAAGAATTAATATTTACTGTTGCAAAATACGAAAATCTTCCTGGTTTGTTAAATTTTAGCACCTTCTTATGTAGAATATGTTGCATGTTTGTTCGTTCAGTGCATCACTGGGCGCTCTGACTAGCCTTTGTCGTCTATGTGACACCCCACCGTATCTGAATGGTGTCTTCTCCTGGATAATCTCGTCGTGACTGTCCAAACCGGTGGATTCTTTCAATAGAAGACTCCTCATATTTCTTTGATTATCTGATCAATGATCACGTGTCTGACCAAGGTCTGGGTTTACAATGCCAGATGTAATCTGGAAGGTGATGGGTGAATTATGGAAGGTGAAAAATGAGATTGAAGAGATGTGTGTTTGGTCCGCGAGAGCAATTTTATTTCCCTCAAGTCCGCCAGCATGCTGGTTAGGACCCCCCCCCCTATCCACCACCTGGAACGCCCACGTAGCAGTACACCTCTCCTCCTATTAGGACACTGTAACAGGTTCGTGGCTATTATCTTAAATACTGATAATCACATCATTAATGAAAGAATGTAATAAAACCAGATATTCTGCCAGACCACAATGTTAAATTTTCTCTTAAATTGAAAGCACATTTCTCACTGATTAATCATTGTCATTACGATTTCATTTTTGTGTCACCTGCACAACGGTCTTAACTAACTTTCTGAAAATGACATTTGATAACTTTGGAAATTATCGAACGTGACAAAAGAAATTTTTATTCAGCTATACTAATTAATTTTATGTGTTTGGTAAATTTACGAAACGATGTCTCGGCTATCATATTTCAGCGGTACGCCGGTTTTCTGCTTTTGTTTTGAAATCATTCAAATTTAAGAGTTTCTTACTAAGGTTGGTTATTCAGAATTACTTGCAGTAAAGATTACCTTGAGGTTAAGGTACATGGTTATCACTGCATCTCGTGATGCAATAAGCTATTCAGTTTTGATTTTCATCACTTTTTAATGAATTCTGAAGTTTTGAATATGTATTGGGATTTGATTAATTGCTTTGGTAATCACTTTGTTATACAAATTAGCTCCAACATGAGTAATTACCACTGTTTCCTTTTACACATTCTACTAACTTTTATTTACCCTTAAATTCAATTAAATACAGTTGATTTCACAAATAAATTGTCACTTTAGGACAGACGACAAACAAATAAGTTTGTAGTTTAAACGTAACTGAAGTTTCTTTGATTGATGAAAAATTCGACTATTATTGATAACTAATCTTTCTGATTATGTATGTTTGGACTCGTTGGTTACTAGGGCAGCGTATCTACTTATAGTACTAACAGTCAGTTGTATACTTTTCAGCATCATTTCGGTTTACATTCTTCTGAATCGATGCCTTTCACGTAACACAGATGCACATAATCATAGTCGACTGCAGCATATAGCGGAAGTAGGAGACGGTCACACCTGCTTCATCCGTGATGGGTTGTTTTACTTCCAAGATAGGAGAATTCCATCAGTGAATTTCCTACGTGGTCCCTAATTTTTATGTTAAGTTCAACGCTAATCTCATTTCTGCTCATCTGATTTACTTTCGTCTTTTTCTGGTTTACTTTCAGTCCATACTGTGCACACATTAAACTTTTCATTCCATTACACAGACACAGGAGGTCCAATAATTCTTCTTCGTTTTCATTGTGGACAGCAACGGTATCAGCCAGTCTTACAATAGATATCCTTTCACTCTGAATTGTAATTCGACTGTTGAAATTTTTATTAGCCTTCGTCATTACTTCTTGGACCTACAGGTTGACCGGTAGGGGACAAAAACTACGTTGCTAGTCCATATTTGTATCTAGATGTTCCACTTTTATCGTTTGTCCTACACTCTTTATTGATTTCACTTGGTGAGTTTCTTTTCCTGAACATTTTTAATTTCCATCTGTGGATATTTTTTTTGTCACCTAATGGCTTGAGCGTTTGCCATTCTTGTTACCGTATTCGTTTGACAAACTTCCGTGATTGCCCTTTTTAAATGAATCTCTACCCCGTTCTACTGAAGTGTTTACTGCGCTTTTCATTAACGCCTAGTTTACAGTGTCAGTTAACTTGAAGCACACATTATGTGTCTTCAATACTTCCGTTTCTACTGCCAATCCAATATTCTTCAGTAACTCTCTCTTAATCTTAAAGTCTTGCATCATACATTCCATAAAAGACACAACAAGTAGTTTAAACCCTTAAGATACTAACAATCTAAAGGTTCTGCCATTTTATGGCCTATTTGTATATTCTTGTCGAATAATAAAAATACAAACTTTTAACATCTTGTGGTAGTTATTTACAACAAAATGATTCTCACTTCTGAGCACCATTTCAGTCTCCCACAGTTATTACATTTTCCTCTCCATTTACATAATGAATTAAATGGGTTCTGTGAACTTGCTTAGATTCAGATCTTACCCAGGGGAACTTATAATGTTTCGTGTGAACTCCGGACTGACTATTTGGAAAACTGGGGAACTCTGAGGTCGGCTCGGACATTCAATATTTCATCATTACTCAGGGTCGCCATGCAGCTGAGTTGGGAAAATTTAGTTGTAGCGAGATAATTAATTACTGACTTTGATCCACAGTAATTGCGAAGATTTAATTCCTTTCATTAATGTATGAACTGAAATCAAATTAATAATGTGCATGCCCTTTCTTAATGAGAGACAACAATAATTTATGCCTCCACAACATATAACAAACTCTCACTGAAAAACATGAAAATATTAGACTTACAAGAAGTGCTGCGCATCGGAAACTCCAGGTTGGATGCCCTAAGATTATTCTGAAGAGGGGAGTAAGTTGCGTTGGGAAACAGTCATTACACTTTAACTCAATTTATTTTCATAAAAGGAGTTTAACCATTGCGTAAGAAATAAAATAAAACAGAATAAACGTTTGCCGTTTCTTGTATTTATGTAGGGACATTGTTCCATTAATCGTGAGGGCAATTCATACAAAACTGAAGGAAGGACAGGATAAATTCACACATGCACACGGGATTCACACTAAATAAAAAGAAATCAAATTAAGTTAGTCCTTCACTAAGTAACTAATGAACAAGAGATTTGCGCCTTGAGATATAGTAATGTTACAATAAGGGAAACAGCATAGAATATCCTCACACAAAGGAAATCTGTGCAAAAAAAGAAACCACGTTAGTGCAAAACTCAATAAAGTGGGGCACCCGCGAACTATCTAAATAATTACTAAAAAATTAATCAACAGGTACGAACAACGATTATAAGATAGATTGAACTGCTTTGGAAACGAGCAAACGATGAACACGAAGAGCTCTGAGTGCTTGATCAAAGTGAACAAAGCAAGTCTTCAAGATCTTAATTTTGCACTACAAAATCACACAAAAAACGCCCAGTCAAACTGAGCATCTAATACCACGAGGGCTCACTAAAGGAAGTAATACCGAAACACTCTGAGAGCATATAGAAGGAATTCACTACAACATGGCGTGAAACACAAGAGGATGTTGCTAACTTACTAATAAAACTGAAATGACATGAATTCACAACAAGAGAGGAACATACATTCGCACGAGAGTAAAGTCATTTATGCTTTCATACTGAGCAGAAACCATTCCATGTAAACCTCAGCGTTTCGTCGTGTAATGCGTTTACATACTCTATGTTCTGGTAGAACACAGTAATACTAGAAAAGCTTAAGAAAACCTTTGAATAACACCGTTGTTTACTCTCATAAGGTATAAAACATAATTTTGAGCCAAATGCTATACAAGAAAATCAATTACAATTCTTCAGTTAGCCCGGAGGTTAATACAGATTCATAGTAAGTCGAGATCCCTAGTCTCACTCTTAAAGCTACGATTCACTCTCACCACCTGTCCGGCGCCGACTTCGTAAGCACTCACACAGAACACCAAATCTCTCCAGGTAGTCGAAACCGACCAGATGAGTCCCTTCTGCCATCAACCTGGATACTGTGGAATGACTTCATAAAGGGCAAAAAATTCTTTGTCTCATCTGTACACACAAAGATAGCCACACTGTGACTACAGCAGACATCAAAGTTCTTCACTACTAACTATCACTGAAATAAAAAAAAAATCACACACATTTGTTGACTCTTTCACACGCAGAATAAGGACAGAAAGGAAATGTGGAAGCACAAAATATAAGCAATTACAATAGTATTGACTGCTTGCGTCAGAACATAAATATGCATATGTAAATACTTTTGAAAAGACGCAGAACACAAGTTGTCAGAAACATTCAGTTAATTTAGAATGTCCCGCGGCTCAGTCTTCCCGCAAGTTGAGCCAAGAAATGACCGAGAACTCGAGGTGAGAATACTGAGTGGGAGTTTCATGTAACACAAGAGGCACTACACACTGTGCCAGAATTGTTGCCTGTAACTTCACGTAACTAGCCCTGTAGCTATAAGACACAACAAGCATCAATAAGAGAAGAAATTGAGTACAATTTTCATAAAGTCTTAAGAATTATGATTTATAATGTGAAGGAATGCTTTGGTAACACCCTCGCTATACATAAGCGCAGGTGCAGGGGAATTGCAATTGAGCCCACAAACGGCAGCTATTTGCGTAGATTGTTATCGATTAAGTTTTTAAATACCTTTCCGTTTTGTGTTATTATTATGTTAAGGTCAACAGCAGTGACTTTTAGTTGGTAGTTCCTCCTATATTGACATCAACACACTAACGGAAAATGCAATTGCGCATCGTACACTGTCCAGTAATACCAGCGATTAAATATCACAAATCGATCGAAATTATTCTGAAATTAGTTGGTTTAAACACGTATATAAGAGGTAGCGCTCTAGAAGTGTTCTTATAACAGAAATAATTTAATTATCTTCCTAGTAACCATTTGGAGTAGCCAATACTCACTACTAGCAATATACACATCAGACCGCTCTTTAACATAAGTCACAGACTTTAAATGAGCTCACTTTCCTACTGTACTTTTAGTAAAATCAAAGCAAAGGTTGATATATTTTGTTACCTTCTTACTTATGCCTACTACCTACAACAAACATCCAAAATATTTCAAATATATAGATGTTGACAGATACAGTCAGCGATCTATTCTCTTGCTACGGCAAGGCCGGTCGATTATATAAACAATGTCTCTGTCCCTACGATACGACACTGGGAAGCGAGTGGACGGGTGAGAAGAACACCTGCGTTGTATCTACGAGGGAGCGGATTTGTATGTTGGCGTGACAGAAGAAACGCATATCGATTTGAAATACATACAAGGATACAGTATTAACGTCAGAATTTAACAGAGGTCTGTAAGAATAGCGAACAACAGGGCAGGAGATGCAGATAACATTCCTTCAGCTTTTCGAAGGTAATTGGGGGATATATCAGCAGAAGGACTATTCGAGTTAGTGTATAGAATCTTGGAAACTGGAGAAGTACAATTACTTTCTGAAGAACATCATCCACAGGTTTTCTATGACAGCAAAGGCAGCTAAACGTGAGGAAAATTGCACAGTCAGTTTAACAATAAGTTGCTGACAGGTGTAGGTGTTCCGCTTACGATCTTCAGATCTCTTCAAAATCGATTACTCCGCTCGACAATAAAATAATTCAATATCTACAAAATCCTACCTACATAGTAATTGTTTAGTAACTTCGGGCTAAATGACAACGCGGCAACTAGGTTTTGGTTCAACATGGTTCAAATGGCTCTGAGCACTATGGGACTTAACTGCTCTGGTCATCATTCCCCTAGAACTTAGAACTATTTAAACCTAACTAACCTAAGGACATCAGACACATCCATGCCCGAGGCAGGATTCGAACCTGTGGCCGTAGCGGTCACGCGGTTGCAGACTGTAGCGCCTAGAACCGCTTGGCCACTCCGGCCGGCAACTAGGTTTTGACTTTCAAACAAAATAAGAGTTTATTTCCTTCTCTTTACTAACTACGTAGAGACACAAACGCCAGTGAGTGATCGAGTGACAAACAAAAATTAATCCCCATTCTAAACGACATGAAGTAACAAAAAATATAAAAAAATATCCTAGCTCCATTTTTAACTCAATTTAAAACACAAATCGCCAAATTCTCAAATTCTCAGTGACTTCAGTTGTTAGCGGTCGGCGATCCCACTAATGAAACCTCAATAAAGATGTTACTCGTCACTATTAACTACAAGAAAAAGGTTGCAGTGTATTTCCGCTTAAATATCGTTCAGTTAGGGTCTGGAACAACATGAATCGTTACTATCGTAACTCAGAAAGAGTTAAACTTATTTAAAGGGAAACCACTGGTCTGGGTGTACCTGTAACAATTTTCAAATCTCTTCAAAATCGAGAACTCCGATCGAAAATAAAGTAACTGACTACCCACAAAATCTACTCACATATCACCACAAATACCACATCCATCCAATATATTCACGGTCGTTACTCTACGTCTCAGAGAAAGCCTTCGTCGACTTTTTCAATTAATTACAACACTCACTTTATAGACGTGCTACAAACACACAATAATCGAAACCAGACTCAAATAGATTCAGTAGGATCGCTGAAATCAAACAATACTTCTTCGATTCAAGATTCACAATCCTTATAAAACTCGTAACCGTCTTACAAGCACCCACTCAGCTATCTGAAGAATGCGTCACTGCGATAATTCTTCAATTCAAATCGAGGAGTGCAATAAAATTAAATTACTTCCGTAAATATCCATCCCTATACCCGCTGCTGCTGCTGTCTTCTACCGAAGTACAGGCACTTTCAGTCGTACTAGAAGTATTTTAGAAAATCTGGGAAAACTTCGTCCCTGCTGGTGCACTATGGTCTGTGGCTCTAGCGCTCTGCGGTTGTCTCCGGACTGACGGATGATCTTGGCCGCCGCCTCCGGAACATGATGTACAAGGTACTCTACTGTCTACACAAATACATAATATACACATTATATAAAGAAAATTATAAATTTTTACGTTTTCCTATTCCCATATTTTATTTGTCTCGTGCTGTTTCAATACAGTGAAACAAACCTTAAAGAAATTACGACGTCAAAATGTGGGAAATCATTCTGTCCCAGCACTACTTCATGAAACGTTTCTGACAGAGACGTTTCAGAATTTTTCGTTCAGTTCCCTCGTTCACTCTTTCTTCAACTTCTACTTGCGACATCGGCGTGCATAACTGGACTATTGATGTTGACATGTATTTGCTTTCGAATCGAAATAGGATAACCCTATCACTGTACTGTTCAAAGTATCTCATTCTTTGCCTATTCACAACGAATGCTAATTCCGTTATACCATAGAACTTTATCGTCTTTCCATGTTACTTCACTGAATCCTGCTAGATCTAGATTTCACACTTCCCTTTTCAGATTTTCTAGCTTCTCTACCACATTCTGCCTCGTAGGATGTTATCTTTCAAGCTTTTTCTAATTCACCACTGTTTTGGTAGTCCAGTCCCGGAGGTCGGTATGGGCGACTAATATGGGGTCTATTGCCAATTTAGAGAACATCATGACACTTACACCGGCCACATTTACGTCTGCAGTAGACTCGCGCCTCCGCTTTCATTGACATGGCGTTTGGCTATACGGCACAAATTATACCGGAAGGCTTTGGCTGACATTGATCATTTGTGTGATATGGATGACGTGCATATCTCACAAAAAACTGCTCAGAAGTTCAAAATGGGACTTCCGACACTGTTTCATGAGAGCACTAATGTTCCACAGCACACCAAAAGACGTTAACGCCATCGTTTCTAGAAAATCTGAATTTCATCATGTACTTTAACATTTTATTGGTGAATTCCATTTTGTCTGACGCTGATAAAACTAAAACGCTTCTGCTCACTGTACTTAATCTACCTTTTTTATTTTTCATTTTTTTTCTTTCTTGCACGCAACATTACTCAATATTGCTTTATCAGCAGCGTTCATTTGACGTACATAATTACTTCTACGAAATTATTGGAATATGTGAATAGTTTTTCCTCATAGATATGAAATAGGATACTCGATGTATCATGTTTAAATTAATTTCATGCAATTAATATATTACTGCAGCCTATTTGTAAAATCTGTGCTATTTTTCCTTTGACTTTTAGTTGTTAATTAACACCTTCCAAATACATTTTCGCATCTGCTCTCTGACACAGCTACTGCGAATCTGATATATAGAACATAAAACTGACGTCTGTTATGTCGAGACCTCCTTTTTTCTGCCCCGTATCCCCTCTCCCTTCCTCTCCTCCTCACCATACTTCTTCCTTCCCTCCACCCTCACTTTGTGAGTTTTACTTTAGATTGCTTGCAAATTTTTTTTTACATAAATAGTGAATTATAATTATCTGTTAGGTTCATTTACAATGGAAGTGAGCGCTTTTACTAAACAATTAACGTTCGTAATAGTTCTACAGATTTTATTGAATCAAAGGTCCCACTGAAACGGCAATTAAAATACATTAGCAGCGTAATGACATTCACGTTGACAGGCAGTATAAGTGTTCGGTTTTACGAGGCGCGGAATAAATTTACAGGCCAATGAGTTTTTAATCTGCGTTTGCTGCTTCAATTATTTAAATCAATCGGATATTAATATCACATATATCGTTTGGACTGATGCATATGAAACACGGACGATAAATTGTGTAGCACTGAAATAACAGTTGTCAGAGTCATTAAAAAGAGCTTAAATCGGATAATAAATGGCACAAACAGACGAGCAAGCAGAATGATTCCCTTGGACAATTCTTCAGAATTTATGTGCTAATTATAATTATTTTTTCATGGTTATGTCTGTTGGTTTTACATTCGTTAGTCTGCTCTCGAACAAACACAGGCCTAACCTGTTTCACTGCGCAAATTAATGAAACAGTGCACCATAAGGAAGTAACGTCGATTTGCAACTGTTTCAGTTATTCATATCGATAAAATATCCACATTTGTTTTGAACCTTTCCTTCTCGGTACATTTTTAGAA
Organism: Schistocerca piceifrons; assembly: GCF_021461385.2. NCBI lineage: Eukaryota > Metazoa > Arthropoda > Insecta > Orthoptera > Acrididae > Schistocerca > Schistocerca piceifrons. The sequence goes on from NC_060139.1 coordinate 144,983,835, forward strand.
TTTATTAACGGCTTTTGGACATTTTTCATAGTGGCAACACGAGAATGATTGTTTCATGTTTAAATGTGTAATATCCAGAAGCTGTTAAAATGAAACATATGATACAAGTATCATTACAACAGCATTTATGAATTACAATCATCTCGATACTCTTTATTTGCGGGTTTTTGAAGAACTATCATCCAGAAAGGAAGCCTTCTTCCTGTATGAATATTTAATGAATACATAATGAATTAGCGTCGTGTAATTTTACCTTTGACAAAATGAACACAACATATCCAAAACATAGAGATGAAAGTTATTTAAAGTGGCTAGAGATTATTACGTTTTATTTCGTAAGAGATAATATATTAGAATGAGGTTCTTTCTTAATGCTTGTGCTCTACGCCAGAATACAATTTTTTTTTAGTTGTCTTCAGCCTCTGTTCACAAAGTGTCCACTTAATCGCGTGTAACAAATATTCCCTTCTTACCAGTACAGTGTTTCCAGACAAAATATCGTCTGTGTCACACGAGGTTAGCAAGCAAAAGTAAATAAAATGGCAGAGATTTGGATCCAAACAATGAGATTTAAATCACCCAAGCTGCATCTCCGTTGATGCAGGCATACCTTGTTAGACCAGAGACGTAACTTACTTTCGCTTAAACTAAAGTATTTTAAATATTGTTAAGTAAATTAACTGATATTTTGCAGTCTGTGTCGTACAGTTCTCCATTTGTTGACGTCAGGTTCAAAAATTGTCATTTCTTCTCACAGGTAATAATGCTTTGTCTAAAACTTGGGCATATTTTTTTCTCTTCATATTGAACCAAGTTACCCAAACTCTGTGTTAAACTAAATTATCGGATAATTGCTGTGCCGAAATCGTGCCATAGAAGTTATTAAAGTATTTATGATTAATACAAGATTTTACATTTCCACAGTGGTTCTTAATTTGGATGAAATAATCAAAGACAACATCATTCTAACTAATTTAATCATACAGTTAATAAAATCATTTTGGATGCTAGGCTGCGTCATTGTAAAGCACTAAGACAACGTGCAACCGACGTTTCGATCATCTTTGGAGCTGTCTGCTTTAAAAGGACTGCTGGAATGGTGGTGGGAAGGTCGATGGTATAGTTGTTTTAATGTTTTATAGTTTTGACAAGTAGTCACTTTTAGCTCGGCTGATTCCGTATGTATTTAGTTGGAACTGAAGATCCCAGTTTCTTAGTCATTTGGTCCTAAGAAGGGCTCTTTTCTACTGTTTGGCAGCCTAAATTAGTCTGCATGATTGTAGCCAGGAAGTCCAATAGAGATCTGGGTGCCAAGACGCTCTAGCTCATTTAGCATTACCCAGGGTGCACCTACAGTATTTTCTGCGGACGCGTGCTTGGCCAATGAGAACGAACACTAACAGAGGACTCAGCGATCCTTAACACACATTTAAAAAACTGGAGACTGAAGCCCTGTACCAGTAAGAGTGAGGTTTCTGCGTTTTACCTTAACAACAAATGAGCTCAAGGTGCAATTTGATGGCAATATTCTCCGTCACAACAAGTACCCCAAGTATCTTCGCTTTACGCTAGACATTACTCTCTCTTATAAAAGAATCGGGAAAACACATTCGTCAAGATAAAAATTCGGAAAAAAGTCATTCAGAAGCTCTATGACACAACCTGTGGGGCTTCAGTGGAGACTGTGGGTACATCGGCTCTTTCACTGGTTCTTTCGGCAGCAGTGTGTTGGGCTTCAGTGTGGAGTAGTAGTTGTTGGATCAGCCTCACCGATGGCCGGCCGGAGTGGCCGAGCGGTTCTAGGCGCTACAGTCTGGAATCGCGGAACCGCTGCGGTCGCAGGTTCGAATCCTGCCTCAGGCATGGATGTGTGTGATGTCCTTAGGTTAGTTAGGTTTAAGTAGTTCTAAGTTCTAGGGGACTGATGACCACAGCAGTTACGTCCCATAGTGCTCAGAGCCATTTGAACCATTTTGAACCTCATCGATGCGGCGCTCAACAACACGATGCGCATGGTTACTGGTACAATACTCCTGTCTGTTGGTTTCCCCTGCTAAGCAATGTCTACCCACCATACATTCGCAGAACTGAGACCCTGCTTAGAGATTACCACAATATACAAGGGAATAAGGAACTTCCCATTCATCATGATATACCTGTCTTACGAAGAAATAGACTACGTTCGAGTCACCCGCCGCTACTGTACACTGAAAAATAAGAGGTCTCTGGAATAAGGACTGTCAACACAGCGGAAATGACCAAGAATGGGAATAGTTCGAGAAATACACTCTGGTAGTGTGGGTGTCGGACTTGACATAAAACTGTGGGTCAAATTAACTATAATAATAATGACTGTGATCGGCGCTCTGATTCGCTCTGTTAATGGGCTTTTGCCGAGTCTCCAAGTTGTTACTGTGGTGCACTGAAATAATCTATCAGGCATGTAAGATAGGACTGCGTCCTAGGAAGCATAAGAGGACGTGGAATGATTGTATGAATGCCAACACCACAACGGTGGAATGGATCAGAAACCTAGATACTAATATTCAGGCGTTTTGTTTCCGTTTTGTGCAATTATGTTCGTTACATATAATAAATATATCGTATGTGTGTGCCACACGAATGATAACAGTGTTTCATAATGATGCAGCCTAGCACCCGAGATGAATTTACTCAAGTTTATGAGTAAACTAGATTCATGTCGCCTGTGAGAAGTTATCAGAGCCAGTTTACGGCCGCGAGGGGCCTGTAGGACTAATGATTTACGGGCCCCGAGCAGTAATGTGTACTCATGTTTTGAATACGTTAATACATTCCCGTTTAATTTGTGGAGACAACGTTTAGAGGAAATTTATTTCGGTAAGTTAAGCGCTAATATTTGCTAAGGACTTTGATTTATGAGCAGTTATAGGATCAACACGACAAATATTAGTCAAGGCTCTATAAGTAACGTCACAGTGATAATTGTTCGCTCCAATAACAAACCAAAGAAAACAAATTTTTAATCACACAGATCGTTAAATTTCAATTCTTAGTTTATGTTCTTTCATAATAAGTCATTATTATACCACTACACAGACCACTATGCAGTAAGAAAGTCAGCTCTTGCAGGCGATTAATATCGCGAAGTCGTTCCGAGTCGATTCTGCTGCTCAACTTCAGTGTGACTTTCAGGCAGATACCTGAACTCATATCCGAGATGTGGCTATAAAATAACGGGGCTGATGCTGTCATAGAGTAAGTAGGCATGCGCCAAAGATGAACGATAAATATCTGTGCAACATGAAGCCTTCTGTGTCGGGTGCATCTCTGGTGTCTATTGACAAATCAGTATGGCCGTGGTCTTCGTTTGGGTAAGAGCTGTTATTTTGTTTTGCCGGAAAAAAGTGATAAGCGTAATAATAGAGGGACGAATTCTTGTGAAGTTCAACATGAAACTCGCAAACACTGCTCCTGAAAACTATCTCTTATTAAAAGAAGTGTTGGTGATGACTGTTTATCAAGTAGGTGAGGTTTTGGATATTCAAGCGTTTCCAAGATGGCAGAGAAGCATTGACGATGAATGACGCATGGGAAGACCTTCAACAATAAAAAACGGATGAAAATATCGACAAGGTAGTCTGATTCGATCTGACGGTCGGTTAAGTTTTCAGTAGAATGGTGGAACTGCAGGAAGTGACAACGAATGCATAAGGAAAATTTTGTATAACCAGTTTAACACGGGTAAGTGTGTGCAAAACTGGTACTGAGAATTCTCACCATCGACCAAAAACAAGACCGTGAAAATGTTTGCACTAACACTTTGAATACCACTGAAAATATTATCCCAATTCTTGAAGAGAGTGATAACGTATGAAGAATCTCGGTTTCTCACTTATGATCCAGGAACTAAGGGCCAATCCAAGCACTGGAAGGGTCCAATTTTACCGGGAGCCAAAAACGCTTGAATGAACAAATCAAAAGTCAAAGCGATGACGAATGTTTCTTTTTCGATATTCATGGTACTGTGTATCTTCACTGCACCTAAGTATCCATCTGTTAATTAACATTAATACATTTGTAAGACATTGTGGTCTCCTGGCCTTCATTGCTTACATATCCCGCCCTCACAATCATATTCCGCAGATCAAGACGCTTCATTCGAACCCAAACTCGATAAGATAAAGTCAATGTTGTATGAATTCATGTAAACGATATGCAAATAACTAGTAAATCGCAAGTGCGCACCGTGGTTGAAATACTCAAGGCTGGCTTACATACATACATTCCAGACATGACAGTCACAGGAGCTTTTAGTTCGAGAGAGGCAACCGCACGCCAGGAGGCCAGTCCCAACCCATCTACGTCGGCCAGTGGACGCCCGTGGAGTGGACAGCGTTCACCTGAGGGAAAGGAGGAACGACCCCGAGTTCGGCTTAAAAGCAAATTCCGCTACATTGTGTGGGAGCAGCAAGCCTACGCATTCTTTACACATAGCACGCAGTTTCAGAGATTTTCACAGGGAGACGCCAAACGCCGATACTACAGATTTCCAGATTGGTCACCTTAAACGAAACGTCATTCTTCCGTTTTAGAAGAGCAATGCTGATTGGCAGATGATATTTCTGACGCCGTGAGCTGAAGGAGTAATGGAAGAGACCGAAAGATATACCCCTTCACGTCTGGCGTGGAGAGGCGTCGATCCGTTGTCGCTCTTGGAGCAAGGAACAAGTCTCTCCTCAATACTTCACTGGGAGAGCACCTCTGTCGAGAGCGAATCGAAGTGTGACTCTCTATATTGAGTCCTTGCGATTAAGCGTTGTTCACTGTGTTGGCCGACACACTTATTATCCGGTGTGAACGGACAGAGACATAGTTACACGCCTGCGAGCGAATTTTTGAGTGGCATTGTGATGGACTGGTTATCTGACCGGTGTACCACGCCAATAGACTAGGGGTGAATAGGAATCCTTGACTTCATCAAGGCGTAGGGAGAGCTTGATTGGCGAAGGTCAATCCAGATAGAACGACAGTTATCTTATTTGTCAGCAGCGAGCGGCGCAGACAGCAGTCATCGCAGCTTACGGTATTGTGCACTACAGCTACTGGGAGCCCCATATTTTCACCACAACAGTACACTTCACTGCATTTCACACACGACAGCCTCGACCGAACCGAGCAACATTCTAAAGGATAATTATTCAAGTTGAGTAGGTGCGCCTCTCAGTCATTCTGCCAAGTCAACAACCATCTTAAACTTTGTATAGAAATTTCATTAGTGAATCCTATCCTTGAGAGGTAGCTTCACATTCCAAAAAGAACCAGGAAATAACTTGTTCCATTCATAACTAAAAGTGCCATTGTGATTTCTCAGAATTTTTGCAAAATAAATAATAACTTTCATTAGTTTCATGTTTTTCTTACACTAACTAGCACTACTCCAGTACCCAAGTATTCCAATAGTTACGTAAGAAATTTTGTGAATTTTTGTGTCATTTCCTTACAGCGGACGACTCCAGAAGATATTTATTGCTGAAAGTTTTTCAGGCATTTCTCTTTAGAACGTTAGGAGCGTCTGTCTGACTTCTGTAGTAGTTGGGGGGTGGAAATTGCATCTTGCAGGAGCCACAGGGTAAAGGGTACATCTCAGATTAATCCGTTACGCAGAATAACAGAATCTCAGATCAACCCCACGCTCAAACATTCAGGTTCTTGCTCAACTTCCTGAGAAAATAATAAAAAAAGAACGACTCAAGCTGTGGAAGAACAAGACATGGGTTCTGCATCAGAACGACGCTCACACCTATGCCGTAGGTTCTAGTGAAGTACTGTCTACCAGTGTTAGACCACCCATCTTTTTCGCCTGACCTAGCTACGTGTGACTTTTATCTATTCCTCAAGGTCGATCCTACATTAAAATGAACAAGGTTTCAGTCCGTTGAGGCAGTGAAAGGAAAATCGGGAAGTGTCATCAAGAGTTTATAGAGGAAGACTTCCAGCACTGTTTCCATCAATGGAAAATTCGCATGGAGCCTTGTAGAGATAGCGGAGGGACTGTATTAAATGTTATGATAACTAAATAGATATATTTTGATTTAAAATGTTTTAGAAAAATAGTCCGGCTCTTTCATAGCCGTACAAGTGGTGGACAGGAATAGCGTTCTTACCTCAGTTACAGTTCACATAAAAAGAGAGAAAACATAAAAAAGAGATATTGTTACTCAGATACATTGATGTGCCAAAACATTATCACTACCTGCTTAATAGTGTGTTGGTCAACCTTCGCAAGCAATACAGCAGCGTTCCATGTGGCATGGATTCTAAAACTCTTTGCTAGGTTTCCGGAGATATGTGGCACCCTATGTCTACGTACAAGTCACGTCATCATCGGAACGCAGAGATGCTTTGAAGGGGCTGATGTGGTGCCTATATGTCTTCCATCAGGTTCGGATCAGACGTATTAAGTGGCCTAAATATCAACGAGAGTTCACTTTAAGGCTCCTGAAAACAACATACCACTATTTTGGCCGTTTATCATGCACGATTATCTTGTTGGAAGACGCCATCTTCGTCGGCGAAGATATTAAACATGAAGGGACGCAGCCGGTCCACAAAATTGTTTATGTAGTCAGCAGCTGACATGATGCCTCCGATTACACCACAGGTCCCATGGAAGCCCAGGTGAATGTCCCCCACGGTGTAATACAGCCTACAGCGGCCTGCATGCGTGGCGTGATCATTTTTAGGACATTGTCTGCCTGGATGATGGCGTATGTGTACACGATCATCGCTCTGGTGCAAAAGAAAAACGTTTCCATTCGAGCAGGTGACACGCTGCCACTGATCTCCGATTCAGTCTCGATGATCCTGTGTCCACTGTAATAGTAACTGATGGTGTCGTAGGGGCAACGTGGGAACATTTAGGGGCGTCTGCTGCGACACTCCACGCTCAATAACGTGCAGTGAACTGAGTCCCCTGGAACGCTTGTGTATGTACCAGCATTGTGCTCTGTCGTCAGATTTGCCACAGACTGCCGCCTGTCCTGCATTATAGAGCCGGAAAGCCTTCAACCTGCCAAGATCTGTGGTGAGGCGTGGACATCAGAAACCTTGTCGCGTCCTCATGGTTTTCACGGTCCTTCAATCACTTTATGTTAATTCTCACGACAGTAGCTGGAGAACTGCCGACCAGATTCACCATGTTTCCAAAAAATAATTTTGACTGTACGTTCAGAGCTAGTACTTATCGACTGTAACATCGAAAATAAAGTCATTCCTTTTCATAAATTTTCACTTGAAATATAACACATTGTGTGTACAATTATATGAAAGTTTTCAGAAAAGCAGCTGATATAATACTGACCTGTCCAAAATTCGAAAAATAATAGTGATACCGACAACTACTATTGAGGAAAAGTAATGCTAGAGGAGGATGTCCCGTTACAGTGTTTCTGTGCATTTACCGGAAACCCTAAGACAGACTGATATCTACGTGCTATCGGCTATCACCACCCTTCGCAGGAATCTTCTGTTCTGAGGACCTTCGCGCATCGAGCAAAAGCCGTGTCTGATACTGAAAGCCTTCCGAAGGAACTGAACCACTTGCGAAAAGTATTCAAAGAAAACGGCTACAACAACCGCCAGATTTCCACAAGCCATTTCAGTGAAGAGCAAGCAGACGGTCCCCTATGATGATACGAAGAAGCTTGCGGTTTTGCCGTTCTTTGGCTCTATAACAGGAAAGATTAGTCGGTTCCTAAAGAAGCATAAAATCTACTCGATCTTAAGGGACCCAGCTAAATTTCGACAACTCATGAGGCCTGTGAAACGTGATGTATGCCTCAGAACGCCGGAAATATATAAAATAACATGTTGTTGCGGACAGTTTTATGTCGGACAGGCTGTACGTTCTATTGAACAACGCCGTGTCGAACACGAGAGATGTATTTGCTTGCGGTATCCTAACGGAAAATGCTTTGTGAAACGGCCACCGTATGGCATTTACCGAGACATCTGTAGCTACATGGACTGGTAGGTTCTGGGATACCGTCATAAAAGATGCGATCTAGATAAAAATTTCCAACAACGTCCTCAATGAAGACAGCAAACTGTAGCTAAATATTTCCATCGAAAGGTTGAAGCTGACACGATAGACGCGCAACGTATGGTGGCGTTGGAGCGAGCACCAGTGACGTCACCGAAGGTAGCGCGGCTATGTAAGAAGGGCAACAGCAGTCATTCGACAGTCAGTGCCCGAAAGGCCGAGGAGCATTCGGTCGAAAGCTTGTGGATTTTAAACCAATTGATGTGGCAGGAAACTAGAGAGGAGTTTATCAGTATCTGCCCATTCTCAAGGACGCTTACGTCAATGTATTTCCCCATTTGCGGCCAGTATCGTCACTAGAATGATTCCCCATTTGTCCCTACTCCACTTTTTTAATTTAGTTACGGCGTCAAGCACTCGCAATGCTACCAGGCAGTGATGAATGATGACCGGGGCAGTGGTTGTGATGACTCTTACAACTTCCCTTAAATTTAGGCACCCTGGTATGTCGAAACACGCACTGGGTGCCATTTGTACTATAAATGGACACATTTTTATTATTCACACAGCAAAAACTCAGTACTGCGTTTATGAGGTGACACATGTTTGCATAAACTCTCTACAGAAACCTAATTTTCGTACAAATTACGTGGGCTATCGTTGTCGAAAAGTTTGTTCAGAGCCATTTATAATATAATATCTATCCAACCAAAACTGAAATACAGTTTTGGAAGTACTACCTATATAGGCAGTGAACGTACTGAAACTGATAATGTGACGAGTTTTCACATATGGCAAAATGTAAGGTAACCGGTATTCCAGGTTTCTTCTGTCTCTCGAATTACTGGCAGACAAAACTGACAGTTGCCCACCATACTGGAAGTTTTCTTATGCAGACTGTGCCAAAATTGTATGGTCCCTGACAGCAAGGCTCCCTAACATTTGCTGCATGTATTGTGCAGACAAACTAAGATAAACGACCTCTGGTGCTTCGTTTTTTTTTTTCAGCGTGTGTAAGAATCTCATTGTGTGTCGTATCTATCATTAAAAACTGAATATGTATATGGGGTACTTTCATGTTTTCTACTCACAACCCACGTTCTTCTATGTGACGACGGCAGAATGTTAACTTATCACCTCTAATTTCTCAGCTAGAGGGTTTAGTAGATAAGAAGCCTATTATATCTATAAAATCCAAGCGGGGACAACGAAACTGGACATTCAACAGAGGCAAGCAGCTGTTGAAAATGGTTGAAGGCAACGTCCTAACGGTCTGAACGTTTCTTGTGGGTAGCGTCGGATATTACAATTAATAAAATATTCCGGGCTATTTTGCCATGGTCTAAGGGATTTCACTTCAAAACCCGACTTTTCGTCCCCATCTGCGGAGGACATTTTGAAGGGGGATCGTAGCTTTGTTGAATGTCCGATTCACACCATGGCTCGCTACTGAGTCATTAGCAGGACAGGGTGTGAATTGGGACATTCAACAAATCTACGATCCCTCCGCAGATGGGAACGAAACGTCGGATTTTGAAGTGAAATCCCTTAGACATGGCTTAACAGCCCAGAGTATTTTATTATTGTGACGATTCCTCCCGTGAAAGTTTACATTTTACAAGTGTCGGACATTACCATACAAACTGCACTCCGTTTCAGTGAGAAGATATTCCATATCTTCAGGCTGAATTATTCACAGCTGTTGCAGATAGCAGCCTCTCTACAGTACCTGAATCATATCCCGCGCTCAGTGAAAGTTTAATACTATTGTTTTGTCCCATCAGTCTATAGTTTTATCTTCTTGTAAAATCACACAATTATCTGTAATTAGTTGAACTTTTCCTGTTAGTAGTATTTCCATTTTGTTACCGAAATAACCACCGTAAAAAGTTGCAGTGATGAGCTAATTGGCATGCAGGTTCCTTAGGAAAACACAGGCCTCTGAGAGGGGCTGTAATAACAAGGCAGAGGACGATTATGTAAAGAGAAACGAGCTTTGACCCGACGCTGAGAGGGGAAGAAGAGAGGGAGGACGGGTTAGGAGACCGGAGCAGTCCTCGGACCTAACGTATTCACCTAGCCGTCTTGGCTTCGATTACCAATCTGTGCGTTCTCCCCGGATTACTTCCTCTGCAAGAAGTGATGTCTTATCATCGTCAGCGCTAGTTATCACACTTTTCTGACGTGAGATAAAGTACCTCTATCAATTCAGTTGTTACCTACACGTGTTTCCAGTCTTCTTTAATGATAGAGCCTCAGACAGCCGTGGACATCTTGATCTCTCCTTATTTCATGATGTGTTCGATGTCTAGACAGTGATCATTAATGGCAGATCTCGCTGACTGATTTACTCTAGTGTATCCTCTATGTCCATCGTATCTGTGGTTAACAGTGAGACATGTGTTTTTAATACATGATTTCCGGCACTGACGAAGGAGCTACTTGTCTGCGCATTTCTAGTCTTTTTGACGTTTCAGCTTTAGCGAACACTATTTTGCCGTCCTCTTCTTGAAGTTTAGTGCTCATGCGTGTGCTCGCTGCCTGCATACCAACAAGTTTCAGTCGAGAGAAAGTGAGCTGGCCGGAGTGGCCGAGCGGTTCTAGGCGCTGTAGTCTGGAACCACGCAACCGCTACGGTCGCAGGTTCGAATCCTGCCTCAGGCATGGATGTGTGTGATGTCCTTAGGTTAGTTAGGTTTAACTAGTTCTAAGTTCTAGGGGACTTATGACCTCAGAAGTTAAGTCCCATAGTGCTCAGAGCCATTGGAGAGAAGGTGACCCATTCACGAGTAGGATTCATAGTCAACCGTATCTTGCTTTTTCGTTATGCTGTTCTCCCACTCATCAGTTTTTCAGCTGTTTTCATTAAATTCCTTTTTTTTTAAAAAATAGGTTGCTGTTGTCCACCTGTAGTCAATAACATGAGTCATGGTATCTTACCGACATGTCTGCAGGGCAAGTCTCACGGACTGCCTTCCGCTACAGTTTGTACGGAAAGTTACTTTAAACTTTAAAAGACCGTCCCACTTCACTCACTCTAATGAGAACCACCATCGCTTCGAACAAATCCAATGCGCCCAGGCGCTGCCTTGTTGCAGAATAGTGATCTAATGATATGATATTTATGACGCGATATTTATAATTGCTGTTACATTCACGTGCAACTTTTCATAGCGTCATATTCCGCGCTCCGATCCGTAGAACGTCAATTTTGATTTTCCTGATGACAGCACGACGCTAGAGCTGCGCGGCTGTAAGTAAATAATTCAGCATGTCGAGCTTGTTAAACATCGAAACTTATGAGGATATCTGCAGCAGTAGCAGTCGAAGCATTAGATACAGGAACGTACGTTGGACCATTTTCTAATGTACAAGTCACAAAAATCACCGTGGATATATATACCTCCCGCATAAGGCTGTATTGTCCGATGGATATCCTAATTAATTCTGAAATGATGAGGATATGTGGGAGCGTAAACGACTGAGCCCACACTCAGCAGAAAAATTTCACAATTTATTTCAACACAGACAATTTACATCAGGCACACTCTGGTAGTCTGAGGACATTTAACCATCAATTTAAGTGAACATCAGATAATCATTGGATTGTCTGAAAGTGCTAAAAATTAAACCAAATACATAAACCTCAAAACTGTTAAGAGGAGAACATAACATCAAAAACTTATTTGCAGGGGCCGATGACCAAATCAGACAATATAACGTCAAAACTATTTTTAAAAAATCCCATGAGCAAATCAGATAATATAACATCAGTAAATCAATTAAAAGAGAGATGGAGAACATCAAGCTAATTTAATGGTGCCAATAATCAAATCAAACACTATAGTTTCCATGGATTCAAACTTCATAACTGACCTACTTCCAATTATAGAATCAAATTACAAGCCAGACTCTATCTGTGACACCAAAGGACGGCAATGACCTAGGACGAGCGTCAAGGCCTAGCTCTGAAAAACTTCGTTCAGAAACTGGAGCCAGCCGGTGTGGCCGAGCGGTTCTAGGCGCTTCAGTCTGGAACCGCGCGACGGCTACGGTCGCACATTCGAATCCTGCCTCGGGCATGGATGTGTGTGATGTCCTTAGGTTAGTTAGGTTTAAGTACTAAGTTCTAGGGGACCGATGACCTCAGACGTTAAGTCCCACAGAGCTCAGAGCCATTTGAACCATTTGATTTTCAGAAGCTGGTATGAGTGTATTTACATTCATAACAGGTCCAGCAGGCCATCACACCAGATTTAAACAGGTATAGAGTTCTAAAACAGAGAAAACAGCACTGTTACCACACATAACGCAACGTCTTAAAACTATTACATATAATTTGAGATTAGGTTCCGGTTTTGCACCTTTCTCACAATTGAACGGCATAAACGAATTCAGTAAATGAGTGTTGCAATATTCGATTAACTGCACGGCCCCTCCGGCCAAATAGCACACATTTAACCAAATGACTGCCAGCTCAGGCTTCAGCACAAAGCAGTTTACGGCAAGACGACGCCGAATTGGCGTCCTAATACCTGCTCGTGGCTCCTATTGTTTCCCGGCCCGTGCATTTGTTTGCGGCAGATTGATGAAGGTTGATTTCGGGGGAAGGTTTGCGGCAGACAACCAATGTATCCCAGACATGGTTAGAGTTTACCAGGAAAACCATAGCTCTGCCCGAAACAGGACTACATATTTCATTCTCAGATATGATACCAATTCCTTTCCAAGAAGGATCCAGGAAAAGTATTCTGTTACCTGCTTCGTGTATTACCAACACTCTGCCAGCATGAGAGCATCTTTGAAGCAGAGAAAAATATATCAGTGCCTGAGACGGTATTGATCTACAGTCTTGTCCTAGGAAGGACTATGCCGGAAGTATGCAGTTAACTACAACTCTATACGGGAACTCACAGTTTTGTCTGAAACATACCAACTTATCTTGCTAGCGATCTACTTCATAAGGTTTTGGACCAGTCAGAAGAATTCGACAGGCTGTGCTTGCCAAAGACGACGGGAACACCTACGCATCAGCAGTTTCCTGCTTGTAGGACAAAGACAATGTGTGTGGTGCAGCATTCATCTGCTGGCTTGTTCCAACTTGTTGGTCGCTGTTCCTGCATTCCCATTGGCTAATACCGAATCAGTGAACCTACATAAAGCTCCACCTCTGCTTTTATCGTCATTCTGCTATAGTCTGTGGCTCCATCACGTTGTATGAGTACTTATCAGCGTTCCTAGTCTTCGTTTGTCTGCTGCTCGTTTGCAAGATGAAACGTTCAGCCCACAATAGCAGCAGCGCCAGTGACAAACGTGCTAGACAAGCAGAAAGTGCATATTAAATTTGAAAACCTAACTTGTTTTCCTCAAATCCTTTCACAAAGAATTTCATAATATTGAACACATGTCTTCCTTTTCTTATTGTTTCAGCATATACCCATGAAACAGTGGATCAGCTGGAAGACGAGACGTAGCAGTGGCAGCAAGAGCAGCATCAGCATCATAATTAAATATTTTCTTCTTCGTAGTGCTGTGTGCATAAGCAATATATTGGTGAGACATCTTCTTTTCGTTAAAAAAAATCTTTCTGAAATTTCATCTTAGCTCTCAGTTATTTCGCGGTCAACGAGTCTGCGGCATATTCTTTGTTCTTGTAGATGATTTCGAGGAATCGGGAGCAGGGTGGGACAGAGGTTGTAATGCCATTCACATCACAGCTATCGTGAAAGTATACACTAAAATTTTTTTTGTTCTTGTTGTATACATAACATATCGTTGTTACTTGCTGGCCTATGAGTCCGAAACAAATTCTTTTAAAAGGTGTATTTGACAGTACATACGGTTGTCAAGCCACAATCACTAAAACAATGAAATTTTTAAAAGGTTACATAACTAAGTTCGACGTACTGAGTTTGTCATTTTCAAATGTAATTAAAAATGGGGAAAATTGCATTATTAATTGCCACTGCACTTCTTTCAAATATTACGAAAAGTACACTGCAACCATTAAACTAAAGCAAAGGCAGCAGAAAAGTGTCAGAAAACGTCATGACAGTTTTTGGTCGATCAGTCATTTCACATCTTAATGCAGTGTATACGAAAACTGGTGAAAGATAGTATATAATCGCGCTTCACATCCTGCATTGATGCAACGATCATTTTGCAAACAAAGGCTCACACGTCAGAAAATTAAAAAATACGCGCATATCATGGGCAAAGATGCCACGAGATACGTAGTTATCATTCCCTCACCATAATCTTATAACGTGCAACAATCCCAGAACTGGAACACAGCACCCTATTGTACTGTGTTTTGTTAATGAAATCTTACAAATATGATGCACTCCTACCTAGGGTTAACACTAGAGTAATCTGCAAGCATGACGTCGCTTCAGTTGCCTGGCTGTACATCAAATCACTAGAGGGCACACGTTCAGCATACAAAAACAGGAGACAGAAAAGGATCTATGTAGGATTTACAGTAATAAGCGCTAGAAGATGCCGGTGTCAGATTTCTACGAACATGTCTCTTGCTAAAACGCAAACACTAAGCAGATGGTGCAGTTCATTATTTACTACGTTTAAAGACGGTTGACAGAGTGCATGATCGTAGAAGACGAATTGTAAGCGCTTACACCAAAAGTTTCCACACAGTACTGCATTATGGCAACCTAAATATTGTTATAAATACAGTATGAAGTGATAATCCTATGTTCACAATTATGATTCCACCCTTCATTCATTATTAAGTAGGTATTCACAGAAAAAGCACTCGTAATACAAATTAATTACATCTGTAATGTACTGTGTTAATACAAAAGCACCACTATTACACGTAAAAGAACGGGAATGGTTGGGGGAGGGGGGAGTAAACAAGTGATTCATACTCGATGTTCTGCCATTCACTACACTGCGAAAACTGTATAGAAAGGACATGACAGTGTCACGGAGACATTTCCTCACTGTGCAGCACTATGGCAACCTAAATATTGTTGTAAATACAGTATGAAGTGATAATCCAATGATACCGATTACAGTGCTGTCTATTACTCACTATTACATAGTTAAGCACAGAATAAGCAGTCAATACAAATTTATTACATCTGTAATGCAATGTGGCAATATAAAAGTACAATCATTATAGGAAGTGGAAAAGGAAGGTTTGGGGGCGGGGGAGAGGATTTAAAAAGTCATTCGTACTTGATTTTTTTTGTGTTTGACCTAAGGTGCAACAAATGTGCAGCCAGTACAGAACAGTGTCACAGTGACACTATTTTACACAGCATAAAACTGGGCCAACAACTTGTATAGTTTATAATAATGAAAAACATGTAAGGACAAAAATTGATGTGGTAGGAAGCTCAAGGCCTATGATACTGCGTATGTAATTTTGCACGTAGTATATAACCATGTCTAAACGACAGCATATAACTACAACATTGGCAAATGAGGTACATAACCTATATTTTATGAATAATAACAAATGAAGACAAAAACGCAGTAGGTAGCGTTAGCTCTATGCTACTGCATATGTGCAATGTAGGTAGCTAGAGGTCTAATTGACTGCATATCACAACATGTAATACACTATCGAAAATTATAGGCTATTTGACAACATGCATTTTCTTGTTTCCACAAATAACTGCAAAGGCAAGTAAATATATGCAATGCCAGTAACACTGAACTCAAAATAAAACCCCAGTGACAGTACATACAGAATACACAATAAAATATTTATTCATAATAATGAATTATATCAAAATGACACGGCATAACAACACTTATACAGAAGGCAAACCACTAGT
The DNA here is from genome assembly GCF_021461385.2 of Schistocerca piceifrons. NCBI lineage: Eukaryota > Metazoa > Arthropoda > Insecta > Orthoptera > Acrididae > Schistocerca > Schistocerca piceifrons. The sequence goes on from NC_060139.1 coordinate 144,999,663, forward strand.
ATCTTTTACAGTGTCAGGGATGTGACATATCACAATCACACTTGTAAGTAAGGCAGGAAACCAGTATATCTTATAAGGTACGACATACAACCTGCAACAGTGAGTATAGAATATGTAATAAGCTATTGCTTCATAATTCCAAAGTAAAATCATAGCACACAGATACTTGTAAACAAGACAAACAAACAGTAAATCCTAAGAAGTAGGACAGACTCCAAAGAATAATTCGTATTGTAGGCAGCTCAAAGTCTATGTTTGTGCATAAGTGCAGTGTGTAACATAGTATATGACTGTGCCAAAGTGACACCATGTAACCTTAACATTTACAAACATGAATAACAACAGGTGAAGAATGTAATATGATCTCCAAAATTATAGGTAACATGGCAAGAAGCATCTTGTTATTTACACAACAACTACAAGCGAAAGAACAACAAATACAGTAGCACTGATAGCACAATCAGATACAATACTTTAATACCAGCAGGTGCTAGACATGTCATAAGATTTTGATTCATAATACAGAACCTTGCAAAATGACATCATATAACATCAACATAAATGTACTAGGTCATGGCAACAACACCAAAGGGGTAAGTAGCTCGAGGCCTATGATACTGCGTATGTGTGTTATCAGTAATCTTATTAGTAACTTGACGTCTATGTTTTGCATATAAATCAGAATAAGTGGCTGAACAACAATCGTATAATACAGTATACTCTCCTAAAATCATAAGTACTGTGTCAGAAAGTATCTTCCTGTTCGAGCAAATAACTATGTGAGTAGCCAGATGTAGGCCTTGCAGTGATGGTAAACTGAAGTCAACACTTCAGTAACAGTGTGTACTACGCATATGATGAGACGTACACTATATTAACACAGTAGCACGATGCATAAGTCCTGACATACAAAAATACAATATTTACGAAATGCAGAGTAATATACAAGTGATAAGAATAATAAGAAATAAGAGAAGTTCAGTTCAGACGACATAACCTTCATAAATTAACCGTAATCAGAGAAGTTCAATTACAGATTTTCCATATTAGACTAAAACAATGGTTGATACATAAGACTATATGGCTTTGTGAAAGATAATAAAAAATTATTATATTTAAAATCAGCTTCTTCTTTTAAGATTTTTCCAGGCTCTTTTTTTATGCAAACAGTACATATTAATATTTTCTAATAGGTCCAATCTACGTCCCTTTGTTTCTCTGTATAATGTATCCATACTTTGCCTGATGTCATCTACCATGTGTTTAGTATCTTTTAAATTCAATCGTGTTATTTTTCCACATATATGCTCACGTTGACCCTGGCATTAGCTAACCTGCAATTGTCAAATTTGGTGGAATTATTTGCTATATTCACTCTTCCGTTTGCCTGAAAGGCAAATATGATGAACCTGGGCGTCTCCAGTTGAGCATAAGTTTTAATAGCCCACGTTTGTCTGCTTGCAGTTGGTAGCACTGGGTTCTCGAAGACCTGCCATGATGGGAAAGATAATGGTAGAAATAGAATTCAGAGCTTTTAAAAGATTCAAATTCTACTCATTCAATACAGTTATGTGTGGCATTTTTCATATTATTTTGTTGATGATCTCTGTCTTCTCTTGATCTCCTTGAATGTATGAGTTGTTATCCATTGCTCTCTGTACGAGAATAAGTTCCTGCTTAGCATTCAGAACAATTCGCTGCATGTCTTAAAAGTATCCCGTAAGCGGTTTTAAAAGTATACATGCAGTAAATTTCTTGTACCTCTTCACTGTTCTACCCACTGGCTCATCTATGAACAATCCAGCATTTTCTAAATCGTTCAATCCGTTGAAGAAGTGGAAAGATACGTTTCCAGAGTTGATGCAGTGCCTACATTGGTCAATCTGAATGCCGTCCTAACAGATTCATGCATGTTTGCGATTAGTGTTCGTTCTCCTTTGGCTGTAGTCCTACAATGATTTCCTCGCCACAAAAGTCGATGAGTTGGTCCTCCTGGCCTACAATACATAGCTCCAGATAGTCCAATGTCAGAACTGCTACCGCTGAGAGAGGAGTTTGTTGCTGTGTTACACTCGACACGGATTGTACTGACAGGAAGTATATCCACAGACTGGTCGGATCCCTAAAATTTAGTAGGGTCTTCCTTCAAAACCTGTCCTTTTGTAAAACCCAGTTGCACGTAGCACAATCTCTTTTTCAGACCGTTTTAAAACTTCGTTTGAATCGTCAGTATCGCGTGCACCATGATCTATGTCCACAATTTCTTTCCCACCAGTAATTTCCAGATGAAAGTCGTTGTTAACCTCTGCGGTATTCAGAACGCTGCTGTATGTCTCCAGTCCAGTCAGTGAAATACTCCATTCCCCACTGCTTAAACCAATCGATGTGAAGTCATTCAATTGTAATACTGATGATAGTTCTTTCAAAGTCATAATATACGACATTGCATCTGGACCTCAACTTATGAATGGATGTTTAATGCATCGCATTATTTATGCTTCTTCGTAAATGGTATAGGGAACATCATGCACAGATGCCCACGTGCTTAAGTACATACGTGTGGGTGAAAATTGCACAACACATGTCTTCGCACGAAGACGTCACGTTTTAACACTTACTGGTGGCTGTAGGTCTTCAAATGAGTCGAAGTAGTAGACGTTACTTATATTTTGCTTGAACATGCAACCCAGTGCCCTCGTTATCCCAGGCAACATCTGAATTCACAATTCCACATTCTTCAGATTTCCACATAGTCTGTGGTAATGAATCCGCCATAAATGCACCACGGAATCTTGGAATTCTGAATTTTTTCCTAACAATCTTGAGTGGATCTGTATTTGTAAGAGGTCTATCCGGTAGCATAGCTAATTGACCTCTTTTTTTTTTGCGAAAAGACCTATTCCTTTCTTCTACAGTTTCAGGTATAGTCCTTTCCCAATGGCTCCTGCTTCCGTCATGCGGTTATGTCTTCTTGCTTCCTCTAGCTGCTTTTGTGAGTTCTGTGCGTTCTTGACTGTTCTGGTAACAGCCACAGCACAAGCAGCCAGTGAACCTATAATTGAGAGATATGTGAGGGCAAGAATGAGGAAGGGAATAATTACGCCTAATGTGTGTCTCGACTGAACCCGGGGTACTTCAGGGCATATTTAGCTGCATACAGCACGCTCAGGATACAGCTTTCTTAAACACTGTCGCCCTGGCTTCTACTTTTTCATTGTTGTCTTTTCTTCTTCTTCAGCCCGCAACGTGTGGCCTTCATGACTTGCTTGAAATTCACACCTAAGCTTAACACAATTTTACCAAGCACGGTTTTATCAGCTACAAATGCTCCAATGCCTTGCCATATACCAATATCCTATCACGCACGTAATGTCTTGGCTTTATCAGCTAAAATTCGACCAGGAGGGTGACATCCTAAGAAATCTTTACGTTTTGCGTACTCAATGTCGTGATCCTAACATGCCTCATCAACCAGGTTAATCTCCTTATCACCACGAACTAAACGTTTTTGAAGCTTCGTACCATGTCCGCAATAATTCTACCCCAAAATCTGCAATTCGAGGGAAGGTTGCCGAGAATACCGCCACCTCTTGTAGTTTGTTTCCTACCGTGCATGTTATTCTACTATGTTGGGTGCGCTCTGTACATCAAATTATTTAGCTTCAATGCAGCTGTTTTGTGTTGCAGGAAAACGAAGCCATTTAATAAGTGCTCTATTCCTTTGACGTCTTATGACACGCTCTATGAGAAACATAAGTAGTTATGGGCTCTTCTGCATTTCCTGAAATTTCGGTGCTACTACAGTGCTTTAAGAAGTAAATTCTGGGATTTGTTCTCTGCACTTTGGAAACTGTGAATATCTCACTCGACAAGTTTGGGAGGCATGACTTCTCAAATGTTGTCTTGTATTTTGTGATACATATCAGATCAGATAAGATGAACATCAACAAAAGCAAAACGAGGATAATGGAATGTAGTCGAATTAAGGAATTAAGTCGGGTGATGCTGAAGGAATTAGATTAGGAAATGAGACACTTAAAGTAGTAAAGGAATTTTGCTATTTGGGGAGAAAAATAGCTGATGATGGTTGAAGTAGAGAGGATATAAAATGTAGACTGGCAATGGCAAGGAAAGCGTTTCTGAAGAAGAGAAATTTGTTAACATCGAGTATAGATTTAAGTGTCAGGAAGTAATTTCTGAAAGTATTTGTATGGAGTGTGGCCATGTATGGAAGTGAAACATGGACGATAAATAGTTTGGACAAGAAGAGAATAGAAGCTTTTGAAATGTGGTGCTACAGGAGAATGCTGAAGATTAGATGGGTAGATCACATAACTAATGGGGAAGTATTCAATAGAATTGGGGAGGAGTTTGTGGCACAACTTGACTAGAAGAAGGGATCGGTTGGTAGGACATGTGTTGAGGCATCAAGGGATCACCAATTTAGTATTGGAGGGCAGTGTGGAGGGTAAAATTCGTAGAGGGAGACCAAGAGATGAATACACTAAGCAAATTCAGAAGGAGGTAGGTTGCAGTAGGTACAGGGAGATGAAGAAGCTTGCACAGGATAGAGTAGCATGGAGCGCTGCATCAAACCAGTCTCAGGACTGAAGACCACAACAACACAACAACAGCAACATCAGATCAGCCACATTAAAGTTCTGTTTACATAGGTCCAGCATTTTAATACGACAGCGAACCGTGTCCACGAGTCCATTATTATGAACATCTATTGGTCTCATTTTTATTTTGATATGTATGGTTCGATTATACTGTACAATTATTTCTGGGAGGATATCTGTCCATTTGTATGAACCACGAAGATTAAAACGCATCCATATTTGACCTTTTATTTTTCTGTTCAGACATTCCACGATACTAGGTTTCAGGTCGGTGAATGCTGAGTAGTGATGTATTCTATACCACTGCATCACGGTCATGAATTACCTATTGTAAAGCTCTCCACCGCTATTGGTTTGGAACTTGTCCAGGTATTGATTCGTCCGTTACTGCAACAAATGCTCAAACGCCTCCACGACATATCTCCCCGATTTTGTTTTAACGGATAAAGTCCAGACAAATCTGGAGTATGTATCAATAACCAAATATTTGAATCCAACATCGCATGTGAATATTCCCACATATCTACAAGATCAGCCTGCCATAAGTCATCAAAACTATTAATCATAACGTTGTTACGAGGGTATGTTTTGCACGCTGATTAGTGTTGGTCTCGAACTACTTATACATACTCATTCGATTGTAAGTCTCTAAGCACGGAGATTATTGAAACAACCTCATTCGAATGAGCAGTATTATCAGCAGCAGCTGATGCCACGAGCAGTCGCAATCGATGTAGTAGCTCATTAGGATCGTCATGGTATGTTATACAATATGTGGGGGTCGATTACTGACTCTTTTATGCTGGATATTAATAATATCACCAATGCAATACCGATCATATAATATTGGTTTTATAAAAAAAAAATGACTCTAAGCACTATGGGACTTAACTGCTGTGGTCATAAGTCCCCTAGAACGTAGAACTACTTAAACCTAACTAACCTAAGGACATCACTCACATCTATGCCCGAGGCAGGATTCGAACCTGCGACCGTAGCGGTCGCGCGGTTCCAGACTGTAGCGCCTAGAACCGCTCGGCCACCCAGGCCGGCTTGGTTTTATATTGGTTCTGTATTTTGCACTGCACCGGTTTCCTGCTTTCCTATGTACGCCGGTCTTTTGCAGTATTTCACCATACATCTCCAGATCTTTGGGTGAATAATTTACAGTTTTTGTGGGATTTAGTAAAATTATGTTCATTATACCCGTTCTCTGAAATTTCCTATCATCTACCTGTGTTGTTGTTTCTTTTAAACTTATAGCTGCATGCCCAACATGAACGGTTTGCCAACTCTGATCCCAATTGCTTTGTCTGCTTATTACCGTTGGGACAGCTAATGACACCGGCAACGACATCGTCGTTGTGCAGTTTCGTTGAGAGTTCATCGAGAGATACAGTAACTCGTTTGAAGGATTCTCTCAGTTGATCTAGATGTTCCAACTTTAGTAGTAGTAACTTCTCTTGAACAGCTTTCTCTGCCGCTCAGTCAACATGACACTAAGAGGACTCCTTCGCAGCGTGAACCCTGTATTTCGTTCAATTGTCAACCTTTAGAGTGAAATCTCCCATTCCTCTTCTTTTTCTGACCTTCTGTACCATCAAAGGATGTCACTTACAACAAAGTCCTGATATTTCATCCACCCTACCCTGATACCGACTACATCAGGTACGGGCAAACAATGGGTTTTTTTAAAAATATATATGTCATCAACTAAGCAACAGGGTTATCAATCTGTCATTCAGTTTAACAATGACTGAAGACTCTGACTGCGGTAATGACCTGATCCACACAGCTTGCTGCTGCTGCAGTATTGGTGACATTGCATTGAAACTAGTAAGAACATTAACATTACTATTATTATCATCATTATTATTATGAGCGGTATAAAAAAATAACACAGAGGTTGACATAGTATAAATATTGTTTTAATTCAATAGTCACGTACAGGATGCATAGCGTCAACCAAATCAATTGGTTCTTTCTTCATCTTCAAACCTGTACAGAATTTGGCAAATAAAGCGTTCTTGTATGCATGGAATTCAGCTCGTATTTCTGTCAAATTGATGAGTATTCTTTTAAGTTCTTCTTTCAGCATCGTGTTGACGCAGTCATGTGAATTGTCTACATGCGCATTATAGATTTTGAGGTAGTTCACAATGTGTTTATGCACGTTTTGAACATAAGGCAACCATCTGCTAAGTCTTTACAACACAAGGGATAGCACTATCCATAGGATGAACAATTTTATAATGATGGAGTGCTGTAAATAAATGGACAAAACACTCAATCTCAGCATGGGTAAAGTACTGTCTTAAAGTGATGTGATAGACTGTGACAGTCCAGCACAGTAAACGTCCAGAGGTGGATGAGGCGGAGAATACTTGGAGGTCATCTGTTAATTGATGTAGGGTTTTCCATGGCACATTTCATCCGATGCCAACTCTGTAAACCGCACTTTAACACTTCTCACTGCTTTTTTAATCTCTAACACAACACACCAGTCACCATCCACTGAAGCTTCTATACCATTATTTAAGTGCTTTGCCCCAGTAGCTGTTAAATTATAACTTGAAGTGAATTTGATTAGAGCACTGTTAGGAGTCAGCACCTTCTCATCCACCACATCAACACTCTGTCCTTGCAGCAACAATGGAATGATCTGTGATGGTACATATGTTGGACATCAGTACTGATCTACACATGCTGCTTGAACCCCTGGTGCGTTTCTTCTGTGAGTTGGCGCTGGCTGGGTATCTTCATTGACAAGTGGAATGCATGAATGCATGATAGAGCTCTTTGCTGGTCAGATGTGCTACAGGATCCCATGGTGCTGCTGCCACTGCTGGCCCCGACAGGCCAGAGGTCACTTCATTTCCTAATCAGCTGCCAGTGGCTGCTGCTGGTCCAGGCATGCCAGAGATCACTGGAGGTCTAAACGTGCTGGATGTTACTGGCAATGGAGAAATGCTGGAGGTCACTGAACAAAGAAGAAGAAACAATAAAAACCTCCAAACAAAGACATGAAAATGAACCACATGTACCTACTTCTATGCTGCTTCTGCGAGATCGAGGCGAATAATAATCTTGGCTACTTCATCAATAAACACTTCCGGGCTAAGTTGCCGTGGTCGATCTGTAAAACTTCTTCTCCCTGACGTTTCGTTCTCAACTACGGAGAACATCTTCCGAGGTGAGTCGTCGACTCATCTCGGAAGATGTTCTCTGTAGTTGAGAACGAAACGTCAGGGAGAAGAAGTTTTACAGATCGACCACGGCAACTTAGCCCGGAAGTGTTTACTGATGAAGACGCCGGCCGTGAAAGCCTACATGGGATGAATCTTGGCTACTGTTGATACTTCGTGGATATTCCACTGACTGACTGTGACTGAGTCCACATCCGTCTTATATCCCCCAGAGCCACAATCACACGAGTGCAAGTAATGTTCCCATGTTCCTACTACCTCCCGCCAATTTCAGGTGTCAAGGGGGCAATGCCACATTCTTATTGCTTCCCAAGGGAAGTGGCGGGGGGAGATCGGGGATGAAACTCATTTAATGCACCCTTTGTGGCAGTTTCATGAACTAGCTCAGTCACCCATGGCATGTAGATGTTTGCACTTGGTGCCCAGCAGTGCCTGGCCAGTTCTCAGATATGCATATGAGCCTAATATATCGCACTTAAGTATTACATAATGGAAAGTGGTAGACACCTGCCTCTCACAAACTGATTAAATAAGAATATGCAGCAATATATTATGGACATTGGTTTGATTTTGCATCATAGATCCTTCCACACCAACAATTCAGGGCAGACTGAATCCTTATCCCGCCAGTTCAGAAGTGGGTGAGGGGAAGAGAAATGGTGGACGGTAGGGAGGGCTGGGGAATTTCCTAGGAGGGGGAAAAGTGGCTCAGAACTGAAATGGGTGGGGGTGACCAAATTGTCCCTTTTTCCAGGGGCGTGGAAAATAAGAGGGGGTGGGGGAGGTGTGATGGATTTCTCAGAAGAACTGATTATCCACAGGTGGTTATAAATCAAGTTACCTAAACAACAGGTATCTCCAGGTTGTTATAAATCAACTAGCATAGCTACAGGTTAAGGTCAGAAATCAGTCAGCTGCCACATTTTACTTAATTAGCAAATCAATTTGATATCAAAAGTGCACCAGAACTGGCTTTATCCCACAACTATCTGTTTGGAATCTTAAATAAATAACACATAAATCTGACATCTTGTACTGCATTGGTTGATACCTGATTACTCAACAACCAATACGAAAACAGACACTTGAATCATGGGGCAGCCAAGCTCCCATTAGGTTTTGCAAGACTGACTCCCACAAGTAGTACGTTCACTCTCCTTTGGCACAACTAAGCATGGTTAAGATGTAAAACAGCAACAGGGGTTCTCCAGCAGACAGGAGCTCACCATTAACTTCCGTTGTTTCGTGATAGTGACTGCCATAACCGTCTTACAGTAAGAACACGCAGGTGACATAGCTTCATGGCAGAATTAGGGCCTGGATTCACCAAGTGGAACGCTTCAAACCAGCACTGGAAATGCAAGAACAGACGACCTTGTATGTGGCTATCCATTACGTAATCATCTGCTAACAGGAAAACCCGCCACATTTTCAAGTCGTCAGTGTCCTGGACTATATTAACGTCTTCGCTGCTATCACGAAACTTACTGAGCCGTGTACTCCTCAGATCCTCAATCCATATCGCGGTTGCACACAAACTTACAACTGGGACATGCGGAACTCGCGTCCTCTCGCGGCGTGCCAAAGAAATACCATAGACCCCCCCCCCCCCCCCAGCTCAAGCAACCCCACTAGCTTACCAAATTATCAACACGAATGTAACAGTTTCAACTAAGAATGGTACATTGTTTCCAAATAACTCTTGCTCAATTTGATTTGTTGGGTTGGGGTCATCGGTCTCATCGGATTAAGGAAGGAAGTCGGCCGTGTCCTTTCAAAGGAACCATCCCGACATTTGCCTGGAGCGATTTAGGGAAATCACGGAAAACCTAAATCAGGATGGCCGGACGCGGGATTGAACCGTCGTCCTCCCGAATGCGAGTCCAGTGTGCTAGCCACTGCGCCACCTCGCTCGATCAATTTGATTTCTCTTGCCAAAGTAGATAATCAGTAACGTAGTCCGATCTGAGTACAACGTATAAATTCAAGAACATGCTCTTTAGGAAATGATGGCAATTAATAGAACACTGGTTTTAATTCTCAAGTGTTTCTTATATTCGGGTATCATTCCAAATTCTCTGTATTGGTTTAAAGAAAAAGTAGTTCTAGACTTCAGGCTAAAAATAAATATCACTAACCCCAACTTTTATAAACTTTCTTGCGGCTATATAGCGGCATAACTGAGGTAATTGGCACCTAAGGAAAAATCACATATTATGACCCCTTCCTAGTACACCAACTCTCCCTCAATTCTCACATCCTCCTTTGTAATTTTCTGCATTTGAGTGCACCAAAAAATCGAAATAACTATTTGAGTGTTTTTCATTGGCTCTTTCGTATTGTAGTGAAGAGTAATTTAATGTCTGTAACTCTTTCGACAGATCTTTCAACAAGAAATTACCGTGTTTCCAATCACAAACTTGGAACCAAACAAATAATCCAAGTTGTTAAATCAATGTAACGAGCCGTTGCTTAAATAATGAGGACTAATTACATAAAAGGTGTATGTTTCAATACTTATTTTTTATGTGATAAATGCCGAACATGAAACACCCAGGTTGAACGTCACATTGTTTGGGTTTAACTGCCGATCTGTACATAGGCGTAACAAACACCAAAAGAAAAGCACAACACACGAACGCCCCTCTTGTAGTGGCCTTTTTCCGCAGCAGCTGTGTAATCTGTATCAACTGAAACGCCTTTTGAATGCTGCGGATGAAGGTCTTTAATCACCCACACCAGTTTTGCCTTTATTAACAAGGAAACATCAGTCGTTGTCCTGGAGCGTTGCATTACATACGTTGGTTTACGAATAATGATTTCAGATCTAAAACAATTTACATAGCAATTTTTACATGAAATGCAACGTTCATTGTAGTTAAAAGTGTGTCTGACGTTCACTTCGAAATTTTGATGTTTCACTAATTTCTTTGCTTATACTGTAGTGACACTTTAGATTCGCTCTGATTGGTGTTAGTTTAACAGTTACTTCATGCGTTTTTCTTGGTGTCTGGTGTGTCATTTGATTGTGTAAGTGGTGCCAGTATTCTATACTTGTTGTTCCCTTTTTCTGTCTCTGGGTGCACTTGCACATGTCTGAATTTTGTGTATGTACACATATGCATGTATTTGACAGGCTTTTTTAGAACTGTTTGGAATGTTGTAACTGAATGTTAGTATTAGATCAGCGCAAACCTATATGATAGCAGAAGTCTTTTTACTACTATAGTTAGTACTATAGTTACTTATTAATTAAAGACATTCATGACAGGATGGCACTATAACAGAAATGTGGCACCGCAATAAGAAATAACCCACAATATTTAATACAATGATGTTACAACATGCTACTTACCTTTTTTAACGGTCTGATGTGTGGCGTTTGATGCTCTAAAGGTAATACATAGCCATCTAGACAACTTTTCTGGATATTGTCAGTTTATAATATATATGTTTATGATATATGATATTAACTGTCTGATGTGTGGCGTTTGATGCTCTAAAGGTAATACATAGACATCTAGACAACTTTTCTGGATATTGTCAGTTTATGATATTGTCACTATAACACCCTTCATTTCACTATTACTATATAAATAGTGACTGCTAAGTCGTAATATAGTCTTGGAGAAACTATACTGAGCTGGCTGCCGGCACTGAACTGAACTGTCTAACCATTAGTTTGGAGCTGTGAGAGCGTCCATAGAGGGTCTTGTTTCGTTCCTTTCGGTAGAAGAACTTGGATGTTCGGCAGTACACGACGAAAGCAGTGGTGTCCATGGTTGACTGCGCTCTCTTTGGTGGCTGTCCACACAATCAGCAGACGTATACGATGCGCTGATGGATGTGTGTGGAAGCAGAAAGAGGTCTGAGTTTGTCAGTGCCATGTGCAGGTACCGTTCGGAACTGAGAGGTGCTGGGCGAATGTTAGCGCCCGTGTGGCGCTACCCCTTCGTTGTATCTGTTTTGCACCTCTTGACTGGTACACAAAAAAGGAACGTAGGTTAGTGGGGGTGGATTTATGATCGCTCATTGAGACGTTTGTCTACTTTGTTATCAATTAGTGCAGACAATCAGCTGTTTGTCAATTTCGCCAGGACACTTAAGAATAGTTTCTGTTCCACCCTTTTTTTGTATACGTGATAGTTTTCTTTTAAAATTAGCTGGTGGGTTTCATTATTAATTCCAATTATATTCATATCTCTCTCTCCTGCAGTTGGTTTCTGATTCAATTTTCTTAAATACTCTGTCTATGGTATGTTTCTTGGCGTTCAATATATCATTTAGAAGTTAAATCAGTGTAAATTCTTATAGTTTCCGTACCCAGTAACAGATGGTAACACTTATGTCTAAGCTTTTACGTTTCAGGATTAGCTCAGTTTTTAGACTGATTTTTCGCTCATGTCTTCAGTTCGTATGTACCTATTTTATATATGTCTGAGTCTTATTGGTTTCGGGATGTACTTCCGGTCTCAATTATCAGTTGGAAATTGATGTATACACTTTTTTTTAAAAAAAATGTGATCTATTGTATGTACGTTTTTTTGTGTACAACTTGAATCTTCAATCTCATTCTTGCGTGTGTGTTTGTATTGTTTTGTCAACATATGTGCTTGTCGAGTGTATGGAATCATATTGTGTTGTTGTCTGTGGATGTGTTCTTTGTTTACTGACTTAACTTGCTTTTTTAATTTTGTCGTTTAACGTTAAGATTACATTACTACTGCATGGATTGTTTCTCATTATTTATATTATGATAGTGTTTAGCTCTTTTTGGTATATTTTTGTAATGAGCAGTACTCTATTGAGTCTACAGAACATGTACCAGATGTGTTGACGGATTTGAAGTTTGACGCTGCTTGTTATGAACTTATTGTACATCTGAAAACTGTGGTGTATTTGTGTATTTATTTTTAATCGTTACGGGCAAAAAGTTCATGTCATTACCATTTTCCTTTTTTCATTGTGAAGCTGATCTCTTTATCCCTTTACATATTGTGTTTATGTCTCCGTGTAACTGATAAATATCTTTTGATGGTTGACATCTGTGAACTAATAGAATGTAACATTCCAGATGACCACAGGCGATAACTTGTTAATTAAGTTGATATACATCTGGGTGATTAATTATATTCATTTGCAGTATGCAAAAATAATTTTAAGTTATGCACAGAACGTTTACAATTCCATTTCATTGGCTCACTTGCAACACCAAAAGCGGCTCCGTGTACCCTGCCGAAATCGAAAATATGCGAGTGACTTTTGGCAAAGCTGCATAGCTCTGTCCAATCCGAATCTCCTGACGATTTCTTTTTACACATCTTTCAGTGCTATCCAATTTTATTCCTTCTTCTTCTTCATCTTCTTCCCCTTCGTCGTCGTCGTCCTTTTCCTCCTCATCCTCGTCCTCCTTAGTTCTTGCTTTTACCCTTTTGTCCTGCCATTCCTCATCTTTCGTTTATTACAAAACCGCGTCCCCATCAAACAAGCATCCAAACTATTCACCCTAGCTGTGATACCCTAGTTACGCCACTTCAGCTGCATGAAAATCGTTTATGTCGTAGAAAGTATTACAGGAGCTATTACCGCTGTTCTTTATCGAATTGAGAGGGCCATTCCCATTGCTGCACTGCCTAGCCTTTCACTTCAGCCAGCTTGGAGAATCGGCTTAGACGGCAAAAACGGGTAAGCGGGAAAAACAAATACCTTAAAACAATATACGTCGCTTTATCATAAACCAGGAATCATTCGACAAAACAGCAAAAGAAGAATGTAACAACTGCTAGTGTGGTATACAAAGCACAGTCGTCGACCAAAGCGTGCGGGAGCAGAGGCGATACTGCGCTTTCATTGCAGTAAAGTGTGCCGAAGTGACTCCATTCCCGCATGTCAGCCGGAATTCAGAACACGCCGGGCAGAAATATTCCATTTCCCTTTTGACGGCGTCGGTACTTGGCGGCAGAGCCGCGTCTACGTCACCGGCGCTTAAAGCGTAGCCTTTCTGCGCCGTAAAGCCCGCTGGGACTGTAGCCTTGCTGGAGAGCACATTTACTCTGCTTTATATCCACTCTCTGTTTCCTCGCTGTGTCTCTCTGGATATACAATACGCAAGATACGCAGACCTGTAGCTTCAGACTGGAAACTTCTATGCCACGCCGTTTGCTTCACTGAAACTATCGGCCTCTTTTCAGTCAGTTTACAGCTGTTTAGGCCAGCCCCCGAATGCAAATCTGCTAGCATCACTGTTGCACGATACGGAGAAGTATGTAACACCTTTCCTACCCTTTAGAAGCATCTTTTATTGTAATGTACATCTAGACTCGCATTTCATGAGAGCTGATGTACACTAAAAACGACAGGTTTTTCTTAACGTCATGAATTCTTTTAATAATATTTCCACATTCTTTACGCATAAATATCCAGATTTCTTGCAATCATTTTATACATATTTAACGTTAATTCCTTGTTAAGGAGAGCGTTAAAACACAAGCAGTTTTCAAGGCTTATTTTGCCGCTATATTTTATCTTCCCAAAAAACTCTCATATATTCTCCGAATTTCTTTTTCCTGCTTTCTGTCCACTTCTTTCCTATTTTGTTCTCTTTGGGAATTTGGTGAAATTTCTGTTTTCTGATTTTTTTCTCTGTGTTTTTTTCCTGTCTGTCATGTCTTCTGTGGAGACGTTCAGTTTCTTGGCATCCCCGATGGTTTCCTTTACTCAGTTGCTCTCACTTTATTAGTTGTCATTATATCAAACTTTTTCTTGATCAATCTATTTTCGTGCATCCTACGTATGGTCTTTAGAGCATTGCTATTCTTTTCCTGGTGTTTTCCTGGTGTCTGTTCATACGGTTCTTTTGTCGGTCTCTTTGTCGAGATCCGTTGTTTCTCAACTGGCCAGTAGATCTTTCTCAGTATATTCCTGTCTTGTTGTTCCTTCTTGATTTTCGTTCGTCCCTTGATTACCGTTGTTTCTGGAGCATACTACTGTACTTTTTTTGTAATGCTTCAATGTAAGTTTGCGTGCTTTTTGAATGTTTGTAATCCTTGAGTCCTGTTCCCTGTGTGGTCCCAAATATTTGAAACTTTCTACGTGTGTTATCTTTCCTTACTTTGTTACCGGTGGGTGCCTGTGTGTGTATTTTATGTCAACGTATTGCGTTTTTTATATCAAATTTGCAGTCTTGTCTTAGTTGAGATTTCATGTAGTGTCTCTAGAGTTTCCTCGGCTTCTTCTCTGTTATTTGTTATGATGGGTGTATCATCAGCAAAGGCCAGACAAATTATGCTGACCGTACTATCCTTGTGTCTCCCCATCTTTACCCATTGACTTCTTTGTCCCATGTCCTGATTATTTTCTTCAAAACCGAGTTAAATAGAATGGGTGACAGGCCGTCACACTGCCTCACTCCTGTCTCGATTTCGAATGGTTCCGAGATCTCTCCCATAAACTTCATTTTAGGTATTGTATTTGTTCATGTTTCCTGGAATAGCTTTCTGGTTTTGTTCTCCACCTTCATTTCTTCCAGTGTACTGTGTTTCCCTATCTATGGAGTCGTAGGCCTTCTTGAAGTCGACGAATATTATTGTGGTGTCGCTAGACTTTCTTATTGTTAGTATTGTTCTCAGGCACAAGATTTGTTCACTGCATGATCTTCCCTTTCTGAGAGCTCCTGTGCCTCTATCCGATTTAGTATGACTTCTGCTAGAATTTTGTATGTCATGCGCAATAGTGAAGTTCCTCTGCAGTTATTAGGGTCCGTTTTGTCTCCTTTCTTATGCAGGGGGTGTATTATCGCTGACTTCCATTCTTATGGCACCTTTTCTGTTTCACAGATGTTTCTGATAGTGTATTTTGAGTGTGATGTGTTCGTGGTCTAATTTCCATTTTTTTCGCTATACACACTTACACACACACACCACGTGTGTGTGTGTGTGTGTGTGTGTGTTTGTGTGTGTGTGTGTACCGGATGTCTCTCCTCAGAGTCGTGGGGTGCATTTTTTCTAAGGTTTCGGGAGATATTTGTAATTTCGTTTTTGTAATATGTAACTGGAGTCAGTCCAAAAAAAGGCCCTACCGTTCATAACGTTCTCCATGTGACGCCCACTGTCAATGGAAAGCATTGGTTTGTTTCCCGTTACACAAAAAAATATTTTTAAAGTGGGGCAGTAAAACAGTACTCCAGCAGAGGCTAAGCAGTGTTGCTACAGGGCAGTAGCAGAGTACTAGCAGGGCGACAAACCTACAAGGGGAAGGCCTCAGACACAGCCAACCGATTCGGTTCAAATTTGGCAGGTCGCTTGTGTACAACCTAAAACGAAGAGCTATAAAAAATTTGGCACAACACTCTGCCGTTTTTGAGAAAATCACCCCTAAAGGTTATGACGAGCAATTGACTCAAAATTGGTGGGATCGATAGATAATTGTAAATAGAGCATTTTTCGTCATCTGGTATGGGTCCACAAACGCAATTCTCCTGATATCGAGGAAAGAAACTCTTACGACTGCTCCTTGTGTATCCACTTGGTAAACGCCTTTCGCCTAGAGCGCCGATAGGGCAACGTCAGAGATAACTGGCTCGGAAGCGGATAACCCGGGATCGAATCTCGAGGAAACCTAGCGAATGTTGTTCTTCTCGTTGTATTTTTCCTTATCTCAGTTGATAGGTGTAGGAGGATTAATAAGGTAAATAATCAATAAGGAATGATAAAAAGGTAGATAAATAAATTTCTCAAACCTCTTGCGGTAGTAAACAAGTAAAATGTAACTCCTGGTCACTTTACAATGGCTCTTCCAGTCACTGTTACGTGTCCTCAATTTTCTTCAAACAACCATATGGACGGTACTTGTCATATAAACATTCGAAGCAAATATACTCGCGGCATCAAGAACATCTAATGAATCCAACATTTCGATAGCTACACTGTTCCTTCCGAAGAGTCGGCGGAAAACGAACTTGGTTTACAGTTTAAAATATATATTTTTCAGTCATTAATTTGCATGGGTACCAAGCGTACGGTATCATTGCCTGAAAAAGCGGTGCTGAAAGTTGGTTATGAAATAAGCTGTGAGTAGTTATTTCATCCGTGCCATTGTGCAATTCCCGCTGGGTTTCTAGAAGCACACTGCAATTTTGACTTGGCGATAGAAATAAACATGACACGGCTGCCACACAGGTGTGCAATTTGGGGTATTACTTTTTCCGTGCACGTCGGTTGACTCTCATCATCTATAATCATACATTAGAGTATTAGTTTGTCCACCCCAGGAATCCAATATTAGCCAAAACTTGTTACTTGATGCTCAACAAATAACGGTGGCAGACATTAGAGATGTTTTGCACCGTATAAAGGTTTACTGTTGAAAATTCGAATGCGTGCCCTCCACGAAGAGTGGGGCAACTATTTACGCTATTCCACATACATCTCGCGAAATGTCCACGACAAGAAAATCATTGAAATTAGAGCTCGAATGGGGGTTTATCAACAGTCGCTCTTCTCACGTACCATTCTCTGATAGAATAAGGAAGGGATTGGCTGTGGGAAATGACGGTGGTATCAAAAGTACCTTCCATAACACACCGGAAAGTGACTTTTGTGGGTACAGACGTAGACAAAGTACAGACGTAGACAAAGAATTGAAAACAGGTGCTGTTTGGCAGGTGTAATGCAGACACTTTGAAGGAAGGGAAATTTCGTTCTATGACATGGAACTTTCGTTGTTGTCATCACATAGCAAGTTTTGATTTCAGTGGCATATTCTATTTGGTTTTATTCTTATTTACGGATCCGTTAATTGATATTCCGACACCAAGCCTGCTTATATAAGTTACGTAAACTTGCGTATAATAGACGTCGGACTTCCGTAGACAAGCCAGTGAAATAAGAATATGTAAAGAGAATAAAATACTGGCTTTGCATTGCATTTAGTTTTCGTTGGTGGGTTCACTTTAATCATACAAGGGTCGTAAACAATTTATATCTTTTAAGATTCTCTATTTGGTAATCAATGCCAATGCTGCTGTATCTAACTTGGATCTAAAATATTGTAAATATTGACATGTAACGGGATAAGCAAGCTATTATTAAATGAAATGCTTTAAACTGCTTTTTGACTGCTGCTGTGGAAAAATATAAAATATTTAGTAATATTTGAAATTGTCGTGTAATGGCGGCTGATTGTTACACACCGGTGTTTTCTATTTCCTGCGGCTCGGCAGCTATAAATTGATAGAAATTGTTTAAATGTTCACAACATTGACTTGAGGGATCAAAATGTTACTTTCAATAATAACAATGCCAACATTTCATACATATATTAACAATTACAGACATAACACGTAGTGGCTATTACGACAGCTTCTTTTATAGAACACGGAAAGATATTATTATCTATAATTTCAGTTGTCAGGGATGGTAGCTATATTGTTCAGATTATGGTTCAAAAATGGCTCTGAGCACTATGGGACTTAACTTCTGAGGTCATCAGTCCCCTAGAACTTAGAACTACTTAAACCTAACTAATCTAAGGACATCACACGCATCCATGCCCGAGGCAGGATTCGAACCTGCGACCGTAGAATACGCGCGGTTCCAGACTGAAGCGCCTAGAACCGCTCGGTCACTCCGGCCGGCTACCAAGGCAGTTTCGTATCGAACATGAGCGCCAGGAAGTTCGTAGTTTCAACGAACTAAAAGAGCAACAGGCCCAAGATGAAAAGATGGTGGAATGGTGGGAGAAACCAATAGCCCCGCCAGAAATTCATATGTATTGTTTTGTCAGTGGGAAAACGAAAGCCATTGTCGATGCTCCATGAGTAAAGATCGAGACATCGCTGAAGACGCCGCTCAATGAGACAGATCCGTGGAGAACTGCAACAGATGGCAAAATCGTCAACAAAAAGGGAGCCGGAGATGTCCGGCGGGAGCAGCCACGAACGTTTTCTGTGTGTATGTGGTGTGTGTGTGTGTGTGTGTGTGTGTGTGCGTGTGTGTGTGTGTATGTGTGTGTGTGTGTATGTGTATGTGTGTTTGTTTGTTTCGAAAGATGTTTGATACCGAAATCTCGCAACTGCGATATGTCCACTGATCTTTCTCTTCACAATCCAGTTTCCTGCAGTGGAATAAGCTATACACTGCAGTTGCAATCACAGTAAAAGGGACTGTCACTTATTACTCAAATCATTTATATCAGAATTAAATAACAAAGCAAAGTGAGATTCTAGCATTTATTTTCCGATTTTTTCTTTGCAGTGAATTAGATCTGTATCGATAGGAGGGGGTAAACAGTTCCGGTATTTGCAATTTAACCAAGGTAAACTTCCCGGAAACCTCAGTCGGAGCTGAGGGACCGGCTGCTCTCAGACATACCGACGTACAGCATGGGGCCACGACGCTAAGTAGCTGTCACGTAGAGGCGCCAGGCAACGGTATGTGGCACTGACGCGAAGACTCAGTAGAGTCGCTCAAGTGTCGTGTAGATTGGCCGACACGTAGCACACTATCACCGACCAGCATCATAGTGCCGTGCTGCCCCCTGAAACTCAGTCCAGATAAGTTCAGTAGGAGAGATCAATATGAGCCGGTGTCAACTTTACAGGCGAGAATTTTTCACCTGAGTACAGATTAAATCTGTGACTCCACAGGTCAGTCCGAGAATACGCGTCTGCGGCTCTTCACATACACGTCTGTGTTTCACCTCATCTGTCTGTGGACCACTACTCTGTGACTCCTGCATGTCTGGGATAGTACAACAGAGAACTACACTTATAACCTACAGAGGTGAGACTCACACATATTTAGGACTACACCATTTAACCCTCCTGTCTGTGCTATATACGTCTGAGGATCAAGTCACGGAGACTATTCCGCACGTCACAGAGTCCGCGGTCTGCGAGTCTATGCTATGCATCCACGACTGAGTCTAAGTGTCCGCGACTATCCACTACATGTCAACGAACCTAAGCCATTCAGTTGACTCTCCAATACAAGTCCACGAACCTACGTCACACAGCCTATGCTACACGTTCACAAGACTACGCTCTGTCTACTCGCCAACGGTCAGCCCCGAGAGCCTGAAGCATTAACGGCGAAGACCCTCCTGCGAAAGACTGAAGAATGGTCCAGCAAGGCGACGCATCTCCTAAAAGGTGCAGCGTAAGATTCTCTGCTGGTAACACATAGTAACATCAGGATTGGCTCCGCTCTGTACTGTATAAACGTTGCCCTTACCCGTTCAGTGTTCTTCTCCTGACCGGAACATCACATAAGCTCGTAGAAACATAGTGTAGACTCGTGGACGTTTAGTGTAGGCTCCTGTATGCATACAGTCACGGACGGTAGTGTAGCCTCGTCGATGCATAGTACACTCGCAGACTGCGGACTGTTGGCAAAGATTCTCAGACGCTCAGTGCGGAGTCCCTGACGACTTGATTCGGATAAGTACAGGTTATAGTGTCGTAGGAGTCCTAGATATGTAGTCCTGAATTCGTCTGAACCACAGTCCTGTAGGAGCAAATGGTACAGTCCCAGACGCAAGGCCCCGCACAGAAGAGTAGTCCTTGACAGATATGATGAAACACAGATGCGTAAAGTCGCCATCGTGTAGACGTGCAGACGTGTGAGCTGCAGAAATGAAGAGACACAGACCCTTATTCGCCGGCAAGCCGGTGGAGTCGCAGAATTAGCTGCACTCAGGTGAAAACTTGCAGTTGCCGGGCGGCAACAGTGGCCGAGCTGTTCTAGGCGCTTCAGTCTGGAACCGCGCGACCGCTACGGTCGCAGATTCCAAACCTGCCTCGGGCATGGATGTGTGTCATGTCTTAGGTTAGTTAGGTTTAAGTAGTTCTAAGTTCTAGGGGACTGATGACATCAGATGTTAAGTCCCATACTGCTCAGAGCCATTTGAACCATTTTTTGCAGTTGCCGTCACCCCGTGTTGCCCTCTCCTGATGCTGAACGGGACTGAATTTTAGGGACAGAGCATCTTCTTATACAACCACTGAGGCTCTGTTAAGTAGCTGTTTCCGAAGAAAATGGTTCATATGGCTCTGAGCACTATGGGACTTAACATCTGAGGTCATCAGTCCCCTAGAACTTAGAACTACTTAAACCTAACTAACCTAAGGACATCACACGCATCCATGCCTGAGGCAGGATTCGAACCTGCGACTGTAGCAGCCGCGCGGTTCCGGACTGAAGCGCCTAGTGGTTCCGAAGAAACAGCGGCTCTATTGAGTTGCCGTTTCCTAGGAAACAGGGTGCAATGTTGTTGTTTCGCCACCCTGGTTCTGATATTACAAAAATCGGCAATATGTTTCGCGTGTATTCTCCTTATAATGTCTATTAAGGCACTGTGATGTAAATCTTTCTGAGAACGTCATTTTAACTATTCTGGCGTATTTAATTGCTGGTAGCGAACAGCAACCTATAAACAGTTGCAGAAATGTGTTCCCTGATCTTCATTCTCATTATGATTTTGCGGCATCCGCTGGGATCTTGCGACGCTACTACCAATCCCCCAAACTTCGTGCCTCTCTAGGGCCAGCGAACCCCGTATATATATATCGGTAAGCAAGAACCTTCTAAGGACACAACCCACAGATACCAAATTTTCCTCATAGATATTGGCAATGGGGCCGCAAGGGAGGTAGTTGATACTACACCTGAGCCAGTGACGCAAGACAGAGCAGCCTACTAATTGATGGCACCACGGCTCACTAATTACATAATCAATCGTAAAGATCAGACTTAATTACACAACTACGAGTATATGCGTAGCGCTGCATTCTTATGTCGAAAAAACAGAGCTTCATCCGCGCTTCTAAAATACTTATCGTCTGGATGTTTTGGATGAAAAAGAAATTCAACGCTCGGTTTGTAATCTTTATGCAATGATATAAGCTATAGGTATTAAGAATATTTGCACCTGCCTCCATGCAGAAAATTGTCGCTACTTTTGTATACACTTAGAAGTTTATGATACGTTGCATGGCGAACACACAGGCAATATAGACCCGGATTTCTGTCTACCCTTTCGTAACCTTTACAGAAATTTCGTTGTGTGAGATGACGATCGTGTTCTAAATTAGAACAAGAAGTCTATCGCTCTAATACTGAAACGAATTTGCGTAGATAACATACGGCAATTTGAAGTGGTGCAATTAGAATATAACAATGCAGGAGATGCAGAGCAATAATTGGATAGGCTGCCTGAGCAGGTAATAGGCAGATTTGTTGTTTTTTGTAACTTTTGTCAAATTAGGTCGCGATGTTTCTACGGCCCTATAGGAGTGCCACAGAAACTGCGAGGGTCGTAAATTGTCGTTAGCGGTTTCCTGTGGTGCTTCACAAAAGTGATCGAACGGTTTTGAAATTACTAATATCTAGATGCTGTTACATGTCCACAATCCATCGACGAAAGTAGATGTCACAGTTGTGTTCGTTGTGTGAAGTAGAACACGTAGCAATTTGATGCAGAACTGACAAAGAACTGCGATTCTAGGGGCGGGCAATCAGAATATCGGGTCTTCCACGAGGATGCCTGTTCGAGAAATGTATCATGGGACAGACTCAGATGGCTACAATGAAGTGTGGTAGTTTCAGAAGGCGGCACGGAAGACGTGGGCAGTACTAATATTACCTCTGACCTCCTTAATCCCTTAATAAATGATGTCGTTCCTAGAGGGTGCGCATTTTCCAATAGCTCCAATCAGTATTCTGACTTCCGAATTTGAGGAACGTCTACAATATCCAGTACGTGTAGGTTCGCATAAAATGCCACCACAGAAGTCACAAACTAATTTAGGCCTGTAAGTCATTATTATGTGTACGATTATGGTGTCAGGTACCTCTTCAAACACCCCAAAGAGTCGAGCATACGATGCCAAACAACTTGCTATTATTTTGAACACCAAGCCTGGTCTGTTGCAGAATAATGGAATATGTTTTGTGCTCACGTATTATGACGTTTTTGGTGAACGAAAATTTCCTCTAAAAATCAACATGGATTCCATAAACAGAGATCTTGCGAAACTCAGCTCGCTCTGTCCCTCCATGAGACAGAGCTGTAGACAACGGCGCTGAAGTTAATACCGTGTTCTTTGACTTTACGAAGGTGGCTGGCACCGTACCGCCCTACCATTTAGTGAAAAACTACTAGCTTACCGAGCATCGGACCGGATGTCGACCAGATACAAGACTTCCTCACACACAGAACTCAACACTTCGCTCTTAACGGAACAATATCGACAGCTGTAAAGGTAATAACGAGATTACCCCAAGTGAGTGTAATAGGATATTTACTGTTTACAATTTATATACGTAAATGGCCTAGCAGAAAGCGTCGTAATCTCTTTAAGGCTGTTCACAGGCGATGCAGTTGTCTATAAGAAAGTAGCAATACCAGAAGACATCGATTTGCAGAATGACCTCCAGATGATTGGTGAATGGTGCAGGCTCTAATAGCTTATCCCAAACATACATAAATATAAAATGTTGCATATACATAGGAAAAGAAAGCGATTACTGTACAACTACACTACTGATGACAAAATGCTGGAAACAGTTTCGACCGTAACATATCCAACAGTATCAACACAGAGCGACTTTAAGTGGAATGACCACATAACAGGAACAGATAAAAGAAATAGTAGGAAAGCAGATGCCAGACTGAAATTCATAGGAAGAATCTTAAGGTAATGTAGCTCATTCACCAAGGAAATGGCTCATAAGACGCTTGTTCGGTTAATTCTTGAGTATTGTTCATTTATCTGAGACCTCTCGCACAGAGCAAAGTCCCAAGCGACTGGATGAAAGCGCAGGTGACAGATAAACATAAGAAGGATAAAAACAAAAGACCCGCACAATTACAGACCAATATCCGTTACATCGGTCTGCTGCAGAATTCTTGAACATATTCTGAGTTCCAGCATAATAAATTTCCTAGAGGCGGGAAAGCTTATGTGCTATGTCCACGAATCAGCACTGTTTCAGAAAGCATGGCTTACGTGAAACTCAGCTTGCTCTTTCGTCACATGATATACTGCGAACTATGGGTGGATGGCAAGAGGCAAACTACATACTTCTAGATTTCGGAAAAGCATTTGACACAGTAACCTGCTGTAGCGTGTTAACGAAAGTACATTGTCCTCGATGGTGAGTATTCATCAGAGGGATGGGTATTGTCAGTAGTGCGCTAGGGAAGTGAGATAGGACGGCTGTTATTTTCTGGCTATATAAGTGATCTGGCGAACAGAGTGAGCAACAATCTGCGGTTGTTTGCTTATGATGAAGCGGTGTACGGGAAGGCGTCCAAGATTGACTCTAGGATGATACAAGTTGACTTAGACAAAATTTCTATTTGGTGTGATTAATGACAGCTAGTTGTAAATGTCGAAAAATGCAAAGTAATGTGGATGAGTAGGAAAAATAAATCAGTAATGTTCGGATACAGCATTAGTAGTGTGTTGCTTGACACATCACGTCATTTAAATATCTGGACGTGAAGTTGCAAATCACATGAAATGGGCCGAGCTTGTGAGGATTGAGGTAGGGAAGGCGAATGATCGACTTCGATTTATTGGGTGAATTTTATGAAAGTGCGGTTCATCTGCAAAGGAAACCCTTATGGGATATTAGTACGACCTATTCTTGAGTACTGGGAATCCGTGGAGGGGAGGTGACGTTATTTTCAAGGAACACTATTGAGAAAATCTAGAGTTCCGACGTTTAAAGCTGACTGCCGCCAATATCCAAGCCGTGTAAGAACTACGCAGATAGGATACAAAAAATTACGGCTGATACGAAGTTATATAAACAAACGTTTTTCCTTCGCTCTATCTGCGAGTGGAACACGAAAGTTAATGACTAGTAGTGGTGGAGGGTACTCTCCGCAACGCACAGTTGGGTGGCTAATGGAGTACGTATGTAGATGTAGATGTGGATGTAGATATAGATGTAGATGTAGAGCCTTAGCAAGTGGAATTATCTCAGATGCAACGAAGAGCGGCACGTTTCATCACAAGAACGTTTAGCCCACGCCAGAGCACTACAGAGATACTCAACATACTCTAGGAGAAAACGTTACAAGAGAGGCGTTGTCCATCACGGAGAGGTTTACTATTGAAATTTCGAGACAGCGCTTGCCAAGAACAGTCGGACATCATTTTACTTCCTCCTAAATACGAGGTGCGACCAAAACAATGTGCTGAATGAATTTTTTTAGCACCAACAGCAGACGGCACAAAAATGTGATGTAATTTGTCCGATAGCCTGATTGTTGATACAGGCAGCGTGAAGTTGGAACACGTTCTGCCTTGTCATGCAAGCGTCCACAGACCCGAAAGTGAGGTTTTGTTTACCTGGTGTGTGTGGAGCATCATTGATTTTGAGCAACGCGTGAGCATTGCAAAAAAGTGTCAAAGAAACTCATGAAATGCTGAAATTGGTGTATGGCAATAATACTGCAACTCTGAACACTGTTTACAAGTGGCGTGAGCGATTTAATAGCGGAAATGATTCTGCAGAAGACGAGCAACTTTCGGAGCGTCCATTGGCCCAGAAAAGAGAAAAAAAACATGCATAAAGTGGCAAAAAATTTTCGTTCACTTTGGACAATAACTATTCGAGACCTTACAGAAGACCTTAGCGTCTCGCACACATCAGTACAAACCATGTTAACCGATAATTTGCTAACGAGACGAGTGAGTGTAAAATTTATTTCCAGACTTTTAAGTGATGAACAGAAGAAACACTGAGCGTCAGTTTTGCACGGAGGTGAAACATCGTATTCATTCAGATCCGGATGTCATGTCTCAAACTGTAACTGTACGTGGTTATGACCCTGAGACGAAAATTCAAAGTCACCAATAGAAAACCAGTGAATGCCCTCCCCCTAAAAAGCCACGGCAGTAGAATATCAGAGTCATGCTCACTGTGTTTTCAGCATTGAGGGCATAGTGGGCCAATGTTCTTCCAACGCAAATAACTGCTTACGTCGAATTTCACAAGGACGAACTGTATCGTTTTCGAAACGATGCTCTCCCGCCTCTTTTCCGGGCCCATTTACGTATACTCCCGTGGTGTGTGCTCCGCCCGTGCTTTCGGCTCAATTTGGCACAGGGCCCGAAGGACTCTGTCCCTCCTGAGGCCCTCTGCCGCCGCTTACTTTCCATCCTTGGCACATTTCCTGGCTCTGTCGTAGTGTACACCGACGGTTCGATGGTGGCTGGTCAAAATGGGTATGCTTTTACCCTTGGGGAACAATCTGAACAACGCTCATTGCTGGATGGCTGCAGTGTTTTCACTAAAGAGCTTGTCGCCATCTCTTGTGCCCTACAGTATAACCGCTCCTGCTCAGGTGAGTCCTTCGTTATCTGTAGTGACTCCCAGAGTGGTTTACGACCTATCGAACAGTGTTTTCCTCGGTCTCGTCTGGTGATGACTATCCAGGAGTCCCTCCATACTCTTGCCCGTTGCGGCCGCTCCATGGTCTTTGTGTGGACCCCGGGTCATGTCGGCATCCCTGGTAATCAACGTGTTGTTACGCTGGCCAAACAGGCTGTCAGTGCACCGGCCTTGGAGACTGGCCTTTCGGAGTGTGATCTCCAGTCCGTTTTACGTCAGAAGGTCCTTGGTACCTGGGGTGATGAATGGCGCACCCTGCCTTCACCCAACAAACTTCGGGTCGTCAAGGAGACTGCAGGTGTGTGGCGCTCCTCCTTGCGGGCGTCTCGCAAGAACTCTGTTGTACTCTGTCGGCTGCACGTTGGCCACCCCTGGATGAGCATGGTTATTTATTGCGCCGTTAGGACCCACCTCTATGTCGCTGCGGGTCAGCATTGACGGTGGTCCACATCTTGTTGGAATAACTGCTTTTAACTGTGCTCAGACAGACGCTTCCGCTGCCTGATATACTCCCTGCTCTTTTAACGAATGACACTGCAATGGCGGGCTTAGTTTTGAGTTTTATTCGAGCAGAAGGCTTTTATCACTCAGTCTGATCTTTGTCCCTTTTGTGTGTTGCGTCTGGCCTTTGGCCTATGGTTTTAGATTGGGGTTTTTCGTGAGTCTCTTGGTGGTTGCCTTTTCCCTTTTTGTTTCCATGGTCGACCAACCACTGTACAACCCAGTGTGTTTTTAACTCCTTGTTTTCTGGTCTTTGTCTGTGTCTTTCTTGTTCTGTGTCATCCTTTGTTACCTCCGTTGCTTGTTTTTATTCCTTGTTGGGGTTCATGATCGTGGAAAAAGGGACCAATGGCCTTTTTAGTCTGGTCCCTTCAACCCCCCACAAACCAACCAGTCGAAACGATGTACGAAGAAAGAGACTAGAAATATGGGCCAATGGCTCCCTTCTTCATCACGATAATTCACCAAACCAAACCTAGTTAATGATTTGCAAGTTTTCGGTGGCTCCTCCCAAAAATTAAAACCGTGCTTGAAGGAAATTTTTTTGACACTTTTCTTGACATTGAGAGGGTCACGATAGAGCAGCTGAACTCTGTCCTGAAAGGAGCCTTCCAGAAAAGTCCCCAGTCTTGGACTCAACGTTGGGATAAGCATATTCCTAGCGAAGGACAGTACTTTGCAGGAGATTAAATCAAACTCCATGTAATCTTATTACTTATGCTTGCTTGTTATGTAGTTTACAATAAAATTAGTTCAAATGGTTCAAATGGCTCTAAGCACTATGGGACTTAACATCTGAGGTCATCAATCCCCTAGACTTAGAACTACATGGGACTTAACATCTGAGGTCATCAGTCCCCTAGACTTTGAACTACTTAAACCTAACTAACCTAAGGGCATCACACACATCCATGCCCGAGGCAGGATTCGAACCTGCGACTGCAGCAGCAACGCGGTTCCGGACTGAAGCGCCTAGAAGCGCTCGGCCACAGCGACAGGCAATAAAAGTAGCCATCGTATTTTTTGACCACACCTCGTACCTCGCGAAGTGACCACGACGACAAAATTCGGGAACTAAGAGGGTGATAAAGAGCCTTACTGAGAATCACTCTTCACACTCGCCATTCCCGAGTGGAACAGGGAATTGGTACCAGAAGTACCTCTGCCACACTCCATTGCTGACAAGAGAAACTCCCCACCGTAGCCCCCTCAGATTTAATGGTAAGATGGCCTAGTGAAAAATCCGTCAAAAGCTGAACGCAGCTCAAGCATGAAAACAAAAACAATGAACGGGCCAATCTCAAGATGTGCTTCATCGAGCGAATTAGAACAGCCACGGGGTTGTCGTTATGTGGTCACGATTTTGAAATACTGTGGGAGAGGAAGGGGGGGGGGGAGAGAGCCGTGTTCAAATTTCCTTTGTGACCCACATTTTTTTCACAAAATTCTGAACTGTCCATCCGGTCATTGACGTGTCTGATCGCTGTATTCAAGTTTGTGTCTGTGTCTGTGTCCGTGTCGTCGTGTGACGTCCGTTTGCAACAGCGAGGTGTAAGAAAGCGACCTCCAGACGTACATGGGCCCTACATCCTATTTGTTCTACACAGGTATCATGTGTTATGAATCTTGCGTTCTGTTTTGGATGTTTTGACTCTTAAATTCGTTTGTTGTAACATAGTTCACACCCGTTGTTATTTCCATTTCTGTTAGAGGTCTATGAGGCATCTCGCCTGCTCTCACTACTCACCGCATTTACTTGAGAAGGTAATACATTCTTACCACATGACTGATATTCTATAAACAGTGTACGGTGTGACAGTTGCCAAGACTACCTACAGGAGAACAAATACGTCAATAAATGGACTGGAAATTTATAGTTTTGTAAATAATGATAATAATCTCGAGCTTGGGCAGGTCACTGTTTCTATTTTGCTTCTTTTCTGCAATTCAGCACATCTTCTTCTTGTTTTCATGCTTGATTTGTAGTCAGTTTTTGAAGGACTATCCAGTGGTAAATTTTACCACTAAATCTGAGAAGGGGGTGGGGGGTATGGTGGGGAATTCCCCTCGTGAGTGTGGTGTAGATGTTGATGTGGGGCAACACGTAGTTTGTGTGACTGATGATAACCCTGTGGCAAAACACTGTACAGAGTTTAAATGTTTACGGCAAGTAATCTGAAGGAAGTTCCGTAACAGCCTTCTGAAGTTCGGTTATATTTCCTAACGTTGCGAGATAGGTGTTACTGTTGAATTAATGGTTTATGTCATTCCAACCAGCTGGACTATACCTCACTGGAATTTAGCGGAAAATGTATTAGAAGATACGTTTTCTATAACGAAGTGTAGCCTCTTGTTCCGTTTCCAGAACGTAAATGAGATTATTCACACACGCTCAATCACTGATTACGAGTTTTTGAACGCGCAGTTTCCGCACACTTACACGTGTGTGTGTGTGTGTGTGTGTGTGTGTGTGTGTGTGTGTGTGTGTGTTTGTGTGTGTGTTTGCTCTCGATACGGACGAATGAACTATCTTGTTAGCGGTAATGAAATAATTTTTAATCACGGCTCAAATTATCATAGCCTTGATGAAGACTCAATTTGTTCACAACAGGAATGTAACAGACGCCACACAGTAATAAAAATGTGTGTACAAAAACAAAGTTTACCCGGCAGTGATATGTATAATCCTTGTTTATTTGTAGACAGATGGAAACAGATGAAGGAAAAGTCGAAATATCACATCCGACTATAAGGTTACTAGGGAAATCCAAATGTCTGGTTAAAAATTGACCGTGGCTATCCATATTGACATTCTCTTTGATTTGCAGGTGTCTTAGGTCACTGAAGGAATACCATTTGCTTCTCCAGTTTTAGTTCAAAACAACTGGCTGCGTAAGATTTAATCTGGCTGCATGAGACTATTTATGTTAGCACTGCGATTCAGTGCACCGCCTAATATACAGAAATGTGTACACAGATGTATTTTGCATTTATTCTAGCGTGATGATTCAAAGGCGTAACTTCCACTCACGTAGATTACAACGTCCGCGTACTCAGCAACGTTACGAGAGATCTCTCAACTCGTGAAAGTAAAGGACGTTTTATGCTTCCTTCCCCCCTGAACTTTCGACGAGGAAACCGTATTGCCGCCTGTCACGGCGAGAAGTCCTGAAAAGACAGGAGAACAAAAAGCACGGAAATGTGCGGAAGGAAAGGCGAGCCGACAGCCAAGGAACTCGAAAACATCGACACTGCAAGAAAACATGAATCTCTCAGCGAAGAAAACGTTTTCCCCTTGACTGCAGTGTCCGAATTGCCACCAGCACACATTTCGCGAGTACTTCCGCCCTAAATATGCACACGAGGCAGTCAGTATGTGTGGGTTTTGGGGGGAGGGGGGGAGGGGGACCGTGGAGGGTGAGGGCTGTTCGAAGGATCACACCCCCTGCCTGCATTTCCAACAGAAGACAAAACGCACTGGGAAACTCGGAATACGATAGCGAAAGGCTTTAAAGATTCGCGGACGATTTGAGTAACGAAAAACAAATACTTCGATACCGTAATATACAAGCGAGGTCCATCCTCAGTTTCTCTGCAGGTGCGTAACTTTATGAAAGAGAAGATATTACCTCGTGTAATATTACGTTTTACTACCGTCGTATACTTTCGTCGACCTTCCCGAATTTATGAGGCTTTCACGCCGCCGGCCTTGCAGTGGTAGTAAAACGATCTTAATTATCCCACAGACCTCCGACTTGCGGCACGTTGGTGATTTCGCGAATGTTAATAAAACACTATTCGGCATCAATAATTTTTCCTTCCATACAACCACGACAAAGACAGTGAATTAATTTTTTACGGTCTTTAAAACAATGAAATAAATGCAGCAAATTCTCTGAAATATCTGAAAATGATATAATGTTACTCGCTTGTCATTTGATGATGTCTATACATTTTTTCATATTAGAAAATTGCACGAGAGATGTCAGTTTATCAATGTGCGTGATAAATCTACGAAAGTACTTCTGCGTCGCAAGCGATGTCTGAAGGGTGTAAAATTATGATGTCTTTAAAGAAAACTGTTTAATATAAGTCATCATACGTGCAAATAAATTATGTGGAAATACCTCAAATTCAGTGGTATAACAAACGCTGAGATTATGTGCGTACCATTGCGGTGAAGAACCGAGACAAATATCTGCTAAACACCAGTGCATAGCGCTAAACAGAAAAAATTATTCAAATGGCTCTGAGCACTATGGGACTTAACATCTGAGGTCATCAGTCCCCTACACTTAGAGCTACTTAAACATAACTAACCTAAGGACATCACACACACCCATGCCTGAGGCAGGATTCGAACCTGCGACCGTAGCAGCAGCGCGGTTCCGGACTGAAGCGCCTAGACCCGCTCGGGCACAGCGGCCGGCTGCTAAACAGAATCTGCTTACCATCAATAGAAGTAAGACGAATTACTGATGATAAGAAAAAACAATTGCAGGAGGAGGATTTAGCCTATAACGCCCCGTCGAAAATGCGGTCATTAGAGACAGAACACAAACCTGAATTTGGGAAGGAAAGGGAAGCAAATCAGTCGCACCCTTTCAAAGGAACCATCACCATGGATAATTTACTTAGACGTGGGTATGCGGATAAAATTGACACATCTCTATCTGCAGATGGATTATATTTCAGATCAATTATTTTGAATTACAAGTTATGAAATAAATCTTGATATACACTCCTGGAAATGGAAAAAAAAAACACATTGACACCGGTGTGTCAGACCCACCATACTTGCTCCGGACACTGCGAGAGGGCTGTACAAGCAATGATCACACGCACGGCACAGCGGACACACCAGGAACCGCGGTGTTGGCCGTCGAATGGCGCTAGCTGCGCAGCATTTGTGCACCGCCGCCGTCAGTGTCAGCCAGTTTGCCGTGGCATACGGAGCTCCATCGCAGTCTTTAACACTGGTAGCATGCCGCGACAGCGTGAACGTGAACCGCATGTGCTGTTGACGGACTTTGAGCGAGGGCGTATAGTGGGCATGCGGGAGGCCGGGTGGACGTACCGCCGAATTGCTCAACACGTGGGGCGTGAGGTCTCCACAGTACATCGATGTTGTCGCCAGTGGTCGGCGGAAGGTGCACGTGCCCGTCGACCTGGGACCGGACCGCAGCGACGCACGTATGCTCGCCAAGACCGTAGGATCCTACGCAGTGCCGTAGGGGACCGCACCGCCACTTCCCAGCAAATTAGGGACACTGTTGCTCCTGGGGTATCGGCGAGGACCATTCGCAACCGTCTCCATGAAGCTGGGCTACGGTCCCGCACACCGTTAGGCCGTCTTCCGCTCACGCCCCAACATCGTGCAGCCCGCCTCCAGTGGTGTCGCGACAGGCGTGAATGGAGGGACGAATGGAGACGTGTCGTCTTCAGCGATGAGAGTCGCTTCTGCCTTGGTGCCAATGATGGTCGTATGCGTGTTTGGCGCCGTGCAGGTGAGCGCCACAATCAGGACTGCATACGACCGAGGCACACAGGGCCAACATCCGGCATCATGGTGTGGGGAGCGATCTCCTACACTGGCCGTACACCACTGGTGATCGTCGAGGGGACACTGAATAGTGCACGGTACATCCAAACCGTCATCGAACCCATCGTTCTACCATTCCTAGACCAGACCGGCAAGGGAACTTGCTGTTCCAACAGGACAATGCACGTCCGCATGTATCCCGTGCCACCCAACGTGCTCTAGAAGGTGTAAGTCAACTACCCTGGCCAGCAAGATCTCCGGATCTGTCCCCCATTGAGCATGTTTAGGACTGGATGAAGCGTCGTCTCACGCGGTCTGGACGTCCAGCACGAACGCTGGTCCAACTGAGGCGCCAGGTGGAAATGGCATGGCAAGCCGTTCCACAGGACTACATCCAGCATCTCTACGATCGTCTCCATGGGAGAATAGCAGCCTGCATTGCTGCGAAAGGTGGATATACACTGTACTAGTGCCGACATTGTGCATGCTCTGTTGCCTATGTGCCTGTGGTTCTGTCAGTGTGATCATGTGATGTATCTGACCCCAGGAATGTGTCAATAAAGTTTCCCCTTCCTGGGACAATGAATTCACGGTGTTCTTATTTCAATTTCCAGGAGTGTAAATGGGATCAGACAAGCAGAAAGTTCATTCTTCAGCCTATTAAATACTCTTGGATCGAAATTTCTCTTATGTAGAAGAAGAATAACAACCTGCACCTTCATATCTCGCCCAGTTGTAAGAGGTCCGAGCAGATGTAATTTCGATGTATTGCTCATGCGCTGTCTGCGATATGCAAGGTATAAGAGAATCGCTGACCAGAGAGCAGTGTTGACTCAGTAGGAACTGTGTAGCTGTAGCAGTAAGTCCGCGCTAGTCTGTGTCTGGTCTGGAGTCTGCTCTGGTCTGGTATAGTGTATCATGTTGGCTGGGCCGGTCGTGGTGCAGCGATGCCGGAGCCTGAGTATTATTGTATAAGGTAAAAAAGCAGCCTCGCGCATATCTAGTAATGATATGTGGACTCCCACGTAAATCTTTTAAAAATGTCCTAATAATAATCTTTGTCATATAAAGTAATTTCCAACAAGCATTCATTTCAATTTAAAGAATTTACTAATTTCTCCAATCCATGATCATTCCGATTGTTGAAAAAGAAAAATCAGTTGCTTCCTTTCATAAATGACTACTCTATGGGCCAGCATTGCACAGAGCTGCGCCGGAAAAAGTTATTGTAAGAGCAGATAGTTGGCGACTTTATTGAGGTAAGAATTTTTGCTTTTTATTCAGAATGATCTTACAGGGCCATGACGCAGCACTGCTGTCGTCCAAAATTTACCAGGTTACTGAATTTATTTTTTATTACGAGGTTTAGGAATTTTTCTCTTTCGAGCTTACATTAAATGAGAAAAGAATTTTGTGGGTGCATTAAATGGGAAACAATTTTTGTAGGGAGGTTGCAAATGAGAAAGAATATTGTTCTGAGGTTATACAAAAATTAGAATCACTATCCATATTATTATTTTAATATTTTTTGTGGGGAGGTTACACTTGGCGACAACCGGCCAGGATCGTATTTCTTTGTGAATCTCTGAGAAGTAGTCATATATCTGCTCTTATTTACTTAAATGTAGTTTGCATCTGGCGCAACGCATTTACTAATTTGTCACTTTTTCTTTCACAGATCATCGGCAATTTATTGCTGTTTGTTGTAATTGTGTTTGTTCCATTTTTGCTTTGCCTTTGTTTCATTTTTGTGCTTATTTTTATTTGTGAAAAATGCCGCGAAAAACTGTTAACAGTACATCGCGTTGTGCAATGAGTGAAATAGCCGACTCGAATAGTTTGACCGATAATATTTGTGACACTCAGTGTAATAGTGATAATCCCCTAATTACAGATAATCAGTACATGCCGATCACTAGTAATGATTTTGATCCGAATGATGAACAAACAAATTCAATTATGTCCACAGTAAATTTAACAATTGATGACGCGGCACGTTCCGATACAATGAACGCTGCTCAGTTTGACACACCCGGTTTGCAAAATTTGCATAGTGAACAGATAAATTTTTCTCACGAAGATGAACAATGTAGTCAAAATATGACAGATTTATTTGATTCCGAGGTAGTGACCCACAGTGCACATCGAATTGGCAAACCTTTTCAAGAATCACAGAATCACCAAATGGTTATACAAAACGTGACACATACAGATACACCATCACACAGCACAAAGAATACAGCAGCTAATTTTGGCATGGATCGAGTTATAGCATTAATGCTACAAATTAATGAAAATGTCAAACAACAAATTAATGAAAGTCTTAAACAAACGAAAAAAGAACAAGACGACAATTTCAAACAACAAATTAATGAATCAAACAAACAACTTAGTGAAAACCTCAAACAACAACTTAATGAAAATACTGAAAATCTCAAACAACAACTTAATGAAAAACTAGACAATAATTCCAAAAAGTCGAATGATAAGCAAGATAACAATTTAAAACAACTTAATGAACAGAACAAACAACTTAGTGAACAGATTACAGCCGTTGCCGCGCAATGTCATGATATTAAAGAACAATTACACGAGGAAATTAAGGCTTGTGCTAGGAGCAGTAGTGAAGAAATTAGATCTGTTGCTCAAGAATTAAGGAATACGCAAGCAGCTACAACGAAATTACTTAGAGATGAAATTAGTGCAGTCGCTAAATAATGCTCTGATAATGCAACACAGTTACGCGACGAGTTTAAATTAATGTCAGCAGAACTTTCACGTACACTGGATGCAAAAGTAGACACGAAATTTGACCAACAGAACAGCCAAATTGACGAACGTTTTAATCACCACCTACAAAACAGTGAAAAGCGTTACCGTAAATTTATACAGGAACAGAATAAAGTAAGGCAACGAGTCATGGAAACAATTACTGCATAGAGACAGGAAGATAAGCGTAAATTATTTACGAAAGCAAAAACATACGTAGACAACAATATTGCTACAGTATCGGACGAAATCAAACAGTTGAACACCGAATTGCATGATGAAATCTCCGATCTTAAAACAAAAACAGACACACACACATTAGACTTTCAGACAATGACCAACAGACTTGAAAAGTTGGAACTAATACAGGATCCCGATGCCATCAAAGCAGACGTTAAAAAATTGAACGAAACCACACATAAAATACAAAAACAAATTAATGCTTGCGATACTAAAAACGATGATCAGGTAAAAGTACTGACTGAAAAATATCATGAATTGGCCAGTCGCATTGATGTTATCGAAAGTAATAATGACACCAAATCAGACGATACGTCACCAGTTTCGTTTAATCAAACACCCAAATTCCAAAATTTACAGCAGACAATCAATGAGATAGGTTTGTCCAATAATACATTACGTAGAAAATTGTCAACTTTACAGCAAGAAGTGACAGAGATGAAAAATGTTTCAACCTCTAACACGACACATTCCGAAAATTTCTCACACTCACACAGCATGTATAATTTAGGTAATTTACAGAGACCACGTGACTTAGAATCCGAAGAGACACAGACAAACAGATTCTCATGCAATCCTGAGCCTGTTAAGACATACAGAGACGATAATTTTGATTACAAGCACTTTCTATCTGTGAGAAAATTTAAGGTATTTAATAATGACAGAACACAGATTCAACCTTTTGACTTAGTACGACAATTTATTTTTGTACTTTCATCAGTTTGGCCTGTAATGCAGAAACTAGAATTGGATTGGATACAAAAATTTGTTTTTGAATTTTCACTGGCATTGCCTGTAACGCAGAAACTAAAATTTATTTGCAGCGCGTAATTGACCTCAGGGGATTCATTACACTTCGATGAATATGTGCCGCAGCGTGCACAGGGCCCCGAGCCGTAGTAGTGCTATTTCATCTTTAGTTTTCTGCACTGCTGCCTTCTCTTTTACTATGCTTTATATCTATCAAAACAGCTCTTCAACTATCGATCTATCTAGAATTAACAGTAAAGAAAACCTGCTATGACAAGTTTTACCGAAAGCGACAATTTTCTTTAGACACTCCCGAACTACCAGTATAATTTTAATAAGTGATAAAATTTTAATCATCAGTACGTACAAAATTTTCAGCAATCGCACACATATTTTGGTAACAATACGGTTTTTTCCCCACAACAGCAACAAAACCAGTTGGTCAGCATACCTAACCAACAATGTAGTCTGGAAGATCAACCAAGCTTTAATGTTTCGCCGCCTACACGTATAGCGTCAGCTACACCAAATTGTAACGCACAGCAACAAGGAAATCACTAGGTACAGAAGACACATCATTTCAATCCTATCGCAATGCGCCGTATAGCAATGATTATTATGACAGACGTAAAAGTAATGAGCACAGTTTTCAGTGTAACAGTCGGTCTTACCAACAGCAGAATCATCCGCAACAACAGATTATCATGAATGAACCAGACAGACAGTGGGTATCATCCCGAACGTAATACGTCAGGATGAAATAACAGAACAGCATCGTCCCGCAAATAACAGCACGTCAGAAAGAATTTGACTAGATACATTACAGGTTGCATCTTCCAGCAACGCAAGCAATACTTTTGACACGCAGAATCTTGTTCACGAAAATGTTATTACTTTTGACGACATCCGAGACACTCTTTTGCAGGAAAGACCAGTTATTGAAAAACCATTTCACACCCTGTCATTGAAGTAAAGATTGGATCATCCAAATTTTCAGCACTAATCTATTCTGGATCACCTATGTCAGTTACAAATGAGGAAACTTTCAACGAATGTAACAAAGAGAATACCTACCCTACATTACCATTAGGCAAAACTAAAGTAAAAGGAGCAGTATCTGGTAAAGGAGTAGATGTAAAATTACAGACACATTTATCAGTTTGTATTGCAGGTCATACGTTTCATTCAAATTTTTGGATTGTTCCCTTATTGACAACAGACGTTGTTTTAGGTACGAATTTTCTAGTACAACACGACGCAATTATTGACTTTCAAAATTCCTATTTAATGTTGAAGGATGAAAATGTACAACTGGCATTAGAATTTCAGCACTCTTTATCTGCAGAAGAACAAACAATTAATCGCACAGAGGTCATTTCTGCATCACGTAACATAGACTGTCATTTGACATTGTTCACAGATACGTATGTACTCAACTATAATACTCCAGACGAAGCCGACTATGACGTTATGCAAATGATTTCTGATAAAATAAAACAAAGCAGTGCAAATACAGACGACGAACGTACTCAACTACGCAATATTCTTTTACGGCAAGCTCAAGTTTTTGACAACATTCCTGGTACTATGTCCGGTTTTATGTATGAATTTCAAGTCAAACAGCACGACACGTTTAAAGCCAAACATTTTCCCATACGTTTAAAGCCAAACATTTTCCCATTCCATTTATTCACAGAGAACAAGTTAAGAAAGAATTGCAAGCTATGTTTGACCAAGGAATTATTGAACCGGCAGTTAGTCCGTACATAAACCCACTCCATATTGTTAAGAAAAAGGATGGTTCACGTCGTTTCGTACTTGATTCGCGTCGCATCAACGACATTATTATTAATGAAACAGATCGCCCAGAGACACTAGAAGAACTTCTACAGAAATTTCATGGTACTGCTATTTATTCCACATTAGATTTGAAATCGGGATTTTGGCAAATTCAGCTCCATCCGAACTGCAGAAAGTACATGGCTTTTCTCTGCTTTAGTGACTGTTATCAATTTTGTAAATTACCGTTCGGTTTAACTATTTCTTCAGCAGCATTTATTCGCGGTTTGAATAGTATACTTTCGACAGAACTTAAAGACAGAGTCACAACGTATGTAGACGATATTCTTATTACAGAAGCTAACTGGTGTGAACACAATCTGATTCTTGAACAACTGTTACGAACTTTTCGTGCACAAGGACCCACAGTTAATCTTAGCAAATCGCACTTTGGCAAAACTTCTATAAAATTTCTTGGACATGTAATTTCAGCAGAAGGCATTGCGCCTGACCCGGAAAAACTTCAAGCTTTACGTGATATTACTGTTCCTACGACGAAGAAACAACTACGCAGCTTTTTGGGTTTAATTAACTTTTTTCGTAAATTTATTCATTACTCTGCTTTAGACACCCCTAGATTATGTCAATTGACGGGTAAAAACACTATTTGGTCCTGGGATAGCCAAGCACATTCTGAATTTGTGAAGCTGAAAGAAGCTTTGTTGAATGCACCACTTTTATCACATCCAGATCTTGCTAGAAATTTTTCCATTGCCACCGACAGTTCTAACACCGCTTTAGGCGTACACATTTTTCAGGAAATTGAAGAGGCTGGTTCTTCAGTAATTAAAAACATCGCCTTTGCGAGTCGCATTCTGTCACCTGCTGAACGCAATTATTCTGTCACAGAACTTCAAACATTATGTGTTGTATGGGCATTTACGAGATTTCGGCATTTTCTTTATGGAAGACATACGACCGTTTACACAGATCATAGAGCTATACAGTTTTTACTTTCCGCTAAATTTACACACGACAGATTAAGCAGATGGAATCTTTATTTACAGGAATTTAATTTTACAATTGTTCACATTCCCGGTACACAAAATATTGTAGCAGACGCACTATCCCGTTCTCTCAGCAACAATCAGCAAGACGTCGCAACCAACCTCTACAAAGCAAATTTCAGCGCCATGTATATTCAACAAGTTGCATTTGAAAATTTCATTTCGTCGTCATTACGAGACATAGCACAAGAGCAGAGTAAAGACAACGTATGGAAAGAAATTAAACACCTTTGGCAAGATAGGAATAATGGTACCATTAGAAACCATTACACTGTACGCAATAATATTCTGTTTCGCCACTCTCACCCTGACAGCAACAATTGGTTATTATGTATTCCTGATGAGCTTGTTAACAAATTAATTTGGTATACTCATTTAAGTTACGCACATTACGGAGCCAGAAAATGTTTTCTTATACTGAGACAGAACTGTTATTTTGCCAACATGGAGAAACGTATTCGACGAGTTTTAGCGTCATGTAAGATCTGCCAGAAATCTAAGTCAGATAAGACTTCACATATTCCTCCATTACATCCCATTGTACCTGTTAAATTGAGACACATGGCTGCTGTAGATATTTTTGGTCCGATTCCCAGAACTAATAGAGGTTTTTGCTGCATCTTTGTCGCTGTTGAACTCACTTCAAAATTTGTCACCTTCACTCCGTTACGCAAAGCTACTGCTAAATCTGTTTCGAAAGCATTTGTAAAACATTTTTTATTCCATGTAGGACATGTATTGAAACTAATTTCCGACAATGGATCACAGTTTCGATCTGCTATGTGTACACGTATGTTACGAGCTAGAAACATTTCTCCGATCTATATATCCAGGTACCACGCTTCTTCGAGCCCTTGTGAACGACTAATGAAAGAAATTGGTAAACTATGTAGAATATACTCCCATAAAAAATATTGATTGGGATACACACATACTGTCATTCCAGGATGTAATTAATTCCATACCAAATGAATCTACTATGCTATCTCCGACTGTTATACTGAAAAATGTTGAACCACCTAACAAAATTAAAGAATTAGTGTCCTTTCCTACATCTCGTCGACTACGACACCATGAAATAATTGACATTGCGCTGAACAACATCAAACGTGCCGCAGAGCGCCGGAGAAGACAGCAAAAACAGGTTTGTACACGCTGTGACTTTCACATTGGACAGAAGATATTAGTACGTACACACTATTTATCTAACAGAGGAACAAGTAGATGTAGTAAATTTGAGCTTCTATACGCAGGTCCATATCGAATTCGCAGCATTCCTCACCCCAATGTAGTACACGTCGAAACTCTGAGAACCAGAAAAAGTAAATGCAATCACCATGTCTCCAATGTTAAACCCTTTATTGAATGAACATACTTTATGATTTATCACACTGTAATGCCATTTTCTGATTTTTGTGTGACCAATGATGCAATTATATTTATGTCACTACTTACTGATGATTATCATATTTTTTCTTGGCAAGTGCCTGGCAAGGTAAGGTTAGCAGGTCGCTTTTCTTGTCGTTATATATCAGACCGTGCACATTTTCCATTTTTCGTGTATGTATGATTGTTTTCCTGTATGCACTATGAAATGTTTAAGATGTAACAAACAACAGTTGACTTTAACATTTTTCCTTATGATTTATCAATATCTTGACTATTCTACACTTTTCGCTACTGCATTATGAGACTGTGTGTACATTTTTTCACCTGAACACACTCTATGTTTTTGACATAATACGTTTTCTGTCATGCTATGCTGTATGCTTAATTATATCACTAGAAACCAGTTTTTATTTAATGGGCATATGATTTAAATGCAAGATATTAATCCTTATTCATCATTTTCAGAAAGCAATAACGTATAAAAGAAATAAATTAAAGAAACCACAGTGGATTACTGTGAAATGGGAATTTCACCTTCGGAATGAACGAAAGAAGATGCAATACCTCGTCACGAAGAGTAAATGGATCAGAATTAACAAACATTAACAAGAATATACTATACACATCGTATGATAGCAGTCTTAACTAACTATTTTTCTTTCAGAATACGAGGCGATTGATGCAGGCTGTCAGACAGAAGTACACATCTTAGTTTTAGTGATGAAATATGCTAGAAATAAGAAACTCTATGCTATGAATAGTTGTATGAAGTAAATGGTGATATGAATAATGAAGTGTCTTTTTTGCAGATGATAATGAATGGTGATGAGTAGTTATATGAAGAATATGCTAATATGAATAATCAAGTTTTTCTTTGCAGGTGATGATAGTAATGAAGTTATGGTAATATGAATAATGAAGTTTTTCCTTGCAGATGAGAATAATGATGAAGTTTATATATTTACTATTAGTTAAGAGATGCTATGTAGTTATTTAAGTATTTGTTGCAGTTCGTTTTGACAGTATGTCTTATGTCGCATGGTATAATGACTGAATGTTTTGGAAAGGACAGCTAGAGTACATACATATTGAGTACACGTTTCATTACCTGTTAATTCGAAGTTCACTACTTTTCAGCATAATATGCATTTCTTCTTTCAGCGCAATAATCCATTTTGTATTTTTTCCAGGAGAAGCTATTCATGAAATTAATGTGCTATAAGCAGTTAACTATTAAACCTGTTCTAGTACTTGCACTTTTTTTACCCATTTGTGTGTGTCATTCATGAATGTGATCACATATACCCTACTTGTTTCATAACCTTGCTACAGATGACTCATGACGAATGACGTAATTAATCCTTCTTTCCAACAATAAGCCAAAAGCAAATATTTTCATGCCCCACCAATTAATTATCGATCCCAATGCAATGCATTGCTAGCACAAAAAATGTATTACCAGTCCCAAATAATGCTACCAGTTTAAGAGAGTTCTGAGTAATACTGAATGATGTTTTCTAACCACAGACCTTGAGTAATAGTTACAGTGTGTTACATTTTAAATATGTCCTATGTCACTTGAATGATGAGTTCTGAGTAATACTGAATGATGTTTTCTAACCACAGACCTTGAGTAATATTCACAGTGTGTTACTTTCTAAATATGTCCTATGTCACTTCAATGATGAGTTCTGAGTAATACTGAATGATGTTTTGTAACAATGTATACATGCTATGCCAATAATTTCTGTAAATAATATTTTTGTTATACTCTATAAATGCTATGCCAATAATTAACTCTCATTTTGAATGATGACTTCTGAATAATTACTGAATGATGTTTTATAAAACTATATGAATACTTTGTAACTGGCCAATGAATGCCA
Source organism: Schistocerca piceifrons (assembly GCF_021461385.2). Classification (NCBI taxonomy): domain Eukaryota; kingdom Metazoa; phylum Arthropoda; class Insecta; order Orthoptera; family Acrididae; genus Schistocerca; species Schistocerca piceifrons. Next base: position 145,041,818 of record NC_060139.1, read on the forward strand.
CTGTTTCTTGTATTTTAAATTTGTCTTACGTCACTTACATGCTATTATATATGAATACCAGTAGCTTGATGCTGCACTCATTAGCTCCTGTTTTGAATGATGAGTTCTGATGGTTTGTAACTGGCCAATGAGTGTCAATGATTACCATTACTGGATGAATTATGTTAATACTATGCCACTAATTAACTGTTGTTTTGAATGGTGACTTCTGATGATTTGTAACTGGCCAATGAGTGCCAATGATTACTATAACTAGATGAATTATGTAAATACTATGCCATTAATTAACTTTTATTTTGAATGATGACTTCTGAATTATGCATAAAAATGGTTTGTAACTGGCCAATGAGTGCCAACGATTACTATAATTAGATGAATTATGTAAATGCTATGCCATTAATTAACTCTTGCTTTGAATTATCACTTCTGAATAATGCATAAAAAAATGGTTTGTAACTGGTCAATGAGTGCCAATATTTACTGTCATCAGATGACTTATGAATACTGTTCTGTAATACTCCATACATAGTACAGAAATGTTTAGTAACTAGGCAATGAGTGCCAACAATTACTCAAATCAGTTGTTAGACTAGTGTAATTCTCTATGATGACTAGCATAAGACTTAATGTCCTTCACCTTCTGACCTAATTACCAGAAATTACTGTAATATCCGTTTGTCCTGTCCATCCTTATGATCATGGAGCACCATATTTGGTTTTTGCACTAATTCTACGTTGGTGAAAGAGTGTGGTGTTGACACATCATGCTGTCCACCACCTTGAACAATGGAGATGTTATTATGGTCCCACTGTTTGGTGTACCTAATGTATTACCAAAATGATAACATTGAATATTAATACAACATTTCAGTGTCTTGGCTACACTGATTAATACTTCAGGGAAGAGAACTTCAGATTGTCTCACTTGGTGTTGTGCTTCAGTAGAAAGATATGGACTTTCAGTGCAGCTACGTGCAACCTACTGTGCTACAACTATGATGCAATCCTTCCCTTTCCTATCCTAGTTCTTGTAAAATGGCACAAAAATACTACAGTGCGTATGCACTTTATGTCATTTGTTAATATGATTTGTACTCATTGTGTATACATTTTGTCATTGCTAGATATGTTCTGTAGTACAGTGCATATGCACTTTATGTCATTTGTTAATATGTTTTGTACTCATTGCGTATACATTTTGTAATTTCTTGATATGTTCTGTACTCAGTGCATGTGCACTCTATTTCATTTCATGTTATGCACTTATATATATGTATATACTCTGTGACTGTAAACTTAGTTAATTAAGAAAAATTGGTTGCTCATGGCAAGTCCAATTGACTCACCATAGCTGCCAAATTTTTGCCCCCCCCGCCCCCCAGTGGAGGGTTATGTAAGAGGTCCGAGCACATGTAATATCGATGTATTGCTCATGCGCTGCCTGCGATATGCAAGGTATAAGAGAATCGCTGACCAGAGAGCAGTGTTGACTCAGTAGGAACTGTGTAGCTGTAGCAGTAAGTCTGCGCTAGTCTGTGTCTGGTCTGGAGTCTGCTCTGGTCTGGTATATTGTATCATGTTGGATGGGCCGGTCGTGGTGCAGCGATGCCGGAGCCTGAGTATTATTGTATAAGGTAAAAAAGCAGCCTCGCGCATATCTAGTAATGATATGTGAACTCCCACGTAAATCTTTTAAAAATGTCCTAATAATAATCTTTGTCATATAAAGTAATTTCCAACAAGCATTCATTTCAATTTAAAGAATTTACTAATTTCTCCAATCCATGATCATTCCGATTGTTACAAAAGAAAAATCAGTTGCTTCCTTTCATAAATGACAAATCTATGGGCCAGCATTGCACAGAGCTGTGCCGGAAAAAGTTATTGTAAGAGCAGATAGTTGGCGACTTTATTGAGGTAAGAATTTTTGCTTTTTATTCAGAATGATCTTAGAGGGCCATGACGCAGCACTGCTGTCGTCCAAAATTTACCAGGTTACTGAATTTATTTTTTATTACGAGGTTTAGGAATTTTTCTCTTTCGAGCTTACATTAAATGAGAAAAGAATTTTGTGGTTACATTAAATGGGAAACAATTTTTGTAGGGAGGTTGCAAATGAGAAAGAATATTGTTCTGAGGTTATACAAAAATTAGAATCACTATCCATATTATTATTTTTATTATTTTTTGTGGGGAGGTTACACAGTTTCACTTTGCATCACCGAAACATGGTCAACTACGAAGCTTGGTAGAGAGTACTTCACAACTTCAATAGAAGAATCATGAGGCAAATCGATGACCTTCTTAAAGACGAAATAAAATGAGGATAGAGGACAAACTATTAAGTATGTTAGCTCGCCGCAGAAATAGAAACTAGTAGCGTTATTAGTTTTTATTGTCTCAGTTCGCCATTGAAGGGAGTCCATATCCAGATCAATTGGTTCAATTAGTTCGCGTCAAGCTACCTGATTGAGGGGATGCTTATTGCTTCGTTCTACCAGCTGGTCCAAATGGTCGCTGACATTTTTTGAAGTATTAATATCGGGTGATTTAGCGAGAAAGTCAAGGTACGAAAGGTAGCTTGAGTGTTCCGCATACCAGAGACGCATACGTGCAGCGCTGTGAACATGGCTGTTGTGATCTTGGAAGGTTGTGTGGCCGCAAAATACCCATGATGAACATTGTAAAGAAGGGGCAGCGCTTGGCGAAGGAGAAAGTAGGAATATACATTTCACTCTGATGGAAAAACACCTTCGTAGTTACGTATCACAGTCGCTAGTGTATGCACGCTCAGATCATGATTATCACTTCTTGTGCTTTGGTGATGGGGACCCTAACAGTGGTTAACACGTTCGCATTGTACGTAAGGAAAGAGGTTTTAGTAGCACACGACGTTCCACAACCTGAAGCATTAAAAAAAATAAATAAATGGAAAATAAAAAACATGCACATGCAAGACGAAATATGCAAATGTATGTTTTGTTGTTGTCTTCAGGCCAAAAACTGGTTTAATGCAGCTCTGTATGTTACTCTACCCTGTGCGATCCTCTTCATCTCCGAATAACTATTGCAATCTACATCCTTCTGAATCTGCCTACTGTATTCATCTCTTGGTCTTCTCTCTAGGAGTTCTACCCTCCAGACTTCTCTCCAGTACTAAATTGGCGATCCCCTGATGTCCCAAAACGTGCCCTATCAACCGATCCCTTCTTTTGGCCAGGTTTTGTTCCACATTCCTTGACTCGCCAGTTCTGTTCAGTACCTATGGTTCAAATGGCTCTGAGCACTATGGGACTTAACATCTATGGTCATCAGTCCCCTAGAACTTGGAACTACTTAAACCTAACTAACCTAAGGACATCACACATCACTTCAGTACCTATTTAGTAGTGTTCTACCCATCTAACCTCCAACATTTTTCTGTAGCACTACGTTTCTAAAGCTTCTATTCACTTGATGTCTAAACTGTCTATCGTCCATTTTTCTGTTCCATACATGGCAACCCTCCAGACAAACACTTTCAGAAAAGAGTTCTTAATACTTAAATCTATATTCGGTGTTAACCAGTTTCTCTTCTTCAGAAATCCTTTTCTTGTCACTGCCAGTCGACGTTTTATATCCTCTCTACTTCGGCCATCATCAGTCATTTTCTGCCCAAATAGCAAAACTCTTCTACTACTTTCAGATCTCGTTTCCTAATCTAATTCCCTCAGCACCACCTGATTTTATTCGACTACATTCCTTTATTCTTGTTTTACTTTTGTTGATGTTCATCTTATATGCTCTTTTCAAGACACTGTCCATTCCATTCCACTGCTTTTCCAAGTCCTTCACTGTCTTCGACAGAATTACATTGCCATCGGCAAACCTCAAAGTCTTTATTTCTTCTCCCTGAGTTTTAATTCATACTCAAATGTTTGTTTGGTTTCGCTTAGTGCTCTTTCAATGAGCAGACTGAATAACATTGACGATAGGCTTCAGCTCTGTTCCACTTCCAAATGTATATGTAGTCTGTTTACGTAGCTAATGTTCCTCCGATCCAGCTGAAGTGTATTTTTATTTTTCATTTGATGTACCTAATGCTCCTCCGATCCAGCTGAAGTCTATTTTTATATAATTTGAAAATTCGTACAAGCATCTATGTGCACAGTCCCATCTGACCTGCATAGTGGTAATGAATACCTGATATTGTAAATGAGTTGCAAGTACGTGTTGGATATTGAATGCAGTTTCAAGAACGGTCGATTATTTTACTTGTATAATACTATTCTGTCTTTGAGGCATATTCTACATAGCAATGCCAGCTGACAATTACTCTATATTTGTAATACATTTAGAATGCTCTGTTGACTATGTATCAGTGCTTGGTATTACTTGACACTGTATCTCAAGATTAATATCTGTGCTTATCTTGCAAGACTGATTAAGCTCAATAAAATAGCTGATTGCAGTTTAAAACTTTATTTACATTGATTTTTCAGAGCCAAAGTTGTAATAAGAAGGCGAGTCTTCATCGTCAGATTACCCGTCAGTACATCGTTGACTGGCGTGTCACGAACTTACGTTAAGCAGTTAGTAAAATATTTAATTAACTTCAAATCTGGTAACGACCTATTACACAGTTAATTACTTCTGGGCAGACCTACCGCGTAACGAAGGAATTTCTATACATACGATGTACTATAATATTTAAATGTCAAGTAGCTCACAAAACTGAGCATATAACAACAATTATAAACCAGAGAGGTTACTGACTGCGAAGTCAGCGATGCAGTTCTAGGTACCACTGTTTTTCTCTGTTTTGTTTCAGCAAAAAATGAATATTTCATTTTGTTTCGTCTTTAATACTTTTTGTCTCAAGCTTTACTGTAACGCAATTCATTAGGTATCAGTCACCGGTAGTGTTAACGTTTCCTTCCCTAGCTACTCTCATTTAAGTATGCAATTTTATCACCGGGTCAGCATAATGCTAAATTGGTGCGTCTCTGAACTTGTTTCTTTTCTTACTAGCAACGAACCACAGATACACATTACTAGACTGGCAAAGACGCATCTTTTGCTGAAGCCTGACGTAAACCTGAGGCAAGACTGAGGCGTCAGAAAGTTTGTGTATGGTACCACAACGATTTTCTGAAACGAAATGACGTTGTAAGCTTTACGAGGTGGTCTAAATAAGTTCTGCAATTCAGCAAGTATATGTGTACTAGTTGAGTTTAAAACATACCTTGCAGAATCGTGTTATGAGAATAACATTAACTTACACACATACACGTTTAAAGCAGAATGTAATCTTCCTAAGAACCCTCAAATGAATGGAGACGTTTCTTATTAGCGACAAGTAACACTTTCTACATTCTTTCATAACGATCACACAATTTAAAGAAAAGACGAAGCTGATCAAAAGTAGTTAAAAACACATCGTTAAGCTACGTTCATATGACAATATTACATTTATTAAACCACCTAAAATATACATAAGCAATTTCAATAGTGCCGGTATTTCAGCTAAGGAAAACTCTAATGTAATTATTTAGCCTTACACACACTACAGAAGCAAAAACAAGTAAGATGTTTCTAGTTTCGTTTTCATTGAGACGAGGTTCTTTCCATGTACCTTCCATCTGCTGTACGAAAAATTACGGCCAAATACGATGCATGTATTGACCGTTGTGTCAAAACTCTAAACGCAACGTAGTTATATCAATTTAACCCCATTTCTTACAGCGGTTTTATCAGTAAATGAACAGATGTTGACTTTACACGTTCTCTGTACTCGCTGCCATATTGCAATTCGACGAATGATACTGTATACGGTATCATCAGTCTAGTAATGTATGTCTGTGCAACAAACAGACGAATAACATTTTTGAATTATAGTTGCGTCTTTTAAAAACTTCTGAAGGTTTCGTCTCTTCACAATATTTTCGATAACCCTTTTTATGCAGAAGTGAAACTGTTGTGGGGTTAAATTAAATTTTCTTTAAATAGTAGTCAGAACCTTTTCTTGCTTTTGTTTTGGCATACTGGGCCCTTATTTTAATTTTCAGTACACCAGAAGTCGATCGTAGTGAACGAGCAAGTGTAGGGAAGCAGCCTACTCACGCCATATAGAATTCATATGCTTTCCATTGTTTGCCAGCCTAGTCCGCTCTAACTATCTATGACATCACGAATGTTGCGCAATACCTTAAAAGTAAAGTAAATGATCTCAAAAGTTAATGGCCTGTCAGGAGTGATGCTAAAATAACAATGTGTTAAGTTTCAGTTTAGCAACTTTAACAGTTTTCGAAATTTGGACATTTTATGTAAAAATCATTGGCGCAAGAAGAAGGAGCTACAAATTTCGAAATTTATATTCGGATTCCTTTTCCACTCCAATTTAATAGTAACAACATACTGGATCTCACAAAGTAATATTTTGGTTGAAATTCATTATTTTCTGTTTTTGTGTCCTAAAAGTACAGAAGCAAGATAGATTAAGTAAGTGATTAGAATAAGCTAGGATGTTTAGATTTAGGAAGAATGGAGATACGCTATAATAACAAAGATGTGAGAAGTTTCCAAAAGGAAGCTATAAAATTGTAGCTGTAGCATCTCTCGAAAGGGTAAGGTCAGAGCTAATCTATTGTGTGCAGTGCAACTACAATACTTCTCTCGCCAAAAGTATTTAACCTAGCCACATCGGAATTTTATTATAGATACTTACCTGTGTACTGATAGCACAATTAAATTGAGAGCTTCATAGCCTTCAGGGAATAAAGCAATTAATTATTTAGTAACTTGAGGTGATGTTCTGCTAGCCCGAAGGGCTAGTCAGGAAGGCAAATGTTGTCGGTTGCGCCTTCGGCAGTCCGTACCGCGGCTATATTAAGGCCTGGCCAGACAGAACGCGGCCTGGCCGTCCGGCCTGTGGCCTTGAACCGCACCCGGCAGGCCGCGCTGTTGAATCTCTCGTTATTGTATGGTGGCGGTCACACAGAGTGCGGCTTTGACGCACCGGCATGCGGCCTGCCGCACCGGCCGCCGCCGGGTTGTGACAGATTACAGATTCGCCGCAAGCCGGAGCGGCTGCTTGGCTCTGTTGCCGCACTCAAATGCTCTGTGGTCACACTGGAAGCAGCGGCGCGAGGCGGTTTTTGTCTTGCAGCTCGTAGTGCACGCATCATGGACACAGAAAGACTTATAGAGGAGGTGAGGGAATACAACTTTTTGTACGATACACGCGATCCTGATTTGGAGGTAGAATACTTTTGCCCTCGATGTTGTTGTTGTTGTGGTCTTCAGTCCTGAGACTGGTTTGATGCAGCTCTCCATGCTACTCTATCCTGTGCAAGCTCCTTCATCTCCCAGTACCTACTGCAACCTACATCCTTCTGAATCTGCTTAGTGTATTCATCTCTTGGTCTCCCTCTACGATTTTTACCCTCCACGCTGCCCTCCAATGCTAAATTTGTGATCCCTTGATGCCTCAAAACATGTCCTACCAACCGATCCCTTCTTCTAGTCAAGTTGTGCCACAAACTTCTCTTCTCCCCAATCCTATTCAATACCTCCTCATTAGTTACGCGATCTACCCACCTGATCTTCAGCATTCTTCTGTAGCACCACATTTCGAAAGCTTCTATTCTCTTCTTGTCCAAACTGGATATCGTCCACGTTTCACTTCCATACATGGCTACACTCCATACAAATACTTTCAGAAACGACTTCCTGACACTTAAATCTATACTCGATGTTAACAAATTTCTCTTCTTCAGAAACGATTTCCTTGCCATTGCCAGTCTACATTTTATATCCTCTCTACTTCGACCATCATCAGTTATTTTGCTCCCTAAATAGCAAGACTCCTTTACTACTTTAAGTGTCTCATTTCCTAATCTAATCCCCTCAGGATCACCCGATTTAATTTGACTACATTCCATTATCCTCGTTTTGCTTTTGTTGATGTTCATCTTATCTCCTCCTTTCAAGACACTGTCCATTTCGTTACACTGTTCTTCCAAGTCCTTTGCTGTCTCTGACAGAATTACAATGTCATCGGCAAAACTCAAAGTTTTTACTTCTTCTCCAAGAATTTTAATACCTACTCCGAATTTTTCTTTTGTTTCCTTTACTGCTTGCTCAATATACAGATTGAATAACATCGGGGAGAGGCTACAACCCTGTCTCACTACTTTCCCAACCACTGTTTCCCTTTCATGCCCCTCGACTCTTATAACTGCCATCTGGTTTCTGTGCAAATTGTAAATAGCCTTTCGGTCCCTGTATTTTACCCCTGCCACCTTCAGAATTTGAAAGAGAGTATTCCAGATAACGTTGTCAAAAGCTTTCTCTAAGTCTACAAATGCTAGAAACGTAAGTTTGCCTTTTCTTAATCTTTCTTCTAAGATAAGTCGTAAGGTTAGTATTGCCTCACGTGTTCCAACATTTCTACGGAATCCAAACCGATCCTCCCCGAGGTCCGCTTCTACCAGTTTTTCCATTCGTCTGTAAAGAATTCGCTTTAGTATTTTGCAGCTGTGACTTATTAAACTGATAGTTCGGTAATTTTCACATCTGTCAACACCTGCTTTCTTTGGGATTGGAATTATTATATTCTTCTTGAAGTCTGTGGGTATTTCGCCTGTCTCATACATCTTGCTCACCAGATGGTAGAGTTTTGTCATGATTAGTTCTCCCAAGGCCATCAGTAGTTCTAATGGAATGTTGTCTACTCCCGGGGCCTTGTTTCGACTCAAGCGTTTCAGTGCTCTGTCAAACTCTTCACGCAGTATCTTATCTCCCATTTCATCTTCATCTACATCCTCTTCCATTTCCATAATATTGTCCTCAAGTACATCGCCCTTGTATAAACCCTCTATATACTCCTTCCACCTTTCTGCCTTCCCTTCTTTGCTTAGAACTGGGTTGCCATCTGAGCTCTTGATATTCATACAAGTGGTTCTCTTCTCTCCAAAGGTCTCTTTAATTTTCCTGTAGGCAGTATCTATCTTACTCCTAGTGAGACAAGCCTCTACATCCTTACATTTGTACTCTAGCCATCCCTGCTTAGCCATTTTGCACTTCCTGTCAATCTCATTTTTGAGACGTTTGTATTCCTTTTTGCCTGCTTCATTTACTGCGTTTTTATATTTTCTCCTTTCATCAATTAAATTCAATATTTCTTCTGTTACCCAAGGATTTCTATTAGCCCTCGTCTTTTTACCTACTTGATCCTCTGCTGCCTTCACTACTTCATCCCTCAGAGCTACCCATTCTTCTTCTACTGTATTTCTTTCCCCCATTCCTGTCAATTGTTCCCTTATGCTCTCCCTGAAACTCTCTACAACCTCTGGTTCTTTCAGTTTATCCAGGCCCCATCTCCTTAAATTCCCGCCTTTTTGCAGTTTCTTCAGTTTCAATCTGCAGTTCATAACCAATAGATTGTGGTCAGAATCCACATCTGCACCTGGAAATGTCTTACAATTTAAAACCTGGTTCCTAAATCTCTGTCTTATCGTTATGTAATCAATCTGATACCTTTTAGTATCTCCAGGATTCTTCCAGGTATACAACCTTCTTTCATGATTCTTGAACCAAGTGTTAGCTATGATTAAGTTATGCACTGTGCAAAATTCTACAAGACGGCTTCCTCTTTCATTTCTTCCCCCCAATCCATAATCACCTACTATGTTTCCTTCTCTCCCTTTTCCTACTGACGAATTCCAGTCACCCATGACTATTAAATTTTCGTCTCCCTTCACTACCTGAATAATTTCTTTTATCTCGTCATACATTTCATCAATTTCTTCATCATCTGCAGAGCTAGTTGGCATATAAACTTGTACTACTGTAGTAGGCATGGGCTTTGTGTCTATCTTGGCCACAATAATACGTTCACTATGCTGTTTGTAGTAGTTAACCCGCACTCCTATTTTTTTATTCATTATTAAACCTACCCCTGCATTACCCCTATTTGATTTTGTATTTATAACCCTGTAATCACCTGACCAAAAGTCTTGTTCCTCCTGCCACCGAACTTCACTAATTCCCACTATATCTAACTTTAACCTATCCATTTCCCTTTTTAAATTTTCTAACCTACCTGACCGATTAAGGGATCTGACATTCCACGCTCCGATCCGTAGAATGCCAGTTTTCTTTCTCCTGATAACGTCGTCCTCTTGAGTAGTTCCCGCCCGGAGATCCGAATGGGGGACTATTTTACCTCCAGAATATTTTACCTAAGAGGACGCCATCATCATGTAATCATACAGTAAAGCTGCATGTCCTCGGGAAAAATTACGGCTGTAGTTTCCCCTTGCTTTGCCCTCGATATACTGTTGATAGAAAGCTGAATTCTCAGAAATAGTGTTGTCACTGTGACGCCCATAACTTCCAATATCAACTACTGTAAACTCGGTAGTATGGATCAACGATCGCCAGAACTAGCTAAAAGAATTGTTTGTAACAGAAGAACTGGGATCCACTATCCTTCGGGCATTTTAACCTGATAGGCTTTCCTTGTATGCTTCCAAGGCAGTCCGCAAACCCCCAAAGTTCTACAAATCCTTCTTCAGATTTCTTCCACATCTCTGTTGTAGGTGTAGGTAAATACTTGAGCTGTAGAACAGTCCATATTGCCTGGCACACTTGTTTCACAATTTCTGAGACTGTTGAACGTCCTAACCGAAAAGAAAAAGCTATGGTCTGGTGACTGTCGCCTGTAGTCAAGTATTTCGAAAAGATTAAAATCAATTATGCCGATAGAACGAATAGATAAGTTAACGACCAAAGATATGTTTGTTTAAATTCAATGACAATGTTATGAATACAATGAAACAAAACAATCTATTAAGTACAAAGTTCTCTCTAGCGGGACATACGGAACTAAATCTTACTGTCGTTTGCTGTATTCGTAAACACTGCAGATAAATTTATCACTGCACTCGTAACTACATTGTGGGATAGCACTTTCTTCCGCCGAACCTTTCATATGATACAGCAAAACTGAAATGGAATAATTTATATGACTTCTATTTGAAGCACAAAGAGGCCACAAACGGTAAAACTTACCTCAAACAACTGGCTAGTCTGTGCCTTGTATCAATTGGCTTTCTCCAGTTCCCTCCGCACTTCTCGGTGCTACCTTTTTATCAGGCGATGCATTTCCTCGAAACATTCTCGCGACATACGAAAATATTTGAAGAACCTATCTTCGTCAGACTCTAGATCAATACACAGACGATGGTATTCTCCTAAGCTTTATCTCTTGCTATTAATGTCGTGCACCCAACATCTTCTCTTCTTGGTGCCATTTCGTATCGCTAGTGCGAACTACTCATTTCTCAATAAAAAAAATAAAGAAAAAAAATGATCTCCCACAAAGATAACGTGTCCCGCGTGAAGCTTCCAAATCATCTATCGCCAAGACAATCGCGCTACGCATGCAAGCTTAATAAAGAGGCTCGGCCCCTTCCACAGTGTAACAGCTGACGCATCAAGAGTCGCTCCGGCCGGCCGGCCGTTGCCTGTGTGGGGTCCCTGGACGCTGACTGGCCCGGCCTACCGCCGCGTCGTCCGTCGCAGCGGCAGGCCGGATTCTGTCTGGCCAGGCCTTAAAAAGTAAGAGCGCTGCAAGCTTGATTCAGGCCCCAGTTTTCTTGTAGATTCATATCAGTGCACACTCCGTGACGGAAGCAGCGTCGCGTCTGTGCAGTTGCAAGGAACAGCCTTGGATGCCGTATTACGTAACTCGATATGCATGTAACAATGAATTTGCATTGGGGTAAAGTGTTAATTGCGGAACGACCTCAGTGGTTTATTCTCAGTTTGCGTATGTCGTATTTTCATGTGTCGGCGTAGGAAAGATCTTCTACCATTACTAACATGGTATTCGATGAGTATTAACATCAAATTCTGGCGAGCCTTCGCTTTGAACATTTACATCAGTAACGATGATGGAACAGTTTCGTTATCTAGGGATAATAGGATCTCCGCAATAAATTCTGAACTGCTCTGATAGTACAATAGCTGATAGTTGCATTGCTTGGGTAAACACTTGTCTGGAACTTTATGCTTTATCGTTTTCAGAATATAGTGAAAATTGTTATAGTAAACTGCGTTTTGTATGCATCCTAGACATCATTCTAAATCTGCAGCATAATGAACTTCAATGACCATTAACTTTATTTCCCCATCAGAGTGGGCACAGTGAATTTTAATTACAGGCATCAAGTTTTTGCTAGTCACTTTCTGGTTGCCACCTTTGTAGTTGGAGAGCCCGTGTTGAGAACGGCAACAATAGAAAAAATTTCCAACGCGCCGCCCCACATATGAGGCTGGGAAACACTGTTAAAAAGTGATTTTAATTATTCGGATTCGAGAGTGAAATGCGACACGCAACTGAACAATAGAACAGTGATAAACAGTGTTACGTGTGCACATTGACGACGCAATTGAATTAACAACGCTTTGGATTACAATGCATCTGGATTGACGAAGCAGGCGGTGAATCTAGCTGGCCGCTGGCATCGCAAGAAGCCAGTGTCGCCCCACTGCAGTCGTCCGTTGCGGCCGGAGCCGCGCCTGCTGTTCCCAGTCACACACACAGCAGCAGCTGTCGAGGTGCCGTCTGCAGTTCAACGCGCCGCCCCTCATCAGTAACCTAGGTACGCCGCGCCGAAATCGCCATACATCGTGCAGAAGGAACTAAGTTAAGTGAAAAGCTGTTCAACTTTTCCCAACCTTCACTAAAAGACTGTCGGCGATGGAATCTGAGGTTAAAATTAAATCAGAACCAATGTCTGATGAAGAAAGTGCAAATCCAGACAACGGCTCAAAAGCAAATCTGCTTGAAAACAGTGATGTTAAAGTGAAATCCGAACCATTGTCTCCTGACAATAATGTGAAAAGAGGCAATGATTCAATAATAGAAACCCCTGTAGTAAAGCAGAAATCAGAGATTGTTAATTTACTGGATGATAGTTTCTCTGTTGATTTAAAAATGAAACAGTCATCAGAGGTGGTAGTGTTAAAAAAGGAGAAGTTAGATATAACGGATCAATCAGATTTTTCATTTAGTTTTGATGATTCTGGTAGTGTGTCTAGTTTTTCGTCACCTGAGTGTGAGAAGACACCAGCTAATGAGCAACCCAAAGATACTGGGGCAATTGATTTAAATGTAATATTGCAGGCAATATTAGCAAGTAATGCTAAAATGGCAGCTGAAAGAAACTTCCTTCAAGACTGGCTGCAATAAGTTGAAAGAGGATTTAAAAGCTGAGCCCAAAGCAGATCTACATAGTTTAAATTATAAGATTGACTCCAACCATGCTGACATTAAGGAAAAGGTTGCTCAGCAATTACCTGACTTGCATAAAACGGTAAAGTCCGAAATTGCCGGGGTTCGCAAAGACTTCCAAAACGAAGATGCGAAACTGGAGCAAAAGTTAACAGAAACGACAGAGGCGGAATCTGAACTGTTCTCAGATAGATTTAAAGATGTTACTGTAAAAGTGAACATATGTCAAGCAGAGGTAGACGCAATTAAGACTGATACTACTCATGTTTTGCATAGAGTAGGTAGTGTTGAAATGAAAGTAGAAACTATTATTACTAGCATTGCTAAAATTGAGAGTAAAGTAGCTTCAGTAGCTTCTGGTAATGGTAGTGAACAATAAGTTCTAGCTGCAAACGTCGCTTTATCGGGTGTCGGCAGTTCTTATGGTTCGATCCAGTCACAAATATCCATCCGCTATATTTCTGGAACGATTTTGAAGATGTGTTTCCATCAGTTTTGTCTGAACGCGAGAAAATTTCATTTATTAGAAGTCATATGGCAGGAGATGCCATGCGTTGGTCAGCTGACATCATGTTGAAGTGTAGCACATTAGCGGAATTTAAGACAGCTTTCATTAATGAATACTGGTCTAGTCATAAGCAGAATGAGGTCTTGAGAGAATTTTGGAGTGGGAAACGCTTCAATGCAGGCAGGGAACCTATCAACGAGTTTGCCAGATCGTGAATTTCACGTCTGTCACATCTGATGGAAAAGCTGAAACCTGAAATCATAATACTAGGTCTTGAAGCTAAATTGCCATGGTACTGGCAAACTAGAATCATATCCGCCCCTAGAGACAATCTTGACCGTTTCATTGAATATTTGGAACGTGTAGAGCGTGTTGCTGCCAATGAGGAGTAGGCACGTGATAACAGAAATAGAAAAATGGTTCAAATGGCTCTGAGCACTATAAGACTTAACATCTATGGGCATCAGTCCCCTAGAACGTAGAACTACTTAAACCTAACTAACCTAAGGACATCACACAACACCCAGTCATCATGAGGACAGAAATAGAAATAGCACTAATAGTAATTTTAAAAATCAGCAGAATGACAATGTAAACATCCCAACATTAGGTGTACGCCATACTAAGAAAGGTAGGAAATGAAGAAATAGTAACCATAACCAACAATGGCTACCTGGTGATAGTAATTTTGTTCGTAACGAAGTTGTGTAAGTAAACAACAGTGTTGAAAGCAATGCTGTTCTAGTTAACAATAATGGCAATAAGGGAAACAGTAGTTGGCAGAGGCAGGAAAACTAGTTCCCATCTATGAGGACACTGGCGCTCACCAGGCGGTTACTTTTCCTAAGCCAGTAATTACAGCGATTGGTAAGACAGATCAAAATACACAAAACGAGCATTTGGATGATGAGTCGGTAGCCTCCAATGATACAGCAGAAATATTAAACCACTCACAGTACTTAGTTGATTCAGTGTTAGAGACGGTTTCTAAATGGGAAGAGCAAGGGAAGGGGCAGCAACGTAGTGTTAGGGAAGAGCTGCTATATAGTGAATTGTCAGGTGAAGAAGCAGAAGAAATCTATGCTTACATCTAGGATGAGAATGATGTGCTCTTATCTAAAGTGCCTGTGCAGGATTTTGATACTTTGCTGATAGATTTAGGGCAGGAGGTGTGTGAAAATATAGAGGGTAGCCTGTAGTGGGTCGATAAACCCTGTGGCTGTGACCAGTTGTCACTTGAGAAGGAACCCAATGATAATAATGAAAGTAGTTTAGCTGTAATTAGTGTTATGCCCGGTTTGTAGGCGCAGAGTCGCTCAGACCACCATAATTTGGGTCACATTCAGTAGACTAAATGTAATGAAGTCGTGCGGTATTTTGATCTGTAATTAGTAGTGCAATACCCACGACACTATGTTCTAGCCACAACATGTTAAGATGAACTAAGTGTACAAATTTCAACAAATATTATCGATACTACGTATAAAACGACTGTAACGTGTAAAAATGACGATAATTATTTCATTATTTCTGTAATAAATTAATTTCAGTGTGAATTAAAACTAGTATCAGAGAACCACATTCAAAGACAACGGCAATCATAATTTTTTGTTACCTGGTTCAGTTGCTCTGCCTGTGCTAACCGATGAACTGTTCGGACGTGAGACGTGTGAGGTCTGTAAAGAGAAAACCTGTACTTAAATATTGTTAATTATTATTTGAAAAATAGAGTCGCTATTGTCTAGACGTGGATTTGAATTTGTTTCAATTGTATCCCTTCCAATTAATGTTTTTAAATGTTTATTTTCAGCTCCGCAATTTGGAGGGCAACCATTACCGCTAGTAACTTACAGCGGAGTTTACTAGTAGCTGGTATAAAAAATACGAAATATTTTTCATTGAGAATAATTTTAAATGCTAAATAACAGAGAGCAAAAGGCTTAAAGACTTTTATCTGAATATATTAACTTGATATAAAAGGAATCGAGAATAACTATAGACAAATGGACTATCGTCTGTCTGTCGCCATCTTAGCAAAAATACCTCCATGGCAGTTTTTAATCGAGAATTTTAACAAACATTAATGTTGTTAGATACAATGGAAGTAAATGTGCACTGGTGGTCCTGAATCTACTTTAAAAGACAGAATTCAACTCAGATTGAATCTTTAAAAATAGTGCTCACAGCACGTTATGTAATATCATTTTTTTTTTTGATCTACCTGAAATATCATTTATAAGTAATTAAAGTCACGAAATACTATAAACCGGTTCCGCCGCAGTGGCGCCACCAATGCACATTTATTTATTTAATTACTGAGTATTGTGATTTCTTACAGGTACAGTGTACCACGACAAAATATAAATGTTTGTATTGTTTTTTATTTCATCACTGAGCTAGCTATGCGAGTGTTTGTCACATGGGCGCTACAAGAATCAAGTAAGAACATAAAAACATAAGTAGCTATAATCCTCAGTAAATAAATGTATTAAAACAATCACTTAGTTATAATAAAATAAACTTATAGGTATTTAAATTTAATTAACTATCCACCATCAGATGAAAGAAAGGTAGCAACGGATGTTCATTGCATGCACGCACAGGAACATACTACACATTAGTTACTTCTGTGCATTTAGAACTTTGAAATTTAGAACTTTGAAATAATAATGGCAGCAATAAATAGTAGTACTTTTGTATTCTGGCTGCGAGTGAAATATTTTCAAATATAGTTATCTGGTAAAATTTTGTGGACACATTTGAACCATTTTAGTTATTGTTTGTTATCTATGTATATGTGTTAGATATAAGATTGTTTTGTGTCAATCTTGTCATTGTCAGTGATATTCCTATATATATTTGCATGATTAGTGTAAAATGGTTATGCCAAAGAAGCAGATAAAACCGAATGAACAGGCTCATGCAGAATTGGCATCAGATCCTCAAGTAGATCAATCTACGCACACTTCTGTGCAATTACTAGAAAATCTAATAGTTGATGATGGCAATCCATTAACTGATGTCCCAAGCGAAAGTGAAACTGAAGAATTGTCAAAACAATCATAAATTCCTGCAGTCAAAGAGTTAGAAATTAATGATGATATTTCTACTGAGCAAGGGACACAAGTTAGCAATCCTCAAGCTGTGTCACTACAGGATATGCTATCGTCACTCTTTGAAAGGTTCACTATCAAGCAGCAGCAAGAAAGGCCTATAGAAAGACAGGAACAAGAGCGAAGGCAGCAAGAGAGTAAAAAGCAACGCGAGCTCAGGGACCAGGAGCGCGAAAAGAAATGTGAAACTGTTTACCTAAACAGTATTTTCGTAGCGAGAGATAAGGAGATTGTTTGCAGAATAAATCAGGTATTGGCCGATCGCGATAAAGCTATCACTACTCATTTTTACAAAGAGATCAGTGCTATAAAAAAATACTATCGAACCATTGACAACCATACCAGTTCAAGTCAATAGTCTTCAAACTGAAGTCGATAAATTATAAAACCAGTTCAAAGCTTGGCTACTACTGTGGAGTCAATGCAGGATGACAG
The DNA here is from genome assembly GCF_021461385.2 of Schistocerca piceifrons. Taxonomy (NCBI): domain Eukaryota; kingdom Metazoa; phylum Arthropoda; class Insecta; order Orthoptera; family Acrididae; genus Schistocerca; species Schistocerca piceifrons. The sequence goes on from NC_060139.1 coordinate 145,059,156, forward strand.
ATATTCAGAAACAAATCCGAACGGATGTAGCCAAGGTGTTGAAGTTTGAAAATCAAAATTTTGAAACAATGTTAGCACACAGAAATGAAAAGACTGGTACTGACAGGCCAAAGATCAGCGAAAATCTGCCAACGAACTTTAACGCATCACAAGCAAGACCAGGTTTTGGTAATCAACTCATAATACCCCGGCATTATGTGTCATCAAGGAACTCGAACAATGAAGCAGAGTGTGCTTGTAATAGAGTTAGTACACGTCTGCTAAGGACAATAACTCCAGGGACTTAACTACCTTGATGCATGAAGAAAGCTTGATTAAGCATCGACAGTTCCAAGTATTTAACGAAGAGAGTAAGAAAAATATTCGTCCAATAGTTTTTATTTGGAACTTCAAAGGTGTTCTTCCAAAGTCCTGGACGGAGGAACAGAAAATACAGTTTGTGGTTTCTCACATTTCTGGTGATGCATCGGTCTGGGCGTTAAATGCAACTGAAACCTGCAAGACTTGGTGAATTTGGGAAGGCGTTTCTCGATCAGTTCGGGTCAGCGTCGACTCAAGAACGACTGCGAAGGATTGTCTATAATACAGAAACATATAATCCGAAGACAGGTTCCTTAAGAAAATACTTGGAAAAATATATTAATACAACATGATACTGGGATGAGCCAGTAACGACACTGGAATTGTTACGTGTATTGAAGGCCAGATTGCCGATACATATTAGAGAAAAATTGTTCAATGTCACAGATAGCGATTTGAAGGAATTTTTATCTGTGATCGATTCCCCAGATTTAGTTCAAGAGGACACCAGAAAGAATTCTGACGCGTCAAGTAGTACCAACAGTTCTAATGGAAAAGCTTCCTGGAATGGGAACAGTGGAAATAAGGGCGAAGGTCGTCCCAAGAAAAATGGAAACAAGGCTTATCATAGACAAATGTAATGTATTGCGAATACATAGAAAGAAGGATCCTTTATTGTATGATTATATGATGGCGGAACAAACATTGGTAGCAGTTACTTCTGTAAAATATCTGGGAGTATGCGTACGGACCGATTTGAAGTGGAATGATCATATAAAATCAGTTGTAGGTAGGGTGGGTGCCAGGTTGAGATTCATTGGGAGAGTTCTTAGAAAATGTAGTCCATCAACAAAGGAGGTGGCTTACAAGACACTCGTTCGACCTATACATGAGTATTGCTCATCAGTGTGGGATCCGTACCAGGTCGGGTTGACAGAGGAGACAGAGACGATCCAAAGAAGAGCGGCGCGTTTCGTCACAGGGTTATCTGGTAAGCGCTACGGAGATGTTTAGAAAATTCAAGTTGCAGACTCTGCAAGAGAGGCGCTCTGCATCGCGGTGTAGCTTGCTGTCCAGGTTTCGAGAGGGTGCTTTTCTGGATGAGGTATCGAATATATTGGTTCTCCCTACTTATACCTCCCGAGGAGATCACGAATGTAAAATTAGAGAAATTCGAGCGCGCGCGGAGGCTTTCCGGCGGTCGTTCTTCCCGTGAACCATACGCGACTGGAACAGGAATCAAATGGTTCAAATGGCTCTGAGCGCTATGGGACTTAACATCTCAGGTCATCAGTCCCCTAGAACTTAGAACTACTTAAACCTAACTAACCTAAGGACATCACACACATCCATGCCCGAGGCAGGATTCGAACCTGCGACCGTAGCGGTCGCGCGGTTCCAGACTGAAGCGCCTAGAACCGCTCGGCCACCAGCGGCCGGCACTGGAACAGGAAAGGGAGGTAATGACAGTGGTACGTTAAGTGCCCTCCGCCAAACACCGTTGAGTGGCTTGCGGAGTATAAATGTAGATGTAGACTACCAGCATCCGAATGGTAATCAGAGGCAGTGTAATAACGAAAATGCTAATAACAGTAACAACAATGGTATTCGTAAAAGACGAAATGATAATAGATCAGACAGTCCGTACAAGGATAAACCTAAAAGCATATGAGGTGACAATGAGTACTGGCGACAAGCAGGCCCAAGTCATTGGCAGCCGCAACAAAATTCTATGAATCCATGTCATCCAATAAATTATATACAGGCTGTATCCATGACAAATAATCACTATCCACAATGGTGGGACCCAAGTAGGCCACCTCCGACTATAGACTCACAAAATGTGAAAATAGTGGAGGTACCCTCGGACCAAAGCAGAATATACAGAAGCTAACAAACTAATCTCGGTCCCTGTAGGCCTACGCCAGGTGACCGAGACCAAGAATGAAGGCGATACATCAATAAAACAGAAAATAAATATGATTCGCTATCAGGATGGTAAGAGGATCGAAGATAAACTCTATCAAGAATCTGCTGTCCCTGATAGGCAAGAAGAAGAGAATATTCAAGCAAGTGTCACTGGAACCATCAATGATGTAGCAACTATTATTCTCCTCAACACAGGTGCAAGTGTATCAGTAAAGAATACACAATTCTTCAAGAACGTAACGCGAATAAAAAGACTGCCGATTTTGCCTGTTACGAATTGTAAGGTTATAGGAGCGCTGGAAATAAAGCCACAGGTTATAAAGCACCAGACACAGGTTGGAGTTTTCTTTGGAAATGATAGCGTTATATGCACGTTCCTGTTAATGGAAAACTTGTCATTACCGGTGTTACTGGGTCTTGGGTTTGTACGGGACAGAGAAGCTGTAATTGACCTCGCCTGTGGAACATGTATATTTAAGTGTCAACAGCGACCAATAACATTGAAGATGAATCGGGAGTTCGGTGCGAAGCCTCCGCTGATAACAGAAGTGAATCTATCTGTCAGTAAACAGAAATTGTTAGTATTAGAATATGAGCACCCACGAAAGTGTCACGATAACCGAAGGAATAATGCACACAGTAATATGAGTGACATAGCTGCAACAATCGAGGAAAAGGTGAAAGAGGCAACTTGTATTGAACGACCAGGTATCATAAAAGATTATGATATGAAGGTCTATCCACAGAAGACCTATTGCAGAGCTTCATACTCGGTCCCCTGGACAAAGAAAAACGAGGTAATGAAATAAATCCGAAAAATTCTGGACTGGGAAATTATTGAAACATCAAATTCAGTAAGAAATGTCATGATATTATGTGTGTATTAGTCTGTAAGCTTTCATGCCAGTTATTACATTATAATATTCATGAAACATTATGTCAAAAAGGGAGAATCTTAATGATAAGCATTCTTACTCTGAAAAAGTCATTAACTTGACACAAGGTCTTTGTCAAATACTATTTTATTAAATATAAAAAATTTTATCTTTTCTACATATGATAGAGAAATGCTCAATATGAAAAAAGAACAAATAAAAATGTATCCTTAGACAATGTACTTCTTCATGTATGAGAGTGAACGTGTAAAACATATTTCCATGAACCTGACGCATGTAGACGCACACACGTAACGGGTGTCAATTGTAAGTTGCGTGTCTGTCAGAAACCGCTTTCACCATTAGTGAAACGTGTTCCAAATATGTACCGATTTGTGTACATAGTATTCTTTACGCGGTTATATTTTCCGTATGCTCTTATGACCATCTCGCTGTTAGGTGAACCGACCATGGACATCTGTCCCATAATATGCTAATATTCCTAATGAAACATGTATGAATGACTACAAAGAAACACTAATAAATGTATGACATGAGAAGGGAAATGTACTGATATCTACACAGTTCAATAATGATGTTATGGTCAGAACAATGTAGCAGATTTTAAACTCATATTGTCTCATATTTTACGTGTCAGCCTACGATTTTTGTTATCTTCATGTAATAATACGAACTGATGTGGCAATGTACAAGACTTTACTATCTTGGAAAGTGTCATTTGCCTATAAGATTTTCTGTCTTTGAGTAGAACTGGCAGCAATCAGGACAGTGAAGCGTGTTTCACAAGAACTAAAAAAGTCTAGTGGACGCGTGAAAAACTGTGTTCTTTTTTGTAAAAAGTGATAAACAGTGATTAGAACTGTGATCATAGAACACATGAACGCTCATAGAGTGTTAAATGTTAGCAGCAATGACATGGGCCTTGAAAACCTGTTAACAGCATTTATAACAACGTTGAACTGAAGAACACACATTAAAGTGTTGTAAGTCGTCTTCGAGAGCCGACTAATATGTGACAGACATATTCTTGTACGAAGGAGTTTGTTATCAGTACCATGTGGTCCCTTTCGGTCTTAATATTTCTGTTTGTGCCTTCGTACGGGTGATGTGCCACGTATTAGGACCAGCCTTAACTAATAAATTCACGGTGTACGTAGATGATCATTTACTAGCAACCCCCACTTGGGAAGAGCATATAGTTTTGTTAGAAGAGGTGTTAGAGGCTATTGAGGGAAGTGGAATGAAACTAAAGATTGAAAAGACAGAGTGCGTTAGAGAGGAGGTATGTTTCTTGGGACATATGATAAGTGGAGAAGGTATTTTGCCCGACCCAGGCAAGCTAGCGATCATTGAAAAATTTGAGGCTCCCAGAAACAAGAAGCAGTTGAGATCGATGTTCGGTCTTTTCGGCTTCCATAGGCGTTTTGTTAGTGATTAGGGTTTTAATGTGTCCTGTCTTCAACTCCTGTTGAAAAAGAATACCCCATTGGATTGGATAACAGAATGTCAACAGGCGTTCGAGGAGCTTAAACAATCTTTAATTAATAGTGCTATTTCACATGACCCTGAGTTTGAAAAACCATTCAGTGTGTCTATGGATGCAAGTGGCTATAGTGTAGCCGTGCAGGTGTTCCAAGTAGAAACATAGAACGGACAAGACGTGCACATAACTATCGCTTTTGCGAGTCGATCTCTACAGGCGACAGAGAGAAATTATGGCATTTCAGAATTGCAACCATTGGCCATTGTATTTGGAGTGCACAAGTTTGAGCAGTATTTACTAGGTCATAAGATAATTGTTTATAGTGACCATAAGGCGTTGACCTTTTTAAAGACCTGTAAGTTGAGGAATGCACGTTTGGTAAGATGGTCATTGTATCTCCAGCATTTGACCTTGAGGTTAGATATATCTAAGGAAAAGACAATCTGGTAGCTGATGGGTTATCTAGAAGTGCGTAGCTCTGTGATGATGCTGGAATTACAGCAACAGACATAAATGAAGTAATAATGTTTGCGTTGCATGAAGTAAAGGAAGAGAATGCATTAAAAAAGGTAATTAAGAACTTGAGATGTGATCAGACTGCAGATGACTAGCTGTTAGTAAAGAGCTATTTAGGAGATGTGAACTATCCTAAGGTTTCGCAATACTACTGTTTGCATAAAGGTGTTCTGTTTAGGAGGGAAAAGGTTGGTGTTTCAGAGTGGAAGCTTTGCTTTCCCTCACAACATGTAAACTTACTAATCGACTATGTACACCTGAGGTATGGACACTACGGTGCAAAGAAATGCATAGCCAAATTGAAGGAGAAAGTTGTGTTTGACAACATGTACCGCCGTGTTGCCAAGCGTCTAGCATCTTGTATAGTGTGCCAGAACGTCCGTGCTGGTAACACCAGAATACAAGGAGACATGCATTCAGTAGAGCCAACTGAAACCCTAGATTTACTGGCTTATGATCTGTTCGGCCCTCTTCCTGCTTCGGAAGGTGGATGCACCCATGTTTTTGTTTTTGTAGATGGGTTTAGCAAATACGTTAAGCCATACCCAATTAAAAGAGCGAATGCAAAGACGCTGGTAGAAAAGTTGGAAAAAGATTTCTTCGTGAATGTTGGTGTTCCGAAGAGTTTGCTGTCAGACAATGGGCCTCAATTTACATCTCATAGATTTAAAGAATGTCTGGATAAGGCTGGAGTGAAAAATCTGAAAATATCTGCGTATTTCCCTCAAGGAAATATGAGCGAACGTATTATGCGGGAACTGAATAGGATTTGCAGGACTTATTGTGCTCGGAAACACTCAAGTTGGGCCGAGCAGTATTTTGAGAATGTGATTAACATCCTAAGGCATGATGCAACTGGTTTTGCACCTTGCGAATTCATGTTTGGCCAAGAACCGCACAATGTGATTGCGAATATGGTCGAATTCCCTCTTCTAAGGCTAATAGAGAAAAAGTTAAGGGATAGGCCAAATATAAGGAAACGAGCATTGGAAAGGAAAAAGCGTCATGACGCGGAAGTTGTACCTACCAGTTTTGAGATAGGTCAGATAGTCCCTATCAAAGCCAAGGAAAAGTCTAAGAAAATTAATGCGGAAACAAAGAAATTCATGTTCATATACCAAGGACCTTTCAGGATTATAGGAAAACCACATGCAAATGCTTATAGGCTGGACTACCCGCAGAATAAAAAAAGTATTAGATCTCAGAAACGTGATCGACCTAAAGAAATTCGTTGGTAGTGGATAAATTCTGTAGGGAGGATGTTGTTCTGTAACCTCTACGCAGTGTGACAGCTGTGCAGTCCCAGCTGTGTGAGATCTTCTTTCTTCACTTTAGGCCTCACTCATCCTTCAGCTTTCCTAACCCCAAGATTTGGATTTCTTCTTCCCATAACAAATTGTGCAAATATTGCCAGTAACAAACCACGAGTTCTGTAACCATTCTATCCACCGATTAGTGAAGAAGCTACTGGATGTGACAAACCTAATGGTGACAAGTAAAAAATAGAGAAGTATGAAGTAATGAAGACATAAATGTATCTGAGTAACAAGTATGTATATATACGTTTAGGAAGAACCTTGGTAATATTATAAGTACGAAGTGTTGTTTTATTGGAAATGGTTCCACAGTAAATTTAAAAAGATATGCAAATTCATTTGTAAGCAGAAGCTGAAGTGGCAATGAGACCTATTGTCTGCATTAGAGCTAACTAGTAAATAGTAGAAGAGATTGCTTAGTGTTATAGAATATATGCAGATAAGTTGTAATGATGAACTCACCTTGTACAGCAAGGAATGGCAATAATAATGAAACTGAATAATGTTTGTGGTTGAGACGTGAAGGACACGTCCTTCAAGTATTTATGAGGTTGGAGATGGCCATTATTTTGGTGTAGTGTGTGCTAGGACACGCCTACACGTATTAAGGTTATGAGTTGGAGACGTGAATGCGACCGTAAGTACCCTTATGTTAGATGAGACAAAACAGATCATGGTGTCCTATAGGTTTAAGGAATTTAGCATAACACACTTCCATGGTTACTTAATGCACTTTGGTGGTAGTCGAGATAGACTACCTGTGGTTTCAGCATCCGATGAGTGGAAATGGATTGCCACATGAGCAAACTGATCAGCTGCAATACATCATAGAAACGAAATCAATGCGTTATCCTATGCTTTAAATTGTTACTAGAGTGAGTATTACATAAGTACATACACTAGCAACGTAACTGAATAACGTAACTGCAGAGGTGAAACATTATTAATAGCTCAGCACAATTAAACTTCAATGAAATGTGGAACAGACACAGTGGCAAAGGACCAATAAGTTAATTTAGTAATCGACTAATCATAGTGTGTGTTGAACACTCAGAAATTATACTCCTATTACCACAAGTTACTCAGATGTACAGAGAAGCTAAAAATGACAACTAATAATTAAGTATTTTCATACCGTCTCTAAGAATGAGATAGTTGACGATGGGTCAGCCTATAAATAAATACAGATGCGTCAGGAATGTACCGTGCATTGGTTCACAGTGTTCTGGCCCCGAAACAATAATTTGGGATTTAAAGGTTTCATTTTCTTTAATACATGATTAATGGCTTATTGAGCCATATGTTTACCAATTTAATTACAGTAAAGTAACCATGAGACTGAAATAGAAAACCTTTTTGTTAACTTTGTTTAAGTAACGAGTTAGAGGTAAAATGTATATATCCCCATTTGATTGTGACTCTCCCTTAATTATTAAGTGAACGGAGTCTGGGGCACTCTTTTTGTTTGTTCTACAGAAAAAACCAGATAATGGCAGCCTAGCAGCTGTGTGAAAGTGTGGAGAGACTTGGACACAACTTACAGTGAACTACCCCTCATCCCGCCTTTACCCATTGTAGTAAAGAGTGAACGTGAAGGACGCACACCATAGAAACTTCCCTCTTGTGAATCGAAATGTAGAACTCCTGCCAACGCGGCTACAACAATGTACAGGGCTATTACAAATGATAGAAGCGATTTCATAAATTCACTGTAGCTCCATTCATTGACATATGGTCACGACACACTACAGATACGTAGAAAAACTCATAAAGTTTTGTTCGGCTGAAGCCGCACTTCAGGTTTCTGCCGCCAGAGCGCTCGAGAGCGCAGTGAGACAAAATGGCGACAGGAGCCGAGAAAGCGTATGTCGTGCTTGAAATGAACTCACATCAGTCAGTCATAACAGTGCAACGACACTTCAGGACGAAATTCAACAAAGATCCACCAACTGCTAACTCCATTCGGCGATGGTATGCGCAGTTTAAAGCTTCTGGATGCCTCTGTAAGGGGAAATCAACGGGTCGGCCTGCAGTGAGCGAAGAAACGGTTGAACGCGTGCGGGCAAGTTTCAGGCGTAGCCCGCGGAAGTCGACGAATAAAGCAAGCAGGTAGCTAAACGTACCACAGCCGACGGTTTGGAAAATCTTACGGAAAAGGCTAAAGCAGAAGCCTTACCGTTTACAATTGCTACAAGCCCTGACACCTGATGACCAAGTCAAACGCTTTGTATTTTCGACGCGGTTGCAACAGCTCATGGAAGAGGATGCGTTCAGTGCGAAACTTGTTTTCAGTGATGAAGCTAAATTTTTTCTTAATGGTGAAGTGAACAGACACAATGTGCGAATCTGGGCGGTAGAGAATCCTCACGCATTCGTGCAGCAAATTCGCAATTCACGAAAAGTCAACGTATTTTGTGCAATCTCACGGTTTAAAGTTTACAGCCCCTTTTTCTTCTGCGAAAAAAATGTTACAGGACACGTGTATCTGGACATGCTGGAAAATTGGCTCGTGCCACAACTGGAGACCGACAGCGCCGACTTCATCTTTCAACAGGATGGTGCTCCACGGCACTTCCATCATGATGTTCGGCATTTCTTAAACAGGAGATTGGAAAACCGATGGATCGGTCGTAGTGGAGATCATGATCAGCAATTCATGTCATGGCCTCCACACTCTCCCGACTTAACCCCATGCGATTTCTTTCTGTGGGGTTATGTGAAAGATTCAGTGTTTAAACCTCCTCTACCAAGAAACGTGCCAGAACTGCGAGCTCGCATCAACGATGCTTTCGAACTCATTGATAGGGACATGCTGCGCCGAGTGTGGGAGGAACTTGATTATCGGCTTGATATCTGCCGAATCACTAAAGGGGTACATATCGAACATTTGTGAATGCCTAAAAAAACTTTTTGAGTTTTTGTATGTGTGTGCAAAGCATTGTGAAAATATCTCAAATAATAAAGTTATTGTAGAGCTGTGAAATCGCTTCAATCATTTGTAATAACCCTGTATGTGAAAGTGGGAGTGTTATGATTAGTGAAATTCTCTTTCAGGTGTAGAAAAGACTGCTAAGATTTCATTATTTATTTATGTAACAAGAATAACAATGTCATTTTCTTTATACCTATATATGTAAAAATATCTACAGACAATTTAATAGTTTTAAGATTTTCACCTTATTAAGTGAAACTTGAGCCACACATTCTCATAATTTTACATGTTTATGTATTTGAGACAATATGTGTGCCAAATTGTTTCATTGATTTTCGAAACTACCAAAAATTTTGAGTGATTTTCTAGGCAGTATCATGCCCTCTGTTGAATACCTGTTTCGTGAATAATTTAATATGCAAGGCATTAGTGCCATTAATTTTGCAGACTTGCAATTTATGTATGTAATAGATGTTGTTATCAGTTTTGCAGTTTTCCTTAAGAGGCAGTGGACGTGCCAGCAATCTAAATGATTGGAGTAGGTAATAAGTTTTCTTTTAATATTTCTAAATGTTTAAATTTCAATTTTTCCATTTTCGTAGGGAGTTAAGCTGTACTATTGCTTCCCCCCCTTTTGTAATTTTTTTTTCCATTTACATTCAAAAAAATTAAGCAGAGGGTGATGTAGGGAAACAGCCTACTCACACCATATAGAATTCATATGCTTTCCATTGAGTGCCAGCCTAGTCTGCTCTAACTAGCTATGACATCACAAATGTTGTGCAATACCTTAAAAGTAAAGTAAATGATCTTAAAAGTTAATGGCATGTCAGGAGTGATGATAAAATAACAATGTGTTAAGTTTCAGTTTAGTAACTTTAACAGTTTTCGAAATTTGGACATTTTACGTAAAAATCATCGGCGTAACAGGAAGGAGCTAGAAATTTCAAAATTTATATTCGGATTCTTTTTTCATTGTAATTTAATGGAAACAGCATGCTGGATCTCACAAAGTAATATTTTGGTTGAAATCCATTATTTTCTGTTATTGTGTCCTAAAAGTACGGAAGCAAGATAAATTAAGTAAATGATTAGAATAAGCTAGGATGTTTAGATTAAGGTTGAATGGAGATACGCTATAATAACAAAGATGTGAGAAGTTTCCAAAAGGTAGCTATAAAACTATAGCTGTAGCGTTTCTCCAAAGGGAAAGTTCAGAGCTCATCTATTGTGTGCAGTGCAACTAAAATAATTCTCTCGCCAAAAGTATTTAACCTAGCCACATCGGAATTTTATTATAGATACTTACCTGTGTGCTGATAGCACAATTAAGTAGAGTTCTTCATTGGCCTTCAGCGAAGGAAGTAATTAATTATTTAGTAACTTCAAGTGGTGTTCTGCTAGCCCCAGCGGCTAGTCAGGAAGGCAAATGTTGTCGGCTGCGCCTTCGGCGATCTGCACCGTGGCTGTATAAAATAAGAGCGCTGCGAACTAGGGTCAGTCCCCAGTTCTCTTCTAGATTTGTATCAGCACACACTCCGTGTGGAAGCCACGTCGTATCTGTGCAGTTGCAAGGAACAGCTTTGGATGCCATATTACGTAACTCGGTATGGATGTAACAATGAGTTCACATTGGGGTAAAGTGTTAATTGCGGAACGACCACAGTGATTTATTCTGTTTGCGTATGTCGTTTTTTCATGTGTCGCCGTAGGACAGACCTTCTACCATTAGTAGCGTGGCATTCGATGAGTATTAACATCAAATTTTGGCGAGCATTCACTTTGAACATTTACATCAGTAACGATTATTGAACAGTTTTGTTATCTAGGGATAATAGGATCTGCGCAATAGACTCTGAATAGCTCTGATAGTACAATAGCTGATAGTAGCATTGCTTCGGTAAACATTTGTCTGGAACTTAAAGCTTTATCGTTTTCAGAATACAGTGAAAATTGTTATAGTAAACTTCATTTTCTATGAATCCCAGACATCATACTAAATCCTCAGCGTAATGAACTTCAATGATCAATAATTTTATTTCTCCATCAGAGTGGGCACAGTGAACTTTAATTACGGGCATCACGTCTTTGCTAATCAATTTCTGGTTGCCAACATTGTAGTTAGAGAGCCTGTGTTGAGAACAGTAACAATAGAAAATTTTGCATCCGCTGCCTCACACAAGCAATCAGCAATACCCTATCCCCCAAAGTAACGATTTAAGATTTACAAAAAAATACAAACATTCTACCTGCTTCCACCACAGTGGACCCTGAAATTATATATTCAAACAAAATTTAAGCCTCTTCAGGTGTTGAGAAATGCTGACCCAATAATTTTTACCTGATTTACTAATCACACGCCACATCAAATTTCTAAGAAATGATGTATCTGCGATGTGCTTGCATATATGGTGGCATTTTGCGGGAAATGTTAGGGGCGAAAAGAATTTTGAACCATTTAATATGGAGCAGTTGATGGGTGTAATATTAAATTTGGGATCTGAATTAAAAACAGTGGGATCACAGTTGGAATCTAAATTTAAAACAAAGATGGGAACTTTGGCAACACGGTTAGACTCAGTGGGATCACAAACAGGAACAATTAGAACTGATATGGGAACAATGGAAACACGGTTAGATTCACTGGGATCACAGTTAGGATCTGAATTGAAAACAGTGGCAACACGGGTAGAAACAGAGATAGAAACAATGGAAACACGGTTACATTTACGAATAGGGACATGTTTCAAAAATATGAAAGATGAATTAAAGAAAGAAATCAGAGAAGAAGTACAACCGATTTTGAATGCTCACAATAAAAGATTAGTTGCAGTAGAGATTAGACAAAGGGAACAGGATAGAGAACTGGAAGAAAGCGATCGCGTGATAGTACAGAAATTTTCAGAGTTAAATTTACAACGTGCACACGATAAGGAAGAAATATTTGAGAGAATCGAGGAATCCGTACCAAATGACAGAATAAATAATCTAACACAACAATATGAATAGTTAACTACCAAATGTGTCAATACTGAAACCCGAGTCGCGACACTTACGGAAGACGTAAATAAACAGAAAGAAAAAATACGTGACTTATCGAAAAGAGCTGAGGAGATTTCAGATAAATTGACAAATCTTAGATTACATGGGGACAGAGATTCAGATGATGCAGCACCATTGCCATTTGCAGAAACCGAAGAGTACCAGAACATAAATAAGCATGTTGAAAATCAGAGAAAATTTAATGAACGTGTCAAAAGGGAAGTTGAGGCATTACGAAAGCAAGTCAAACAAATTGAAGGCGAAATCGTAGGAAAAGACAGCAGAAGAAATTTAGAATCACATATAGTAGAGGGCTTTGAAGAAAATAATTTGTTTCATTTACGGGATGCAACAAGAGAGCGCCAGGAGCGTGAACTTGACAATAATCGACATTCGGACTGGAACAGTCGCGGTAGGTCTTTGTCGCCACGAGGTGAAAACTTTGATTATAAACACTTCTTAACTGTTTGTAAATTTAAGATCTTTCGCAATTCTAAGAACGACATACATCCATGTTCATGGTTAGAGCAATTTATGTACGCACTTCCACCAAACTGGCCAATAAGTCACAAACTGAAAATTATGTGCGGCTATTAAAGTCCTCAGGGGATTCACTACACTAAGTGAATATGTGCCGTAGCGTGCATGGGGGCTTAATTATATATTATGAATGCAAATACTTTTTAATTTTTTTTTTTTTTGGTAGCTGTCTGTCCGATTACGCAGTCTCGTAAACGGTTGGTCCTGACTAGTATTTGTACGCAATCTGACTGCATTGAACAACAACAAAGAATAAAATGAAAATTTCCGTCAATACAATTAATTAATTAAGTCCCCAGCAACTATAAAACCTACGAAACCAAAGCACAAGTATAACTGTTCTGTGTGTGGAAGTATGACTCAACGTACACATCTGGCACGGTTCTTCTTCAATAAGACAAGAAATTTCAAATACCATTTATACTGAAGTGATAAAAAAATTAGAAATACTATAATTGCGCAAGAAAACCAGAATTACACTCTAATACAAGAACACAAGCCAGATGCTTTGTTGACTGAACCTGTAATGACGCATTATTCAGGACACTGAAATAATGAGAAAGAAAAGAAAAGGAGTTTTGTTACCTTCATATACACTCCTGGAAATGGAAAAAAGAACACATTGACACCGGTGTGTCAGACCCACCATACTTGCTCCGGACACTGCGAGAGGGCTGTACAAGCAACGATCACACGCACGGCACAGCGGACACACCAGGAACCGCGGTGTTGGCCGTCGAATGGCGCTAGCTGCGCAGCATTTGTGCACCGCCGCCGTCAGTGTCAGCCAGTTTGCCGTGGCATACGGAGCTCCATCGCAGTCTTTAACACTGGTAGCATGCCGCGACAGCGTGGACGTGAACCGTATGTGCAGTTGACGGACTTTGAGCGAGGGCGTATAGTGTGCATGCGGGAGGCCGGGTGGACGTACCGCCGAATTGCTCAACACGTGGGGCGTGAGGTCTCCACAGTACATCGATGTTGTCGCCAGTGGTCGGCGGAAGGTGCACGTGCCCGTCGACCTGGGACCGGACCGCAGCGACGCACGGATGCAGGCCAAGACCGTAGGATCCTACGCAGTGCTGTAGGGGACCGCACCGCCACTTCCCAGCAAATTAGGGACACTGTTGCTCCTGGGGTATCGGCGAGGACCATTCGCAACCGTCTCCATGAAGCTGGGCTACGGTCCCGCACACCGTTAGGCCGTCTTCCGCTCACGCCCCAACATCGTGCAGCCCGCCTCCATTGGTGTCGCGACAGGCGTGAATGGAGGGACGAATGGAGACGTGTCGTCTTCAGTGATGAGAGTCGCTTCTGCCTTGGTGCCAATGATGGTCGTATGCGTGTTTGGTGCCGTGCAGGTGAGCGCCACAATCAGGACTGCATACGACTGAGGCACACAGGGCCAGCACCCGGCATCATGGTGTGGGGAGCGATCTCCTACACTGGCCGTACACCACTGGTGATCGTCGAGGGGACACTGAATAGTGCACGGTACATCCAAACCGTCATCGAACCCATCGTTCTACCATTCCTAGACCGGCAAGGGAACTTGCTGTTCCAACAGGACAATGCACGTCCGCATGTATCCCGTGCCACCCAACGTGCTCTAGAAGGTGTAAGTCAACTACCCTGGCCAGCAAGATCTCCGGATCTGTCCCCCATTGAGCATGTTTGGGACTGGATGAAGCGTCGTCTCACGCGGTCTGCACGTCCAGCACGAACGCTGGTCCAACTGAGGCGCCAGGTGGAAATGGCATGGCAAGCCGTTCCACAGGACTACATCCAGCATCTCTACGATCGTCTCCATGGGAGAATAGCAGCCTGCATTGCTGCGAAAGGTGGATATACACTGTACTAGTGCCGACATTGTGCATGCTCTGTTGCCTGTGTCTATGTGCCTGTGGTTCTGTCAGTGTGATCATGTGATGTATCTGACCCCAGGAATGTGTCAATAAAGTTTCCCCTTCCTGGGACAATGAATTCACGGTGTTCTTATTTCAATTTCCAGGAGTGTATATTGACGAAAAGCACTCTGATCATTACAACATCTCCATTAGAACAACATCTGCTGTCTAGCCCAGCAAACAACTGCATAAAACATGGAACAAGCACTCACTACTAAAACATCTCCACAAACACTCCCTACTACGACCTCTCGACAAAAACTTTTCACTACGACATCTCAGCAAGCACTGCCTACTACGAGTCCTCGACAAGCACTGACTACTACGAGTTCTGAACAAGCACTGCCAGTGGAGGCGGCGGAATAAAACTCTTTGGCGCAATCTCTGGCGCTGTGGCTCTGTGTAGCCACCTTTCATATGCCCTTCCTCCACGGGCCAGAATTTGATGGTATTTTTGCCAGCATTGGTGGTGAAAATACCACCAAATTCGTCCACAAAAATACAGACAAAAAGAAAGGTAATATTAATACGTAAATATCACGTAATTAGATAAAATGTTGGCTTTGCACTGACCTTTCAATAACCTAATATATAAAATACAGTAAGCAATACAAATTCTTTCATACATGTGACTTTACATAATAGTTTACACAATACACAAAAAATCAGTTTATACAAATGTTCACATAAAATGCTTTCAATGATTAAAAAAAAAAAAGTAGTTGATAGTTCCAGCAGTAACACCCAGCATTGGTCAACAGGTGCAAACAGCAAGAAGTAACATCATTTCAGTAGAAACAGTTTCAACAGTGACACCCAGCAATGTTGAGTAGGTGCAAGCACTGACAAGTGACATCATCTCAGTAGAAGCAGTCCATCAGTGGCACCCAGCAATGTTGAGCAGGTGCAGACAGCAACAAGTGACATCATTTCAGTAGAAACAGTTCCATTAGTGGCACCCCGTAATGTTGACAGGTGCAGACACCAACAAGTGACATAATTTCAGTAGAAGCAGTCCATCAGTGGCACCCAGCAATGTTGAGCAGGTGCAGACACCAACAAGTGACATCATTCAGCAGAAACACCAACAAGTGACATTTTCAGTATAAGCAGTTCCATTAGTGGCACCCAGTAGTGTTGAACAGGTGCAGACACCAACAAGTGACATCATTTCAGTAGAAGTAGTTCCATTAGTGGCACCCAGCATTGTTGAACAAGTGCAGACACCAACAAGTGACATTATGTCAGCAGAAGCAGTCCATCAGTGGCACCCAGCAATGTTGAGCAGGTGCAGACAGCAACAAGTGACATCATTTCAGTACAAGCAGTCCATCAGTGGCACCCAGTAATGTTGAGCAGGTGCAGACAGCAGTCCATAATATTCACTATCACTAAACACACAGATCATCAGCAGAAATTAAACATTTCTAAGTGGCACCCATTATGTTGAAAAAGTGCAGGTAACAGTCCATAATATTCACCATCACTAATCAGACAGTTCAGGCATGAACAATAGTTTGAATGCACACACAATTGCTTTTACAAAATTATTATCAAAGCTCTTACACTAACATACAAATTATAAGAAACACACAAATGATATCAGATAATAGTCATATTAACTATTACAAATGCACAAATATCAGTAAACCTGTAATATTTATGGGTGTCAGTGCAAGCCACAACAAACAAGTAAAATAATATTTAGGAGATAGGTGGGTAGGATTAGGAAAGGAAAACACACAAAACACACTCACTCATCTTTCATCCACATTAAGTGCTACTGTGTAATTGAATAGTGTTAACTGTGTAAATGCAATTCTGTCAAATTTTGATGTTCATCATGTGTATCAAGTAGTAGTGGCAGCAATGTATAACAGACAATAATAGTTAGTCAACGTCATAGTCATCATGTCAAGACCAATGTTTGCCAAGCCAGATCAAATGTACGGTTGCTGAACAACTGTCAGTGAGCCAAGATATGCAAATGCTTCCTCTCTCAAAAAAAGTATGTACTGCTTAGTGATTTAACAAAGTGTGTGTGTGTAGACAATCTTCTTTCCACTTTAGTGTTCTAGTCTGCCATCTTCATCCTCCTTGTTCCAAATAAACCAACAAAAAAAATATGCTGCTCACTTACTTTACCTCTTATCCACCAAAACTCCAATAGTCATCAGCATCACATAATGTCAATACTTCAATAATACCTCTTACGTCGATACATATAAATCTTATCATCAATTCCATTTACCTTACCTCTTGTCCACCAAAATTCCAATAATCATCAACTTCACATAATCTCAATACCTCAATAATACCTCTTCAATACATCGATACATATAAACCTTATCGCTAATATCATTTCACTTCCATAACAACTATTTCCTCTAGTCAGTCTCCTCGAACAAGTACAGATAAAATTCTAGTGCAAACTTCAGTGCATCATCCCATACAATCCGAAGACACAATGTCCACACACAACTTCTGTGTAATCCATCTGACCCAAATCTTCATTATGAATTATAAAATACATTTTGGTTACCTTGTGCATCATTAAATAAGAGAAATGCATACATGACCTGTAACAGACTTTAGTTCGAATAACTCTCAGTAACTAAGTACGATTACGGAGTGTGAATGATCGTAATATTTCACATTGTGTACACCACTTCAAGAATCATGGCAGAAGCAAACATGTGGAGTATTTTTTGTGTCAAGTGTCACTTCCTATTTCAATTGCTCACGAAGAATGAAGTGTAATAACTGTCAATGGTCTAACCCTAGTGTTGGTATGTCATGTCGTTAGCTTCCTTCCTATTAGCATAAATTTATACAGCTTCCATAAAACCTCCAGCTCATGTGACTTCTATGAAGTTTCTTTTACTAATGTCGTTCGTCGAATTTTAGCAGTTCATTTTCTTATCTTAAAAATATAAGGCACTGAGCGTAAGCAAAACATGCAATAGCGAGTAAATATACCAGTAGAGAACAGAATGTCAACAAGTGGATGCAGCACAATTCTTACAACGAGGCTCTGACAAGCAAACAATCTATAATTAATACCATAGTGTGACCTAAACTCTATGTTCGTACACTGTACATCAGCATTGCTATATTCTCAATTGAAGAGTAGTTATGATAACAAAACAGAAATGTGTAAATATGCAATCCATACGCAAAGCAGCTAATATATATCTTACGTAATAAACAGGTCATCAGCATCATATCAGCATAAGCAAATAAATGTTCGTATGTAATCTTAATAAGTACACATGAAGGCGCAAGCAGATAAATCACAAAGTATAACCTACATACATATCAGCACAACTAATCAGGTGACAATTATAATTTAAATAAATAAGCACAGCAGGTACATAAAAAAATATGACATCACTGAAAAAGCATAGCAGCCAAGCGATGCATAATATATACAAATAACAACCCTGTTCATTAATCAATCATTGTCAAAATCAGCAAATGTACACAAGCATGTCGCTTCACAAGTAAATTCATAAAACATAAAATTTAGCACAAACTATGAGTCACGTAATCGCGAGCAGCAAATTACGTCTAAAGTACGTACCTAAGTGAAAATATGTTACCTGAAAAATGAACTCAATTAATAGTTACCTTTTTAGTTTATTACTTTCTTCTTCGAAATGACATTCTTCCTGAAAATTTCTTGGCGGACACACACAGAATTACCTGAAGTTCTTAAATATTTTATACAACCATATCCTGAAAAATACTGAACGTTAATAACATAATTCATCAAGTCACTATAGCTTTATACTGAATTTAGTCAGAGAAATTAGACTGTGTATTTGTTTACGGCTGTCAGTGCATTTGCACCGAGCGCTCGATCAGCTGTAGGCGCGTGACGTAGGAAGTAAATGTTTGCGGTCAACGACTGCCTTGTGCGGCGCGCAGACTTGACTGTTGCTTTGAGTATGTGCCGCCGCCAAAACACAGCGCGGTATCCTTATATTCTCTGCATGTTTACATGTAGCCGTTAGTTTCTCTAAAGTATGTCATTCCACAAAAATTTTAACGTTAGATATATGATGTATTCCCTTAGAGCGTCGAGATTTAAGAGTTTCTACTTCAACAGTGTTATCATGAATAATTCTGCGAATTCTGTATGGACTGTTATAAAGCAGAAAAAATTTGCGACACAAGCCTTTTCCTTTGTGAGACAAACGATGAGACTTAATTAACACCTTTTGATCAACTGACAAGATTTTTAAACGACCGGGACGTTTAGCTGATTTCTCTCTTCTAACAGCCGCAGATGCAATATTTCGTAGAGCCAGGTTGACAACTTCAGAATGCCGCAGTTTCCGTGAAGGCGGAAAAGGAACGATTTCAGAAATGCGATTTGTCGGTGCTTTGTTTTTTAATATCAGTACAGGCGGTAACGAAGTTGAGTCATTAGGAAGTTCATTCAGGATGGTTTGAAAAATATGAAGGTACTGATCCCACGTTCTGTGATTCTGATGACAATAAAGACGACACAATTTATTGATTTCCTTCATCCATCTCTCTGAAGCGTTAGATTGAGGGTGAAAAACTGAAATGAAAACTGGTTTAATCTTACGACGCCGTAGAGTACGAAGCCAAATTTTAGAGCGAAACTGTGATCCATTATCTGATATAACCTTATCAACATGACCAACTTCTTTAAGAAAATGTTTAATGAAGGCATTAGATACTGAACGAGCTGTTGCTTTGCAAAAAGGTGTAAAACACACATATTTTGATGTCAGTTCCACTGCTACCAAAATGTACGCAAAACCATTAGTAGAACGAACCACTGGACCGAACAAATCGACTGCAGCCATGTCCTTTAATTTCACTGGAATGACTGGAAACAACGGTGCTCTGTGAGAAATAGTTGGCGGCTTAGCCTTTTGACATAATTTGCATTTGGCAAGAACAAATCGAATACATTTTTCCATATAACTGAAGTAGCAATTTTCTCGTAATTTATGAAAGCATTTTCTGGGACCAAAGTGTGCATAACTGAAATGTGTGTACCAAATCAGTTTATTAACCCACTCATCAGGAATACAAACTAACCAAACAGAGTTGTCGACCGATTTTCGTTTAAAAGAATGTCATTGCAAACTAAATAATGCTGTCTAATCGCTACGCTTTTCTTTCTCCTCCACTTCTCCTTAATGACCATCCAGATTGGATCCTTATTTTGCTCCTTAGCGATGTCCTGGAGCGAAGACGAAATAAAGTTCTCAAACGCAACACCTTGAATATACATCAAACAATAATTGTTTTCTATGCAGTCCTCTTCAGCACTTTGTTTCAAACCCACAGGTGCACGTGATAAAGCATCAGCAACAATATTTGAAGAACCCTGTATGTAAACAATACTAAAGTCAAATTCCTGTAGATACAACGCCCATCGTGACATTCTGCCATGAGTTAATTTTGTTGACATAAGAAATTCCAGAGCTCGATGATTGGTGTAAACCTTAGTATGTCTGCCATACAAAAATGTCCGAAATTTTGTGAAAGCCCATACAACAGCCAAAGCTTCAAGTTCCGTAATCGAATAATTCTTTTCTGATTTAGAGAGAACACGACTTCCAAATGCAATAGTCTTCTGTACTACAACGCCGTTTTCTTCCATCTCTTGAAATAAATGTGCCCCTAGGCCTTTGTATGATGAGTCCGTCGCCAAACAAAAATCTTTAGATAAATCCGGATGTGAAAGAAGTGGAGCAGCAACTAAAGCATCACGAAGTTGTTCAAATTCTGACTGAGTTTCCTCATCCCAACACCAATTAGAATTCTTTCCAGATAGTTCACATAAACTAGGTGTGGCCAAATCGTCCAATCTAACGAAGCGTCTAAGAAAATTACAGACACCAATGAAACTGCGAACATCACGTTTTGTAGTAGGAATAGCATAATTACGAATCGCGTCTAGTTTCTCTGGATCAGGAAGAATACCTTCTGTAGAAATAATGTGACCGAGAAATTTCACCTGAGAACGACCAAATTCAGATTTTTCCAAGTTCACAGTAATGCCAACTCTTGCAAAGATACGTAATAATGAATCCAAAATTTTGTTATGCTCACTCCAAGAACGTTTAGCAATAAGAATATCGTCAACATATGAAGTAATATTGTCACGAAGATAAACAGGTAAAATTTCATTTAAGCTACGAATGAATGCTGCTGAAGGTACAGTAAGTCCAAACGGTAATTTCCGAAATCAATTTTGGGTTAAATAGTCATATTCGGTTATTCGTTAACGACTCTCTAGATAGATTGATAGTCGAAGAGTTGTTTTGACAGATGCAAAGAATAGTAAAAGAGTAGGCAGCGGTGCAGAAAACTAAAAGGGAAATAGCACCACTTGCGAAAGATCTTAAATTTCCGAACAGTCAAAAAGTGTTTATAATCAAAGTTTTCACCGCGTGGCGACAAAGACCTACCGCGACTGTTCCTGTCCCAATGTCGATTATAACCAAGTTCGCGCGCCTGGCGCTCTCTTGTTGCATCCCGTAAATGAAAAAAATTATTTTCTTCAAAACCCTCTGTTATCTGTGATTCTAAATTTCTTCTGCTGTCTTTTCCTACGATTTCGCCTTCAATTTGTTTGACTTGCTTTCGTAATGCCTCAACTTCCCTTTTGATGCGTTCATTAAATTTTCCCTGATTTTCAACATGCTTATTTATGTTCTGGTACTCTTCGGTTTCTGCAAATGGCAATGGTGCTGTATCATCTGAATCTCTGTCCCCATGTAAACTAAGATTTGTCAATTTATCTGAAATCTCCTCAACTCGTTCCGATAAGTCACGTATTTTTTCTTTGTGTTTATTTACGTCTTCCGTAAGTGTCGCGACTCGGGTTTCAGTATTGACACATTTGGTAGTTTTTGTTTGTTGTGGTCTTCAGTCCTGAGACTGGTTTGATGCAGCTCTCCATGCTACTCTATCCTGTGATGCAGTAGAGCTGCATGCCCTCGGGAAAAATTACGGCTGTAGCTTCCCCTTGCTTTCAGCCGTTCGCAGTACCAGCACATCAAGGCCGTTTTGGTTAATGTTACAAGGACAGATCAGTCAATCATCCAGACTGTTGCCCCTGCAACTACCGAAAAGGCTGCTGCCCCTCTTCAGGAACCACATGTTTGTCTGACCTCTCAACAGATACCCCTCCGTTGTGGTTGCACCTACGGTACGGCCATCTGTATTGCTGAGGCACGCAAGCCTTCCCACCAACGGCAAGGTCCATGGTTCATAACTGTTCATATTGTTGTGTTAGATTATTTGTTCTGTCATTTGGTACGGATTCCTCGATTCTCTCAAATATGTCTTCCTTATCGTGTGCACGTTGTAAATTTAACTCTGAAAATTTCTGTACTATCACGCGATGTTTTTCTTCCTGTTCTCTGTCCTGTTCCTCTTGTCTGATTTCTGTTGAAATTAAACTACTATTGTGAGCATTCAAAATCGGTTGTACTTCTTCTCTAATTTCTTTCTTTGATTCATCATTCGTATTTTTGAAACATGTCCCTATTCGTGAGTCTAATCGTGTTGTCAAAGTTTCCATCTTCGTATTTTCGCATCGTAAGCTCTTTTCTGCTTATTTTGTTTTATTATTATTATTATTATTTGCGTAACAACGCATATACGAAAAGAGCCGCGAAATACCTTTTAGTAATGCTGTGCCATGAAGTTCTGTATAATCATTAATTCTTAACAAAACAGAATATATTGTATTCTTATTGTTCTGTATCTGGCTTTCTATTAAAGGAACATTTTTCGTTACTGTAACTCACTATAAAACTCAACATATGTTCCCTACTTTATAGTTATTGAAAATGTTAATGAAAATTACTTTGTTATGAATACTGATGTTACAGTTCGCAATGATTGTTCAACAACAAAATTTTGCAGTGGATTTTTGTTATCAGTAAAACACCAATAAGTACCACGACTAGCACAGGAACATGGTACTATTATCGGAGAAAAATACGTTTTTTTACTATAAGGTTAGCCAGACCAGAACTAAGCACAGCAAGATTCCTATTATATTACGAAGGTAAATTATCTTTTTTGTACTGTTAGTAATATATTATCAGCAGCCCGCGTCAACCTGCAAAACACATCATAAAATCTGCTGCTCTGCTCTGCAAGTCCGGAAGCTGAAAGAAATAATTTTATTTCACTATTACCTTCCCGCTTCTTTGCGGTATGATAGATTTCATTTAATTCAGTTTGAATGCGCCGCGGCAGCGGCTCGTTCGTTCGAAGCGCAACTCTGCACCACAGATAATATTTAAATAACTGAAAATGTCTTAAAGGGATGGGATAATATGCCAAGCAAGCTACTACAAATAATAATGCAAGGTTTCATTAAATAACTCTATTCAAAACATTTAAATATGTTAATTATTACACACCTTTAGAATGAGTACGTAATGGCGTACATCTCTCAGTCTCGACAAAAGAATGCTACGTTAGCATACAATACAACGTCACAGGCTATCCTACTCACGTAACTCCAAGAAGAAGACAGAGAAATTAATGTTCGTTCTGTATTATTTATACTAGTAGCATATTCTCATCTTTGTTTGATATTTATCGTCTGTGGCGGTTTCAGTACTCGTCGACACAGATATTATCTAAAATAAATAATAAAAAAAGTACATAATTCCATACAATAACAAAACATGATACACAATGTTTTCTCTTTATCACATAATTTGTCTTTTGCTAAGAGACGTTACAATGCCCACTGGCAGCAATTGACTAACGTTAAGAATGTTCGGCAATATGCTGCCACTAACGTCCGTTTTGTCATTGTCTGTCACCTTATTTGGAATATTCACTGTTCACTTCTTTGCTCTTTTGCACTATAGTTTTAATTACACTCTTTATAGTTTTCTGACACTTTGCGAGGTGACCGTAAACCTAGTCCCAGGGTCATTACAGTTTTCTGGCTCCCCCATTCGCGCTACGTGCGGTCAGAAAACCTGGGAAAACTGCGCCGGAGCCATGGTCATCTCGCCTGGTTTGTCTTAACACACAGTTTGATTGTTCATCAAAAAAGGTTGGACTTTATCCAATGTTCACAGATAACAAAGGTTATTTATGAGAAATGTTAAACCTTTAGTCTCCTTGTTAAAAACGTACCTTCTACACTCTTTCACATTTGTGTTCTGTGTCACACTGAAAGTCAATCATTAAACAGTTTTACAGTAATGTAATGGATTGTCTCTACACTTACTCACGACAAATGTTCTACCATGGTATGGCATTCGTGTCAGTTTGCTTCACTAATGTGACGAAAACATATAACATATATCACTGAACCAATGAATATTTTCAGTCTATACACAGTAACTAAAGAAAAAAAATGTTTGTCACGTAATTTCGTGTCCAATAAATCATTTTCATA
The DNA here is from genome assembly GCF_021461385.2 of Schistocerca piceifrons. Classification (NCBI taxonomy): domain Eukaryota; kingdom Metazoa; phylum Arthropoda; class Insecta; order Orthoptera; family Acrididae; genus Schistocerca; species Schistocerca piceifrons. Next base: position 145,083,444 of record NC_060139.1, read on the forward strand.
TTAGTAGATTAACAACGTAGTTGGTAATGTTTGGTTGAATGTCAATAATGTACGGAGCGGGCGGCGCGAAGCAATTCTTGCGTAGCGTCGTCTGGAACGCGGCGTGCCAACGACCGCTGGGGTCGACGACCTGCTCGCAGTAACAGCGACGGCGCGCTGGGGTGGCGCCCGAGTAGTCGCGGACCGCGCCGAACCATTCACCAATGTTGGCGTGTTGCAGTGGTTTCCCGCGACCAGTGTCGTTCTCAGATCACTATTGGCAGTAACATTACATCACATAATTGTTTCGTACTACAAAGTCAATTTTTGGCCAGTAGAGACTCTCTCTCAGGGTTCCTTAATTCTAACACAATTACATCTGTTACATTACTATATGAGATTTCATCATTAATTGCACTTACTTACTACAAATGAAAAATGATTCAGAAATTAATCCTTATTTTATCAACAAAAAGATTGTTCATTGCTTGATGAGCATATAGTATTTTAATGACACTAATAGTCTGTAAACAAAGTCTTCCATTTGCATGCTATTGCTCAGTTTACTGATTCTACTTTCTCAAGGTTTAATTACACACAAATTCTTTCTTACAACTAACATACTTATCCTCTAAAACACAATTGAAATCTTTTCATAACTACTACTATTTACATCTGACACGTCACTGAATAAATAATTTTACATCTTTACGTGGATATAGTCCTTTTATTTTCCCCGTCTGGGGATGTGCTAACAAATAGCTACATTCGTGTGGCACCTTTATTACTTCAAAAGGCCCTGAATATACCAATTGCCACTTACTATTTTGCTTTAGGGTGGCTGAGGGTTTGGGGTGGTTACGAATAAGCACCATGTTCCCTACATTGTATTTCTGTTTGTTAGTTACACCTCGGTCGTACTTCCTTGATTCTGGTGTAAGTGGGATTTGCCAGTACGAACTTTTAAGATCGACCGAGGTCAAGTACTGCACTCCGTGGAATTTTTGTATCTGCTCATCTAAATTTTCTGGACGAGTTCTGACAGGTATAATAATTTTATTGATGTCCCGCGCATCTAACACTAGCCGGATTTTTCCGTTGGCTTTCGCCACTGCTACAAGAGGACTACTGTATGGAGAGAAAGAGGGCTCAATGATATCCCACTCTAACATCTTCCGAATCTCTTTAGCCACTACTTCCCTCCTCGACCAAGAGATGGAGTAAGATGCGCGACAGTATGTTTTGTGGGGCATCACCTCTATGTGATAGTGGTACCCTTTGACTATTCCTGGTCGGTCGGTAAATACCATTGTATATTCCGATAGCAGCTGCGTCAACTGTTGCTTTTGTATGTTGCTTAAACTTTCAGATTCCTGTACTTTGGTCTGAAATGCATGAACATTTGTTTCAAAATTTCTATCTTCTATACTCGGATAATAGAGATCTGTCACAGGTGAATAATCATTGATGTGTAGTACCCAGGGGTTCCTACATTTGATATTAATTCGGTTGCAACATGGCACAAGTACCTCCTTCGATTTCATCATAGACAACTCAATCCTCCTACCTTTATTAACTATGCTTAGTTTTCCCGAGGAGAGGTCGATCACTGCGTCCCTCTCACGGAGAAAATCTACTCCCAGAATGCAGGCCACCTTTAACCCTTCAACAATGAGGAACGAGCTCACTATGGCTTCGCCCTCCTTACAAATCTCCACCTGCACCTGGTACTTAACTAATTGGCTCTGTGCACTTATAGTTCCAGACACCTTACAATTATTAACCGGGAAAGTCGGTATGCTACGTCCCTTCCCCAGCGCTTTAAACAATTCTGTACTCATTACACTCACTGAGGCACCTGTGTCGATGATTATATTCACGGCAACATCATTGATTTTCGCTTCTATTATGGCTTGCACATTTTCGTTGCTATCTTTCTTACATTCATGCGGTTCGGTCAGTAGATCTCTATCCATACTGATACCGTCGTTGTATCGCAGCATGTGTATTCCAGGGATATTATTGTCATTCGTGTTGCTCTCACTCCACCCCTCGGCCAGCGATGGAGAGCATATCGAGGCCGATTCTAGTTTGTTGGATTGCTTGCTTGCGAGGTACTTGGACGGCTATTGTCCGCGACCTCTACTATGTGTACGTTTTGATTTGTAGGCCGCCACGACTGCGCAATAGGCGCGTTTTGCAGTGGTGGTCTGTTGCTGTCGTACCGGTCATTACCCTGCCGCTCTGGGCTTGGTCGCTGATTCTGATTCCAATTGCGATTACTGTCGCTGTAATTGCTATGCCACTGACCTCGCGCATTTTTCCAGTGGTTGGTCCCTGGCAGTCCGGAATCGTACCGGTCGTCAAATCGACGCTTTTTGTTATGGGACAGTTGACCATACCCGTTCTGACTTCTCCTATTATTACAATTTTGCGAATGCTCTTGCCGCTTATTACCACCCCCACCATTTCCATGGTTGTGGTTTTGTGCACTATTATTTCTGTCATGTTTACACCCTGATCCATTATTCCGTGAGTGATCACACGCTGCTTTTGCGTCTTCCTGGATTAAGTCTATTGAATCTAGAACAGACAGAAAATGTTCCATGTCGCTTTCTGGTACGTGTATGAATTTCTCTTTGATATGAATGGGTAAATGTGATTTTAGGAGTCTTATTATGTCTCCTGGTGAGATAGGCTGGTCCCAGTAGCGCGTTTTGTTTATATATTTCTCGAAATACCGTCTCAGATTCCCAAGACGGGGTGAGTACGGTTCGGGATTGTATACTTCTTTTCTTAGCCGCTCTTGTATACAAGGCGACCAGTATTTCGACAAAAACGCTCTTTCAAACTGTTCATACGTCATGCAGCTGTCTGCTACTTCCGTAGCCCACAACGCTGCATCGCCCTGAATGTATGACATTACGTATTGAATTGTCTGTGCTTCGTTCCACACACTAGGCAAGATATTTTTAAAGCTTTTTATGAATACTACTGTGTGTACTGACTTTCGTTCAGTAGTAAACGTTTGAAACTGCCTATTTTTGATCAAACTTTCTTCAACTAATATTTTTGGACTATACTGGTTTGTTCCTGGGACATAGGCTGTGTGCTCCGAACCGAATCTACAGCTCTTCGCATTATCGCCTAAAGATTCACCATTGTTGCGTCGCATATAAGTTTGTGCGTTGCCAAAAACATTGGCTGTCGGCGACATAGTTTCATGTTCAAGAGGTTTGCTGCTCTGTGCTAAACCCTTTTCCAAGTCGGATATCCGTTTGTTAATATTCACTTGCCACTGCGGAATATCCTCACTGAGTATTTGTTTAATGGTTTGCACGTCGTTCTGTACTAAACCCTTTTCCAAGTCGGACATCCGTTTGTTAATATTCACTTGCCACTGTGGAATATCCTCACTGAGTATTTGTTTGATGGTTTGCACGTCGTTCTGTACCTAACTTTTTACTGCGGTACTGAACGATTCGGAATTTCTATCTGCCATGGCTGCTTGTACCTTAGAATTAATATTTTTGTCGATCTCACTCTCCTTCGCTTCTAGCCATGAGTTGAATTCGATTTCAATTTTAGTCGCTTGTTCGTTCCACTTCTACTCTACAAGCCGGGTGGAATCTATTTCTAGCTTTTCTAATCGGTTGGCTAAAACACCTATCTCGTCTGCCCTCTTAGTGTTTGCTACTTGCAGGTTGTTGACCTGTACAGTCAACTCCTGCACGGCCTTAGGTATCGACTCATAATTCTGTTTCATACAGGCAATCTCTTTTTTCATATTTTCTAACGATTACACAAGTTGCTGGTGCCGCTCAGCTTGCTGGCGATCCCGCTCAGCCTGCTGGGCAAGAAACTTTTCCTCTAACCGGCGATCTCGCTCAGCTTGCTGGGCAAGGAAATTTTCTGTTAACTGGCGATCTCGCTCAGCTTGCTGTGCGAGAAAAATCTCAATTTTTTCGTCCTTTTCAGCTTGTTGTTGCGCAAATTTTGCCTGGTAATCCAGCACGCGCTCTAATATCGCCTGAAGTGAATATCCACCAGGCAGATTACCACTCTCTGGTTCCTGCTTTTCTGTAGGTGGTGTAATTTCTTTATCTACCTCTCCTTGAGCACTGGTGGGCGGTGGCTTCACATCCTGTGTTCCTGCCCCCACATTTTCGCATGGTATATCCTCAAAGAGAGTACTTGTACTGCTTAATGCACCCGTTTCTACATTTCCTGCACTAACTAATGGCTGTTCCTCAGTATCCATATTGCTCGGACGTTGACTACGCAATTTAACTATATTCATAAATTACCTACTCGAACGCAAGCTCTGACAGTTTTTCCACTTGCACACAAAATATGTTAATTTATCTACAATACACTGCACACTAAAAATTACTATCTACAATCAACTTTGCCCTGTTATAAACACTAACGTCAAACTACGCACACCACTAGCGATATGAGATCACTTCACTGGAGTTAAGCTTCTACAAACAGGACAACTACACTGTAGTCTTACCTTTAATTTATCTGATTTCGGGGTTCGGCTGCCACCGGATTATGTAGTCGTTACTGTTTCTCAGTACTCCCAGGACCGTTTCCTCTGACTCGCTTGCAGTAGTGCGCTTTTTCATGAAAGAATGTTTGTACATTCATTAATACATGGCATTAATCATGATACACATACATACATTTATCACTAAATATATATATATATATATATATATATATATATATATGTATATATATATAACAATGGACACTGAAAGAAAATACATAAAACAATTATTTTCGTGGCCACTGCAAATTCGGGCCCCGCGTTTTTGGGCGACAGTTTCGCTTCGTAAGCTCTTTTCTGTTTATTTTGTTTATTTATTATTATTATTATTTGCGTAACAACGTATATACGAAAAGAGCCGCGAAATACCTTTTAGTAATGCTGTGCCATGAAGTTCTGTATAATTATTAATTCTCAACAAAACAGAATATATTGTATTCTTATTGTTCTGTATCTGGCTTTCTATTAAAGGAACATTTTTCGTTACTGTAACTCACTATAAAACTCAACATATGTTCCCTACTTTATAGTTATTGAAAATGTTAATGAAAATTACTTTGTTATGAATACTGATGTTACAGTTCGCAATAATTGTTCAACAACAAAATTTTGCAGTGGATTTTTGTTATCAGTAAAACACCAATAAGTACCACGACTAGCACAAGAACATGAGACTATTATCGGAGAAAAATACGTTTTTTTACTATAAGGTTAGCCAGACCAGAATTAAGCACAGCAAGATTCCTATTATATTACGAAGGTAAATTACCTTTTTTGTACTGTTAGTAATATATTATCAGCAGCCCGCGTCAACCTGCAAAACACATCATAAAATCTGCTGCTCTGCTCTGCAAGTCCGGAAGCTGAAAGAAATAATTTTATTTCACTATTACCTTCCCGCTTCTTTGCGGTATGATAAATTTCTTTTAATTCAGTTTGAATACGCCGCGGCAGCGGCTCGTTCGTTCGTAGCGCAACTCTGCACCACGGATAATATTTAAATAACTGAAAATGTCTTGAAGGGATGGGATAATATGCCAAGCAAGCTACTACAAATAATAATGCAAGGTTTCATTAAATAACTCTATTCAAAACATTTAAATATGTTAATTATTACACACCTTTAGAATGAGTACGTAATGGCGTACATCTCTCAGTCTCGACAAAAGAATGCTACGTTAGCATACAATACAACGTCACAGGCTATCCTACTCACGTAACTCCAAGAAGAAGACAGAGAAATTAATGTTCGTTCTGTATTATTTATACTAGTAGCATATTCTCATCTTTGTTTGATATTTATCGTCTGTGGCGGTTTCAGTACTCGCCGACACAGATATTATCTAAAATAAATAATAAAAAAAGTACATAATTCCATACAATAACAAAACATGATACACAATGTTTTCTCTTTATCACATAATATGTCTTTTGCTAAGAGACGTTACAGTTTTAATTCTTCCTATCTCTGTTTTAAATTTAGATTCCAACTATGATCCCAGTGTTTTTAATTCAGATCCCAAATTTAATATAGCACTCATCAACTGCTCCATATTAAATGGTTCAAAATTCTTTTCGCCCCTAACATTTCCCGCAAAACTAACTTCCTTCTGCATAGCCACAAAGCTATCTGTGTTCGATACTATTCCAGAATCTTCTATCGTTAATCTCGTATTCTGTGAATTTTCTGATTGAGAAAAATTTTGAAATCGTTCCGGACTATTTTCCCGACTTATTAAATTGTTTTCCACTTCATCATTCAACATACTGTTCTCCTGTGTTGGCGAGTTCGCCATGTCAACAATTTCGTCATTCTCACTATCCATCATTTTTGCCTTTTTCATCGGTCGCGTAATCATTTACAAAATGTACAAAACTCGTCACTGTACGAAAATTACACACAATGACTCTTTATCTCGAACAATACCATTCACACGAAATGTTTCTCTCAAACACGATTAACGAACAATTGAAATAATTGCACTAAATTGTCAAACCCGTAGACAAGACAACAAAAATTAAATTTTGAAAAATACCATTAGAAGAATGCCAATTACCAAATCTACACATGCAATATAGACTACAATTACTAAACTACAAATTACTACAACAATACTACTGTCTACTATTTTTACAATCAGAAGAATTCCAAGGGACGATCCTAAGCAGCGGTCGCCACGTGCATGTGGGCTTAATTATAATTTTAATGCAAATAATTTTTAATTTTTTAGTCGCTGTATGTCCGATTACGCAGTCTCGTAAACGGTTGGCCCTGACTGGTATTTGTACGCAATCTGAATGCATAGAACAACAACAAAGAATAAAATGAAAATCCCGTCAATACAATTAATTAATTAAGTCCCCAGCAACTATAAAACCTACGAAACCAAAGCACAAGTATAACTGTTCTGTGTGTTGAAGTATGACTCAACGTACACATCTGGCACGGTTCTTCTTTAATAAGACAAGAAATTTCAAATACCATTTATACTGAAGTGATAAAAAAAATTAGAAATTCTATAATTGCGCAAGAAAACCAGAATTACACTCTAGTACAAGAACACAAGCCAGATGCTTTGTTGACTGAACCTGTAATGACGCATTATTCAGGGTACTGAAATAATGAGAAAGAAAAGAAAAGGAGTTTTGTTACCTTCATATATATTGACGAAAAGCACTCTGATCATTACAACATCTCCATTAGAACAACATCTGCTGTCTAGCCCAGCAAACAACTGCATAAAACATGGAACAAGCACTCACTACTACAACATCTCCACAAACACTCCCTACTACGACCTCTCGACAAAAACTTTTTACTACGACATCTCAGCAAGCACTGCCTACTACGAGTCCTCGACAAGCACTGACTACTACGAGTTCTCAACAAGCACTGCCAGTGGAGGCGGCGGAATAAAACTCTTTGGCGCAATCTCTGGCGCTGTGGCTCAGTGTAGCCACCTTTCATAAGGTGCTGGGCGCAAATAACGACGACCACTGCGATCTGGAAACGTTGATTCACCTCAGAGTCTTCACTTACAGATACATCCAGCATGGTGCTGTACGCAGACCGTGACTCGTTTGAAAAGACAACTTGGTACCACACTGGCTCCAGTGTTGTCGTTGGGCGGACCATTATTGGCGGGTCTCTCTTCTGCGGCGTTGGGAGAAGCAGCAACTATGACCGTCCTGCTAACAGCCCGTGGTGTTTCGGGCGTCGTCAGATTGTGCTTAAGGATATCTGTCTTCGAATTCCAGCTCTTGATGGTAGATACAGAACATAATACAGTCTTCTCAAAAAAACAACCGCCAGCCGTTGTGGCGCTTCAGTCTGGAACCGCGCGACAGCTACGGTCGCAGGTTCAAATCCTGCCTCGGGGCTTGGATGTGTGTGATGTCCTTAGATTAGTTAGGTTCAAGTAGTTTTTAGTTCTAGGGGACTGATGACCTCAGAAGGTTAAGTCCCATAGCGCTCAGAGCCATTTGAATAAAAAAAAAACAACCGTCACTCAAATGTCATTTCTGAATGGGGAACGGTATGTGTAATCTTGTTTATATACAACATGTAGATGGCGTTACACTTACGTACTTCTTGCTGTTGCCCTGAAATGCTAATCACTTGCTTATTAAAACATGTAGTGCACTCGTCTTGAAATGGATAAAAATAGGTCCTGTATCATTTTGAAGGGAATCTTATACCATCCTTCCTGCAACATCGTGGCAAGTTCAGGAAACGGTGATAAAGCTGGATCGCGATCACGGACCCTTCTCCCCACAGTAGGTCACAAAACTCAATAATTAGGAGATGTGGTAATTATAGTGACCAGACGAGATGCGACAATTCATCATCGAGCTCATAAAAATCAGTCCTGGATGATGCGAGCTACGTCAATAGGGACCCTGTCGTCTTGGAACACAGCATCATCATCGGCCAACAAACACTGTACTATGGGGTAGAACTGGTCAGCCAAAACGATCACATAATCCTTGGCAGCAAAGCGGTTTGCAGAGTAACCATGAGGCCCACAGAATACAACGATGCGGCTGCCCAAATAATCACCGAGCCCCACCAGGTTTCACTTCTGGTACGTAAACTCGGGCATAAGTTGGAAAAAACGTGGAACACGAGCCATCAGACTAAATCATGTTCTTCCATTGATCCATAGTTCACATTTTATGGCTTCTGCACCACGTTTTCCTGTCATATGCGTTTGCGTCACTGAAGAGATATAGGTCTATAGTTCTGCACATCTGTTCGACGTCCCTTCTTGAAAACTGGGATGACCTGTGCCCTTTTCCAATTCTTTGGAACGCTACGCTTTTATAGAGACGTACGGTACACCGCTGCAAGAAGGGGCAAGTTCCTGCGCGTACTCTGTGTAAAATTCCAGTCGGTCCTGCTATTTCTAGCTTACGGCGCACCCTTCGTGTTGTTTTGTTGCTGACAGGGTTCGCGAATGCAACATTCAGAGCTGCAGTCCCTACATCTACATCTACATCTACATCCATACTCCGCAAGCGGAGGGTACCTTGAGTACCTCTATCGGATCTCCCTTCTATTCCAGTCTCGTATTGTTCGTGGAAAGAAGGATTGTCGGTAAGCCTCTGTGTGGGCTCTAATCTCTCTGATTTTATCCTCATGGTCTCTTCACGAGATATACGTAGGAGGGAGCAATATACTCCTTGACTCCTCGGTGAAGGTATGTTCTCGAAACTTCAACAAAAGCCCATACCGAGCTACTGAGCGTCTCTCCTGCAGAGTCTTCCACTGGAGTTTATCTATCATCTCCGTATCTCTTTCGCGATTACTAAATGATCCTGTAACGAAGCGCGCTGCTCTCCGTTGGATCTTCTCTGTCTCTTCTATCAACCCGATCTAGTACGGATCACACACTGCTGAGCAGTATTCAAGCAGTGGGTGAATAAGTGTACCGTAACCTACTTCTTTTGTTTTCAGATTGCATTTCCTTAGGATTCTTCCAAGGAATCTCAGTCTGGCATCTGATTTACCGACGATGGACTTTATATGATCATTCCATTTTAAATCACTCCTAATGCGTACTCCCAGATAATTTATGGAATTAACTGCTTCTAGTTGCTGACCTGCTTTATTGTAGCTAAATGATAAGGGATCTTTCTTTCTATGTATTCGCAGCACATTACACTTGTCTACATTGAGATTCAACTGCCATTCCCTGCACCATGCGTCAATTCGCTGCAGATCCTCCTGCATTTCAGTACAATTTTCCATTGTTACAACCTATCGATATACCACCGCATCATCCGCAAAAAGCCTCAGTGAACTTCCGGTGTCATCCATAAGGTCATTTATGTATATTGTGAATAGCGACGGCCCTACGACACTCCCCTGCGGCACACCTGAAATCACTCTTACTTCGGAAGACTTCTCTCCATTGAGAATGACATGCTGCGGTCTGTTATCTAGGAACTCTTTAATCCAATCACACAATTCGTCTGATAGTCCATATGCTCTTCCTTTGTTCATTAAACGACTGTGGGGAACTGTATCTAACGCCTTGCGGAAGTCAAGAAATACGGCATCTACCTGGGAACCCATGTCTATGGCCCTCTGAGTCTCGTGGACGAATAGCTCGAGCTGGGTTTCACACGATCGTCTTTTTCGAAACCCATGCTGATTCCTACAGAGTAGATTTCTAGTCTCCAGAATAGTCATTATACTCGAACATAATACGTGTTCCAAAATTCTACAACTGCTCGACGTTAGAGATATTGGTCGAGAGTTCTGCACATCTGTTCGACGTCCCTTCTTGAAAACTGGGATGACCTGTGCCCTTTTCCAATCCTTTTGAACGCTACGCTTTTCTAGAGACGTACGGTACACCGCTGCAAGAAGGGGGCGAGTTCCTGCGCGTACTTCGTGTAAAATCGAACTGGCATCCAATCAGGTCCAGCGGCCTTTCCTCTTTTGAGCGATGTTAATTGTTTCTCTATCCTCTGTCGTTTATTTCGATATTTACCATTTTGTCCTCATATTTTTCGTCACCAGCAATCAACTCACACTTTCGTCCTCGTTGTGACTTAGCGGATGATATCCTTCCGCCTATATGCGGCATAAATCTTCGATAAGGCGCCACTCGAAACACCAGAGCTTCTACGTAATGTGAAGGACAATCAACCAATTTAAAAAATGGCTCTTAGCACTATGCGACTTAACTTCTGAGGTCATCAGTCGCCTAGAACGTAGAACTAATTAAACCTAACTAACCTAAGGACATCACACACATCCATGCCCGAGGCAGGATTCGAACCTGCGACCGGAGCGGTCTGTCGGCTCCAGACTGTAGCGCCTAGAACCGCACGGCCACTCCGGCCGGCCTAACCAATTTCAAATCAGACATGGTAAAATAATCTATATTAAACTGAGTGAAAGTCCAAATCCGCAATACCTGTTTACTCTGTTTTCACTGTTTGATTACCGGTCTCATACCGTGGAGGTATATCTTCAGGTCGTATCTGCATATAGAACGAAACTACAAGTTAAAGTTGTATTAGTCAACATAACCTACAGAACAAAGTAGTCAGTAAAGCAATGGACTCACAAAACTAATACTTCATGTGCCACGACTTCCAAGCTGCAAGTCCGCAAAACAAATGTCACTCGTCAGTAAAACCTTCAATGAAAAGGCAGTTGGGCATCCGATTCGAAACATGCATTAACAGTAATACACCTCCAAAACACTGACAAAAGACGAGACCAGACAGCACATGACAGTCCACGTATGATAGGATATAATCGTCATAATCCACGGTGGAAACAAAGAATTAAACGACGCCCAATCCTTGGGAGCCATCAACGTACTAGGTGTGAAACAGAACTGCAGGTTAAAGCACTAGCATCTGAATTTCAGCTCAAATATGATTTCTCTCGTTATTTCCCAATTTTTGTCGTACCCCTTTATAGACGTATATTTATTACCCTTGGTGAAAAAACAAAAATCAAGTTTATGAAGACCGAAATAAATTTTGGGGGTGTCAAATCACACGGTTTCCTTTTGAACTCCATTTATTTTACGTTAGCGATAGTGAAAGTTTTCTAGGAATTTGTCCCTTAAAAAAATGAGACAGAGTGTGGTACAGAAGCGGCCCTGCCTGTAGTATTTAGTACCGTTTTATTAGAGTAGAGTATCATAATCGTAAAAATGTACTGAAATGTTTTCACATCAAACCCTTCCAGAATATTGGGAAGGCTACCAGTTTAAAACCGAGTACGATTGCTGCACTTTCAGAAATTACATCCAGGCTTGCCTAAACCCGAGTACATGACAGAAAATGAGGACCTAATTCAGCCTCTTTGAAAATTTGGTGTTCGACTTAATGATATTATCTGCTACTCATACCCATTACAAAAATGTTTCTCCGTATTTTATATGGTTCCTCCCTTTATTATTGTGAGAAAACAGTAATCCTTTCATTGCGAATCGGTAAGAGTCGCTGCTACCTTTTATCGTGTGGGAGCGTTTGAAAGGTTCGAGACTGAAAAAAATCGATGCAGTGCCACTCTTTATCTCCGTAACATCAGAATTCTGCAATGTAATTGATTTACGCTTTCATGACGGCATCGCAGGTTACATGGTTCAGTAATTAAAAGCACTGCGCCATTACAGGACACGATACAGAAAGTAGGAAAAAGGAAAGAGAGAGAACCTGTTACGCCGGATGAAAATGAAATAAAAGGAGTTTAGCAGAAGCCGCGTTCTTTTGTATGTCTCATACAGAGGCACAAAATTTTGTAAAGGCACCTTTCCACGTTGGTGCTCCAATCGACCTCATCTTATCTCTCTCATTTCTCTTTCTTCATCCTCTTTTTTTATCTTACAGCCTCCTTCTATATCTTTTTGCCTACTTTTCCGTTATTCTCTATATTTACCTTTTTACACTGCTATTACACAAAACGAGTAAGCTATTGACACTCATAATTGAACTTTCTAACTTTTTCATTTGCATTTGCCTCGGACAGCAGCTGGTTCTATTTAAACTGTCGTCACGATCGTATTTTCTTATTATTTAGAAATGTTTAAACGCGGGAAAATTATTATTGTAGGTCCAATATCTTCTCTAAACTATGAAGTTTATATTTAGCTTGAAACTGCTTAGCAGTAGGCAAGTTAATCTTTATGATCGCACCTCAAATTTTTGCTCATTTAATTGTGACACACGTTTACTCAGTATGAAAGTAATTGTTAACAACGCTAATCATACCACCGCAAGAGACCTTTGTATTTTGCTTTATGCTCATAATATCGCGACTGCTTCTTCCGTGAAAGAAAATTTCAGCTACTCATTCAGACAAGATATAGCCGCTTTAGTCAGTTTCTGACTGAACATCAAAGAAACAGAGCGCTTTGAAATACACTATCAGACAAAGAAAAGTTGAAGCAGCCAATGGGTGAGCAGGAAACGAAATAAAATCTCATGGACTGATAGGGCATGTGATGATATATTGGCGATTATAAAATCGCGTAAAATTTATAAAGAGCAGGGCAGTATGACCCCATTTATCAGCATGATCTTTTTTGGCCTGGACGCATACACTGATTCTTATGGGAAGAGTTTAACAAGGCCCTCGAAGCCTCTGCAGAATAAAACTGACCCACAATTGTTGTAACTGGTCGTTGATATGTTGGGAACTGACAATGGCATGGAATTCACGTACGAATTCGTCGTGCATGAGCAGTGTCCAGATGAAAAATGATGTCACTGGACTGACGTATGAGAGGTGCCAAATGAGGACGCAGAATGTCCAGGACGTACCATACCGCTGTACCGTCGGAGTTCCTTCGGTCGCCACATCTTGTCACAAGGAGTAACACTGCTGCAGCTTTCCAAAAAAACCTCTCCGGATCGCCGCCACACTCGTCGACGATGGTCATTCGGAGTAATGCATCAAAGTGGCCAATACGTTTTTTGTTGCATGGTAATGTACATTTATATTTACTGGTATTCTGTCTGTGTGGTAATGTGAAGTTGAAGTCGTGAGATTAGAGAAGCAATTAAGCTCGTATTTAAGTTCGCAAGTATTCTCGTAATTCTTTAAAAGTGATCAATACAAATGCTAATCACAAATGCACATTGAACTGCGTACTGGAACATTCATCGCGGGAGTACAGCCTGTTGCGATAATTTAGTAGAACTGTCCTATTAGCAATAATATGGGGTGTTCAAAAAGCCTCTCCGCAGTGCCGTATGATTGTCAGCCGCGCGTGCCGTATGCCGCAGTGAATATACCGAAATCAAAATCAGTGAAATACAAGTTATTAATTTACTGAATATTCATTTTTACTTACAAATTTGCACATTAAATGTTGAAAGTGTCCCCCCTGTTGTTGAATACACAAGTTGTAACATTTCTTCTGTAACAGAAGCAGTTAAAGTAGATACTGTAGGTTTCAATTCATCGATGAATTTTGGACGGTTTTTATAGACAGTTGCTTTCGCTGCACCCCACAAGAAAGGGTCAGGTGGTGTTTGGTCAGGCGATCGTGAAGGCCAAAGTCCCTGTGAAATCATGCGATCACCAAAAACATCAGCAAGCAGTGACATTGAAACGCGAGCTGTATGCGCGGTTGCACCATCTTGTTGAAAATAACCGTTCAGTATTTCATTTTACACAAGTTCTCCTATGAATGGGTACAGAATATCACTGCACTATCGTTGTGCGTTTATTGTTTAGTTGAAAAATGTGGGACCCACAATCCGACGTCTAGAAATTGCAATCTTAACTCCTATTTTCACAGAATGAAGTGGTTCCTCATGAATACACAATGTATTTGCAGTACTCCACATGTGAGAATTTTGCGAGTTCATGTACCCAGATAAATAAACCATGCCTCAACAGTGAAAAACGTTTAATTAAGAATATCCCTTCCATTTTATTGAATGAAATTTTTGAACCATTGCCAATAATGCAGTCTCTTGCCATGATCAGTATTTTTCATTTCTTGCACGACTGTCACTTTGTATGGGACAAGTTCTAATTTTTTTATTACAGCTGTGTGGGCCGTTCCGACACTAACATCGATTTCCTGGGCGAGTTTTCGTACTGACTTGTTCGGACTCATGGACATTTTATCTGAAATATCGAGTAGTTTATCCCAGACTAAACGCTAGGACGACCACTTCTCGGTGCATCTGTCACTGAAACCGTACTTCGAAATTTGTTAATCAAATCTTGCACAGTATCACGATGTGGAAGTGTTATCTCCAGGAAAACTGAATTAAATGTTTGACGAACTGAAACTGTGTATTTACCGTCAGCTTTGTACACTTGGTCGACTAAAAACACGCGTTCTTCAATGGTTAGCATCTTAACAGTGACTGAAACGAAACAAACGAACAAAGGAATTAAAGTAGAACATTCACGTCAACACGTAATGACACACACCAACGATATCACTGACGCTGGGTGAAGTAAACGAAACAGAGTAATGTTGTTGGGAGAATCCACTGCAATTTAAATAACCCAGGGAGGCGAACGATCATACGGCACGTGCGGCTGACAATCACACGGCACTGCTGAGAGACTTTTTGAACACCCAGTATAAGCAACCTCACTGCGAGAAAAATATGAAATATAAATAATTACCAAAAATGACCAGTCTGAAAAGTATATCACTGTTGAAATGTTAGTTGTATAGCACGTAAATTGTAAATAGCCTACCTGTTTGCGCAATGAAAAAATTCTGTGCTGCTGCTGTCTCCAAACTATTGCAGCTGCTGCTGTTATGCTTGTTACGAAATAAAAATTCAGATTATTATAAATGTGATGTGTAATGCGTGCTTTAAAATATACAGACATCCACAAAACTTCTATGCTAATAAATCTCATTACTGCAGTGACCATTGTGAATTAAATTTATTTCACTGAGAAACACGGGAAATCAAAATTATATATGTGAAACTTGGAATAAAGATATGAAAGCTGATTGATGGAAAGCGCTGCAGTCATGGACTGTGCGGCTCGTCCCAGCGCAGGTTCGAGTCCTCCCTCGGGCATGGGTGTGTGTTTGTCCTTAGGATAATTTAGGTTAAGCAGTGTGTAAGCTTAGGAACTGATGACCTTAGCAGTCAAGTCCCATAAGATTCCACACACATTTGAACATATAAACACTGATGGAAAAACTGTGTCGACTGTATTGACAAAACATTCCATCACTAATACAAAATCTTTTAACACCTGAAATTATAAAATTCACTTTACATTAATAATGGAAAACCTGATGAAATACTATTTACATTCTTACAAACATGTATGCTATCCATCTTTGAAGAAAAGTCAGTAAGTCACACATTGTTACGCTGCCATAAAAATCTCCAGTTCTAAATTCCTGACCAAATTAATTACTACGTTTGGCTGTCTCGTCAAATGCGCTATTACAGTACCTTCTGAAGTATTCTGAATGAATTTACAAAACATCTCTCCGTAAATGAAAAATAATACAAGGAAATTATTGTTGGCACACTCCATCACAATATACAACACGTGTCCTCTCCCTCTTCAACACTGCATTCCACTCACAAGCAAAGGTTCTACTAACAGTCTCTCGTAGCGCAGCCCCTATGGCGGAGATGTTGCCCGGTATTACTCAGATGTTACTGAAGTTTTGCTTTTCAGCGTGACAGTCAAAATACTGCCAAAATTACAATGTTCTGAATAAAACGAAACCCTTACATGCAGAACCGTGTTCATCGCTGAACGTAATGCGACGCTGTTCACCAGCCGTCCATGCATCGAGGCCATGTCATGACTCTAATTACTCCAAGCGCCGACCTTTTTTGTAGTCACTGGAGCGACGAACGGTACCTAGCGATCTAAGAACAGGGACGGTCAGTCCCATTTTCAAGGAGGACTGTCCAATAGATACACATAATTATTGGTCTATAACGCCGACGTCAGTCTGTTGGAGAAGTATGGAACATATTTTATGCTCACGTATTAGGACGTAAACGGAAATCTCCTTCATTAAAATCAACATGTATTCCGCAAACAGAATTTGGGATTGCTGCTGTTTAGTAAACAGAATACGAACTTGCCGACTGTTGGGCCAGATTTCTGACTGGATTAAGACATCCTTACAGACAGATATGAACACGTCATGTTCAAAGAGAAATGCTGCAGCTAGCGGAGAGCTACAAGTGGTAAGTTGTCGGGTTCCAAAAATATAATATTTGAGCCAAAAAAAACTGCAAGGATTTAGTTCTTCCTTTAGCACGTTTATAGTAATTCCGAGAAACTTTGTAATTCAAATGGATGAACTGTAGAATATTAGGCTTAGAAACTGAATGACTTAAATGGAAACAGCAAACTATTAATATTCGCCTCGCTCCGGTGGTTCTATCCCAACATAGATCAAAAACCACAAAATTAACTAAAACAGAGAAAAAAGAAACATTCCCCGAGCAGATGTTGCATACCAATAAACTAACAAGAATGGACATTTAGTTATTAGCTCAAAGCAGCCAATGACCCCACTACTAAAGAACATTTGGAGCAAATGGGCAACGATAAAAGATGTACAAATAAATTTAAGAGACAACGCTCAGCTAGCTTCACCCAACAGTAATATATTGAACTATGCACACCATAACCAGCCCAAATGATAGTCCTACATTTCAGATCGGGCTGGAACCCAATAAAGTGACAGTAACCCACGGCAATGGACATAGGTTGGCATTTTAAAATTCATATAAGATATATAAATGTAATTTGAATCAAAACGCCCACATAGCTTCAATTGAGACATTAAAATCGAACCTTCGTTTATGCTGTAGCCGCCCTCCGTCGGTCTACTGTCGTCGACTTCTCTGACGTACGATGTTTGAGTTCTTATCTACTGTATATGCCTCACTGTTCGTTATATCTGTACTGTACCTCAGCTGGAAGAACCACAAACATCTTCACTGTAACGGCGACTAAATTTATAGTTTCCATGATAATGTTAACTTTTCTCAATCGATCACCCTTCACTTGTTGCTGCGTTACCGAAGATACAATGGTTAATAACGCTTTTGGGTTTTATTTATTCGTTACTAATAAAACGTATTTGAGGAGCCTAGGTATTGAAGGGGAATGGAAGGAAATAGCTCAAGACAGATGGCGAAAATACGTTGCTGCAGTAATGGACTCTCGAGTCCGGATGACCAGTGAGACTAATAAGACGAAGATTGCGTTTTGAATTGAGGGAAAAAGGATTGTTCCTACAATTACTCTCAGCATTTACGGCAGCTAAAATGTCCGTGATTTTTAAAGTTCGTCACACAAAGGTATTAGAGCAAGGACTATGGTCCATTATTATACTTCGATGCAGTCATTCAGACTTCGTACGCTTTTATTTTCAGAAAGGTAAGTGTCCAATTCCGTTCTTAGATTCAGTTTAACGTCCCTTCGTATAGTCCACAGATCCAGTTATCGGTTATTCGGCGTGTAATAGAATTTAATACCGAGAGCGACTTTTATCGCAATACAATTCCTTAGATATTCGTAGTCCGTGACCTTCCGGCAAGAGTGTCTCCCGTGTAAATTAAGTATAGTCAATTTTCTTGCAATTTAACAAAAGTGCCCTGATCCCTTCCGTAGAAAAAAAAATAAAAATAAAAAAATGTTTCAAATGGCTCTGAGCACTATGGGACTTAACAGCTGAGGTCATCAGTCCCCTAGAACTTAGAACTACTTAAACCTAACTAACCTAAGGACATCATACACATCCATGCCCAAAGCAGTATTCGAACCTGCGACCGTTGCGGTCCCCCAGTTCCAGACTGAAGCGCCTAGAACCGCTAGGCCACTCCGGCCGGCCCTTCCGTAGCATATCACACGGAAATACCCGCTATATCGCACGCCGCATCTACACAGACTTATTCAGAGCGCTGAAAACAAGACAAGAGAGCTAACAATCATCACATATGGTTTACATAGTAGAACATAGAAACAAAAGTAGCCGCGTTAAACCCTCTTTGATTTCCCTGAAGCGCCACTTTTCTGCTGTCGTTATTCTGATGAGAGATTATATACCGATAATTTTCATTGAAAACTTTTTAATTCTATTAACTATTATCGATGTTATCGATCACCTTTCCCCTATATGAAAATAAGCCTGATAATATTGTTTTTAATTAAAAGAGCGGCTATAATTCTGAGCACAAATTACAGGTACAAGTCACAGTATTCATGAATTATCCACAGAGCACAAAGGCAACAGACAGATATAAGCGTGAAACACAAAAATATTCACGAATGCAATTACCGGTAAACATCTCTTAGTAACACTGTGGTTAAGTGGAGCATAGAACACACACGGCAGAGTGGACAACTCGAAATTGCTTCTCATGGAGCCTTCACATTAAGATGTTCACCAATGAAGTAAATATGGCTCAGCCATTACATTTTGTCTCTAATTTCCGTAACTACCAAACGGCAGGCATAATATCAAAATGCAGCAAGACCTGCAGAGGATGACTGGTTGAGGGATTGTCATTTGACCCTGAACGTCAACAACGGTATACGCTGAAGTGGGTGACGAAAGACGTAGGAAAGCGATATGCACATATACAGATGGCGGTGGTGTCGCGTACACAAGGTACAAAAAGGGCAGTGCATTGGTGGTTCAAAATGGTTCAAATGGCTCTGAGGGCCATGGGACTTAACTGCTGAGGTCATCAGTCCCCTAGGACTTAGCACTACTTGAACCTAACTAACCTAAGGAGGTCACACACATTCATGCCCGAGGCAGGATTCGAACCTAAGACAGTAGCGGTCGCGCGGTTCCAGACTGTAGCGCCTAGAACCGCTCGGCCACCCTGGCCTGCAGTGCATTGGTGGGGCTGTCTTTTGTACTCAGTTAGCTTATGTGAAAAGGTTTCCCACGTGGTTGTGGCCGCACACGGAAATTGACAGACTTTGAATATGGAACGGTAGTTGGAGCTAGACGATGATGAGGTCCCATAGTCTGAGGAGCGTAGGAGACGATGCGGGAGACGCGGACCGCTGTACTAGGCATTGCCTTCCTCCGATGATGAATGGTGATGATGAAGACGAAAAACACCCAGTCATCTCGAGGCAGGAAAAATCCCTGACTCCGCCGGGAAACGAACCCAGGATCCCACTCACGGGAAGTGTAAACGCGTAAACGCTACCGCAAGACCACGAGCTGCGGACAGCTGGAGGAAGGAGCTTGGGATATTAGGTTTTGGAAATCGTTAGGGAAGTCAATCCCGAGTTCCACCGTGTCAACACTGTGCCGAGGAATACCAAATTACCGGCATTACCTCTCATCACGGACAGCACAGCGGTTTTTACTTAACGACCGAGAGCAGCGGCGTTTGCGTATAGTTGTCAGCATTAAGTGACAAGCAACGCCGCGTGACATAACCGCAGAAACGAATGTGGCACGTACGACGAACGTATCCGTTAGGGCAGTTTGGCGAAATCTGCCATTAATAGGTCATGGGCCAAGACGACCGACGCGAGTGCCTTTCCTAACAGCACGACATCGCCTGCAGTGCCTCTCCTTGGCTCGTGACCATATGAAGCCATGGACCCAACTTGTCAACAAGGCACTATGCAAGCTTGTGGTGGCTCAATAATGGTGTAGGTTTTCTTGGCATGGTACTGCCTGGGTCCTCTAGTCCAGCTGACCGATCATTGACTGGAGATGGTTATGTTCGGCTACTTGGGGACCATTTGCAGCCAGTCGTGAACTTCATGTTCCCTTGAATGACAATACGTCATGTCAAGGGGCCACAATTGTTCGTGATTTATCTGAAGAACGTTCGGGACAACTTGAGCGAATGATTTGCCCATTCATTGAACATTTATGGTACATAATCGAGATGTCAGTTCGTGCACGAAATCCTGCACCGTCAACACTGCAGCAATAAATTATGGACGGCTATGGAAGCAGCATGGCTCATCATTTCTGCAAGGACTTCCAATGATTTTTAGAGTCTTAAGACGCAGAGTTGCAGCTATTTTCCGGGAAAAAGGAGATCCGACACAATACTGAGAGGTTTCCCATTATTTTTGTCACATCAGTTTACTTGTATACAGGGTGGTCCATTGATCGTGACCGGGCCAAATATCTCACGAAGTAAGCGTCAAACGAAAAAACTACGAAGTACGAAACTTGTATAGCTTGAAGGGGGAAACCAGATGGCGCTATGGTTGGCCCACTAGATGGCGCTGCCATAGGTCAAACGGATATCAACTGCGTTTTTTTTTAAATAGGAACCCCCATTTTTATTACATATTCGTGTAGTACATAAAGAAATATGAAAGTTTTTGTTGCACCACTTTCTTCGCTTTGTGATAGATGGCACTGTAATAGTCACAGACATATGGCTCACAATTTTAGACGAACTGTTGGTAACAGGTAGGTTTTTTAAATTAAAATACAGAACGTAGGTACGTTTGAATATTTTATTTCGGTTGTTCCAATGTGATACATGTACCTTTGTGAACTTTTCATTTCTGAAAACGCATGCTGTTACAGAGTGATTACCTGAAAATACCACAGTAATGCAATAAATGCTCAATATGATCTCCGTCAACCTCAATGGATTTGGCAAACGTGTAACGATATTCCTCTCAACAGCGAGTAGTTCGCCTTCCGTAATGTTCGCACATTCATTGCCAATGCGCTGACGCATGTTGTCAGGCGTTGCCGGTGGATCACGATAGCAAATATCCTTCAACTTTCCCCACAGAAAGAAATCCGGGGACGTCAGATCCGGTGAACGTGCTGGCCATGGTATGGTGCTTCGACGACCAATTCACCTGTCATGAAATACGCTATTCAATACGGCTTCAACCGCACGTGAGCTATGTCCCGGACATCCATCACGTTGAAAGTACATCGCCATTCTGTCATGCAGTGAAACAACTTGTAGTAACATCATTGAACATTACGTAGGAAATCAGCATCCATTGCACCATTTAGATTGCCGTCGATAAAATGCGGGCCAATTATCATTCCTCCCATAATGCCGCACCGTACATTAACCCGCCACGTTCCACTTGTCGTAGCTATCGTGGATTTTCTGTTCCCCAATAGTGTATATCATGCCGGTTTACGTTAACGCTGTTGGTGAATGACGCTTCGTCGCTAAATAGAAGGCGTGCAAAATATCTGTCATCGTCCCGTAATTTCTCTTGTGCCCAGTGGCAGAACTATACACGACGTTCAAAGTCGTAGCAATGCAATTCCTGGTCCATAGAAATATGGCACGGGTGCAATCGATGTTGATGTAGCATACAGACGTTTTTGAGATTCCCGATTCTCGCGCAATTTGTCTGCTACTGATGTGCGGATTAGCCAAGACAGCAGCTAAAACACCTGCTTGGGCGTCATCATTTTTTGCAGGTCGTGGTTGACGTTTCACCTGTGGCTGAACACTTCCTGTTTCCTTAAACAACGTAACTAACCGGCGAACGGTCCGTACACTTGGATGATGTCGTCCCGGATACTGAGCAGCATACATAGCACACGCCCGTTGGGCATTTTGATCACAATAGCCATACATCAACACGATATCGACCTTTTCCGCAATTGGTAAACGGTCAATTTTAACATGGGTAATGTATCAGGAAGCAAAAACCGTCCGCACTGGCGGAATGTTACGTGACACCACATACTTATACGTTTGTGACTATTACAGCGCCATCTATCACAAAGCGAAAGAAATGGTCCACCTAAACATTCATATTTCTTTACGTACTACACGAATATGTAATAAAAATGGGGGTTCCTGTTTAATAAAAAACGCTGTTGATACCCGTTTGACCTATGGCAGCGCCATATAGCGGGCCAACCATAGCGCCATCTGGTTTCTCCCTTAAAGCTAGACAAGTTTCGTTCTTTGCAGTTTTATCGTTTGATGCTCATTTCGTGAGATATTTTGCCCGGTCACGATCAATGGACCACCCTGTACGTATACACAAATAAATCCATTCATGAAGATTGAACCAATAAACTTCAAAATGCCATGATCATTTTGTTAGAGCATTTATTCAGATTACTGATTCGGCAAAAGTATTTTGCCATCTTTGGATCTTATTCACTATACTACAAAGCATCTCACCCATGTGTAGTGCATAAGGTCTGAAGGTGGCAACATAGTTGTGGCCACCAGTTGTCTGAATAAATGCTCTACTGAAGCAATCGTGGCATTTTGAAAATTTTTTTTTTCAATTTTTGTGACGGTCACCCTTCAGAGTGGGATAATATCAAGCATACAGAAAACATTGATGTTCGATTGCATTTTTAGTGACAAATCACAGAAAACACGAACTATCATAAAACACCTAGGAGCGACCTAATGTGGATCACTACCGAAAACTGAATGCAGGGAAAGCAGACGACCGACTGAGTTTCGTTGAGAGATTCTTAAGGAAATTCGTCCACGGTAAAAGTTGCTTACTAAGCATTCCTTCTACCAATTCTTAATTTCTTGTCTCCTTGGGACCATTATCAGGACGGTTTAGTAAAAGAGATAGAGAAGATCCACTGAAGAGCGTCTCGTTTCGTCAGCACCACGAGAAGATTCATGGCGAGTTAAGTTCCTAGCAGAGCCACACAACGTATTACTTTCGACGCGAAACCACCAGGACGAGTCAGTCAGAGAAATTGGAATTTACCGGCAATAGTTCTTCCCATGTGCTATTTGCGATTGGAACAGAAAACTGGGGAAGGTATTATTAGCGGAAGAACCCTCCACTATGCATCGTAAGGTGACTTGCTGAGTACAGATATGGCAGATATAGATGACTGATGATAATTATTGTTTATCTCTAAATGTCTTCAGGACCCTATGAAAAACAAAATTAATGCAACTGTATGGTGTTTGTCAAGATGGTGTCAGTAAGGAAATACTTGTTGGCTGCTCAGAAACCGTTTAACTTAAACTGCAGTGGCGATAAGCTGCAAGTGTGTGTTTTTGCACCCTTCTCACACAAACTCGTCTTCTTCCACCTACCCAAAACGGTCAAAGTAAGAGAAGTGCGGTTCACAGAAAGCAAGCCACTAACATAAAAATATTTAGAGACATCTGTTGATGAGAAATTTTGAACTTCTGATGTCGTATTAAGGTGAAGAGCACTCTAGGAGGAATACCGACAAGGCACACGAGAGACCGTATGCCGTTCCCAGAGGGGAAATGAGTACTTTTGGAGTACGTCTGCTCTTTGGATGGAAAGCGTACTGTAATTCTGGGTTCTTTTCTGTTTTAAATGGGCAGTAGTGCTTTGTGTTCCCTCAGCAGGCGATAATGGCCATGTCATGTTTGGGGACAACCCTGTCGCAGCGGTCCTTTTGTGCACTTTGCATTGACGTTGATAACACGACGGAGCTAAACAGCCTGTGTTTGTTGTGCTGCTGTGTATTCACGTTTTGTTTCCGTTTAATTTGCAACTGTACCGCGGAGCGTGCTATTTGACCTCGCTAAACGCACAAATAGTCTCTGCGTCCATTGCCGTTGGGCATTAAAGACTTCTGTGCGGCAAGAATAAAAAACGCTTTACCAACTATTGCTTATCACTCATTTTTCCTGTACTCAGTATCTGCAAATGTATAATTGTATTTATGTCAGTTAAATTGAGATAATGAGCTAGTCGATGCATATGCAGACTTACATAATATGTACATAAAAGATGGAGTTCCTCTGATGGAGCTAATAGATCAGTTGGAAACCATTCAGGAAGTAGCATCTTCACTCCCCAGCGTTTCAGCGCAGCAATTGATTACGCTAGAGTACGTAAAGACAGTATTCACAAGGGAATCATTTAAAAAAAATACAAACGAAAATAAGTGAATAATCTTTCTGTACACAATAAGATATTCTACAGGTACAGTATTAATAAACGAAGTGAACAAAATGTGTTTCATTAGTTGCCTTTTAAAATTATTTTTCATCAGAAAAGTACTACAGTAATGTACTACACAGCCACGAAAACAAGGTTCCATACTCCGAGTCACGATAACAAAAACTCATTACAATTATAACCCTGGTACAACAATTTAATTTTCATGGTTCGATGAAATTCTTTATATCGAGGTTTGACTGTATATTACTAAGATTTAAAATAAAGAACTGTTATAAACATTCTGTCACAGAGCACTAACAATAACTTTAAATAAAGCTTTGTTCGTAAATAAATAAGCCTGCATTCTTGTGCCAATTTGATCATGTTAAATGACAAGAAATTCTATTTATATGTTGTTTAAACAATTATTTATGTCTGCTTGATATAAGCATCTTTCAGTTCCCTTTTCAGTGGTGGTCTCAGGTTGAGATCGACCACTTTTGAATTACTGTGGTTTCTAATGTCACACATTTGCATGATGAAAAATATACAAATACCTAATAAATCCATAAATAAATTAGATACAGATGAGTAGCTTTCAGGGATGAGAGCTATAATGTAATGCTGTCGTCTGAGATATATTTGTTAAAATCATGTGAAGTGTTTAAAAGTTGTTAATTCTAAGATTCATTGTGAAAATTTTAGTCACTGTAAATTATTAACTTTTCCCATTTTACTGATATTGAAAATATTATTGTTTCATTGGATGTAACTCAATTTTCTGAGACCACAGCTGTATTCAGATTTGTTCTACTATTTAATTATGATTTACTATAGATTTCCTAAGAGCTGTAAGTGGCCACATTTTGGACTGTCTGACATTCCGTCATATCTGGTGCATCTCCCAAGCCAGCAACTGTGCTCAAAAGCCCCCACTGTGTGTTTTACCCATTTCCAGCCACGCTCTCCTCGTCCCTGCACCTGGATTCGCCTGGAATGGCCACGCGACATCCTCGTATGACCAACTCGCACTCAGCCAAGCAAACAAAATCACTTCTCCTCATTACCAACCCTAGGCGGCCAAATAACTCGCCTAAACACTTTGAACGTTGCAGTATTAAAATTCAAGTTCCCATGAAAGAATATATTTGAGAATTGCTAGCAGGAAAAATATTTTCGTCTTTCAGCTTCTTCATTTGTGCGGTAAACAATTTTCGTAACAATATCAGAAGTGAAAAATTTTTTGACTAATTCACATATATTGGTTACTTTCCCAGCAGTTGTTATTCGCTGTGGTTCATGGACAATGTTGGCAAGATCCCTTTTACACTCCTGGGGGCTTCTGCAAGGTGTGCTCTACCACAACTTGTAACATATTCTTCTGGAGCGAAAGTGTGGTTTGCTTTTTCAATCTCCTAAGATTCTTATTCATTTTATTCCTCTTCAACCAATGTGTGATACGATTCGAAATAACTGAACTCTGATAACTCGTCGTCTACTAAAGGTTCAACAAGAATTTTTACCTAGTTCAAGCCTCTATAAGACATTTTAGAAAATCATCCTTACAAGAAACACGTTTTCCTTACTGTGGCAAACTGTTAATAATAATGGCTGGGGTGTAAATCAACAGTGAAGATGAACTCCACAATTAGAATATCAACAGTACACCATACCTCACATTCAGGGTTGCCAAATGAAGTTTATAAGCAATCAGAATTATGGTCACAAATGGTACCAATCCAGGGCAAAATATTCTCTTCAGCGTAAAAGGTGTATTTTTTATATTCCAACTTTTACAATTTTAACCGGATAAATGTACGGTACAGCACTTTACAAGGTGAAAGGTTAATAGAAAGAGGCCTATATAAGTAGAAGTAGAAGTTCGTTACGATTTTTAATAATATAAAAATGTATCGGCGTTTTTTCCCCATTTCGGCGAGTCTGCGGTTTTTATGTCAAATACAAACTGGCAATACCAAGAAGTAGTTGGGCGATATAAACGAAAGCTAGTGAGGACATTCCTACATCTGAACGATGATGTCTATTCAAATTTCGCTCCAGTTATATAATGGTGGAAGATGCAAATCAGGTTTGCTTTCAGTATATCCTGTAATGATCTTGAGAGGTTAGTTATCGATGCGATTGGACTGGTGAGTTGATGTTAATCAAGAATACCTTTATTACGACAGAGACGCCATTATCAACTCCTCACTGAGTTTGAACGAGGTAGTGTAATAGAGCTACGAGAAGCCGGATGTCCCTTCCGCAGTGTTGCAGAAAGACTTGACAGGCCGGCCGAAGTGGCCGTGCGGTTAAAGGCGCTGCAGTCTGGAACCGCAAGACCGCTACGGTCGCAGGTTCGAATCCTGCCTCGGGCATGGATGTTTGTGATGTCCTTAGGTTAGTTAGGTTTAACTAGTTCTAAGTTCTAGGGGACTAATAACCTCAGCAGTTGAGTCCCATAGCGCTCAGAGCCACTTGAGCCACTTGACAGGAATGTAGCCACTGTACATGATTTCTGGCACCGGTGGCCCCGAGACTGTACGGTCGCAAGAAGACCTGTCTCCGCACTGCTACGTGACACTACAGAGAGGGACGACTATTGCGTTCGGTGGAGGCGCTGGCGCAGCGTCCTGCATCTGAAGCAGCAGCTGACACCACAGTGATACAACCAACTGTTACAAATCAGTTACTTCAAGGACAGTCCCGAGACAGGCGCTCTGTAGCGTGCATTCGACTGACCACAAAGACCGCCATTTGCGACTACGTTGGTATTAGGCCGGTATTACACTATCAAATTTATTTGTCAAAAATCTTTGTCAAAGATATTTGATGGTGTAATAGGGAACTTTGTCAAATGTCGTCCAATATTTGATCAAATCTAGGGCCTCGCTGTAGATTTGATCGAAGAAGTCGCTTGTCTTCTGTCCACTGCAAAAAAAAAAAAAAAAAAAAAAAAAAAAAAAAAAAAAAAGGTTCAAATGGCTCTGAGCACTATGGGACTTAACTGCTGTGGTCATCAGTCCCCTAGAACTAGTTAAACCTAACTAACCTAAGGACATCACACACATCCATGCCTGAGGCAGGATTCGAACCTGCTACCGTAGCGGTCACGCAACTCCAGACTGTAGCGCCCCGAACCGCACGGCCACTCCGGCCGGCCCTGTCCACTGCAATGTGACATGTTACCACATGGAGCGCTAGCATCGCTGCAGCGTTCTGTCGTCTGTAGTGTTTTTATAAACATTGCCGGTAAATACAATTGGTGTGTGCCGACAACTACAAAATTAATAGAGATGTATGAAGCTGATGAGGCGCTTTACAACATGAGGCACGCTGAATACAAAAATAGATTAAGAAGATTGGTGACCTGACCTGATCTAACCTAACCTATCCTAACCTAACCCTCTCCTGCAGCAAGGAATCGGAGTGTTACAGTGAGCCTGTCTTCTGCAGATGTAGCAGTTCTTAAGTGAATATTATGCTTTGTGATATGAGCACATGCAGAAATGTATGCTCATTCATTCTTAAGTAACTGATGTACGAGTTGACGTCCGCCAATATAAGCTCACGTAACAAGGTTGAATGCTTTTATCGTGTCGCCGTAAAACCCACGGCTTCGCCCAGGTATGTTTCCCTTTTTTCCCCCGCTTCTCTTCCGCATGTGCACACCGTGCAATTGTAGTACGTGCAACTGCTGCGGTTAATAACAAGTTGTTGTTGTCAGCCATCTTGAACTTTGACGGAAAATATGATGACAGTGTAATACCCCTTCTAGCGCTACGTCAAAGATCTTTGTCAAATATATTTGACGGAATGTTTGATCACTTCTTTGATCAAATCTTTGACAAAGAAATTTGATAGTGTAATACCGGCCTTAGGCAAGAGCTCATTGGCGGGCACAGTGGAGGTCTGTTGTGTTTCCTGATGAAAGTTGGTTCTGCCTTGATGCCAGTGATGACCGTTTGTTAGTTTGAAGGACGCCAGTTGAAGGCCTGCAATCAACCTGTTTGCGTGGTAGGTCCACTGAGCCCACCCTTCGAGTTATGATGTAGGGTGCGATTTTGTATGACAGCAGGAGCACTCTCGAGGTTGTGGCGCGCACTCTGACTGAAAATTTGTACGTCAATCTGGTGATTCGACCTGTTGTGCTGCCATGAACATCCTTCCACGGGGTGTTTTTCATCAGGATAACGCTCCCATGAACATCCTTCAATGGGGTGTTTTCCAATAGGATAACGCTCGCCCACATGCCGCTATTGCAACATAACATGTCTCCAGTCGTGCACATGTGAGACATCACCGGATGACAACTCCAATGTCACCCACAAACAGTTTTAATCGACCTATTGCAACAGGCACAAACTTATATCCGGCACCTATACGACACTACGCATAAACTTGCGTGCTTGCATTCACAATTCTGGTCGTTACACCGCTTATTAATATACCAGTACTTAACATTTGCTGTGGCTTGTCTCGCACTTACATTAAGTCGTGTTCTTGCAGTGTTAATCCTTTAAATAAGTTACCCAGGTAAATGCATTCCCGAAATTTCATTAGTCTACACTAATTATTTCTCTGTGATGCGATTTTTTTCCGGTAATGTGTGTTTAGATAATGATGGTCAAAATTGCAGGAGTATTTTCCGGGAAACGGCGAGAATATGAGCCGCACTGCTGCGGGCAACGTTAGTCTGTAGAAGTCGAAGTTTGGCGCACAGCCCGCAACACAAAGCGACCCCTGTTTCCTAGTAGACGAACGCCTGGCAAGGAGCATTCATGACAGGCGGGGCGTGCAGCCCCTGACGGGCGGGCAGCAGCCCCCTCGCACGGCGCGCTGCCACAGCTAGACGTCTGCCACTGAAGCAGACACCATAATGCGCAACAAGTATACACGCCGAGAGAAACTCCTACCGACTCCACGAACTCACTGCTGCGGAATCTAAAGCTCGAAATAACACCACACTGGGCGCAAACTCTGAACTCTGTTCTTGCTGCTCGTGCTTCGGAACATTGCCCTGTGTTATAAAAGCCCAGGTCTATGTAGGAGAAGTCCGGTCGCACTCCCATGATTCTTTGTGATGGTTGCCACTTTGGCTGTTTATATGAAAGTAGCAGACGGTGTATATAATTTTCGTTAGTGAAGGTGTCCCAAATTTCGAAATGGGATGCTATGCTGCTCCGAATTATAGCAATAACTCGACTGAAGGAATCAAGCTATTCAGATTTCCTACAGTACAAACAATCAGCGACCAAAATGGTTAGAAAACTGTCGGAGAGATAAATGGAAACCAGCTATCCATTCCAAGTTACGTGCGGTAAGGTATTAATCTGATACTATAATTACAATTAAGACATTATATTTTTTATGAGCTCTAAGTGCATACGTTCCGTTTAGGTTTCACTTTCAGGACTCACTATTCAAGATCAAGAGGGCTGATGGATGGAAGCTGTTAAAATAGACTATAGCACTCCGTCTTCAGGCCACGAATGGCCTACCGGGACCACCCGACCGCCGTGTCATCCTCAGGGGAAGATGCGGATAGGAGGGGCGTGGGGTCAGCACACCGCTCTCCCGGTCGTTATGATGGTATTCTTGACCGAAGCCGCTACTATTCGGTCGAGTAGCTCCTCAATTGGCATCACGAGGCAGTGTACCCCGAAAAATGGCAACAGCGCATGGCGGCCTGGATGGTCACCCATCCAAGTGCCGACCATGACCGACAGCGCTTAACTTCGGTGATGGAACCGGTGCATCCACTGCGGCAAGGCCGTTGCCCCCAAAATAGAATATAGTGCAATGAAAATTAGAACAGTGTTTGGAAATTTCAGTGTGCACATTTTCCTATGCCACATCATTTGAAATACCGTTTTAAACTGGAATATCTTAAAAGCAACCGGTACTCAATCGAGTATATTAATATTAAACTGCATTCCATTGCCTGCTTTTGGCTAAAAATATGGTCAGTGAATTGTACCCTTCATGTAAAAGAAAATCCTTTGGTTAGCGCGTTGACGATGTTATTTATTCTGCAATCCCTAAAATTCAGAGTGCAGAGTTTAAGTTTTGAAAGTTATCCTTCCCTGTCTTTTAGTCATTCACCCACATAATACCAGAAAAAGAACTGTAGTGTGTTTCCAGTGTTTGTTTTAACTGTACAGATGTATATAAAAAGAGATAACCAAAATATGTTGCGTTCCTAAATTTCGACGTGACACAGATACCATGCGACTGTGAAATGTACACAGTACTTATCTGCTGTAAACATTTACTTGCACAAACACTCGCACAAATTGCTCAACAAAAGGAGGGCTCTGAGCACTATGGGACTCAATTTCTGATGTCATTTGTCCCCTTTAACTGAGAACTAGTTAAACCTAACTAACCTAAGGACATCACACACATCCATGCGCGAGGCAGGATTCGAACCTGCGAACGTAGCGGTCTCGCGGTTCCAGACTGCAGCGCCTAGAACCGCACGGCCACTTCGGCCGGCAATTGCTCAACACAAAAGGTGCCCTAGCAATGTGTAACACATATAAAACCGTTTATCCTAGTGTTGTACTGGTAAACGTGAATGCCAACCCTCAACAGTGGGCATGTTTTTGACAAATTTTTACGTCAAAAGCGGAGGTTTCTGATTTTCCTCCAACTAAATTTCTAATATGAGCTTAGTACGAAAATCATTTCCGTGATTTATTTGTAAACGTTTCTATGCAATTTGGGACTCAAAGATGCCCGTTAAGCGATAGGTAATGGCGAAAGTAAGTAGAGTACATTCTTTGTTAGTGATGTTGTACTGTGTCATCTGCTGTAGTCCCTATATCGCGGTTCTGTAAGAAACACTGCTGCCCAGACCCCCCTATTATCGACCTTAGTGAAGGCAATCAGCAGTGCACCACTCACTTTACACAAGTTCCAGAAGAGGAAAATCGAATTTCAGAACACGGTTTTCACCTCCTTTTATAAACGCAACGCCTGAAGAGCCATTGCTATCCCAATCGCATATCAGTTAACCAAATACGAAGAACTGTTTTAGAGGAATAGTGGTTGTGAATGAAGTATCTGATTTCGTCTACACGGTGAATGTTTAATCGTTGCAATAAAGGTAGTGTACGGTTTTCTCAGGAATGTTAGAGAACTCGTAGGAAGGACGACGAGATTCTACAAGAACAAATATTTAATGTAGACGTTTACGTATGAGATAATATTTTAGCTAAATAGATCAATATTTCACACTTAAATATCTGGCCAATCTTAAGCCAAATTTTCGAAATTATCTCTTAAATGGCTTCTTGGCAGGCTTCCTTTTACTGGAATGTGTTTGCGTCTACTATCGAATAGTTTAAACCGTCTCACTTTTCGTTATTAATTATGACTATGTTTGGCATTGGCTGACAACATGGATTTAACATCGGTGGTTCTGAAGCATGATAACTGTCTTATTATACGAAGATGGCTGATGACTGGAGAAATCGCTTGTGGCAGACCGGACAAAAATCGTTTTCAATTATGCTATACCATTTATACAGAACAGAACAAGGACACATATTCAGATGCAGATTATCTCTAAGCTTTAACGGAAAATGTGACACTTTTTTGGCGTAAGCAACCAATTTTTAACGTTTATCGCTGCTTATTTATCTCTTAATGGAACAGTATACACTGATCACCCAGAACTCCTACGTTATAGCCGGTTTGTCCACCTTCGGTACGGACAACAGCGGCGACTCGTCTTGGCATGGCAGGAATGAGGCCGTGTTAGGTCGCTGGAGGGAGTTTTGCAATTCATCTACACACACAATTCACCTAATTGCTGTAAATTTCGGGGAGGGGGCAACGAGATCTGGCACCACGTTCAATCACATCCCAGATGTAATCCCAGCACATTAACTGCGATTCGCCACTGCGTTCCTCGAAACACTCCATCACACTCCTGGCCTTGTGACATGGCGCATTATCGTGCTGAAAACTGCCACTCCCGTCGGGAAACATGATCATCATGAAGGGGTGTACGTTGTCTGCAACCGGTGTACGATACTCCCTGGCCGTCATGGTGCCCTGTGTGAGATCCACTGGACCCATGGATATCCATATGAATGTTCCCAGAGCATAATGGAGCCGCCGCCAGCTTGTCTCCGTCCCGCCGTACAGGTGTCAAGGAGCTGATTCCCTGGAAGACGACAGATTCGCATCCTCCCATCGGCATGATGAGGAAGATGTCGGGATTCATCAGACCATGCAACGCTCTGCCACTGCGCCAACGTCCAGTACCAATGGTCAGGTGCCCATTTCAGTCGTAGTTGCCGATGTCGTGGTGTTAACATTGGCAAATGCGTGTAACGTCGGCTACGGAGGTCCGTCGTTAAGAGTGTTCGTTGCACTGCGTATCAACACTTGCACTCTGCCCAGTATCAAAGTCTGATGTTAGCTCCACCACAGATCGCCGCCTCTCCTATTTTATCAGTCTGCCCAGCCTACGACGTCCGACAACTCTAATAAGTGATGGCCGCCCAACCCTAAGACGTGTTTCGCACGTGTTTAAGACACTCACCACAGCACTCCTCTAACGCCCGACAAGTCTTGCGGTTTCCGAAATATTCGTGCCGAGCCTCTGGGCCATGACATTCTGCCCTCGGTGAAACTCAGATAGATCGCACGTCTTCCCGATTCTGCACACGGACAGGACGCTCAGTGATGCTACATGCACCGTGCATGTGTATGACTAGCAGTCATTCCTCGCCAGACGACGCTGCTATCACCTGTACGAGGTATATCGATGGTAAGTTGGTGGTCATTATATTCTGACTGGCCAGTACACTTTTCTTCTATGTTGTTGCAAAAAGTCTTCATGTCGACTGCATAATATGTGTGCAAACTGATCAAACACTAACAACGTAATAGTGCATCAAACCACTGTTCCGCTGTCACGAGAAGAGGTCCCAATATGCAACTCAGGTACGATTCATGTGCTTTCCTGTGGGCCTGAAGTCAATCAGACTGTGATCAGACACCTTTCTCATCAAGCATGAGCTCTCTCCTCTTCCCTAGGAGTCGACAACAAAACACAGTACCAATATATCAAATACTAGAGAGAAATGTCGTGATGGGATGGACGAAATTACACAAATTAGTGCAGTGTCCGTTATTTCCCAGTGTCTGTGTAGAGATCGATGCGGTCTCACGAGAAAAGTAAATAAGCCTGTCCCTGTGCGAGCGCTACGGGAAGCAGACACTCGGACATATGAAAGCTTGGGTCTGTCCGCGAAGCGTGCTCAGATAGCCTGAGTTGTTAAGGTGATCGCTCGCATAAAGTATCAATCCGGGTTCGATTACCGGTTCAGATAATATTTTCATTTGTTTCCAGTAAGCTGTGTAGCTGTGGTGGTCCCGTATTCGTAGTTTGCGAATATATATCCTGGCCTAAATTACATACGGGTCGCACTTTTCATTACATATTTATTTTCAAGCATACAAATGACATCAAGCTGAAGACGATTTTGATTAATAAATTTTGGAAAACAATAATACCAGTTAACATGTTATAGTTTTGAATTCTTAGTACGGTAATCAAAATACTGTAGAAAACCTAGCAAATTAGAACAGTTAAAATCTTTAAAAGCTCTTGCAGGACGAATAATAGTTCCTAAAATGCTACAGATGCTCCGACATCTCCACCGTGGCCTCTGAGCGAATTATAGGCAGTGCCACATATAGTGTACTGCCAAACCACCGGCCGTTGTGGCCGAGCGGTTCTAGGCGCCTCAGTCTGGAACCGTTCGACAGATACGGTCACAGGTTCGAATCCTACCACGGGCACCGATGTGTGTGTTGTCCTTAGGTTAGTTAGGTTTAATTAGTTCTAAGTTCTAGGGGACTGATGACCTCAGATATTAAATCCCATAGTGCTCAGAGCCATTTGAACCATTCAGTTTCCTTATTCACGTCTAACAAAGACAAAACATGTTAACATTTAAAGGGAAATATGAAAGTGAATAAGCACTAATACCATGCATTAACACTTTTAAATAGCAATCTCAAAATGAGTTAGTATTGACACTATGCGTTAACCTTCAAACCATTATGGATTTATAAACTAAACCCGCATTAAGAATGACAGTTTGCAATCTGTACCGCGAAACATCTTTACGCAAAACTATTAATGGGATGTTCTTTTTCTTTAAAAAACGGGAGAGGGGGGGGGGAGAGTTTGCTAAATAATAAATAATAATGCGTCCATACGCCGTCAATGTCACACAACTGTACATACAGGTCACAACCTTGCCAAGGGCAAATGCGTTCGGTAAATTGAGGAAGGCAATAATAACCGTCATATCCACTGCCTCCAGTCCATAGTTTGCTGACAGAGCGCCTCTAGACACACACTCCTTGGGCCATGTGTGTATGCACCTGCACGAGCCGTCAACTTTCCTTTCTGAGTGTATGACCAGCGGCAGATTCGAAACAAGGGGGCAACCGGCAGAAGCTAATCACTCATTCACATTGTATACAAGATCAAAAATGTACATTTGCTTCCGTATATGGGGTCTGTAACCATACTGTTAAGTAGAGGAGCCATTGTTTGATGAACAGTATTCTGCAAGTTTCCTCACGACATGTCTTTGCAAAATTTATTTAACACGTCAAGAAACTGTAAGTGTAAAGAATAATATTCGCCAATGGAAAGGAACAACAAGTGATTGAGGAATTCAACTAACATTTCAGCAGCCTAAGACGCAGCTTAAATGTTGAAGCCAAGGGAGAGAGAATACTTTCCACGTTTGCTTGAAGAAATTTCATGGCACTGACGTTTTTCCGAGTGGTGTCTACGAAAACAGTGGCGTTTCCTTGGAATGAACAATCGCTTACCAACCGTCGGGAATTCAGTGTTCGCTCATCTGGTCAGTAGGAAGCGCACGTTGGCTGGGAGGAACGAGTAAACAACGATCTTATTCTGCCCACTCGTTGTGCGAGAGTCTCAAGCAGCGCCAACAGTGGACCATGTTATAATGATGGGATTGTAAATATCCTCTAGTACCTACCGTTTGTTGACACATATGTTGCCAATATTATTCGTAGGTGTACCAGTGGGTGGAATTCAGTCCATGTAGTACCAAAATGGCCGATTTCCCGCCCATTCTGCTTAAATAATTACAGATCTTACGAATATTTCGAGATTCGGTGGTACGGGAAACACAAAACTGCCTACACTTCCTAGGCTTTTATCTGTGCGAAAAAATTAACAACAGGCGTCTACAAGGACACGCCGACGGCTTCGGAACGTATGAAATGCCGCATAACAACGGCCTGTGCTGCGATATGCCCAGGTGAAATTCAGCCAGCAGAAAAATGATCCTTTCGGAGCTCTATAAAGGTGAATATGGTCCTGTTTCTTAAAAGACTGTTACCGAAAAGTGGGATACCAGCAATGCCGCCTCTATTACGAGGGAGCTAGATCATACTCTCAGTTCATCCCGATTCTCCGCCCCAGGGCCATACGCTGTCCACATTCAGAAGTAGCAGCACATTTCTCTTGCGGGCAAACGCTTTCTGCTTAATACGCACAGCAGCGTCTGGGCAGAGGGCACCTTTCCAGGATGTCGGCGTGAAATCACCATCATACCCATATGCCCGGTAAGGACAAAAACCTTTCTTCTAGCTACCGCCCCATCTCTCTCACCAGAAGTGGTTGCAAAGTGATGGAATGTATGATTCATGCCCGGCTGGTATGATGGCTCGCGTCTCGCAATTTACTAACGACTGCACAATATGGATCCCGAGAGTGGCGTTCTGCAG
This sequence comes from Schistocerca piceifrons, assembly GCF_021461385.2. NCBI lineage: Eukaryota > Metazoa > Arthropoda > Insecta > Orthoptera > Acrididae > Schistocerca > Schistocerca piceifrons. Next base: position 145,119,611 of record NC_060139.1, read on the forward strand.
TTGACCATCTCGTTACTTTGTCTACCCAGGTCATGAATGGTTTTCTGCGGAAATCCCAGACTGTGGGCGCGTTTTTCGATTTGGAGAAGGCCTACGACATCTGCTGGAGAACTTGTATCCTCCGCACTCTTTACACGTGGGGCTTTCGTGGCCGCCTGCCCTATTTCCTTCAGCAATTTTTAAATGACCTCAGCAACTGTAAAAATTTTCGCAAAAATTTTAGCTTGGCAACATATTCGCGCTCTTTTTAAAATACAAATCACGTCTCCACTCACACAAGCTCCCTCAAGTGTAGCTCGCTCACACCCACTGTTCCACCGCAGTATGTCGCTCATACCCATCCGCTCCCACTTTCCCACTGTCAGTCGCCCGTTCAACACAACTCATTGTCATTATGTCAGTGTACCCTGTCTCACAGCCACAGCCTCCTTCTTTCTGTCCGACTACTACACTACTACAGTCTCCTCTCACGGTCACTGTCTCCTCTTGCCCTGACTTACTACTAATATCTCATTTCTCCCTTCCTACTCCTCTTGACTCTTCTCATTACCGCTGTCTCTCTTTTCGTCATTGTAACTATCATACACTCTGTTAAATTGGATCTCACCTACTCCAACTTTCTCCTTCTTTTTATTCTTCTCCTAGTGCCACTGCCCCATTCACTCTTTTCCCAGCACTATTCTGTCTCTGCCAACCATGTCCCACTGCTACTACGTCCTTTTCTTTCCCTCGCACTATAATTATAACCTTCGCTCTGTCTATACTACAACCACTGTCTCCTATCTTCCACTATTTATTACTTTTCTGTCATTTTAGTACTGTTACTTTCTCCTTCTCTCTTAGTACAAAAATGTGCGAATAAGGTCACATGCTGAGGAAGGTGAAATCACGTGACCGGTACTCCACTTTTATGACAGAGTCCTTTCATAAACCGGAGAATATTCACCTTTTTTGTGCTCCAACAGCAGCATTTTCCGCTGATTTCCCTCTTTTCCCTGCTACAGAAGGGCATGTCATTTGTATGGAAATAACTTGACGGGTCGGAATAATTTTGATGGTTCACCCATGTGAAATTTTACACCACAGGCTGGATTTTATGTGCACAAAAATTTTGCATGTGATTCGGTACTACATCAACACAGTGTTCCCAGAACCTATCTGATGAAAACCGAGTCACTTTACAACATATTTATCCATTCTAAGTTACTTTAGAAACTATGCTTTCAGCTCACAACGGATTTTACGTATGTATTTTATATGCAGAGGTAGGGAAATTTTCAAGTTTTTTCCAGGTCGTGATCTTAGGAATATATCGTAAAAATTACGTTAGTGTGCTGCACATAGCCGTCTTCGAATCGCGGCTCAGTTTTGCTACCCAAAAAGCTTGTATTTTGGGTGTTTATCGAAAACAGCTAAATATTTTTGAAAACGGGAAGGGAAGCTGGCACTTCTAGATAAACGACTATAGAATATACTTTTAAAATTTTAGGAGTTTGCTGCTGTTATTTATTATTTATATTTGGCCTCACACCAGATTTTACGTGCGTATTTGACGTGTACAAGCAGGGTAAATTTGGACCTCTGTATCTCGGAAGTGGATAAAGACAGCACACCAACTTTCAAGACTGTTCAAATTCGCAATTCTGGGAATACATCGTAAAAATTTCAGCCATTTTCAGCCCGAAAAATTTTCGAAAGTGTTTGAAATTATGTATCTACATCTACATCTACATCTACATGGATACTCTGCAAATGATATTTAAGTGCCTGGCACAGGGTTAATCGAACCACCTTCACAATTCTCTATTACTCCAATCTCGTGTAGCGCGAGGAAAGAACGAACAACTATATCTTTCCATATGTATAAACTTTGTTGGAAGTTGTTGTGTGCTCTCATTCTCAAAAGCAGATGAATATAGCCTGGGCAGTTTTGCGAGCTGCGAATTATGCTGCCAGTAGGTATAGACATTCTTTCAAACTTCAAACTTCCTGCCAGATCTATTATCTATATTTTGCTTACTGTGTTACGTATTTTAACGTAAGGTTATACCTCTTAATGAGAAGACAATGATAGCATTTCCAATTTTTAAATTATGTCATTAATTTATACAATATTAAATATCAAATTTTGCTGCGAACGGATGACTATTTAACCCTTTAATAATATAGAGAGCGCTCAGAGTCAGTACGGCGTGGAAGCCATCAGCATCGCATTTACCAGCCCTGCTTGTCCACCGAGTTAGCCAACAAATGCAGCTAGAAATAATGCTCTTTCGGTCTTTGAGTAGAACTGTATGAAAAAAAATCAGACCTAGAAGAACTGTGCCGCTTTACGTAAAAAAAAAAAAAGTATACAACTTTCTTAATGGGCGTAAAGGACATGGGGGAACTCACTCACCTAACTGATCTTCATAACTGACCTGACTTTCCGTTCCATATGTACAATTGTTGTTGCTGACAAACCATCAACTGTACTGATGGCAATGACGTTGGATTTAGTTCACAGAGGGACAGACTTACGGTACTACAGGAATTTGGAATGGAAGGCACTGGTCAGAAGAAATACCATCTGACCAATGTATTTTTTTTTAATTGCTTCAATAGAAGTACTGTGCATGAGGAGGTGGAGGCATGCGTTCACATGCATGTCAGAGACTATTGATCAATAACGCTAGAACTATATTTTAAATGTGTAAACCTGTATCCTAATCGGGGCGTGCTGTTTGGTATCAGTGCTTTCAACTCGGAATGATGGAAAATTTTATATGGTTCGGTCAAGTACTCAGATTCTCTTAGTGGTGCTTTGCCAATCATCGTAGTACTCTCATATCCTAAAGCAAATGTTGATTTAAAAAATTGGTGACTTAACTGTGGTTTAAAAATTTGTAACATACACAGATTTCAGATAGGAGAAAGGTACCTGCTAAATCACAGTAGCTAACGTACGTGAGTTTATAGTCTAAATAACTGTTAGTGAAGAAAACATAATCTTGTGACGAATGGACATTTCGCAAAATATATTTCGTGCACAAAATTATCACTAAAATTCATCAGCGTTCGTAACCTGTTTCGCTCGGTCAGTAAAAAAAGTGCCGAACCGACTTTTTGCAAATAAATGCAAGACCGTTCCCGACTTGAAATTACGCAATATCGTGCACCATGTAGGAAATGCGGACAATCTTTGTAGTACCAAAGGATGAATGGCGCCCCAATACTTTAGAACTCCCACTGCTGCGTGAAAATTCCTCAACTTCAGGACACTGTACAGTGACTGTAAAAGTCCAAAGGCTCCAAGTGGCACTCTGACGCGACAGTTTCCTCTTATCGCTCTACATTATGGTTTTTAAGTATTTATCAAATTACTCGCTCCCTCACCGATGCAGGATCGATGTTGTTCAACAATACTTGAAACGGGCTCACTACTCCTGAGCATCCACAGCTGGTCATTTTCAAGCACAGCTGCTTCAACAGGAAGTAATTTTACAAAATTTCATAGCTTTAATTGCTGTGCCCTCCGAAAGATACGGACAGTAGCCATACACAGAACAGCGCACAGCTGCTTACAACTCAAGCGCACCACAATAATGGTTACCTTCCTCAGAGGGCAGAACTGGCAACGCTAATTTTATACATACGCCTGATGTAGTACAAGTAAGAGTTCGTGCTGAAAAGTAATGCCTACAAATATCTTTGCAAAAATCTTTTAAAACTTTTTGAATAAAACAAACTTTATTACAATTCTACATCTTTATTCTTCAAGTCTACATATTTCTTTCTCAATATGATCACCCTGCCGACAAACAGACTTCTCCCAAGGAGAGACCATTTTGTTGATACCTCACTGTAGAACCTTTGACGTTTTTGGCAGAGCCACAACCTCACCTCTGCTCGCACTGTTTCATCAGTATCAGAGCGAAGTCCTCGAAGGTGTTCTTTAAGATATCGAAACAGATGAGAATCCAATGGGACCAAGTTGGGACTGTTTGAGAGATAAGCGATGATAGTGAACCAAATGAGTCGGATTGTTGCACATGTCACAGCGTTTGTGCGTGGTCTAGCATTGTCAAGCTGAAGGAGTGGATGCTCCATCTGTGGACGAACTCTTCGAATACGTGGTTTCAGTTTTCTGAGGGTCTCTCACGTACTGACACACCGACATCCTTACATTAAACTTCGGTAGATTACACGCTACAATTCGGAATTCTTCAGCACCAAAGGTTTGCGACGTGCCTCAGCGAAGCGGGAAAATCGACTAAGTAATGTGCATGACATGTAATACTTAACAGGATTAAATATTAGGAGGTATTACTTTTTAGCACGAACTTGTATTTTCGAAGTGGACATCCAAGCATCGATCACACATATTAGGAAACACACAGTTCCACTCAGAATCGCACAGGTTCCGCGCAGTATCAACCATACAGCAAGGCACGTCTCAGAACCGTGTGTAAAGTCGTCGCCAAGAGGAGCGAAAACTGGCATCCAACAAGTGATCGCAGTTTTCGTTCACTGGGTGCTGGACTAGACCAGAGCTGAAGATAAATCATCGCCAGCAAACATTTATCTGTTCATTGACACACGTCTTCTCCATACTGCAGTTGAATATTTGTAAAATTTCTGTTAATAAATTATTGTAAATTGTTGCTAATCTGTATTGACATCACTTTGCTGTAGCTGTTGCCTAACCCTGTTTGGCCCTGTTACAGGGCTCCATAGTTACTGCATCCAAGAAAGCTACCTTCTAAGAGCTACTACCTTCAGGGACAGAGGCTTCCGTTCCTGCCACATTTCCCCATATGCGTCTGATATCAACTTTATCGCCTTGGCGACGTCGCGGTATCTATTATCCTCACCAGTCTCTGAATATAGTCCAGGGAGTGATTTTTCATAGGGACCTCATCCTGCAAACTGATTAGGAGCTCTGGGATAATCTGGTGCGACGCACGGTCAGTTTGTTTGACGTGTGCAGAAGGGTCGTAAAGACAACTGCACCGATACTGTGCCTTTGTTCTGGCTTTCGAGAGGATACCCTCACAGCGGTCAAGGTTATTTGATACCGATGCGACATGAAACTGTACGGCCCGCCAGCCATTAGGAGCTTTCCGTGCTTGCATTTTGGGCATATGTCTTCCCATTGAACGTGGACCCTCTGTGTGGTGACTATGGCCACCCACCCACCCCATGAGGGAAGCCACCTGTGTGTATTAACTGTCGTGACCGACACTCTCCACACTCGCCATATTGCCCGGGTTACAAGAAAGAAAAGAAGATCCAAGAGTACCAGTCCCTCGATCGCCTGTCTTACGCTGAGGCTCGCCAAGAATTTCACCCACTCCACAAAGTGTCGATTTCTTCTACTTTTGCGTCTGTTACATCTTTTCCCCCTCTTACCTCTTCCTTACTGCAGCCTTATCCCCATCTCATCACCCCATTCCCTGCATTTCCCACACCCTCTTCTCCAGATTCCCCTCCCCCTAACCAGAGAAAGAGGTGCCCCCCTTCTTCGGCCCCTGCCACTAATAAAGTTCAGCACTCGGGAACCCTGCCCCCCCCCCCCCCCCCCCATCATTTCTCAGGCAAGAACTCGGCCATGGAATGGACCATCTATGTGCCCCAAGATCGTCAGCTCTCTTTTGGTTCCAGATGTTGTGGAAGCCTGCTCTCTCCCTGTGCTCTGTCCTCCTCAGTCTCCAAATGAGAAGAAGAAGAAGAAATGTAAGTCCCAGGACAAGACCCCCTTGGTGCCCCCTGAAGGTGACATCTCCCCCTTCACAACCTGACTCTGACATCCTCACTGGCGAAGACCACTGATCCAGCGACATGACCTCCCCTTGGCTTCTTTATGTCTAACCTCAACACTCGCCACATGATAATCCAGTGGAATTACAACGGAAATTACTGCCAGAGGAGAAGATGGGCTTGGGACAAGAAGTAAGAGAGGAAAAGACTAATTCAGTTCCGTAATATATTTAGCTAGAGGATGAGATATGCTTGGAAAAGGCTCGGTAATAAATGAACATGTCAGTAAGGTTACATCACAGTCAGGCAGAGATTTCAAACTAAGGTGTATGCAGGAGCAGATATAGACTCAGATTACAATTTAGTAGCGATGAAAAGTAGGATGAAGCTTAACAGATTAGTCAGGAGGAGTCAATATGCAAAGTACTAGGATACGAAAGTACCAAGGAATGACGAGATACACTTGAAGTTCTCTAAGTCTATAGATACAGCAATAAGGAATAGCTCAACAGGCGGTACAGTTGAAAAGTAATTGACGTTTCTAAAAAGGGCAATCACAGAAGTTGAAACGAAGAACGTAGGTGCAAAGAAGGTAACTGCAAAGAAACTGTGACTAATAGAACGAATGCTTCAGTTGATTGATGAAAGAAGGAAGTAGAAAAATTATAAGGAAAATTCAGGAATACAGAAATACAAATCGATGAGGAATGAAATAAATAGGAAATGGAGGGAATCTAAGACCAAATGGCTGCATAAAAAATTTGAAGAAATCGAAGAAGAAGTGATTGCAGCAAGGACTGACTCAGCACATAGGAAAGTCAAAATAACCTTCGGTGAAATTAAAATCAAGAGTGGTAACATTACGACCGCAACTATTAAATGCAGAGGAGAGAGCGGATAGGTGGAAAGAGTACATGGAAGGTCTCTATGAGGGGAAGATTTGTCTGATGTGATAAAAGAAGAAACAGGAGTTGATTAAGAAGAGATAGAGGATCCAGTATTAGAATCAGAATTTAAGAGAACTTTGGAGTACTTAAGATTAAATAAGGCATAAGAGATCGATAACATTCCATCAGAATTTCTAAAATCTTTGGGGGAAGTGCAAACAAAACGACTATTGACTTTGATGTGTGGAATGTGAGGGTATCGCGACATACTAGCTGACTTTCAGAAACATATCATCCACAAAATTCCGAGAATTAACGCACAACCAAATTAACATCTCAGGCATCCAAGTTCCTGACAAGAATAATATACAGAAAAATGGGAAAGGAAGCGGTGGATATGTTAGCTGATGGTCAGTTTGGCTTTAGGAAAGGTAAAGGCACCAGAGAGGGTGTAAGACAGGGATGTAGTCTTTTCCCACTTACTGATCCTGAGTGATAATGGAATCAAAACTAAAGAAAAATCAAGACACGTTCACAGGATCTGTCAACCCGCAAGAAGCGTTCGACAATGTAATATGTTGCAAGATGTTCGAAATTCTCAGAAAAATAGGGGTAAGTTATAGGAAGAAACGTGTCGTATATAATATGTACAAGAGCGAAGAGGGAAGAATAAGTGTGGGCGAACAAGAACGAAGTGCTCGGATTAAAAAGGATGTAAGATAGGGATGTAGTCTTTCCCCCGTACTGATCAACCACTACTTCGGAGAAGCAATGATGGAAATAAAAGAAACGGGAGTGGGATTAAAATTCCAGGTTAAAGGATATCAATGATACGATTTGACGATGACATTGCTATCGTGAGTGAAAGTGATGAAGAATTACAAGATCTGCTGAATGAAATGAACAGTCTAATCAGTACAGAATATGGATTGAGAATAAATCGAAGAAAGACGAAACTAATGAGAAGTAGCAGAAATGAGAACTGTGAGAAACTTAACAGCAGGATTGATGTCCACAAGGTAGATGAAGTTAAGGGATATTGCTACCTAGGCAGCAAAATAACGAATCACTGACGGAGCAAGGAGGACATCGAAAACAGATTATCACTGCCAAAAAGGGCGTTCCTGGCCAAGAGAAGTCTATTAGTATCAAACATACGCCTCAATTTCAGGCAGAAATTTCTGAGAACGTACAGTCTTAGACATAATAACTGGCCACCGGCCGGCCGCCACAGTGACGAAGTCCGAGTCGTTCACTTAAGGAGGCCAATGAAACTGACCGTCCCTGACAACTCTAAGTCCGGCCATCTGCACAATCTGGCAACACTGTAGGAAGAGGAAGTGTGAGGAGGAAGTGTTGACTACTTCCGAGCTGTTCTCGGACTAGGTGAGCCCGTGGTCTAGTAGTAATCTTCGTGCATTATAAACTCGTAGTCGCATGTTCGCGTCCAGTGTAATTTTTTTTTTCTTCTTTTTTTACCACATGTCGGTCTAAATTTATGAGTCTAATTGAACATGGAAGATAATTCGCTTAACATTCTACCCACCAGCAATAACAAGTATTCCAGAAACAATTCCGCAGGACAGATCGTGTCTGCGTCGCGATCATAACAGCTTACGCTCGAGCGTTTCCTCGCGCTGCAGCGGCTACCGGCCACCGGCCAGACACCACCCGCCGCCTGAAATCCAGCGCCGCCCAGGTGAACGCGGCGCCACGCTGCCAGAGTATGTATCAACTGTCATTTTCTTATTTGAAGTTCTAATTAACATCTTGCAGTTAAGCATTGGATTTTGCATACTTGAAAATCATGAACTACAGTTAAGCATTGTAAAATTGAGTCGCAAGTGGAAAAAGGTGTAACATCTGCAACACAACGTTTGCTTTTGGTATAACAGAGGGGTGAACGCAGAGGAGGCAGCTAGAAAGATTTGAACTGTGTTTGGAGGGAGTGCTTTTGGGAATAATACGCCAAAGACCGTTCTGGCATGAATGATTTTCCACATTAAGGAAGTCTCGACTACTGATGTATGTGATAGATTACCATTTTACCATCATGCGACATTTGCATTCAACAAGCAAAGTTCAGAAGTATGGTGTAGGAGTACTGCATGCTCTAATTCGAAACATCAAAAATCAACGGAGTGACTATTATTGAACGTCATCAGGTCGCTCATTGAGCATTCCTATGCAGTACTGTTACTGGGGACGTGTTATGATGCCTTTATCGTTAACTTCCTAAGAAGAAATGAAAGGCTGAGCCCCACCAAAAGACGTGTACTCGAGCAAAGAGTAGTGTGAACATAATTTTTACATCTGATAGCTCCAAAAGTGTGTTTTGGGCTACGAATTCTGCCCCAAGGGGTGTGTGCAACACAGCTGGAATTTGTTGCCAACAACATCCAGGAGATTGATAGGAAAGTCGTCTCTCAGGCACTGGAATTGATAGGGAAGTCCTCTCTCAAGCACTTGTCCCTCTCGTCATACATTCGTAAAATTTTACCTTTCCCGCTCTTGATCGATCAACCGTCGAGGCCATTCATTTCTAGACGAAAATACTCTTAAAACTACACTAATTTAATGACACTGTTAGAACCAGTGGGTTTCTACGGGCGTAGAATTTGTAAACAACTTTAGTATTGTCAGATTGTTTTAGATATCGTGAAAGAATATTCTGCTGCTGATTAATTTCTCTTTGATAATTACTGTTGTGTTTAGTGAACTAATGTAAAATGCAATTAAAATATTCACTGTACTTACACAAATTAAAATCAGATTACTACAGAAACATCACTACAGCAGTCTATCTTAATAAAGCGTTAAGTGTCTGTAAGATGATTGAGCCTATTTTAACAAGAATTTGTAGGATATTACCGACTTTTGACTTCGTAAAGATTTGTATTTACTTAATTTCCTGTATCATTCGCAAGTATTATGAAAATGTGGCATTTATGAGATAAATTATATATTCACAATAACAAAAAATATGTCGGCAGAAAACAAAAGTGACATTATGAATTTGGCAGTAGCGTACGTTTTTCGCTCTGATACTAAGGGTTACTGAAAGCAAGACGAATTTTGTTCGAGAGTTTTCTTATGATTCCCTTATTTAGTTTTTATCTGCCTGCTTGTAGCTCTGCTACAAAAGAATTAAAAATGTTGCCTTCAGCGAGTCTCGAAAGGCGAACGACAGCAGCTTGCACCTGGCAGCCAAGCATGTTAGCTGGGAACTGGTTTTTTCATAAAGTGGGAAGATATCCTTTTATCGTTGAATTGTTGGCAGATGTCAGTCAGACGTGTGACGTTGGTCTAAACGTTTCGGCGCGTTGAATTTGTACCAATGATTCTTGTATAGCTTTTTTCTGTCCCAAATAGAGAGTTGGTCTCCCATTAGTATTATCACGTCATCTTTGTGAATTTTGCTCATAGTATTTTCGAGTGTGTTCCCGAATTTTTCGACATTTCTGGTGTTTTTCTTATTTTCGATTCTGGTGGGGACATGTGCACTGATGAGTGTATATTTTTTACTGAGACTCTGAATGAGCATAGTCATAAGTCGATTGTTGATGGGTGTGATTTCTTTGACAGATTTGATGAAAGATCTATGTTCGAGAAATGCCATGCCGAAGATTGGTACGCTTTTCGCTACCTTTTGTTGTATTTCGCTCTTGAAGATACAATGGTTTCCGTAATGCAAGGTTTCATTGTCAGTTAGTCTTGGCTCTTGAAGAGCAAGGATGAGAATTTTTTGTCGGTCGATTTCTTTTGTAAGATTATTTAGTTTTCGTGTTTGGGCCAATGTATCGATGTTTGGTTTTCAAATGCATGTTTTCTGCTTGTAGGGAAATTTACCAGAGATCTTCGATATTCTCTGCCGTGCTGACCTGGACTCCCCAAATCCGAAAATCCAACTGCTGCCTGTCGACAGCCGGGTTGTGTACCACCTAGGGTAAAGTTGACTTTGCTTGCACAGTTCATGTTTGTTTGTGTTTCTTTGGTTTGGCTTCGGTGATACCAGGACCCGACAGGACCAGAGGGTTCTGAAGCCTTTGGAAGCAAATATTTTCAGCCGAGATGATTGAGTTAACAGGCCGCGACCAGATTAGCGGTGATTTTCACTCAGACGTGTCTGGATTTTGGGTTCAACGGATTGAGAAGCCGTTCAAGATTGTATTACTATTTGGTTCACCGCAAGTATTTGATTTCCTCGGTACCACCCATATGGGGGAGGGTTTCCCCTATCCCCAAACGGGATTCTTCTTCTTATTGTTATTATTATTATTATTATTATTATTATTATTATTATTATTATTATGTCATCAGCAAATCCGATATGGTGTATCTTCTCACCACTGAAATAGATGTGTATTGTTCGATTCAGTATTTCCATCACATACATATGGGTAATAATTACGTTACTTTGCTGCTAGTAGACATATTTCTCACTTTTTCTTAGACATTTGCTACGTGTTACTCCATCATAGCAATCTATGTGCGCAGCATTGTTGCAATACAGACGATTAAATTATCGGATTTCTGTAATTTCTTTTCGATACCAGATCATTCTAATCGAATTCAACCAGTCAGTCTTAATGTGGATATCCGACTACGACTCTCATCATATGATGGATTTTGTAAACCATATTCTTAATCGGACTGTTGAATCTACATCACCTATGTAATACAGGGCCTGAATTCTTAAGCACTGTGGAAAATAATAATCCAATATGCTTATTACAAAAACGTTATTTAAATATAAATATATGAACTAACGAGATAACAGTTTATTTACAGGAGCAGAGTCGCATCTATCATAGCAGAGCAGTGCGAGATTGGTTTCAGGGCCAAGAGAGGATAAAGCTGTTGCCGGTTGTTCCACGATAACCGAACATCAACCAGATAGAGAATATGTGGGCAGAGGTAACAAGGTCATTGCCATGTGGACCTACAAATGCAAGCGATCTTTGGACGAATATAGAAAATGTATTGTGGGAAGTAAACAATCACGCTACACTGTCGACGACTTAATGAAATCAATGGCCCTATGCCTTCGAGAAATCATACGTAATGATCGTGGGTGGGTTGGTTACTAAAAGTATACTCGTCCACAGAACCCATGTGGACAATTATCTGATAATCGGTCAAGCTTTGCTTTGTCGCAACTCTTTAGCATACAAGTCCATTTACTTTCAGACTCCTCCTTACAATTCTCGAAAGGCAAAATAATGGCTCTGTGCACTATGGGACTCAACATCTTATGTCATAAGTCCCCTAGAACATAGAACTACTTAAACCTAACTAACCTAAGGACATCACACACATCCATGCCCGAAGCAGGGTTCGAACCTGTGACCGTAGCGGTCGCGCGGTTCCAGACTGAAGCGCCTAGAACCGCTCGGCCACTCAGGCCGGCTCTTGCAATGCAAGGTAATTGAAAAATCTCATCCACTCAATGCCACCTGAGGAATTGACTGGTGCATGTGTTGTTCAACACACAGTAGTTGTCACCCTCACTGGAATTAATGATTGTTTCCGCGTGTGTCTGTCTGTGTGTGTGTGTGTGTGTGTGTGTGTGTGTGTGTGTGTGTGTGTGTGTGTTTTCGTGTTCACGCACAACCTGAATCAATACTATTAACATTAGAGAGACAACCAACAATAAATATTGCACCAAATATAACTGTAAAGTATTTTAATGCGATGGGATGTTACAAACTGAATTTTTACCCAACCCACGTCCTGCATATTACGTTAAGTAAGATGTATGAACTCCATAGTATCGTTAGCAGAGAAAGTGCGCTCTTGTTGTCGAGGCTCGCGACAAGTGTAGCGATTAGCGGTGCCCAATGCCGCCGCGATTTGTTTATGTTGGCTGAGCGTGGACACTGCAGCAGACGCTTCGCCATAAACAGAAAGAAATCACTTTGGCTCTGACTGCAGTGAGCGGATATCACTGCCTGCGTGTTCTTATAGTAACCAACGTGAGACTCTACTCACAGGTACCATAAAGCAATTGCAACGGGCATCATGGCAAAAGTCATCAGAATATTAACCAGTGATGAAATGTCCACTTTATTTGAATCCCAAGAAAATAGGAACTTTCTCCCAAAGGAATGTGAGGTGATATAAAGATTTATCCAACACACAAAAATTAACTGCAGGGCTTTCATGTATGCAGTAGTAGCACACAAGGAAACATTATGTCTTGGAAGCGTATATTTCATTTCCTCTTCTCACATTAACGACCTTGTTTTAGTATGAAGTAAGAAAATAAACACGAAAAACTAAAGTTCCTGAGAAGCATATAAGTCATTTCCTCTTCTCATATCATCACTTTTGTTTTAGTATGAAGTAAAAAAATAAAGAGTTTAGGGTTGTGAAGCATAATGTGACACCAGATTCTTATCGTAGGCGCTATCGGAAACGCATAAAGCAGGGAGCTGTCCATTCTTTTGTCCAAAAGTCTGTTTCCTTTCATGTATTACTTCCGCTAGGAGATTCTTATTTAAGGACTTGTGGGCATCAAGTTCTTCAGCAGAATAAGCCTTGTGTTATTGTGCTAATTACGCTATGGAAAGCCCGCATCTCGTGGTCGTGCGGTAGCGTTCTCGCTTCCCACGCCCGGGTTCCCGGGTTCGATTCCCGGCGGGGTCAGGGATTTTCTCTGCCTCGTGAAGGCTGGGTGTTGTGTGATGTCCTTAGGTTTGTTAGGTTTAAGTAGTTCTAAGTTCCAGGGGACTGATGACCATTGATGTTAAGTCCCATAGTCGTTTTCCGAGTTGTATTCAATCGAGAATGAGATGTTATTAAGGAAGTTGAGCGTTCTAGAAATTACACTTTTATAATTCCCATTTGAGTATTTCGATAGCCAAAAGAATCCGTTTGTGTGAAACCATCAGGAACTGCATTAATATCAAACTGCAAGAACTTGAGACAATACGTGGACTCTTCTCTTCGCTGGGTGACCTATTACTGTTATTTGGGATTCTCTCCGTCCTAGTCGTAATTCAAATGGATCTTCAGAGGCGCTTTCCGCTATTCTTGACAAACGTCAGCAACTTGTAATCACTGCGAGTCTCAACTGCGTGACGATAACGGTTCAGGTAGTTAGTAGTCGTTGTGGTGTTATGCTGTCAAACTGCGTTCGGTAACGTTAATGGTGGCACACATAATTTAGCACTGATTACCTACTTAAGTAAAGATAGTGTTGTGGCGTCGTCGCTTCTCTTTATTTGGCCTCAGTTTGAGTAATCCGATTTAACGAACATAGTACTCCATTCGCGGGCTGCTAATGATACAGTATGACGACAGAGATCATCGTTGGGGATTACATTAATTCTGCAATGAATTGCTTAACAAATACTACCCTCAGCTATACAGCTGGAATGATTCATTACACATGTACTCTATGTTGCATTCGTTAAGTGATCAGTTCGCTGCAATGCTGCTTCTACTGTTCGTAAATACTTGTATACTTCAAAAATGGTTGAAATGGCTCTGAGCACTATGGGACTTAACTTCTGAGGTCATCAGTTCGCTAGAACGTAGAACTACTCAAACCTAGCCGCGAGGGATTAGCCGAGAGGTCTGGGCGCTGCAGTCGTGGACTGTGCAGCTGGTCCCAGTGGAGGTCGAGACCTCCCTCGGGCATGGGTGTTTGTGTTTGTCCTTAGTATTTTTTAGGTTAAGTAGTGTGTAAGCTTAGGGACTGATGTCCTTAGCAGTTAAGTCCCATAAGATTTCACACATTTTTTTTAACTTAAACTTTAGGACATCAGACACATCCATGCCAGAGACAGGATTCGAACTTGCGACCGTAGCAGTTGCGCGGTTCCAGACCGTAGATGCTAGAACCGCTCCGCAACTCCGGCCGGCATACTTGTATACTGACCATTCGTTATTTGACTAAATATGAACTACAATCTGATTCGCATATATATGGTATGGGCTAGCGTTGGCACAAAGCAATGACTAAGGGTTGGATGCCGTTGAAGGCCTGTTACATTGATGGCAAGACAAACTTCGCAGATCACCTTTATTGCCTCAAAAAACAATTGCATCTCAAATATCGAAGGACCGACGTCCACACTGTCACAGCGCATTGAAATATAGCAACGACGGCAGATGAAAATTTGTGACCGACTGTGCTTCGAACCTGGACCTCCTGGTTACTAGACACACGTGCTGATCACTGCACTATTATTATTTTTTTTAGTTGAGAAGACATTCAGCACCAGGTAGGTGGAGGCAAAGAGGGGAGAGGTCCAAGATCCGAGGCCTAGCCACGATGCCTCCCCCATACCTATCACTGAGCAGCTGCATTATTCCCATGTATTCCATGTTTGCACCCATATATTACTTTAAATTGTAGAACAAAATTGATGTAGTTATTAAGGTAAAATAAATTACAGATTGCAGCCTCCAATGGCGTGCGTTCCTTGTAGAACATAACTTATAACAGTGAATAGGGTGACGGAAAAAAATACATAACAAACATGCATTCAGAAATATATTCACAGTTTAAGTTATCACGCACTGGATGCATATGAGGTCTGTAATGAAGCCATTTATTTTTCAACAAATGAAAGAAATTTCGGTTTTTGACAAATTAGAACAGTTCTGATTTTAGAATCAACGTAAAAGAATATTCCAGGGATAGAAAAGTGAAAGAATAGTATTCTGCTTAAGGATATTTCAGGAACAAAAAAAAATGAAAGAATAGTATTCTGCTTCTAATCCAAAAACCTGTCCACCTCTTTATAGCCCACATATAGATAAAAAATATTTGAAACCTTTCCTTATATTTGTTATTCTTCTTCAGCTTAAAATGTTCTTCTGTAATATAAAACATGTACTCTTCTAAGTTCTAAGTTTTGTTTATTACGACGTAAAACACAAACTGTCCCAGAAGCCACGAATAACTTTTATTCTTAGCGGACGGGTAACGTTTCCAGTTGGGTTGTAAAGCTTCAGTTATCGGTATATGACTTTCTGCGGTTCTGTTGATAGTGCTAATTTCTTCCTAGTCCAGTTCCAAATTCTGATTCTATTTTCACATAAGAAGATGTGCGCTACAGTTTCTACACGCCGACATTTGTCGCAGTATGGAGATGGTCTCTATTTGATTTTCCATAATCATTCCGCTGTGGGTATGGTTTCGTTTACAACGTCGCAACTCTAGTTGGTAGAATTTAATTGTTGATATTTTTCCAGACGTTCCGCCAGTTTTTTTTTTTTTTTTGTAGGTTAATTTACGGGATTTGGTTTGTGAAAATAATCATAGACGGTTCTAGTGTTGGTTTGTGCTGGTGGAAGTCTTATACAGCTCCAATCGCCATAGTACTTTCGGACGTAATCTAGGCTGGCATGCTACATTAACAGGAGCATTGCTATCCCCAGGACCTAACGAGAGGAACAGAAGTTTCGTTGATGCCTGTCTTAGTGGCATGTATTAGTTTAAAAGTACGTCTTTAATTCCAAGTCCTCCGTTTTGCCTCTGCAAAGTCGCCGTGTGGAAGGATACTTTGAAGATATTTTGTTTCCACACATACCAAGAGGCTACAGCTAATATTTTATGTGCAGTGACCTGTGGTATCGGTAAGACTGCTACAACATGATATATTTTGCTAAGTATGTATGTATTTATAAATTGAACTTTCTGTAGTTGGTCTAACGATCACGTGCCATGCTCCTTCAACAAGGTTCCGATGACATTAAGTTACCGCTCCCAATTGTTCGTGGCCATGTGCTTGGGATTTGTCCTTAACCTCAATCCGAGCTGGAGTCTCTCATCAGTTACATCCAAACAGTGCGCACCCATTGCACTATTGTAAGAACCGAGATGCAGGTTCATTTGGCTACAAGAGTGCGTATGTTCCTCCAGCATGACAGTGCTGCTGCACATTCCAGTCGTCAGGTGACACATTATCCAAACCTAACATTTCCCGGAAGATGGATCATTACATATGGGCACTTTCCTTGGCCTTCAAGGTCCCTGGACCTTATCTCTTTGGATTTTTGCCTGCGGGGATGGTTAAAGGCGAAGTCTACAAAGAAAAATTAAACCAAGAGCCGATTTGATCGTTCGGATTATGAATAGTGCAGCCCTCATAAAAGAACGCAAAGACGACCTCAGAAGAGCTACACGTGGTGTTATCAAGAGAAGTCAAAAGTGCATTAAAGTTGGTGGGGAAATTTTTGAAAATCAACTTTGAATGTCCTCATTTGCCTTTCTTTGAGTCTGTTAGGGTTACGTACGAACAGCTGTATCTCTGCACTCAATAAAAAGTAGACGCATTTACAGTGTGTTACAAAAAGGTACGGCCAAACTTTCAGGAAACATTCCTCACACACAAAGAAAGAAAATATGTTATGTGGACATGTGTCCGGAAACGCTTACTTTCCATGTTAGAGCTCATTTTATTACTTCTCTTCAAATCACATTAATCATGGAATGGAAACACACAGCAACAGAACGTACCAGTGTGACTTCAAACACTTTGTTACAGGAAATGTTCTAAATGTCCTCCGTTAGTGGGGATATATGCATCCACCCTCCGCCGCATGGAATCCCCAGATGCGCTGATGCAGCCCTGGAGAATGGCGTATTGTATCACAGCCGTCCACAATAAGAGCACGAAGAGTCTCTACATTTGGTACCAGGGTTGCGTAGACAAGAGCTTTCAAATGCCCCCATAAATGAAAGTCAAGAGGGTTGAGGTCAGGAGAGCGTGGAGGCCATGGAATTGGTCTGCCTCTACCAATCCATCGGTCACCGAATTTGTTGTTGAGAAGTGTACGAACACTTCGACTGAAATGCGCAGGAGCTCCATCGCGCATGAACCACATTTTGTGTCGTACTTGTAAAGGCACATGTTCTAGCAGCACAGGTAGAGTATCCCGCATGAAATCATGATAACGTGCTCCATTGAGCGTAGGTCGACGAAACTAAAATGAGCTCTAACATGGAAAATAAGAGTTTCCGGACACATGTCCACATAACATCTTTTCTCTATTTGTGTGTGAGGAATGTTTCCTGAAAGTTTGGCCGTGCCTTTTTGTAACACCCTGTATATGGAAATTTTTTTATGCAATTCGTCTGTACTACCACATGCAAAAATATATACCATTCCTCCTGAAACACCCTGTATATGGATATATGTGTGGTGTCTGTTCTTTCGGATATGTCCGTAAGAAAATGCTTCATAGCACTCTGCAACGACCTTCGATCTAATTGCACGGGCTGATAGAGATTTCAGAGCTGCTTGGCTGTCTGAATAAAAGTAGATGCTACGATTTTTGTAGGGTCTGCACTAATTCTCCTCCGTGCACATGCTGATAGAAGATACCGTGTAATACTGTGGCCATCTTCCCCAAAGAGATTCTAGGCAGTACACCAGACCCAGTACTTTCATTTGTTTTCGACCTGTCAGTAAACCACTATTTTATGTCTCCTGCACGGTTTAGTGGTTCGTTCTTCCACTGCTCCCTGCTTCCAACTGTTACATAGCAAGGTTTATTGAAACAGCTAGAAGTTATTGTATAGTTAGTCGGCATTTCCCCAGCCATCGCCATACTGATTTGGGATTCCATATATTCTAACTATATCCAGTTATTACCGGGGTGGCCGAGCGGTTTTAGGCGCTGATGTCCTTAGGTTAGTTACGTTTAAGTAGTTCTACGTTCTAGCGGACAGATCACCTCAGAAGTTAAGTCCCATAGTGCTCAGAGCCATTTAAACCATTTTTGAAGTATACAAGTATTTGCGAACAGTAGAAGCAGCATTGCAGCGAACTGATCACTTAACGAATGCAACATAGAGTACATGTGTAATGAATCATTCCAGCTGTATAGCTGAGTGTAATATTTGTTAAGCAATTCATTGCAGAATTAATGTAATCCCCCACAATGATCTCTGTCGTCATACGGTATCATTAGCTGTCCGCGAATGAAGTACTATGTTCGTTAAATCGGAGTACTCAAGCTGAGGCCAAATAAAGAGAAGCGACGACGCCACAACACTATCTTTACTTAAGTAGGTAGTCAGTGATAAATTATGTGTGCCACCATTAATGTTACTGAACGCAGTTTGACAGCATAACACCACAACAACTACTGACAACCTGAACCATAATCGTTACGCAACTGTGACTCACAGTGATTCAAGTTGCTGACGTTTGTCAAGAATAGCGGAAAGCGCTTCTGAAGATCCATTTGCATTACGACTAGGACGGAGAGAATCCTAAATAACAGTAATAGGTCACCCAGCGAAGAGAAGAGTCCACGTATTGTCTCAAGTTCTTGCAGTTTGATATTAATGCAGTTCCCGATGTTTTCACACAAACGGATTCTTTTGGCTATCGAAATACTAATATGGGAATTATAAAAGTGTAATTGCTAGAACGCTCAACTTCCTTCATAACACCTCATTCTGGATTGAATACGACTCGGAAAACGACGTTAATTTGACGTTTCCATCTGTCACCTGGCGTCTTTCTGAATGAAGTCTGAAGTGCACGCACAGTTGTGTTGCCTGCAGCATGTATTCTGTGAAGTGTTGTGGCTGCTGGCACTCATTGCTGAATACAGACATGTGCAAATATCCTCGCTGCTCTAGGGGAACTAGTCTTTGTTGCATTTTTTCCATAGCGTAATTAGCACAATAACACAAGGCTTATTCTGCTGAAGAACTTGATGCCCACAAGTCCTTAAATAAGAATCTCCTAGCGGGAGTAATACATGAAAGGAAACAGACCGTTGGACAAAAGAATGGACAGCTCCCTGCTTTATGCGTTTCCGATAGCGCCTACGATAAGAATCTGGTGTCATATTATGCTTCACAACCATAAACTGTTCATTTTTTTAATTCATACTGAACCAAAAGTGATGATATGAGAAGAAGAAATGACTTATATGCTTCTCAGGAACTTTAGTTTTTCGTGTTTATTTTCTTACTTCATACTAAAACAAGGTCGTTAATATGAGAAAAGGAAATGAAATATACGCTTCCAAGACATAATATTTCCTTGTGTGCTACTACTGCATACATCTAGCGCTGCAGTTAATTTTTGTATGTTGGATAAATCTTTATATCACCTCACATTCCTTTGTGAGAAGGTTCCTATTTTCTTGGGATTCAAATAAAGTGGACATTTCAGCACTGGTTAATATTATGATGACTATTGCCATGATACCCGTTGCAATTGCTTCATGGCACCTGTGAGTAGCGTCTCACGTTGGTTACTATAAGAACACGCAGGCAGTGATATCCGATCACTGCAGTCAGAGCCAAGGTGATTTCTTTCTGTTTATGGCGAAGCGTCTGCTGCAGTGTCCACGCTCAGCCAACATAAACAAATCGCGGCGGCATTGGGCACTGCTAATCGCTACACTTGTCGCGAGCCTCGACAACATGAGCGCACTGTCTCTGCTAACGATACTATGGAGTTAACACATCTTACTTAACGTAATATGCAGGACGTGGGTTGGGTAAAAATTCATTTTGTAACTTCCCATCACATTAAAATACTTTACAGTCATATTTGGTGCAATATATCAGACGTTAAGTCTCATAGGTCTCAGAGCCATTTGAACCATTTTGAAATCAAATATTTGGGGTGAACCAAATACTAACACAATCCTGAACGGCTACTCAATCCGTTGAACCCAAAATCCAGACACGTCTGAGAGAAAATCACCGCTACTCTGGTCACGGTCTGTTAGCTCAATAGGCTCGGCTGAAAATATTTGCTTCCAAAGCTTCAACACCCTCTGGTCCTGTCCGGTCCTGGAATCACCCAGGCAAAACCAATGAAACACAAACAAACATCAACAGTACAAGCAAAGTCAACTTTACCCTAGGTGGTACACAACCCGGCTGTCGACAGGCGGCAGTTGGGTTTTCGGATTGTGGGGAGTCCAGGTCAGCACGGCAGAGAATATCGAAGATCTCTGGTAGAGCAAGAGCAAAATACAACAAAAGGTAGCGAAAAGTTTACCAATCTTCGGCACGACATTTTCGAACACAGATCTATCATCATCTCTGTCAAAGAAATCACACCCATCAACAATTGATTTATGACTATGCTCATTCAGAGCCCCAGTAAAAAATATGCACTCATCAATGCACATGCCCCCACCAACATCGAAAAAAAGAAAAACACCGAAAATGTCGAAAAATTCGGGAACACACTCGAAGATACTATGAGCAAAATTCACAAAGATGACGTGAAAATACTAAATGGAGACTTTAACTCTGTATTTGGGACAGAAAAAACTTATAGAAAAATCATTGGTACAAATTCAACACACCGAAACGCTTAGACCAACGGCACACGTCTGACTGACATTTGCCAACAATTCAACCTCAAAAGGATGTCTTCCCACTTCATGCAAAAACCATTTCTCAGGTAATATGCTTGGCTACCAGGTGCAAGCTGCTTTCGTTCGCCTTTCGTGACTCGATGAAAGACAGATTTTTAATTCTTTGTAGCAGAGCTACAAGCAGGCAGATAGAAATTCAATAAGGGAATCGTAAGACAACGCTCGACCAAATTCGTCTTGCTACTTTCAGTATCCTTAGTGTCAGAGCGAAAACCATACGGTACAGCCAATTTCATAATGCCACTTTTGTTTTCTGCCGACATATTTTTTGTTGTAGTGAATACATATTATCTATGAATTACCACATTTTCATAATACTTGCGAGTGATACAGGAAGTGAAATAAATACAGATATTTTCGAAGGCAAAAGTCTGTAATATCCTACAAATTCTTGTTAAAATAGCCTCAATCGTCTTACAGACAGTTTATGCTACGCTACAGTCTGGGGCGCGCGACCACTACGATCGCAGGTTCGAATCCTGCTTCGGGCATGGATGTGTGTGATGTCCTTAGGTATGTTAGGTTTAACTAGTTCTACGTTCTACGGGACTGATGACCTCAGAAGTTAAGTCCCATAGTGGTCAGACCCACTTGAAACATTTTTGAACTTAATGCTTTATTAAGATAGACTGCCGTCGTGATGTTTCTGTAGTAAGCTGAATTTAATTTGTATTAGTATAGTGAATATTCCAATTACATTTTCCATTAGTTTACTAAACGCAACAGGAATCATCAAAGAGAAAGTAATCAGCAGCAGAATATTCTTTCACGATATCTAAAACAATCTGACAATGCTAAAGTTGTTTACAAATTCTACGCCCGTAGAATTCTACTGGTTCTAACTATGTCATTAAACCAGAGTAGTTTTTAGAGTATTTTCGTCTAGAAATGAATTGCCTTGACGGTTGATCGATCGGGAGCAGGAAAGGTAAAATTTTACTAATATATGAAGACAGGGACAAGTGCTTGAGAGAGGACTTCCCTATCAATCTCCTGGATAGTTTTGTTCCACAAATCAACGGAGTGCGTTATCATGCAGTAGCACAGGTGATGTAGTTTTGTAGCTCAATTTTGTTACACTGCGACCGAAAGGTGTCTCAGTTGATGCCAACAAATTCCAACTGTGTTACACACACCCCTTGGGGCAGAATTCGTAGCCCAAAACACACTTTTGGAGCTATCAGATGTAAAATATTATGACACTACTCTTTGCTCGAATTCACGTCTTTTGGTGGGGCTCAGCCTTTCATTTCTTCTTAGGAAGTTAACGATAAAGGCATCATAACACGTCACCAGTAACAGTACTGCATAGGAATGCTCAATGAGCGACCTGATGACGTTCAATAATAATCACTCCGTTGATTTTTGTTGTTTCGAATTAGAGCATGCAGTACTCCTACACCAGACTTCAGAACTTTGCTTGTTGAATGCAAATGTCGCATGATGGTAAAATGGTAATCTATCACATATATCAGTAGTCGAGACTTCCTTAATGTGGAAAATCATTCATGCCAGAACGGTCTTGGCGTATTGTTCCCAAAAGCACTCGCTCCAAATACAGTTCAAATCTTTCTAGCTGCCTTCTCTGCGTTCACCCCTCTGTTATACCAAAAGCAAAGCGTTGTTGCAGATGTTACACCTTTTTCCACTTGCGACTCAATTTTACAATGCTTAACTGTAGTTCATGATTTTCAAGTATGCAAAATCCAATGCTTAACTGCAAGATGTTAATTAGAACTTCAAATTCGAAAATGACAGTTGATACATACTCTGGCAGCGTGGTGCCGCGTTCACCTGGGCGGTGCTGGATTTCAGGCGGCGGGTGGTGTCTGGCCGGTGGCTGGTAGCCGCTGTAGCGCGAGGAAACGCTCGAGCGTAAACTGTTGATCGCGACGCAGACACGATCTGTCCTGCGGAATTGTTTCTGGAATACTTGTTATTGCTGGTGGGTAGAATGTTAAGCGAATTATCTTCCATGTTCAATTAGACTCATAACTTTAGACCGACATGTGGTAAAAAAAAGAAAAAAATACACTGGACACGATTACCACTAGACCACGGGCTCACCCAATCCGAGAACAACTCGGAAGTAGTCACCACTTCCTCCTCACACTTCCTCTTCCTACAGTGTTGCCAGATTGCGCAGATGGCCGGACTTAGATGGCCGGCGGCCAGTTTTTATGTCTAAGACAGTAAGTTTGGACCACAGCATTGTATGGTAATGAAACATGGACTGTGGGAAAATCGGAACAGAAGAGGATCGCAACCTTTGAGATGTGTTTCTATATACAAATGTCGAAAAGTAGTTTGACTGATACGATAAGAAATGGGGGGAGGGTCTGCACAGAATCGGAGAGGAAAAGAATATGTGGAAATCACTGAAAAGGAGAAGGGACAAGATGTTAGGATATCTGTTAAAACACCAGGGAATCACTTCCATTGTACTATAGGGATCTGTAGAGGCCAACATTTGTAGAGGGAGACAGAGATAAGAACACATGCAGCAAATAATTGAGGACGTAGGTTGTAAGTGATACTCTGACGTGAAGAGGTTGTCACAGGAGAGGAATTCATGGCGGGTCGTATCAAACCAGTCAAAAGACTGGAGACCCAAAAAAAAAAAAAAAAAAAAAAAAAAAAACGTCACCCAGCTCTACATGCCTGCTTACCAGCAGACTTACCACTTTCATGATAAAGTTGATTATGCCCTCTACCATATATTTCGATATTTACTGCTTAGTGGGAATTCATTACGGTATATTACATTAGATTTATGGTTCTTATCATTAAAAATGTTTTATTAAATAAGTGGTACCTTATGAATCCGATTGATGGATTGTATTAATGTAATTAATGCTTTATTATTTGTTGTTAGTATGTGGAACATGATATACAGATAGCTGTGGGGCTGACGTCCAAAAATTACTCTATGTTTTACTAGTATATGACGACATGTAGTTAAATGTTTTACCTCAGTTTGTACCCATCACTATATAAGTATAATTTTTTAGCTCTAGTTGTTTCACGGGCATTGAGATTAGCATTGGAACATGATTATCTATACATAACAATATTCACCTCAGTTTAGTAGGTTTTTTCGACTACATGACGTAGTTATTTTGCTCTAGTTTATATTACTATAGTGTGCAACTGTTCTCTTACTGTATTTCTTAATTTATCTGTAACACTGATGTTACTCTCTGTACAATTTGTTATTGTTGTATGTTACTATATATCACCATTGTATGTAAGACTTTAAACACACGATTTTATTATGTTTTCCATACTGTTACCATTGTTGTGTACACACAGGGACCTGAAGATGGTATAATACATCGCCGAAACTGGAAGTCCAATAAATAAACTTTGCAAATTTAGACGGCTGAATCGTGTTTGACATTCGGTACTAAATAGCCGAGGTGCTGCAACCACTTGTGAAAAGATGGACATACAGATACTTGAGCAACTAAAGACTGGAGGCACTACTGTGCCTTAGATGATCACCCTGTGTTACATGACACGAAGTATGCGACAGCCGTGTTCCACAGAGTTTTTAACTTAACTGACTGCGTTTTATTAACTTCTTTGAATATTCTCGTTATAATATTGATTTTTATTGTGTTTTGAGAACATGCTCGCTCAGTTATGTTAAGTCGACGTCTATCGTTGTGTGTTTTAGCTGGTTGTAAGGAACAAAGGCCTCGTTGGTTGTGTTATGTGAACATTTGGTATACTTGTCCTTGTTGCTTACTTGAGTGTTAATTTGTGGCCTAGAGTTGCGTTAGGAACGACTAATGTGTATTCTTTGTCGTGATTGTTCACATTTCTCAGTGGCTGTCTTGTCCTCGCGTCTGCGAAGTCCTACAGCGAGCACTCTTCTAATTATTTAGTGGCAAATTGTTGTAGAGCTCTTGTTACTACTAAAGCTGCCACTCTATGCTGGAACTTACTGATATCATTGATCAGGCTTGTGCCTGTTTAGTTATTTGATCAGGTTAACCTCTGTTCATTTTTAGAGGTGTTAAGACACCGCTGTAAATTGAAAACCTAGGGCCGATTATCTCAGTTTCATTTTACTGTGGGTGACTACTGGCATAATTTTAAGAGACTTTAAGCTTAGTAAAGTCAATAAGTGAACGCTCTAGCTTAAGTAGTTGTGGGTGTAGGTTAGCACGTGGAAAAATCTTACGTAACGTCTTGATTGTAAGGGACCATTGAGCACGTTTCTACCGCGTTTAATGTTTATTGAACGCCATTATGACTGTATAAGAACTGCTCGACTGAATGTGGGGTTAGTATACACAAGATCTATACAGGGAAGGCACACTTGTGGGCAATAGTATAGAAATGGAAGAGGATGTGCATGAAGATGAGATTGGAGCTATGATACTGTGAAAAGAATCTGACAGAGTACCGAAAGGTTTAAGTTGAAACAAAGCCGAGGGAGTAGACAATATCCCATTAGATATACTGTTAGCCGTGGGAGAGTCAGCCATGACAAAAGTCTTCCGTCTGATGAGCAAGACGTATGAGACAGGCGAAATATCCTCAGACTTCAAGAAGAATATAATACTTCTAATTCCGAAGAAAGCAAGTGCTGACAAGTGTGAATATTATCGGTCTATCCATTTAATAAGTCATTGTTGCAAAATACTAACAAGAATTATTTATAGAAGAATGAAAAAATTGGTAGAAGCCGACCTTGTGAAAGACCAGTTTGGATTCAGGAGCAATGTAGGAATACGTGAGGCAATACTCACCATTCGACGTCTCTTATGAAATAGGTTAAATGAAGGAAAACCTATGATTATAGAGTTGGTAGACTGAGAGAAAGCTTTTGACAATTCTGAATGGAACCCTCTATTTGATATTCTGAGGGCATCAGGAGTAAAATACGAGGAGCGAAAGGCTATTTACAACTTTTACATAAACCGGACGGCAGTTATAAGAGTCGAATGGGATGAAGGGGATGCAGCGGTTGACAAAAGTGTGAGACAGAGTTGTAGCCTATCCCCTATGTTACTCAATCTGTGCATTGAGCAATCAATAAAGGAAACATAAGAAAAATTTGGAGTAGGATTTAAAGTCCAGGGAGTAGATAGAAATAAAAACTTGAGGTTTGCCGATGACATTGTAATTCTGTCAGAGATAGCGAAGGACTCGGAAGAGCAGTTGAACGGGATGGACAGTGTCTCGAAAGCATGATATAAGACGAACATCAATAAAAGCAAAACAAGGATAATGGAATGCAGTTGACTTAAATCAGGTGATACTGAGGGAACTGGATTAGGAAGTGAGACACTTCAAGTAGTAGATGAGTTTCGCTATTTGTGGACCAAGATAACTGATGATGGTCGAAGTAGAGAGGATATAAAATGTAGAATGGCAATGGCGAGGAAAGCGTTTCTGAAGAAGAGATATTTTTTAGCGTCGAGTATAGATTTAGGTATCAGGAAATCTTTTCTGAAACTATTTTCATGGAGTTTAGCCATGTATGGAAGTGAAACAAGGACGATAAACTGTTTACACAAGAAGAGACTAGAGGCTTTCGAAATCTGGTGCTACAGAAGAATGCTGAAGATTGGATGGGTAGATCACGTAACTAATGAGAAGGCACTGAAATGGGAAGCAAATAAATTTGTGGCATAACCCGACTAGAAGAAGGGATTGGTTGGTAGGTCAAATCTGAGACGTCAAGGGATCACTAATTTTGTACTGGAGGGAACTGTGAGGGGTAAAAATCGTAGAGGGAGACTAAGGGATGAGTACAGTAAGCAAATTCAGAAGGACGTAGGTTGCAGTAGTTACACGGAGATGAACAAGTCTGCACAGCATAGAATAGCATGGAGAGCTGCATCAAACGAGCCTTCGGACTGTATACCACAACAATAACAACAACTGAATGTTTTTATGTGAATTTAAGCGCCACTAGCCCGTGTTGCTGTTGCTTAAGGTGAGAAAAGTTGCTTATTCAGATCTGATTCAGAGTAAGAGCTGCTTCCGTTTCCAGTTCGTTCTGTACTTTTCAGCAGAGAGGGGTGTGTGCAGTCGTTGTTACCGGTGCCGTGGTGGTCAAGATGGACGGATTCTCACATCTGGTGCTCACTTAACTCCAAGCACGACAGAAGCTTCTGCCTGATGTCCGAATTGAAGATTTCATTTTTGGTGGATTTTGAGTTGGAAAAACTGAATCAAGGATGGAAAAATAAATGCCAGCCCCAAAAAAAAAAAAAAAGACGAAGTTTCCGCTGCCCCCCCCCCCCCCCCCCCCGCTAAAATACCATCGGTAGCTGGCGCTCGAGTTTTTTGTCGCGTTACATTGTTAGAAGTAGATTTTTCAAGGTCGTGATTATTATAATAGAACAATGCAAGTATACCATGTGCAATTCCGTCGTAATGTACATGCTTTTATGTGCCATCTCGTCACACAAGGCTTTCCATGCGAAGTATTAGGTTGTAAAACAGTCGCATTATTTTCCTATGTTTGTCAGTAAGGAAAATTTTATTTTTGAATTTTTTCCTGTGCGAACAGCTCGTACTTCATGTTCCACTTTCCTCTGAGTTCGAATGTTTCCATTGTCGCTTCGATGGCAAAAACTGTTGTTTGTGATATGTATGTTGTGTTTCGTTCTGTACGTCAATTGGTGTGCTTTAATTGTATGTACATAAGCAGTTCATTAAACTATATATTTGTAGACACATATACGTATAGTTACACATCAAATGACGCAACACAGCGTATCACGGGCAAATTGCACAGTCTTTTTTATGGAAATATTATTTGATGGCTTGATTCCCGCAATATGAAACACGTAAAGAGCGGTGTGAAGCACCCTACTAGCTCGTCTGATAACATAACGTGTCAGGTTCTTTTTGCATTGCTATTTCATTGAAATTAACACTGCTTAAATGTTAGGGGTTTGCGTAGAGAAATACTTATTGTGTGACATATTTATCACGGATCATTTCGGAGTAAGCTAATTCGTGTGAATTTACGTAGCTGAGGTAAAAGATACTCGTTATGCTGCAACCACAAGAATTTAATGAAAACTACTGTTAATCTCTGCAGATAAATTGAAACGACACTGAAGTTAGATAATATAATTAAAATGCAAACTTTGTAAGTTATTGCCGCGGCTCTGTGTCGTTTAATATAGGCAATATTCAGATAAGACGTTGCGCCAATGCAAATGGACCAGAAGAATCGTTCATAAGCTCGAGCTGTATTGTGCGTTCTGTTATTAATGTCTCTCATGTCTATCCTCATCCAAGATTAAGACTAGAGTAGTTAATTACATAAAATCATTCGACTGTTTTACAGCATTTAATATTATGAACATAGAACAAGAATAATAGAGTGTAATAAATCGATATTCTTTTTAAACACAATTAAGTTGAATGATAAATGCTTTTTCCTACACATTTTTGTATACATATTTCAAGATTCTTGGAAGCTTTAATTCATTGAACTCTTCGTAATTCCATATGGATAAATATTGTTCTCTCCAGGGAAGCCAATAAGACATGTTCAGATGACACCAGACGATAGAAAAGCGATTAACCGTCTGCAGTTCGACAAAGGTACGACACCCAGGTAAAAAGAAACAAGTAAAAGAATAATCTTTTCCCTGTGTGATTCCATAATGAGCACAATAGCGCTGCAACGTAATACATGTACAGGATGGAAGTACAGGTACAAGTAGTAGGATAAGCGTTAAACTCCGTCGTTGCGTTCAGTGGAAATCTTGGGGGGAGGGGGTCAGGGATCAAGAAATGAAGAATAAAGAAGCACTCTCGCCGGCTTAGTTTCCTGGTCATAAATACAACATAAACTAATTATCAAAGGACACGTGCCTTTTGTATTAAACATCTACACACCTCAATAAAAGTTTTGTGTCACCGCAGTTTCTAGAACTCCTGAACATAGACGTTGACTGCGGATATTGTGTCACAGATAGTCCCTTTGACTGTTCAGAGATGTCACTAAGCCCACCCAAAGATGTAAACAACCATGCATGAGCAGCGTCTATTAGATAGAGGGGGTCCAACAGCCGATCATTTCCAGTCATTCCATCAGGAAGGAGGTACTCGGCTCGTGTTGTCTGTAGTTCAACCATGCCTAGATGGTCAATACCGCGGTTCGATCGCGTGCGCATTTGTACTTCGTGCCAGGAAAGGCTCTCAACAAGGGAAGTGTCCAGGCGTCTCGGAGTGAACCAAAGCGATGTTGTTCGGACATGGAGAAGATAAGAGACAGGAACTGTCGATGACATGTCTTGCTCAGGTCGCCCAAAGGCTAATACTGCAGTGGATGACCGCTACCTACGGATTATGGCTCGGAGGAGCCATGACAGCAACGCCACCATATCGAATAATGCTTTTCGAACAGCCACAGGACGTCGTGTTACGACTCATATTGTGCGCAACAGACAGCATGATGCGCAACTTCACTCCCGACGTCCATGGCGAGGTCCATCTTTGCAACCATGACACCACGCAGCGCAGTACAGGTGGGCCCAACGACATGCCGAATGGACCGCTCAGGATTGGCATCACGTTCTCTTAACCGATGAGTGTCGCGTATGCCAGCAACCAGACAATTGTCGGAGACGTGTTTGGAGGCAATACGGTCAGGCTGAACGCCTTAGACACACTGTCCAGCGAGTGCAGCAGGGGGAAGGTTACCTGCTGTTTTGGGGTGGCATTATGTGGGGCCGACGTACGCCGCTGGTGGTGATGGAAGGCACTGTAACCGCTATACGATACGTGAATGCCATCCTCCGACCGATAGTCCAACCATATCGGCAGCATATTAGCGAGGCATTCATCTTCATGGACGGCAATTCGCGCCCCCATCGTGCACATCTTGTGAATGACTTCCTTCAGGATAACGATATTGCTCGACTAGAGTGGCCAGCATGTTCTCCAGACATGAACCCTATCGAACATGTCCGGGATAGATTGAAAAGGGCTGTTTATGGACGACGTGACCCACCATCCATTCTGAGGTGTCTACGCCGGATCGCCGTTAAGGAGTGAGACAATCTCGATCACTAGTGCCTTGATGAACTTGTGGATCGTGTGTCACAACGAATACAGGCATGCGTCAATGAAAGAGGACGTTCTGCTGGGAGGTGCCGGTGTGTACAGCAATCTGGAGCACCACCTATGAAGGTCTCGCTATATGGTGGTACAACATGCAATGTGTAGCTTTCATGAGCAATAAAAAGAGAGGAAATGATGTTTATGTTGATCTCAATTTGCAATTTTCTGTACAAGTTCGGGAACTCTCGGAATCGAGGTGATAAAAAACTTTTTTTGATGTGTGTATTAACTTAATACGAGTACATGTAATCTTACTGAAACGCGTTCAGTTTGTAGCTGGGTCACTACTTACGAAAAAGAAAGATACATCTATTTTCACCACTTTAATATGCCCATCTCGATGTTTGGAGTGATATTAATGGTCATCAAACACATTGCCCCAGTCAGATGAATATCAGTATAGGCACTCCTAAGCTTAGATTTATGAATTTCAGTCTTCAGAATACACTTACACACAAATATGAGGTCTCGAACATGCTGCAGACTCTAGAAGCTGTTCGAAAAAACTGCTGAAAGTGTTCTCGAGGGAAATTCTTGTGAATCATATCAATGCTTTCTGCAGTGTGAAACCTCTCCCTGGCCACACAACTACGCTGAAAGTCAGTGAGCTCCCACTGAATTTCGGAAGCCGCACTATGAATGTCCACCGCTAAAGCTGTTGCAAAAGTGCCTAACTCCAGTTTAAAATCGAATGAAGTCACAAATTTCAATATCAAAGTTTTCTAACAAAGCCTGTAGCATCGTAACGTATCCACAAAGTTGTTGCTCAGTGCCTTTTCAAGATTTATTTCGAGTATAACTAGTGCCACCTTTGAAAAGAGCGATAAAGACGCTTCTGAAAGTTGCTTTATGCACAACAGCAATTTCCTTTTAAAACGCAAAAGCCGTCAAAAGTACGTCGATGATTAGTTTCTGTTCTTCCTGTACTCAAGACAATGAGGTCCTATGTAAGGTCAGTTACAAATGTAAGAGGTAATATCAGCTTGAGGTCATCAAAATCTTCAACTGGCGTTCTTTTCATGTCCATGAATACGCTATGTCCTTACTCAAGTTGAACAAAAATAAATAAAAAGACGCTCTAAAACGACACTTCGAATCAACCACAGTACTTTACAAAAATAAGGCACAACACCAAAGTCACAGGCTAGCTCTGCCAGGAATGACTTAAACTGATGACGTCCCGAACAGTGCGATGTGACTCAGTTTATTACCTGCTTTTACAACAACGTCCATGACGCCACTTAATCTGGCATATGTAGATTAACGCGATGCTGGACGCAGTGTATCTGATATCTACGGCTGGAACTTTCACTTCCTTTCGTATCAAAGCAACGACGCCACACTTTTGAGCAATCATTGCAAGAGCTTCATCTGTTGCAGTGAACGAAATCGTTTTTCCCAGCAAAGGTCATAGTTATCAGTACGGTTCTCCACACAAATAAATGTCAGCACCTCTCACAAATACAGAAAGCTGAGCGACGTCCGTTACAAACGCGCCTTTCATACAAAGCGGAACAGAAAAAAACTAAATCTTTAGTCTTATCATTCAGTTCCATTTCCCAGCCATTTTATATTTCTCCGATGCGTCTGCAAACTGTTCTCCGTGAAACAGAACTGTTTCGAAAACAGTATGTGTCGCTGGACACAGCATTGCTGCTGCAGAAGCGAAACATTTTCTAACAAATTCTGCAACGCTGAAGGGATGGACTGTTTTGATTATTTTAGGAGAGGTTTGATAGCTCACGCTCAAGTCACATGGTTCTCTTCCTGTAGTTACGTTAAAAGGAACAGGTAAAATTGAGAACAAAATCACATAATGCTTTATAAATAACAGTACTATCGTCAAGAAACGACATATATTTGAACTTACTTGTTTCTCTGTCTTCTGTTTTAGCTCGAGAAGTTTGGCCTTCGTTTCCTCAGTATCCAAGTTGGTTATGAGATTCTCATGAATGAGTTAAAAATGTCGCTTCTCGTTGTACTTCCTCGATGTCGACAGAACAGCATTACAAAAGAGAGGCCGAGGGCTGGTTTCTGTTTCAACAAAAAGTAACCTCCTTGTCAGCGTAGGGGTTCGACCGATTTTCGTTTTGAGGATTTTTGACTCCACCTCAGCCATTCTCCTCTCACCAATTTTGTCGTACCACGAAGAGACAACACTAACGACGAAGAGACAACACTAACGACACGAAGTGAACAGGCCCGTCTTGCTGAGCGCTGGCCAAGTGATGTTAGCAGAGAGGGTTAGGTGAACTGTTTGCTGACAGCGCCCACGGACAAGCAATGCGGTCGCATACGGACGCCCGCGCCCGCATTACCGCATTTGCCCCACCCCTGGCTTAAGGTGTTGACCATCTGGGGGCGTACACGTGCTGCCTTTCTGACTACTGGTCCTTCTTCAAAGTTAATCTCTGTGGGCCGAAATGCACTACTGGCCATTAAAATTGCTACACCACGAAGATGACGTGCTACAGACGCGAAATTTAACCGACACGAAGAAGATGCTGTGATATGCAAGTGATTAGCTTTTCAGAGCATTCACACAAGGTTGGCGCCGGTGGCGACACCTACAACGTGCTGACATGAGGAAAGTTTCCAACCGATTTCTCATACACAAACAGTAGTTGACCGGCGTTGCCTCGTGAAACGTTGTTGTGATGCCCCGTGTAAGGAGAAGAAATGCGTACCATCACGTTTCCGACTTTGATAAAGGTCGGATTGTAGCCTATCGCGATTGAGGTTTATCGTATCGCGGCATTGCTGCTCGCGTTGGTCGAGATCCAATGACTATTAGCAGAATATGGAATCGCTGGGTTCAGAAGAGTAATACGGAACGCCGTGCTGGATCCCAACGGCCTCGTATCACTAGCAGTCGACATGACATTCATCTTATCCACATGGCTGTAACGGATCGTGCAGCCACGTCTCAGTCCCTGAGACAACAGACTGCACGAACAGTTCGACGATGTTTGCAACAGCATGGACTATCAGCTCGGACACCATGGCTGCGGTTACCCTTGACGCTGCATCACAGACAGGAGCGCCTGCGATGGTGTACTCAACGACGAACCTGGGTGCACGAATGGCAAAACGTCATTTTTTCGGATGAATCCAAATTCTGTTTACAGCATCATGGTGGTCGGATCTGTGTTTGGCGACATCGCGGTTAACATACACTGGAAGCGTGTATTCTTCATCGCCATACTGTCGTATCACCCGGCGTGATGGTATGTGGTACCATTGGTTACACGTCTCTGTCACCTCATGTTCGCATTGACGGCACTTTGAACAGTGAACGTTACATTTCAGATGTGTTACGACCCGTGGCGCTACCCCTCATTCGATCCCTGCGCAACCCTACATTTCAGCAGGATAATGCACGACCGCATGTTGCAGGTCCTGAACGGGCCTTTCTGGATACAGAAAATGCTCGACTGCTGCCCTGGCCAGCACATTCTCCAGATGTCTCACCAACTGAAAACGTCTGGTCAATGGTGGCCGAGCAACTAGCTAGTCACAATACGCCAGTCACTACTCTTGATGAACTGTGGTATCGTGTTGAAGCTGCATGGGCAG
Organism: Schistocerca piceifrons; assembly: GCF_021461385.2. Classification (NCBI taxonomy): domain Eukaryota; kingdom Metazoa; phylum Arthropoda; class Insecta; order Orthoptera; family Acrididae; genus Schistocerca; species Schistocerca piceifrons. The sequence goes on from NC_060139.1 coordinate 145,153,294, forward strand.
CTGTACCTGTACACGCCATCCAAGTTCTGTTTGACCCAGTGCCCAGGCGTATCAAGGCCGTTATTACGGACAGAGTTGATTGTTCTGGGTACTGATTTCTCGGGATCTATGCACCCAAATTGCGTGAAAATATAATCACGTGTCAGATCTAGTATAATATATTTGTCCAATGAATACCCGTCTATCATTTGCATTTCTTCTTGGTGTAGCATATATATATATCACGTAAAGATTTTCTGATTGTGTATTTATTTGTCCCCTATTAAGGGTTTTATTACTGCTGTGGGGAGAGAGATTATTTTCCTGAATTTTTATGTTATTCTCATATCAGGTGTTAAGTGATTTGGAGACCTGAATGCGAACTCCTGGTTTGTTTCGTCTGTGCCTAAGACAACTGCATTGTTCATACCGTAAATAACATTAATTTACAATTTGTTATAAGTTCACTCAAGCACAACCCACTTCCCCCGAAGTCCTGCGTGACATCCGTTAAGCTAGTCAAGAACAGTCCTTGACGAACCGTTTGCTTTTTTCGTTTAGTCATCAGTCGTAAGACTGTTTGATGCGCCACGCCACCAGTTCTTCTCCTGTGCCAGTCGTTTCATGTAACAGTAGATCTTTCAACCCACGTCCTTAATTACTTACTGCTAATAAAGTAACATAACGTTCAGTTTGTCCGCGTTGTAATTTGTAGTTATTTTGAAACATTTTCACGTTCGTTTGCTTGAAAAGAGGCACGGCCAAATTTGAAACTGAAGGAGCGAATTCACTGAACTCGACTTTGGGTCGATTTTCAGTTGTGATAAACCACCTAAAAAGAATGAAAATCACGACAACGTTCTCTTCCTGTTTATTTGTTTCTAACTAAACACAACAGTACGACTGCAAAGAAAACGTACAAACAAAGACACTGCACGTATAAAGTTGACGCTCAGTTTACGTAGCACAAGTGCCATATACATCCAAAAAATTTTATATGCTATTTTTGTATTAAGCTAGGTAAGAGACTAAAATGATCCAAAGTATGTAACAAACAAGAAAATTCTCCCATTTGTCGTTATGTGAGCACTTTTAGTAACACCAATTTCACTGTAAATTTTCTTGGATTTTCTGTACTGGTTCAGAATTAATTCGCTTGGGTCGGACCTATTTTTGACAAAACAATGTTTTTTACGTAAGCAAATTTGCTATTTCCGCGTGTCTAATGATTATTTGGAATGAAAGTCTATTTGATGAGATAGCTATTAGTGACTGTGAGTGGCATCAGTTTTAAGAATATCCTGTATAAAATTGTCTAACGACTTCCAGTCATTAGTAATCAACTTCATTAAACGTTCATTCTCTTTTTTGAAATTAATGAAAAGTAAACGTAACGATAAACACAAGTACTACAAGAGATGTGTGCCTTGCGCAGACTATAAAAATACCGTGTCATGATTTTACAGGTGAGATCGTATAAAGCCAGTGTCCGCATAGACAAACTGCGATGGCTATTTTATAGTGTGATAAAATGAAGCTATTTATTTTGTTTCTTTTTCCGTAGTTTCCATATTCTGTATCTATTATACAAGGTATTTCAAAAAGTTCCATCTGATTTCGCAAGACTGTATCGTCTACTTGAATTAAAAGAGGAGTTTTTGGTGAATTTTGACTTACGTATCGGAACTCTTAAGTTTATATTGGTTCCCAACTTCAAGTTGCGGATCTACGTGTTTGCCGGTAGAACCAACCCCAAGCAACTAGATTGGTCTCTCATTCGTTCATCTGTTTTTTTTTCCACAGTTGTGGGAATACGCCTAAAATTTCGACACTTGCATGTCCTGACAATAGGATGTCTTGAGTCATGGATTACGCATTGTACCACAGCTGAAAAATGCTCCTTGTACATCCACCTAACAGAAGATGTTAAATTACATAATCTCCGCCTCCCCTGACAAAAGTAGATCTGATAAAATTCAGTTGCGTGTAATCATTGCAGTAGCTAAACTAAGACAAACCGTGTCTGCGGATCTCTGATATAAACAACATGATCATTCCTTGTATCTACCTACAACTGTTGGAGTCCAATAGTTTTCTCTTCAACCACCATTGTCTCGCATTCATACTTGACCTTGGGCGTGGTTTGCTAGGAGTCTTGACCCCTAGATGGGGACACTTTAACAAGCGGGTGGAGGGGATGGGGAAAAGTCGGTAAATTTTTTCGTTTTAAAGTTCACCAGTCGGGCGAAGGGTCTAGGCCCCTCCCCCATCCTACGTATGGTCTCCACTCATCTCTCTTTTTCGTTTCCACTCCCTTTTCAACCCACTGCTAGTATCTTCATCTATCTTTCTTTCTTACTGCCACTGTCACTCACTGACCATCACTATCTCGTCTGGCAGAATGGGAATCGAGGCATCTTATTTCCCAGTTTTCTCTCAATCTTTTAGAGAGGAACATATTTTCCTTTCTTGCACTCCAACAGGAGCGCTGCTTAACTGGTCCGTTTTCCTGTTACAATAGGGTGTGCTGCTTACAAAAAACTAATTCTGTATGTCAGGAAGGTTTTGACTTTATTATGTACTCCGACACATTTATATACTTTGACACATATAAACAACAAATAAGTAGTATGAAGCCACAACTAATAACGGGATATATTTTTTTCCTTTCCTTTACTACCTTGTACTTATAACGGATCTTTTACGTTGGGATAAATTTATTTTATTTATTGTTAGATGTTTCGTTAAATAGCTGAATAAATTGTAATTAGGAATAATTTAATTAAGCAGAGTAGAAAAGATAAAGTCAAAGAGATGTTCATTGGGCGGACATTGTCGTAATGTAACGTCATTGCGTTGTTCGGTTGTTAAAACAAATCGTTTGTGTTCCGTTCTGCTGTTCGGTCGTGCGCGTATCTGAAAGGAATTAATTCGGGGACTATAATAAACTTTCACATAATAGTTACGATTCGATGTTCTGACAAAAGGGGTTAACGTCAGTGTTAATTTGAATTGTGGGCGACAGGATTAGTTTTGACAGATACGTGACAACGGACTTAACGAAAGTTGTTGGCATATCATCCTTGAACGTGACTTTTATTTAATTAACGATTGCGGGCTCATTAAAAGCTATTATCTCATGATTAGGATCAATCCCTTTTTCCTCCTGGATAGTGATCATTCATTAACATTTACGTCATAAGAAAAAGGATTATTAATAAAAGTGATGTTAAATGACAATTACGTGTTATTCCGTTAGTGTGGAACCGACGTAATATCTCTGAAATGACATTGATATATAATTTGTGTTAAATACTGAACTGAGATAGAAAGTAAATTGAAATTAGTGAACATTTGATACTGAGACTATAGAAGCAGAAGCACTTAAGGTTTCTCTTCTCTAAAATGGCAAAATAGGTACGAACTTTAACTCAATAGTCGACATTATGTACTGCAAAGACATTAGCATTTCATATTTATTTTGACGACGCGTTGTTAAACAAAGGAACGTTGAGTCTCTGTACGAGTAATAAAATTAAATCTAAAAACATAATTAATAGCGGCGAACTCCGCTTTAACAAACTGTATTGCGTGTCGTTATCGGGCAATAACTGCTCAACCCTGGAGACTTGTGTGGTGAAATTAGAAGTCGGGCATATAAAACAAACTTAAAAATCCATTCAAGCTACAGTGGAGTCGGCACAACACGACGTGGGCAGTTATACACTTCATAGATATATTTCTGATAATGTAGAATATTTTTCATTTGGTTATATAGCGTAGAACATGAAGTGTGACTATGTTTACTTTGCTGTTTTGATATACAGGTTCCTTGTGTAAAGATTGATATTTTATTACTGATCTTTCAAATATTTTTATTAAATGTATTGGATGAAACGGAATGCAATAGGCAGAAGTGTTGTAAGAACTGTGGAGCGAGAGAGGTATCGATAGTTGTCGAGTCGAGCAATGTGACAGACAGTCGCGGATGGCTCGTGAGCGTGGTGCTACGAAAGTAAGTATTGTGTGTACAAATGGTGTGCGTTTAACGCGATATTGATACCGGGCTTCCGTGTGTTAGACACGGTTTGAAATTTATCTTCATGGACATTCTAAATGCACGTTGTACTACGTGAACGCTGTTGGTTTTTGCAGAATAATGCTTGCGGCAGTGACAATGCACTCGCGAACTGACAGTATTGTCTTCGGTTTAGAATTGGACTGCATTACGTAAACTGTGAATTTAATATTGCTCATTTTCTTGACAACGATATATGACATATGCTGAAACACTAACTGCCAATGTGGAGACTGTGAACTGTGTTGCTACGTAAGTGACTGTTTTCGTGGGAACAGTGTTATCGTGACCCGTGAATATTAACAGCAGATGAACTGTGTAACTTCGCAATTGGCAAATTACAGGAAATGAAACGTTAATTTACACACCATGTATGCTCCGTGCCAAACTAACGTGTGTGAAAGTTGCAGTTGAACTAATACCACCTTCAAGTGCTGCATAAACAGTTACTTCGTCCCGGCCTACGACAAATGAATGCTACGCAACTTATTACCACTGCCAGCCGAAGCAGGATGTAAGGAAATAGGATACACTGATGCCAGTGACACGACTGGTTGAACTTATAGGATTCATATCAGCAACTTCGAACTGCTTCTACCGCCGTCGCCACATCACGCCGACCCACAACAGATAAGACTCAAAACAATTCCTCTCTTCAAGAAACTCACAACTGTAAACAATTTCATTTCTTTTTGCTTTTCAATAGACTATCTCTTAATGTTTCTCTCCGTAAATAAAAGGTATCGTAGTGTATTGTAAAGACCGTTCGCCTTCAGTGATTGCTGACCCCACCACTAACAGTAGTTAATGGCAACATTTATTTGTTTTTGCTTTTCATTGTATTTGTACTAGTCGTTGTATTCGTGGTGTGCGTCTTTGGGAGAGGTGTGCTTTGACGTGTCTATACAGTAGTTTAGTCAGGAGAATTTATGTGTTGTACTGTGAGATGTGGCCAGAAGTGTAAGTTGAAGCATCCGCCATTAAAGTTATTTATACCGACCAATTACAAAGAAGTAGGTCACTCGCCGTTGCTTCAAATTGACGCATTGGAGGGAACTTGTATCTGACAGGTCTCAAAGTACGCGATCTTTGTTTACATGCCAATTAACGTAATATTTCCAATCATTCATGTTTAAATACAAGTTTATCTGAGTGTAACTGATACTGGTAAGCAAAATTACAGTACACTATGTCCTTATTTATCAAATAAACTTAAGAGTGTTTTACTGTTTTCACTATAAAAGTATTTTATTATCAGAATTTTAACAGGATTCGGAAACTTTTCATACATAGGCTTGCTTTTGAAGTTTCCGGAAGTAAAAAGTGTTCTTGGGGTTTACGCAACATTAATTAATTCATGCAATTTTTCTTTAAATATTTTCTAATTCACGGTCATAGTAAATCTCCAGCAACCGTTTTCATCACAGTAGGCATAATATAAGGTTAACACAAAATTTTCTCCTATTCAGCGCTAGTTCTCTTTACACTGCTTTACATAAAAATGCACAACGTTTTTGGGCTACACCTACTGTGTACCAAAACCTGAGGTGTTTCATTTACAAGTATTGAACTGAATTTGTAAGGTGTTTACACCGCCAGACGGCACCATCGAATAATTTTTGGTTCAAGACAGCCTGTATAAGCGTGAAATGTCCATTACACAGAGACAAAGCATCATAAAGTTTTACTGGTGAAAAATATATAAAAATCTGCCAACCGGTTGCATAGGTTTTCTATATACCTTGACCCTTAGAGGTGAAGAAACCTGGTCAAGGTATACAGAATACCTATGCAACTGGTTGACAGATTTTTACATATTTTCCAAATTTGTGCATACCGTTGCTGCAAACGTCAGCCATGTTCAAAATCGTTTTACTGGTGAATAATGGTGACTAAAACCATACTTTTGAGCCCTCAGAGCCCTTGCAATGATCCCAGATCACTTGTCATGTATTCACTAGGTCAGTTAAAAAATTATTTACGCCTCAGACGACGTATTACGTGCATAACCTGTGGTTCTCCGTGACGGACAATGATATCTAACAAATGTTACAAGGTTCCTCAAGAACATCATTTTAAGAACATATGCTAAATTTTGACTATTATAGAAGTAGCAATCGCCCAATTGACGGTTCTGGTGCCGAGAAATCACTATTTCGGGGGCATCTTGATAAGGGATAAAGATTTTCGATAATGGGAAAATGGTGTTTCTAGATAAATGTCTACAGAAAAATTTTGAGCTATTTGCTATTTTGCTATGGTTAGTTATTTAGATAGTTATGCTCTACGGTGCAAAATCGGTTAAAACCGGCTTTTGTGGTTTTCTGCTTGGGGGGGGGGGGGGGGAGGGGGGTAACTCTGACCTCTGAAACTCGGCAATAGATAATGATACTAAAACAAGTTTCGAAGTTCCACAGAATATCACCTTAAGGTCATGTGATAAAAATTTCGACGGTCAGCCACGAATAGAAATTGTAGAAATGGTCATCCACACAACAGGTACTTTTGGTACCCAAAAACCATAATTTTTCGTGATTTCCTCAGGAACGGATCACGGACAAATTGTGCTTTTACAAGCCACCTAAGGCCCAACTAAGACCACTTCTACTGCAAAAGCAACAACCTATTTGCTAAATTTGCCTTAGTTGGATGGAGCGTGCAATATTTAAATTTTGGCCCCGTATTAAGTGATAGTTACAGTGTGCCCGTTCAAACGATAGGTATACAAATAATCCCTAGGCAAAGGACTATCCAAAGAGCTTGACCCCTTATTCTGTGATCAATAAAACCCGAGATACCAACGACTGAAAATTCTCATTTTCGCGCTTGGCTGTTTTGGAACATATTAGTATCGAGCGCGGGTCGATTGGCCTACTTGGTCGCCAAATCCCACAGTATGTGTTTCTTCTTTTTGCGGGTTTGTGAATATTAACAAAAACTGTGTATGCATAGTGATGCAATTTGGCAACAGTAGTGTCTTCAGTTATTCCAAAAGTGCATTAGTTTGAGATACTTGTTGTGCCTATGTCAGAGAACACAGTGAACACTAATGAAAGGCAAATGATAATCGTAATCCTAAACGTAATTCCGAAAAGAGGCTGAAAGTTGTACGTACATCCAAGAACGAACTGCGTTCTTCCTACTCTCCATACACCATGAACATGTAGGCTTTTTCTGCATTGGTAAATCCTGTCGTCCACTGAGTACCTACCGCCTGAAGAGTCAAGTACTAACTGAATAGCAAGTCTCAATGTACTCAAGGAGCATACAAGCACACTGTAAGCAAACATAACAACATCGACCTAGCAACTACTCAGGTTTAATGGCACAAACAATTTCGAGTGTGGAAATTTTCCAAACTACTATATCTCGTAAACGAATCGCACTAGAATCCTCCAACAAACACCATTGACATTTTAATGTACCCTAGTTTTTGTTTGTTATTGGCAAATAGGAGATTGTTCCATTTTAAAAGTGTATGTTTACACAAAAATACACTTGTGTTTATATGGTCGAATAAATCGTAAAAAAGTGACTGGTTATATATTTAGTACAAAATAAATATCAGATTAAATCACTGTCGCAGTTCGTCATTCACAATGGATATACTGAAAAATACACTTTCTATGTATTATTACAATCTGTGCCAATACGAGTCCCTGACTACCTATCCATTGTGTGAAAACCACACTTCAATAGTAGTTCACACTTCCACAATACTTGCGTTGGAAGTTTTAGGTACTTCATCCTATCATCAAAAAAAGATAAAAAAATATCAACAAGCTTAGTATTCTGTGCGGAAAGGCACGCTGACAGAGGTTTTCAAGAAGGAATCGCTTTCCGGAAACGCATGGCTTGGGCGATGGATAGCGTCGAAGTCAGATGGATTTGCATTACGTCAATAAACCCAGCATTGTAATAGCACATCGTGTTGTTTACATTACCAATAAGCTTCGAACTGCGTACCTCCTGCGTGAATGCAGAGCCTGCGGCGGTACTGAGCCTTACACACATGGGCCAATATGTGTAGTTGTCTTTGAAGTACTTCAATCGCTCCTTGGCCTCGAGCAGTAGGGTCCTCCGCTGACGTTACCGGTGTGCCGTACATCATATTCTCTATATTATCCCACAGATAATAGTCGAAAGGTGTCAGTTCTGGTGACTGTGCTGGTCTTGGAACCGGTCCACCTCCACCAATCCATCGATATGGATATGCGACATTAAGGTGATAACATGCATCGACTGTGTGCTAGAGCCACATGTCCACCCAAACATTTAGCAGCACTACATCCAATAGCGTAGGCAAATTATCTTTTATAAACGTGAGGTACGAGGCGTGTTTTTTTAAGTAAGTACTGTTTTGAAACTAAAAAAAAGACGTGCTAAGATATCTCAATAATTTTGTTTTTACATGAAAGCCTGTACCTTAATCTACGCACTGACGCCATTACAGTCTGATTCTTCCTTGTTTACGTTGTGTACTGAGTATTTAGGATGCCTCCTATAATCCTGAGTCCCACCGACTGTGAAGTAAGGGCTCCTATAGGATTTCGTAGTGCTAAAGGCCTAAAAGCGATCGGTATTCATCGTGAGATCTGTGCAGTTTACGGAGAAAACATTATGAGTGATGGAATGGTAAGAAAGTGGGTGGGAGCATTTAAAGATAGCCGCACAAATGTGCTTGATGAACAACGGAGTGGGCGTCCTTCGGTCGTTAATGAATGTTTGGTGCAGGGAGTGGACAACAAAGTGAGAGAAAACAGACGCTTTACGATTTCCTCCTTGCGGGATGACTTTCCTAATGTTTCTCGTAGTACTTTGTACGGCATTGTGACCGAGCACTTGACTTACCGAAAATTGTGCGCACGTTGGGTACCGAAAAAGTTGACGGATGTGCACAAAAATAAACGTTTAGACAGTGCATTGACTTTCCTTGAGCGGTACCACAACGACGGTGATTTCTTAAGCCAAACTGTTACGGGCGATGAAACATGGGTGGCCTACGTCACACCAGAATCAAAGCAACAGTCCATGGAAGTTGAGCAAAGGCATCGTTTTGCTGCAAGAAAATGCCCGTCCGCATGTGGCGAATCAGACCAAAGATGGGAAACTCTAAATCATCCTCAGTAGAGCCCCGATCTTGCGACCAGTGACTACCATCTGTTCCTGCACTCGAAGAAATATCTGGGCGGTCAGCGTCTTCAAGACGATGTCGAAGTCAAAACAGTGGTGATGCAGTGGTTAACAAGTCAAACGGCAGAATTCAATCAGGAGGGTATTAAAAAACTGGTACAACGTTATGACAAGTGCCTCAATATTGACGGAAATTATGTAGAAAAGTAGATTAAGATACAGGCTTTCGTGTAAAAATAAATTTATAGAGATATCTTAGCACGTCTTTTTTTAATTTCAAAACGGCACTTACTTAAAAACACGCCTCGTAGATCAGTCCTGTTAGTTTGTTTGGCAGCATATATGGTCACCAGATCTCAGTGATTTTGAATCACCTGTGCACGAGGATTTTCGTCCACCCAGACATTCTTGTTGTCTAAATTTAATATGCCTTGTCTAGTAAACGTGCATTCATGCACGAATAGCTCCAAGGTCGGGAATTATGGCTGAAATATGTATTGTTGTAAATACTGTTGTTCCAACTGCGAAAAAAAAGAAAAAGAAAAACAAAACAAAAATACCGTGGGTAGTCCTCCTCCCGTAATCGGAGTTGAGGAACAACACGTTGCACGGTACTTTTACCCGTGTGCAGCGCCTATGCCACCAATCACGTGCTGGTGCCTTGGACCCATCTGCATTGTTCGAGCCGAGCCTGAACCACCAGCATCTCGTTTCGGCACCTACCAGAGGACAAACAGTAGACTGGGGATAGTATTCGCAAGTACCAACCACAAAGTGCTGCAAAAATAACTACGTGCAACTTGCTGGCTTCTCTGAGGCGGTTCTTGATGGCCGCTAACGTGGAATGATGGGCGGTAGGTCTGCTTTGGAAAAGTTCCGCATACAATCTTGCAACAGCTCTCCCACTGCAACCCGCTTTGCTAACTGCAAACACCATATCGGTCATTTCGCAGCTATGTACTAGTACATGTCGCGCTGCTGTCTACAATGCTACTGCTCTGGCCGTCCACACAAGGTCGGCAGGTGGATGCGCGAAAGGGCTGTGTGGACAAACATAGCGCATGCGCATGAATATTATTACGTTTAGTTCGTCAATCAGCAGTACACAGCTAGAGGGTTGCATTCAGGAACCAAAACGAATCGGAACAAACCGTCACAACCGTTCGTTCTCAACCTTGACGCTCTCCAACGCCCAAGGCTTGCATTTCCGGATATAGCTTCCTCATTGAAAACCAATCAGTTTGACTTCCCGCACAACATAATATACAGGGTGGCGCACGAAATGTGTTACCATTTTGTTTTCGAATATAAACTTTGTCAATACAATCTGAAAGGAACATATACTACACGAAGAGCCGTCCATGGAGATGTGTTCTAACTCAGCACATGCTCAATATGTCCACCATTTCGTTTCCTAACTTCCTTCAAACGAACAGTGAATTTATTGTTTACCCTACGGCACATGTCTTCCGTAATTTCACTGCAAGCTTGAAGAATAAGTCTTCTGAGCTCCATTAAATCACGTGAACATTTCGGGAAAATTTTTTCCTTTAGGGACCCCCAAAGAAAACAGCCACGTGGATTAAGGTCTGGACTATTAGGGGGCCAGTTTTGTCCGTCATTGAAGCGACCTGGAAACCTGAGTGAAATGATCCGCATGTCGAAATGCTCGTGTAAAAACTCCAACACAGTGTTTGCAGTATGTGGCGTTGCTCCATCCTGCATGAACCACTGCGTGTTGAAGGGCAAGGCAGTAGCAAAAAGCTGTGGAATGAAGCTATTGCGGAGCATGCTCAAATAACGCTCGCTGTTCACAGTTTCTTCAAAGGAAAAGGGTCCAGTAAGTCCGTGACTGGAAATCGCTGCCCACACTGTAATTCTCGGAGCATAGTGTTGTCGTTCATGAAGCACTTGTGGGTTTTCAGTGGCCCAAAAGCGTACATTTTGTTTGTTAACCACACCGTCTAAATGAAAATGCGCCTCGTCTGAAAACCAAACGTTGTTGAGAGTTTCTTCCCTATTCTCCACTCACTGAGCAAACAGTTGTCTCTGGTGCTTGTGCTCTTCAGTGAGCTTGTGTGCACACGTCTTCTTGTATAGGTACATATTGAGGTCACTTTCAAGAGTGCGTTGAACGGAGCGTCTGGATATTCCCAGTTGCACTGCTGCCTTTCTACACGATTCCCCGGAACTTCTCTGTACAGCAACTCGTACCGCTTCAATAATCTCCGGCGAACAAACAGGCTTAGGCCGAGGTCGCTTCGCTTCCAATACTGTTCCTTCCTGTACAAATTTATCGTACAACCTGTGGATGTTCTTGCAAGAGACTCATCGTGTGTTAAACTGTTGTCGAGAACGCCTCTGAGTCACAACAAGGCTTTTCGTTTCATGAAATAGTAACACAATTGCCGATCGTTGCTGTGTCGTCAGTCTTCCATCGTCAGCCATTGCTGCTTACTAGTCTCCTAGCGACAGTATCGTGAATTACACGTCATTTCGTAACTCATTTATTTTTCCAAGCTCTGATGGTACTGTTGTAGAGATCCCAGCCGGATATTTAATGTGCGTCGTAAATTCTGAAGGAAACAATTGGTAACACATTTCGTGCGCCACCCTGTATATAATCGGATGAATCATATTGATGCACAGTGTATTTGGAAAGGTATAGTCAGTTACTACCCTGTCATTGAAATGCCTTTATTGGTTCAAATGGCTCTAAGCACTATGGGACTTAACATCTGTGGTCATCAGTCCCCTGCGTTTATTGGGTTGGACTTATATTTCTTACAATTTCCTTACGACACACAGACCCAATGAAGATATCATTCGTTTCCTTAGACATTTGTTCCATGACTTATAGCAACGGCAGAACTGCCGGTTCGGTGCCATTTTCATCGCTTTGTATCAGTTCGCCTCCTCTTGGAGAGGAAAAATTGATCTCCGTTTCTTCCATTACATCATGATGAATTGTAAGTTTCTTTGAGCCGTGCCGGCTCGTTCGTCTTTGAATTGTCTGCTTCGTCATCCGGAGTTGGTGGCTTCACATTGAGTTTCACAGAAGGCGCTGCCGAGCTACGAGGCGCTGCGACCGCGTTCAGTCTGAGGAGGGAGCAAAAGTGGGAGTGGCATGTGAGGAACGCCAGCGTTTAGTCGGAGGCCGTCTGAGGTCCGGGCGGGAAGTGGAGACGTGATCCCCACGCCTCTCGGAGTGAATTCTCCACCGGTACTAGGCGCACGGGTTGGTGTGTGTGTGCTTGAGCTTACGATTTTCTCTTGGCCATTCAGTTATTGGTTTTGTCTGTCGGTTGTTTGTGGCTCGGTAACAAATATGCAAGTATGCTCATGTGAGACCTTAGTTGTGTCCGACCGATTCAGATTATTTATTCGGAATCACTGGTTTTGTACAAGCGTCAGTTGATTTCTCCTAGTAGTGGAAACTGCCTTATTCGGTCCGTAGGAGTGTGGCCTTATCGCATTCCCGCCCTTCTTGCCCTTCAAACTTCGTATTTTTGCGATCTTGGATGAAGGCGTTGGTTAACCGCTCCCCACCTTTCGACCTTTGCTTAGCAGTGTTCTTGGAATTTTAATGAACCTTGTGTTTCCTCTGGTTATTTATTCGATTATTGTTATAAATTATACTGTGCTTTGTAGCTATAGTTTTAGTCTGCTTGGGTATCTTACTGTTGATTAAGTGAGTGCTTGAGAGTGGTACCGGCAAATAGAAGCCACAAATTTAGAAGCATTTTTAGTGTGTTTCAGTGTCACTAGTGTGGCGGCTAACTTTTCGGTTTGATATTATTGGAACCAACAGCCGACCTGCCGTGTTTTGAATGGGACACGGATTCGGAGCCCCTACGGCTGAGAGAGTTATGTATTTTTAGAGTATTTTCTGAGTCAACTGATTTCTTGGAAGTTGTTATTCGGCTGGAGAGTCGGAGTAACTTTAAAAACTCAAGCTCACCTTGAGTAAATTTTATGGTTACTTGCTTACAACGGTATAGAGTGTAACTTGAAAATTAGAACTGTTGTTCTATTTGTAATTTAAGTCTGGCATGTACTGAGGCTTTAGAACTATTCACTTGTTTCCTTAAGAAGCTGTTAGTGGAGCCTTGCTTCTTAACTAAACGGCCACTGTGCCGAATTAGTCTGAAGATTACAACTGTTGCTCTATTTGTAATTTAAGTGCAGCATGCCCAGACCTTTACGAGGTTTTACTTGTTTCTGATCTAGTTTGATTCAGTTACTTGACTCATGCGTGGAATTACTTTAAAAGATGTGTTCCCACTCAGATTAAAATGTAAGTGCGTTAATGACCTCAGTGTCTAACAGCATTACTTGGTTCAGTTCGGTCGTACTGTAATTGCTATTCAACCGATCGGCCCCTGTGTCGACCGCAGCTTTAAAGCTTAACCCCTTTTAAATTTAATTGGTCACTGTACCGTACCCGTTGAAATATTGCCACTTAAATTCTTTCAATGTTTATCGGCCAATGGTGCTGTATCTTTTTAAATGTTTATACATCTACATCTACATGGATACTGTGCAAATCACACTTAAGTGCCTGGCAGCGAGTTCATCGGACCATCTTCACAATAATTCTACGTTATTCCACTCTCCAACAGCGCTTGGAAAAAACGAACACCTATACCTTTCCTTGCGAGCTCTAGTTTTCCTACTACATTTCTATATTTATACTCCGCAAGCCATCCAACGGTGTGTGGCGGAGGGCACTTTACGTGCCACTGTCATTACCTCCCTTTCCTGTTCCAATCACGTATGGTTCGCGGGAAGAACGACTGCCGGAAAGCCTCCGTGCGCGCTCGAATCTCTCTGATGTTACATTAGTGATCTCCTCGGGAGGTATAAGTAGGGGGAAGCAATATATTCGATACCTCATCCAGAAACGCACCCTCTCGAAACCTGGACAGCAAGCTACACCGCGATGCAGAGCGCCTCTCTCGCAGAGTCTGCCACTTGAGTTTGCTAAATATCTCCATAACGCTATCACGCTAACCAAATAATCTTGTGACGAAACGCGCCGCTCTTCTTTGGATCTTCTCTATCTCCTCTGTCAACCCGACCTGGTACGGATCCCACACTGATGAGCAGTACTCAAGTGTAGGTCGAACGAGTGTTTTGTAAGCCACCTCCTTTGTTGATGGACTACATTTTCTAAGGACTCTTCCAATGAATCTCAACCTGGCACCCGCCTTAGCAACAATTAATTTTATATGATCATTCCACTTCAAATCGTTCCGCACGCATAGTCCCAGATATTTTATAGAAGTAACTGCTACCAGTGTTTGTAGAAGCAAAACCGTATTTCCTTTTTTTATTGGGATGATCGTTTTTTCCTATGTATGTAGGCGTCAACAAAATATTTTCGCATCACAAATATGAATGTGTTACACGTACCGAATTTACTGAAGTGTTCCCAATTCGGTAATTTCGAATATTGTTTGTCACTTGATGTCTTATGACGAGCCAGTCTTTCACCTCTCATCGATTTCAGGTCGCTGCATTGAGTTTTCCACGTAATCCTAATGATCTTCTGCTGGATACCTCTTTCTCACTGAACATACTGTCTTTCAGTTTCCCCACACACTAACCCCTTTCGTCTTGCACTCTTTACAAGTATCCAAACTGCATTTCACACTTGTTAACTTTCCAGAAAACGCGCCTAATCATCGTGCAGTAAAGAAGCAAAACCGTAATTCACTAGCGTGAGTTATGAAAAGCGACTTCAAGGTTAAGAGAAAACCATAAAATTTTCTAGTGTTTTTTTTTGTGGTATGTGGTATACGGCGAAAAAATTGGCAGTCCTCCAATTGAGTCTTCAACGAACGATCAAGCTTGCAAGCTGTAAAAGGCGCCCAGCAGTTCGATACGACGGTATTACCGTGAGTTTTTGACGTCCGCTTTACATTACGTTTGGCGAAACCATTAAAACAGACAGTGGGTCCGAATGGCGCCGAATCAATTGTCCTCCTCTCCGCAGACCGCCGCCTGCTCTTCCCTTCGCAGCTGCGGCCGCACCCGGCGACCTCGTCACAGTAGTGGCTCCGCGCTCCACCCGTTCTCCCCCATTCACGTCACTTCTGTCGCGGTCGACGATCGTAAATTATCGCGAATCGTTCCCGCGAGTGCGAAATGGGAGGACAGGCGACAAGGGCTGCTGCCGACGTGACTGGAATGGCGATCGGTGTCACCTGAAGCGGCGGCGGCCGGTGCGTTGTGGCTGTCCTCGCAAATAGCTCATTTGCACATCGCTCGGCATTCTCGTACGAGAAGGGTGTGTGGGTATACGGGTGCGTACAAGGAACTTGAGACCTACATACACTGCTCGCCGTTACACCTGCAATACTAGGAAGAAAAGCAGGTAACGAAATATTAGGTGTTGCGTGTGTACGTTCAAGTAGGATGCAAATATGTTTAAATATGAAAGTGATTTGGGGGTATCCAGGATACGAAATGTAGTACAAACAGTTACAGTCTCTCAGATCAACAATAGCTTCAAACCAGGTACGCACGGTCCAAGAGATTCGAAATTCTAAGAAAAATAGGAATAAGTTACAGGGAAACGTAGATAATATACAATAGTACAAGAAGCACGAGGAAAAAATAAGAGTGGACGACCAAGAAAACGAAGTGGTAAGATGAAAAAGGATTTAAGACAGGGATGCAGTCTGTCGCCCCTGCTCTTCCACCTATACAACAGAGAGGTAGTGATGAAAATAAAAGATTCCTTCAGATGGTTCAAATGGCTCTGAGCACTACGGGACTTAACTTCTGAGGTCATTAGTCCCCTAGAACTTAGAACTACTTAAACCTAACTAACCTGAGATCACACACATCCATGCCCGAGGCAGGATTCGAACCTGCGACCGTAGCGGTCGTGCGGTTCCACACTGAAGCGCCTAGAACCGCTCGGCCACCCCAGCCGGCAAAGATTCCTTCAGAAGGGAGATTACAATTCAGGTAGAAAATATATCAGTGATAAGATTTGCTAATGGACTGCCATCTCACTGAAAGTGAAGAATTATTACAGGATTGTTAAACAGAATGGTCTAATTATAACAATTCTGTCCGTTTCTGCTATACCATGACCTTTGAAGTTGGAGGCACGTCGTGAAATAAAACTATCTTGTTAAAGCAGTTATGGTATAAAGCAACAGAGCAGTGTTACCCTCTGAGAGGAAGTTTGTTATGTTGACCGCGTTGTACCTAACGGAAGTGGCTTATCGGAAGTGAAAGTCAGAATTGCGTAAATATTCAGTAACAAACAATAATTTATTTATCTATACTGTTCAAAGAATAAAGAAAACGATCGCAAGACTAATTAGGCATGAGAATGATTAACATTCTTGTTTAAGAAAGTATGTATGAGTAACTTTAACGGAAAAACACAACCTATATTTCGCCTCACGTGAGTGCAATGAAATCTGACACCTGCATATGTTAACGTTAAGTTTGGAGTTGACAGCTAGAGCAGAACAAACTATTTGCATAAATATAACAGATAACGATACACACTACTATATTCAGGGCTTAGTCAAACTGAGTGGTTTCAATAATATTAATATTACTGTGCACTTGAGAATAAAAAATTGGACATAGGTTCAATATTGCTTTTTCAAACATATTCCTATCTGACATGAAGTACGGATATAGTCCACAGCAAATTTAGTTATTGTGCATAGATTAAGTCTTTCACTACTAAACACCTTTCTGCTTAGAATGAAAATTAAATGTATTTCACTAACAGATTACTTCTCACTGTCGTTTGAATAAAGAAGTTACTGTTTTCATAGATAGTTGTCTTTCTATTAATGGGTATGTAGCATGAGCACAATAGACAAACTATAGATCCTGATGCAACATTAATATGCACTTCTAATACACAAGAGGAAACCAATATTGTACAGAATTTGACTTGAATAGCAAGAGTAACTGAAACTTTATATAATTAAGTAACTTTGTGCATTTTAACTACTTTTAAGCAGGGGCCCTTAATCTTGACCAATGTAGCAGAGCAAACTAAACACACTTTCAATACACTAAAGAAACAAGCCCTTAGCAAGCATGAACATATAACTCTCAACAGTTGCAGTTCTGAACATCTACTGCAGGGAAACACGAAATTTGATATATTTGTTAGATCCTTTCAAGAAACATTATTAATCTTAGCACACTCTATTGCCATATTAATTTTAATATGCTTTCAACAAAAGGACACCCAGTAATCATAGTTCAAATGGAGAGGAACCTGAGAGGTGTTGTGATAAGGAAAAAGTGAAGGTAGATACATAAATTCATTTATAAATTACTTTATATTTGAGAACACTATAACATTCTATGAGCTGATCCATCACTGTACATTACTGTAGTGTTCCATTACAGTGATTGCGCAATGTGGTGGCGACTGCATGTTGGTAGGTGGATTTGCAGGTAAAATTGCTGGACTCTGTCATTTCTTGGTGGCGATGATAGATATCACTTTCATGATAGTTCCAGCACTTTATCCATCCACCCGAGGCATTTGAAAGCGGCACGGAAAGCCTCTCTCGGCACCAGCGCAATATACAACTTTTACATGAGCAGTTGATCGTTTGGTAGCTCGTCCCCGACTGACTCTTTGTTCCACCTTTTCTACCTAGGCCAACCACAATTAGCGCGCGCTACACAGTTCCGTTACCGAGGGGAACCACAACAACTTTTACATACGAAATAACTAAGGACCCTAATTGAAGGCCAGTAGTTGACATAACAGCAAACAAACATTTTAAATGAAACAGAACATTTGCATATATTGGTAGTTCTACACAAAATTATTTAAATAAAATTAGTTAATTTTAAAGATAACCAAAGAGGTTATATGAGGAATACAAAAGATCATTTGCTCATATTGTGCATTTTACAGAGACTATACTTCATTACAGTATCGAATTAATCGTACACTAATTACAGAAGTTCACCGATGGGATGTTGAACAAAATAGAAAGCTAAATGAATCAACAAAAGGTATGTAGTGTCTAAGCTATGGTGTTACATAATGACTACGGAATAAGGATTGAGAGCGAACCCAGCTAAGATGAAAATAACGAGAAGTAGCAACAATGAGATTAGCGATAAACTTAACATAGAAATAGATGACTACGAAATATATGCAGTTAAGGAATTCTGATATCTTGCAGACAAAATAATACATGATGGACGAACCAAGAAGGACATAAGAAGTAGAATTCACTGGCAAAGACGGAATTCCTGGCCAACAGAAGTCGATTTGTATCAAACATAGGCCTTAATTTGAAGAAGAAATTTCTGAGAAAGTACCGGAGGAGCACAGTATTGTGTGGTGGGGAAACACAGACACTGGGAAAAACTGAGAAGAAGATCAAAGCGTAAGATGTGGTGATGTAAAAGGATGCTGATAATAATTAATTGGACTGTTAAGCGAAGGAAAATGAGGATCTCCATAGAATTAGCTAAATCAGCTGAGGAAGTATCATTTGCAAACCGTTGACAAGCAGAAGGGATAGAATGATAGGACGTGTTTTAAGACATAATGGAATAACTTTCATGCTGATAAAAGGATCTGTAAAGGATAAAAACCAATAGGGACGACAGACTGAAATACATCCAGCAAATAGGAGGGGCGTTCAGTAAGCAAGTTCTCGTTCAGTTTAAGTTAGTACCATGGAAGTTATTCCCTGGTGTCTTAACAGATGTCACATCCTGTCCCTCCTTCTTGTCGGTGTTACCTATATATTACTTTCCTCGACAATACTGCGCACAACCTCCTCATTCCTTACCTTATCAGCCCACCTAATTTTCAACATTCCTGTGTAGCACCACATCTCAAATGCTTCTGTTCTCTTCTGGATTCCCCACAGTCAACGTCTCTTTACCATTCTCACATATCATAGACGATAGCGCGCGAGACTGCTCAGCCTTTAGCTCGGGTTCGATACTTTCTACCGTCCCATATCCAATTTTTGCATCATTCTCTTGTTCGGATTCAGGAAACCAAACGAAGACACTTTTTGCGTCACCGTCTCTAGCGGGCCACTTGAATTTGTGCGCGCAACTACCGGAATGACTACCTTCAAAGCTAATTGGAGACGTCGCAACGAATAGAATTTTTTCCTCAGCACAAGCCATTCTGCACACCCCTGCAGGCTATTCATACTGTTTCTGACCACCGTGTATACAGAAAACTTGCCGTTAATTCTAGCTATTTTGTGCAGTTGCGCTAGAAAGCTAATCTTTTTTATACCAAGTCACTTCAAATTAATTTGTTGTTCATTGTGTGCCCCCTTCATAACGCTGCAGTTGTAAAGACCACCAATCCTTAACCCAGAAATCCCGTGGATATTGTTACGTTTGTAGCAGACGGGTGTAACCAGACATCCTCCTCTAGTATTACTTTTCCTCAATAGTAGTTGTCGATACTAGTATTATTTTTCGAATTTTTGGCAGGTCGGCATTATCTCAGCTGCCTTTCTGAAAACTTCCATAAAATTTTATACGCTTTATGTTATATTTCAAGCTAAAATTATTGGAAAGGAATTATTTTATTTTGATTATTTTAATCGATACATACTAGTTCTTAATGTATAGTTAAATTTTTTTTTGTAACATTTCAAATTACGAATTATTTGGCACACTTAAAATTTCTATTACAAATTACGCTATCTAGTACTTTTTATTATGTATATTTTTTGATTCATTTGTGAAATAATAATCGAAACTAACAGAAATTCATTTGTCAAGAAAAACTGTAAATCTTTTGGAATAATGTTATTGCCGCTGCATGAAGTAGTAGTAGTATTTTTGTATTTTGGCGAACAATGTAATTTCGTCTTTGTTAATGTGAAAATTCCAAAGACTCTACGATACACTAAAATGTGACAAAATATATTAACATAACAACAGATATTCTGCAGCAGCAATCTTCAAGTTTATTTGGATAAATTCATCCATGAGGACCTAAAAAGAGCGAATTTCAGCTTCAAGAATCTGACCCCTAGACAAGAAGAACTGGAACCAACCCTACACCGAAAGGTAGTTCTAGGGGACTGATGACCTCAGAAGTTAAGACCCGTAGTGCTCAGAACCATTTGAACCATTTTGAATTAGGAAGGAGGGTAGAGATTACACAGGCCGAGGGCGAGTCGAACTGTTGTGCTATAAGTCTCAAATTCTGCTGCTGGCAAGCATATTGCGACGATATAGCGACTTGGCCGCGACTAAGATGTAACAATTCGCTTGGAGACACTATCTCCAATTTTCATTGACTGAGCTTAACATGGCCCATGGTAACGTCACTTTTCCTGGACGGTGATTGGTCGAACCTTTGAAACAGATACTCCAGTGTTGTTTACGATAGAGTAGGATGGTGGTGGGCCGGCCGGGATGGTCGAGAGGTTCTAGGCGCCACAGTCTGGAAACGCGCGACCGCTACGGTCGCAGATTCGAATCCTGCCTCGGGCATGGGTGTGTGTGATGTCCTTAGGTTAGTTAGGTTTCAGTAGTTCTAAGTTCTAGGGAAGTGATAACCTCAGAAGTTAAGTCCCATAGTACTCAGAGCCATTTGAACTATTTTTTTAGGATGGTGGTGGCCGGTGTGAATCGTCGTGCATGAGAGGTCGCAGTTCGCGATTATTCTTAGTTTGAGCAGAAGTGTGCTAACTGCCACGAAAAGTATTACCGACAGTTAACATTGATACAGTGATGATTGTGATACTGTGATCGAGATAGTAATTACTGGCTTAAGTTTGTGATTTACGAAGCAGTCAGTAATGTGGTATGTAGTGTAAGTGGTAAAAACTGCAATGCTGTATAAATTAATGGCATCCTTTAAAACAGATTTGTGTGTCTTTACTGGAAAATAAACCATGAGTTTGCGTGAAATTCTGCGAGAGGTAATGCAACTTCTGCGGATCCAAGGTGAGCAAATAGAACCCTGTGATTTTTGCCTGACGCTCTGCATATCCAACTGCATGTTTCACATGTAGGGCCAGGCTGTTTCCACCAGTCAACGTTGCAGGGCTTTCTTAGCAGTACACTTAGCGGATGTCATTCCCACCAGTTACATGACAGAGGCGATATTGAGGTTTGAGTAACAAACAAAAACTCTATGAAACGTTTCTATATTCTTAACTTCCAGTACAAATAAAACACATGTCTCAATCGTTCTAGTGTGGCTACAATGAGAGTTGCCACTACATCATTATTCAAAACAAAAGTACACAGTCACCTCCGGTTACAAACTTGCTGTGAGACCAACCACTTCCTGTCACTCGTATCATTCTGTCGATACTCTGCCCACCTTCAGAAGAGGCAGCTTCTTTTGTGATGATGGATGTGACGTCAATCTTATAGCAGCTATCAGGCTATACATCAAATTGCAACATGTATTTATCTTTTAAACGATTTCAAATTATATAGAAGGCCAATTTAAGCAAGATTCAATTTATCAGAATGTAAAATCTGGATTTCTCGCGCGTTTCCGGTCTGTTCCAATGCAGTTCAGGTTTGAAATACGTCTTTTGAACTGAGTTGATAGGTGAATAAAAGGACCAAATACGAAGAAGAGATCACTACAAACATTCCATAATAAAAATTGAACAGAATGTTGTTGTTGTTGTTGTTATACTTAAATCAGGGGACTTCTAAAAGTAAGTTACACATTATTAAGTTGAATGCTGCACTACACTTCAAAGCGACACAGTTACATGACACTTTTTTTCCACCATTGTCGCCAATTCTCTGTAGACAGTGGTCAGAATGTTCTACCAATCGTTGAATTCCTTGACTATAGAAATCCGCTCTTTAGTCACGAAGCCATTCGAGAACCGATTTGTAGTACGCCTCATCTCTGGAAAATCTCTTTCCTCCTAGATGTTTTATTTTTCAGCTTTCCGTTGAGATGGAAGTCGCAGGGCGCCAAATCTGGACTTCCTCGCCAGCATTTCCCACGTCTGTACAGCTTTGGTCAAATTGTTGGCACCATTTACGGATGGACGCAACATTGAATTTGGTTTGCGGACGCCACAGTGTTTCACTCGCACCCTGTGGTGCAACTGTCATCCGTCCAGCTGAAGAACGGTATCTACAACGAACATGAACTCTTTTCGGACAGTGCATCACTCTTGTTACACTGTGGTTTTACAGTGAGACGCCATGTGTAACTTACTTTCTGAAGTCCTTACGTAAAGTGATTGCATTTTACTAGGGGAGTACAAATCTGATATCGGATGTTATCAAGGCAAAGCATTTTCAAAATTATCACTACATTTTTATCGATGTTTTCATTAATCATGTTGAACCTAGTTTTAAGTATTGATTTTCTGCTCAGAAACACCGATTATTCAGTTGGCTTCTTCTCAAAAAAATAAATAAATAAATAAAAAATAACTAGTGGTGTACTAAGCGGTCCTAGATTAGTTCATACAAAATGTCCTCCACAAGGCCTATCTTGTCACTGCGTTTAAGAGATGGTTCTGACTTCGAGTAAATGTTAGGAACTGTATGTATATTTTCTAAAATGGTAACGAAAAGAAAAACATTTCAATTAAACAGTGAAAGCTGTTTGAATAAACTAAAAAGAGTGGTACGAAAAATACCGGCTAATTTCAGTTTTATGTTGTAGCCAAAAACTAACTTTTACCCTGTGTGAATTTAGTTTATGGGGAACAAAGAGCTTTTTGTCTGAAGCAATCGTTTACACAGGATGGTCAGAAACAGTCTGAAGAGCTTACAGGGCAGGTCGTGCTGAGACACAATTGATTGTCAAGAAAAGGAAACTCGACATGTTCCGCCATTTCCAAGTTAATTAGACGTGAAGTTATCCAGTCAGTCCGTTCCACGCGTAAATAGTAGCCGCCCGCCAGACACAGCTACTATCAGTTCTTCTCATAGCGTAGATGGCAGCGCATGAAACTTCATAGCCTTCTACTCGGGTTCGATCCTTTCCATCGTCTCATGTCCGATTCCTGTATCGCTCACTTCTTCGGTTTTAAGAAACAAAACGAAGACCAAGATTAGCGACCCACTTCAATCTGCGCACACAGCGGACTGAATGATGATTAATGCTAATTATCTCGGAAATGGCGCAATGTAACCTATATTTTTCATAACAATTATTTCTCAGCGCAACCTACCCTAAAAGCCCCTTACTAGCTTTTCAGACTGTTGTTGACCACCCTGTACCTATATTGAGTACTTGCAATTGATCTCACAAGGGAACAGTCCCAGTTGTTAATAAACGGCGTTGATGAAACGGAGGGTGTGTAGAACGGGTAAAATAGTGCAGTACCTATTTTTTTATTGGTGCCCAAATTCACTTTTATAGAGTAAAACAACCCGAAAGGTGATTTGGAATTTTGGGTTTACACGGAATATCTTCGAAACGATGATGCAATAAAAAATGGTTCAAATGGCTCTGAGCACTATGGGACTCAACTGCTGAGGTCATTAGTCCCCTAGAACTTAGAACTAGTTAAACCTAACTAACCTAAGGACATCACAAACATCCATGCCCGAGGCAGGATTCGAACCTGCGACCGAGCGGTCTTGCGGTTCCAGACTGCAGCGCCTTTAACCGCACGGCCACTTCGGCCGGCCGATGATGCAATAAAAAGGTTTTTCATGCAAATGTTGATATTAATTAATTTTCTTGAAAAGTGTACAATCAAATTTTGTAATAATCTGAAATTTTTCAAAACATCCCTCACTATTAATTAATTTTGCAAAAATGAAAACTTTTGTTACAAACTAAATTAAACAATCTCTCAAGCCACATGCATGCCTGTGTAATAAATCTGTATTCTGAAATTCCATTTTTGGAAAATAAGCTATGCACAATGTGCTGCTGGAGTATTTAAAACATACTTAATTAAAATGTGTAAACATTCACTACTAACCTGATTATTTATTTTAATTACATTTGATTTATGTTTCAATTGTTATTTTACCTTTTACATTCAGTCTTTCTTTATTTTTTATTTTCAGTTTACTGTTTCACATACATTTATTTTGTTGATTGAAAATAATAAGTAACTCATTATTATCGTAGACAATAATTACAATAATGATAATGTGTATAGAAACGTTTGAAACTTTTTCTACATTATGCACATAAAATAACCGAAATTCCTTCATGCAATACACTCGTCGGAGGTTATATTATAAAAAAAAATTAATCAGCATTTCAAATTGTCACAGACGATCCTCTAAATAGCCTGTTTCGTATCAGGCTTATTTCAGTACAGTGGTAAGCCTTTGTGAATATAACTGATTTGTTTCTCATGATGTCATAGCCATTCATTAGATCTAGACCTGAAAGTCTTCTCACAAAGTTCTTCCAACGTCGAAAGCTGCGTACATCTCACGGTTGTACCTATGCCATCGTCCTGGTAGTCAGATACGATGCACTAAACGGTTCTTTCACACTGACCACCGCAGAAAATAATAAGAATACAGATATTTCTTCTTCAATGGAAAGAAAAACATCTTTCAAGTACTTTTTGACTTTTTCGGACCTTTGCTTCCCAGATTTCGATGCCTCACAAAGACATTTGGAGCTTCAAAGAGAGATCCTCAACTTCTCAGTTCAAACTCACCATTAGTTTAGTTTAAAACTATGAAAAGGCGGATGTTCAGTGTGAAAAACCATTCTGAGCGCCACACCCGAGGACAAGAAACTCTGGCGATCCCAAAGGGCTCGAGAGCACAGGTACAGTCTTGGAACGATTTTGGAAGAATATTCTGAGAAAATTTTCAGATTTAGTTCTGTTAAATGATTATATCAATCTCCACTTCAGGAACAATACAATCAAGATGCTGTCCTTAGTACATAATCAATTGTCTTCGCAAAGGCTTACCAAAATACTGAAATATGCCTGATACAAATCTTGATATTTAGAGGACCATCTATGACAATTTGCAATTCTAGTTAATTTTTTTTATATTCTCTTCTCCATTGCGTATATTACGTGAAGAAATTTCGGCCATTTCATGTGATTGGTGCAAAAAAAGTTATGTTTTAAGCATATCCTCAAAGATTATCAGTACTGCAATTATGTTCTATCATGATAAGTAGTTACTTACTATTTTCAATTAACAGAATAGATGTATGTGAAATCGTAAACTAAAAGGCGAAAATACCATGAATATAAAACGTAAAATAACAATTTAAACATAAAAACAATATAAGTAAAATATATACTTTGAATAATAATTAATGTTTAGGTATTTGAATTAGGTATATTGAAAATATTCGCACAGCACATTGTATACAGCTGGTGTTTCAAAAAACAGCATTATTACACAAGGACGTATGTGACTTGAAAGCTTCTTTTATTTATATTGTGAAAAGAGTTTTCATGTTTCAGAATTAATTGGTGGTTGTAACACGCCCGGGAGGAAAGAGGGTAGATATGCAGTACTAATAAAAGTTAGCCTTTAGCACTCGAGACTGTACAACACTCCCTAGTCACAGGAACGGAGCTTGATACTTAACGACCGTGTGCCTAAACCCACGTACCTGATCCTTCCCGCAGCGGCTGATGTGCTGCTCTCTGCACTGCCTGCTATTACGTGTCATGTAATAACTATTGTCTAGCAGGCAGAGGAGCCACTCGCACCAGCAATATCAAGTTGAACTGGTAGAATTCACTGTACTCTGTTAAACACTCGCACAGGATGGGGCTCCACTGTTCAAAATTAACATTTTTCCACAATGGACGTGATCAGTATTTGTACTCCAAGTACGTGTCTGTTGTGACGTATCAGATTTCTGACTAAATGATGGGCACCCAAAGCAAAAACACGGCGCGTAGAACACAAGACAATTACTGTTCAACGGATGTTTAATCAGTTGATGATTGTCACAGTTCTTCCAACAGTACTAAACAATTCAATAGCTAATAACACGAGCATACGCGTGACCGAATAGCGACGCGGGTGCTCCATAAAATTTCGGGTACGATATACGAACGAGAAAGTACCTGCGCTCGTGATAGTCAGCCATTCAAAACGATATGTGTTTCTTTCACTTAGAACTTGCAATTAGGATCATACCAGTCCACATAATTTTTCCGTAACATTCGCGACGCGGTTGATTGTTGTTCTCCCGACACGACACACGAAACCGAAAAACATCACCTTTTGGATAAACATTGATAATGCGTCGTGAGCACCGAAATTAAATGCAAAACTTGTGTGGCAAACATTTTCAATTACTTCGCCATAACTTGGAAGACATGCGCTGCAGCCACGGCATCAACACAACACTCCGCCCACGCTCCATGAAAGATACGCCACAACGCCCCACTGTTGCTCTGCACTCGGCAGAGAGGCGAGTATCGATAGTCAACGACACAATTCTGTGCTTACATGGTGAGGGGTATTTCGCATAATTTCACATCATTACCAAAGTTGATTATACAGTTTTCAAGAACGTCAATGATACATCGACTTTTAAAAGAAAAACATTTTTATATATTATTGCTTTAAAGATATTTCCTCTAAACCCAGATTGCAAAGTTACCTTTTTTACCCCTTAAAAGTGAAATTGGACACAAACAAAAAAAAGGTATTTCGCTATTTCGCCTCCTCTGTGAAGTTTCATCAAGTTCGTTTATTGATATGTGGGTATATTCCCTTGTTAGTTTGGCGAAAAGGAGCAGATAATTCAACAGAATTATATCAAAAAAAGAGTGTGTTTGTGTGTGAGTGGGGTGTTTAATTATATTCTCACTTGTTACGGAAAGTGATGGAAATAATGTTTAACGCATTTTTTTTTAAGGCGTGGAAAACAAGATGTGGTTGTGTGCACAGCAAAAGGTAGTCATAACATTTTAATTATTGCATCGAAAAAAATAAAATTACATAATTTAGTTCTTTTCTGATACAGAAACAGCTTACAACTTAATGACATTTTTCTTTAACACATTTTGCTGGCATTTCTTTACCCGTTTTTAGACACTTGGTTTATCATCATTTGCCTGAACTGCATTTACTGCATGAACAGTTAAGGCTTTGAATGATATGGTGCCTTACAGTGAATTTAAGAAAGGAAAATTAAAATTGAGGATAAATTCAATTTCGGAATGGATTAAATGGGACAGTTTGGTTATATATTCTGGGTTACAGACGAAGTGTTGGAGCTGTATGTTTCATAATAGTGTAGTCCTTCATTTCAGTCTTCTAGCGCAGGAAGTTATAGTTGTTTAGCACTCCCTTCAGCTTACACTGAAATTTGTGCATTCAATACAATTGCTGTTTAAAAAATCGGTAGTATCGTTAGCGTAGGGTTGTTTAGGCATTTTAACTGGAGAGGTTCTTTTCAGGCCATTGTTTAGAAAATTGACCTTTTTATCGTTAAATGCCATATTAATCGATATAATAACTTTATTCTAGAATTTATGGCAATACGTATCTCTACACACACCAGATAGTCCCGTAGAATACACGGTGAACTCCAAAAGGAGCCCTGCATGTGAAATTATCAGAAAGGTCAATGACTTACTTGCAGCTAATTTCACCTTCGAAAAGATGTATACCATCAAAAACATCTAACTAAACTAAACTCCTCCCGAACAGGCCATGAAAGCCCAACGCTAACCACCGGCCGCCGTGTCATCCTCAGCCCACAGGCGTCACTGGATGCCGATATGGAGAGACATGTGCTCAGCACACCGTTCTACCGGCCGTATGTCAGTTTCCGGGACCGGAGTCGCTACTTCTCAATCAAGTGGCTCCTCAGTTTGCTTCTTAAGGGCTGAGTGCACCCCGCTTGCCAACAGCGCTTGGCAGACCGGATGGTCCCCCATCCCAGTGCTGGCGAAGCCCGACAGCGCTTAACTTCGGTGATCTAACGGGAACCAGTGTTACCACTGCGACACGGCCGTTGGCAAAAATACATCTATCAGCTGACTGAAAATATTAAAGAAATACCACCAATTGGAAAATTTTGCCTTTATGAACATAGTCAACCTGTAGACAAACATACGAGTTGCAGAAATTGTTCAAATAATAAAAGATGTACTTATTAAATATGGAAAGTTGTTGTTGTTGTTGTTGTTGTGGCCTTCAGTCCTGAGACTGGTTTGATGCAGCTCTCCATGCTATTCTATCCTGTGCAAGCTTCTTCATCTCCCAGTACCTACTGCAACCTACATCCTTCTGAATCTGTTTCGTGTATTCATCTCTTGGGCTCCCTCTACGATTTTTACCCTCCACGCTGCCCTCCAATACTAAATTGATGATCCCTTGATACCTCAGAATATGTCCTACCAACCGATCCCTTGTCCTAGTCAAGTTGTGCCACAAACTTCTCTTCTCCCCAATCCTACTCAATACCTCCTCATTAGTTACATGATCTACGCATCTAATCTTCCGCATTCTTCTGTAGCACCACATTTCGAAAGCTTCTATTCTCTTCTTGTCCAAACTAGTTATCGTCCATGTTTCACTTCCATACATGGCTACGCTCCATACAAATACTTTGAGAAACGACTTCCTGACACTTAAATCTACACTCGATGTTAACTAATTTCTCTTCTTCAGAAACGCTTTGCTTGCCATTGCCAGTCTACATTTGATATCCTCTCTACTTCGACCATCATCAGTTATTTTGCTCCCCAGATAGCAAAACTCCTTTACTACTTTAAGTGTCTCATTTCCTAATCTAATTCCCTCAGCATCACCCGACTTAATTCGACTACATTCCATTATCCTCGTTTTGCTTTTGTTGATGTTCATCTTATGCCCTCCTTTCATGAAAAGTTAAGCTTACCAAAACATACACCCAAAATATACAAACTGATACCATCATTGAATCTTATCTTGTCACATAAATATTTCAGTTGCAATAAAAAGAAATCACAAACAGCGGGATGGCCTAGCATTATGTGCACTGTTAGCCAATATTTACATAAACCACCAACAACATAATTTTTTCTTAACAAATCATATGTTTACTGACAAAGTTATCTATACGTAGATGATACAATCGTTCTGTCCAGTGGCGCAAATGATAAAATAGACATACTTTCACATTAAATCAGAAACATAAAAAAATTGAATAGGAATCGGAAACACTAGTTTGGCATACACAAGAAACCAGCAATTACTGACATACGGTAAGTATAAAAAAAGAGTTCATGTGATCCTGATCAACATACCATTGTATGAAGTGAAGAAACTAAACCACATGAATATTATTAAAACATTAGCTTAGAAGCAATGGTTATAGTCCTTCCCACACTGAAAGACTTTAAATAAAATAAAAACGAAAAGAACACATTTGCCTTCTCAATGTCAACAACATAACTTGCTAAAATATCCACCAGATACGCAGATATGCCTTTTGTAGGAAGCTTGTCGTATAAGGTAGTGTCTCTTCGAAAGTTTCAACAGTAGTACAAATGTTTTCACAATCCAAATGTTTCAACATTATGCTATTAATAATACAGGTATAGCCACCTACCTACAGAATAAATCTGGCATGGTAAAACTAAAATGTAAATCTAGTTCAAAATATGACTTTGGCCAGCGCCCCATTTCTCTTCGGTTAAACAACTGAAGCAAGTCCACCTTCGATCCTCACGTTCTTGAAGAGAAACGCTGTGTTCAAAGCAATGAAACTTTCTTGGTGATTTTTGTTTATGGGCATTAGGATGTGGTACAAGCATATTTCATGTTCCAATGCTGAAAATATCTACAGAGGTTATAAAGACAGACAGACTTTTCACTAGAAATATAAAAACGTTCAGCAAGTGTCATTTGGTTCTGGATTCATCAAATATAGATTCGCAGTGACATGTGTGACGGACTTTGTGGTGTGGAAGTGCTGTATGCTTCATTTAGCACTAAGGTCCCCAGCTTGTCTAGTTTCAATCTTTCTTTTCCATTAAACCTGTTTTTTACTTCTGAATTTCTATAGACTCTCAGTACATCATAGCATAGTAATGATTAGACCTGCCAGTTTATCTATGTTTCCCAGGAGGTAATTGTTCTCATGTATCTAAAGTCCGGTCTTAATGCTCCTTTTTGTAGGTCTTACGTATACTTGATTGCATATTCTGTGATAAGTGGTGGGCGTAGGTTCTTTATTGTATTCAAATATTTGTTGATTTAAACACTGCGTCGACGTCGTGCTTTCTTAGTACTCTTCTGATGTGATCTGACTGCTTTTACGAATGGGAGGAATACTTTCCCTTTAGTTGGTCCCTTTTCACTGGAAGCTCCAGTTAATTTAGATTGTAAGTTCCCTGTTTACCTCCTTGTCAGAAAATCCGGTTCTCCATAAAACATTTTTTAGACAGTCGAGCTCCTCACTTTCACAGATTCTTTCAGACCGATCCACCAATGTTTTGATCACTCCTCTATACTGCTTGAGATGGTGACTGAAACTTCTAGGTATCTTTCCATGTGAGTGGGCTTGCTGTATAATTTGTGCCCTGAAGTTCCTTCAGGCTCAGCCAGAGTGAAAATTTACCTCCTTAGCTTTTCCATAGTAAACTTTATATTATATATGTTGTGTCCTTTCTTTCGGGCATGTCTGAAAGAAGAGATACCATTTTGATCTTGCCGACACAAAGGAATTAAAGACACTAGCTGCTAGTGGGAATTTATTTATATGAATTGGGCAAGTTGAAAGCTTTTGCCAGAACGAGATTTGAAGCTGTGTCTCCCGCGTACTAGGGAGATGCGCTGCCCATTACGCCATCCGTAAACAGTGGGCATCATAACTACGAGGGGCGTTTGAAAAGTCCGTGCAAAAATAAAAACTACTCACGTGATTGGGGTAAACCTTTTTTATTTTTCGACATAGTCTCCTCTTACACTTAGACGCTTCGTCCAACGCTGTTCTAATTTGTTGATCCCTTTCGAATAATAGGAACTGTCCAAGTCTGCAAAATAGCTATTAGTTGCTGCAATCACATCGTCGTTTGAATAAAATCTTTGTCCCACCAGCCATTTCTTCAAATTGGGGAACAAATAGTAGTCAGAGAGAGCCAAGTCTGGAGAATAGGGGGGATGTGAAACGAGTTGGAATCCTATTCCCATTAAATCTGCGTCCACCCTTTTCCAGATAGTTGATGAGGTTTATCCCTCGTGAATCCCAAAAGACAATCACCATAATCTTTCCGGCGGAAGGAATGATCTTCGCCATTTTTGGTGCAGATTCTCTCTTGGTAACCCACTGTTTAGACGAAACGACATTTAAAGTCCTGCAGATTCTTCCTGAACAGCTGCAGACCGTCCTTGCAACACTTTACGTGATTCCGTTTTCGGTCAACGCGAGCAATCGCGGAGCCCATCTTGCGGATAGCTTTCTCATGTCCAAATGTTTATGCAAAATATTATGTACCCGTTCATTCGAGACGCCCACAGCACTAGCAATCTCACGCACCTTAACTCTTCTGTCATCCATCACCATATCATGGATTTTATCAATGATTTCTGGAGCTGTAATCTCCAAAGGGCGTCCGGAATATTCATCAATACCAGTGCTCATATGGCCACTCCGAAAATTTTGAAGCCACTTAAAAAAGTTCTAATCGGAGGTGCAGAGTCACCGTAATGTTTATCAAGCTTCTCTTTAGTCTTTAGTAAAGTAATGTTTAATCACCACACAAAATTCTTCTTCGTCCATTTTTTGACAATCACTAGACTTCCTTGATTCCCACGAATGCGAAACACAACGAAATAGAACAATATAGCTGAAACTTGGTGTCCGTTCTTTCCAAATATGCTACTAACTAAACAGGACCTTAATACGCGCCGGTCGTGCATCTCTCGGAGTTTGCACGGACTTTTCAAAAGCCCATCGTACACGGACTACACTAGCACGCCTCCCATCACACCCAAATTCTTCACGTATACCAAATACTACTAATGTAGTGATCGTGCTCATTAGCTTCATTACGCGCAACATCTCGCCGATTACCGTAAGAGTTCAAGCTCGGTGTGCATCTACACTGACGAGATCATTGGCCGTCATCACCATACGTGGAGTCTACTCTTTCGGAAATGTCACCGCAGCTTCCTACAAGCGGGACACCCGGTTTGGGATACTGGACCAGCACAAATATTCAACTTAAAAAAAAAAAAAAATGTTCAAATGCGTGTGAAATCTTATGGGACATTACTGCTAAGGTCATCAGTACCTAAGCTTACACACTACTTTACCTAAATTATTCTACGGACGAACACACCCACCCATGCCGGAGGGAGGACTCGAACCTCCGCCGGGACCAGCCGCACAGTCCATGATTGCGGCGCCTCAGACCGCTCGGCTAATCCCGCGCGGCTATTCAACTTTCCTTAAGTAAATAAATAAATGTCCGCTGGAAGTTAATGTCCTTACTTCTTTTGTTACTTCATTCAATAGTGGCTGCAGGACCAAAATGATATCAGTCCTGTAGGAGTGAGAAGAGCTCAGTTAGCTCTAACAGTCTTTATTCTGCAAGGCCTCCATACAGAGGTTGATGGTGGTATCTTGGTGCCTTTCGTGGCGACCTCAGGTGGCATACTTGTCTTGTCGTGAATAGGCAGGCGCCGAGTGCTGTCTCAGCGAAGTAGCAGAGCCGGTGCGGCACTACATATGCAAGGACATTGACATGCTTCCGGCAGGCGGCAGCTTACGCTGGGCGGCCAGCCACTCGCACCTCTCGAGCAGGTATGCAGACGCGCAGGCACCGAACATAGACGCTTTGGGCGCCCAAAGTGCAGATTGTAAACACCCTAGACGAGGCCTCTTGGTGGCACCGACAATAACAATCATGTCTAGTAGCGGCTCTTAAACCAGCAGCTGCCTGATGACACTGCTAGACGTAGCTGAAGCTCATTTTCTTCTGGTGGGCCGCATATGCTCAATAAATTTGAAGCACATTATTCCACCAGGCTGTTTAAAACATTAAAATATTATATTTGCACTATCAATTTTGACGACCCAGTCATGCACATGTGATATATGAGGGTTGAGTAGTTGAGCAGTCTCAGAGGTCGGACGATCAGTACACGCCAGGAACATATCCACGCTTTCTGCGATTTCCTCCCACAGTGCTTAGCGTCTCTTATTAGTGCACTATCGCGCTCCTCTGAGTCTGGTGTCTTCCACAGTTCCGTAACCTTAATACTTGGGCCTGTAATATAATTGTGGTCTTCCAACATGTTACAAAAACAATGATAGAAATCTTTTATTTTTTTACAAATTGTTTAACTGTTTCTGAACGTATTATCAGGGATCAGGGGCATTTGAAAAGAGACAAGTCGGAGTAGGCCTGATCCGCACCCCCCCCCCCCCCCCAAAAAACATACGTTTTTCATATTAGGTGCATTGTGCTGCCACCTGCTGCCAGGTACTCCATATCAACGACCACAGTAGTCAGTAGTCATTAGACATCGTGAGAGAGCATAAAAGGGCTCTCCGCGGAAATCACGGACTTCGAACATGGTCAGGTGATTGAGTGTGACTTGTGTCATACGTCTGTACGCGAGACTTCCAAACTCCTAAACTTCCCTATTGTTGTGGATTGGCAAGACAGCCAACCCAGTATGAGAGGAAGCCGAAAGGCACGGCGTTTTAGCTCACGCAGGCTGGCTTGAGGTCTCGAACAGGTCAAGGAAATGAGACTAACAAAAAACGTACGTAGCTGCTGGAATACTTAACTTTAACCCATAATTGGTGAACATCGCTCTTGACGGTACATGTTTTACAGCATCAATGCTTGCTAGGTCGTAGCAAATGACGTAGCTGAAGGCTATGCTAACTATCGTCTCGGCAAATGAGAGCGTATTTTGTCAGTGAACCATCGCTAGCAAAGTCGGCTGTACAACTGGGCGAGTGCTAGGAAGTCTCTCTAGACCTGCCGTGAGGCGGCGCTCGGTCTGCAATCACTGATAGTGGCGACACGCGGGTCCGACGTATACTAACGGACCGCGGCCGATTTGAAGGCTACCACCTAGCAAGTGTGGTGTCTGGCGGTGACACCACACCTGTGTCCACTGTTTCCGGTGTGATAACGAAGTGGAAACGTGAAGGGACACGTAGAGCACAAAGGCGTACAGGCCGATCTCGTCTGTTGGCTGACAGAGGCCGCCGACAGCTGAAGAGGGTCGTAATGGGTAATAGGCAGACATCTATCCAGACCATCACACAGGAATTCCAAACTGCATCAGGATCCACTGCAAATACCATGACAGTTAGGCGGGAGATCAGAAAACTTGTGTTTCATGGTCGAGCGGCTGCTCATAAGCCACACATCACGCCGGTAAATGCCAAATGATGCCTCGCTTGGTGTAAGGAGCGTAAACATTGGACGATTGATAAGCGGAAAAACGTTGTGTGGAGAGACGAATCACGGTACACAATGTGACGATCTAACAGCAGGTTATGGGTATGTCGAATGGTCGGTGAACGTCATCTTCCAGCGTGTGTGGTGCCAACAGTTGGAGGCGGTGGTGTTATGATGTGGTCGTGTTTTTCACGGAGGGGACTTGCACCCCTTGTTGTTTTGCGTGGCACTATCACAGCAGTGGCCAACATTGATGTTTTAAGCACCTTCTTGCTTCCCACTGTTGAGGAGCAATTCGGGATTGGCGACTGCATCTTTCAACATGATCGAGCTCCTGTTCATAATGCACAGCCTGTGCGGAATGGTTACACGACAATAACATCCCTGTAATGTACTGGGCTGCACAGAGTCCTGACCTGAATACTATAGAGCACCTTTGTGGTGTTTCGGAACGCCGACTTCGTGCCAGGCCTCATCAACCGACATCAATATCTCTCCTCAGTGCAATACTCCGTGAAGAATGGGCTACCATTCCCCACAAAACCTTCCAGCAGCTGATTTAACGTATGCCTGTGAGATTGGAAGCTGTCATCAAGGCTGAGGGTGGGACAACACCATACTGAATTCCAACATTACCGATGGAGGACGTCACGAACTTGTAAGTCATTTTCAGCCAGGTGTCTGGATACTTTTGATCACGTAGTGTATTTTGTAATTTTACTTAACAGAAACTGTAGGGATTATAATACCATAAGGTATGGTCCCTAAGGAGTGTTGAAACCCCAACTCGACGCTAGAGGGTCATAGGCGTATACCCATATGACGACAGAGCGACCACATGCACGCGTCGAGCGTCCACTGAACTAGGTAGCGCAAAAACAGAGGAATGGAGTCTTCGAAAGAAGAGGAAAGGGGTGCAGTACATTTTGATTGAACAAATTAGGCAATGTCTGAAAAATGACGCGGTAGGTCGTACTAGCAACCATTTTATTGGTTAGGAATTAACTTTGTAATTGCCACGCGTCACCCTCCCTGTGATACCACAGGACACAACCAAGAGAAACACATCAAGCATACAGGTTACTGCTTTCGGCGAATACGCTATCATTCTAATTGTGATAATAGCTGCCGTGAATCGCCTCAAAAGCCTTCTATTTTTGGTAATTTCCATGTAGGAAGTTTGACATCAGTGATTATTGTATTTCCTAGTGGCAATCAAACACAAACCTATTTTTTTCCAAGGTCCACTGCGAAAGTCAAGAAGTTTCATTTGCGACATTCTGCTACAGCTTCCAGTTACCTCTGTACATAATCACTGCTCCACCTTACATAACTGAGGTGACATGGTAGAACTTTCTAGTACCTTCGTCACAGACAACAACTGCCTGCGCTTTCATACAACTCTCTACTCTGATCTGCAGCTCGTTATCAGTAACAAAATGGTGTCCTCCCAGACAGCATTCCATCTGGGCAAAGAAATGTAAATCAGGGGGAGACAAGTCCGAGCTGTGTGACGGGGATCAAGTACTTCCCAATCGAAAACGCTGCAGGAGCTTCTTCGTTGCAGCTGCAATGTGCGGCCGAGCAGTCGTGAAGAAGGACAATGATGACATTCCTCTTCGCTTGCTCTGAATTGCACTCCGTGGACCTTGAAGAATCATGCTGTGTGGGGCTGCAGTGATGGTAGTGTCATGTTCAATGAATTGTATCAAAAAACTCATTTCCTGTTCCAGGACACAGTAGACATACACCTCCTGACGGAGGAGGACCGATTGCAGTTCTTTCGTTTACGTGTGGAATGAGGGTGTATTGGAATGAGATTTTCACCCTGCAGCGGAGTGTGCGCCGATTTGAAAGTTCCTGGTCGATGAACACTGTGTGCTGGACCCAGACTCGAACTCAGGACCTTTGCCTTTCACGGGCAAGTGCTCTACCAACTGAGCTACCCAAACACGACTCACGTCCCGTCCTCACAGCTTCAGTGGTCGTCGTGTTTGAGTAGCTCAGTTGGTAGAGCACTTTCCCGCTAACGGCAAAGATCCCAAGATCAAGTCTCGGTCTGACAAACCGTTTTAATCTGCCAGGAAGTGAGACTGCACTGTTTGGACCCCTCTTTTGTTTCTTCATTTTCGAAACGGACTTTTGTCTCGTTCCATGTGACATTTTTGTTCAAAAATTGATTTTTCACATGGAAGCATTGGAGAAACGTTAAGCCCAGCCATTCGCTGTATTGAATGATGGCCGGACAGCATCTTGGGAACCTATATAGCACAAAGTTTGCTCTACTGAAGTCTCTCATTCGCAATTATAATGTTGAAATCTCGGGATACCAATCACTCAAAGAGAAATTGTAAACCTACGATTTACTCGAATCGCCTGATCCACTTGCTAAACAGAATCACCGGTTGACACTCGTTCCCTTTCCTGACTGCCTGCATCACGACCGTCTGTACGTCCTGGTTCAAAATTCCTGCATCACTACCGCACTTTGCTGTCACTCATGGAAGTTTCAACGTACACATTACTTCTTCGCCGATGAATTCGGAAGCATTGTACCCCTCAACACGAAAAGACAGAATTACAGCACGCATTTCACACTTGGTAGGAGACACTATTGTTCTAGGTATTTTTACATTGGAGATACTGCGCAACATATTTGCGGAGCGCTTCAAAGATTTTCACTAAGATTTTAATTTCGCAACCGATCGAACCTTGAAAGAGAAAAGAAAGTAACGCTCGTATCAGTTTTGCATGAGCTGAGCTGTAGAAACAACATTCACTGAACTCTGTTGCGGTTAAGAGATAATTTATTGCATGCTATGTGTCGATATTATCCACAGCCTTATTTGCTAGATATGCCCATGTTCGGCAAAAACAGAAATATTTGAAACACTAGAGAAAGGTCGTTCGTATTCACGGAAAATTTACATCAGTATGTTTTATAGAAATGATTGGCATTTCATTAACCTCAGTTCAACATGTATCCTGCTGCTTAGTAGCCATGGATGATGGCATCGACGAGTAAAAGGAGTGAAGTGCGTCATGTAGTATAGCCATCCATGCTGAATTCATCTGGTTCCAGAGTTCATCTGTGGTGGTAGACGTTGGCCCACAGTGCTGCACCCGTTGCTTCACGATATCCCACATATTTTCGACTGGTGACAAGTTTGTTGATCTGGCTGGCCCGGACAAAAGACTGACATCCTGTGACACCAAGAAGGCTACTTTTCGTGCAGCAATATGAGGTTGTGCATTGTCTTGCTGAAAATAGCGTCTGGGGGTGTTGTGCAGAAAGGGTATGGCTACGGGTCGCAGGATGTCATTCATGTAGGTCACACTGGTCACAGTGCCCTGGACATGCACCAACTATGATTTGTGGTTGTATCCAACAGCACCCCATACCGTAAGGTCTTGAGTTGGCGCTGTATGTCTTGTGCGAATGGAGTCCCTGTGATGCCACTGTCCCTGTCTGCGGCGAACCAAAATGCGGCCATCATTTTCAAAGAAACTTAAGCAGGATTTGTCCGAAAACACTATTTAATGCAATTCCTCTCCGCAGTGGCGTCGTTCCATACGCACATTCATCAAAGCTAGGCGCACATAATCCATGCCATTATAAACGGCAATGGAGTGTCACGTTGTGTTCCGCTGTGTTCCGCTGTTCCACTGTTGCACAAGAGCCAAGGAGGACGCAGATCTGTCCTGCAATGCCGTTCGAATGAGGTGTCGATATTCTAGGGAAGGGTGGTGGGTCGGGAGGGGGGGGGGGGTTGTGGGACTGACCCATTTCGTCGTGTTCTACGGCCTTCCGTAAACCATTCTGCACACACCCGTTCATCACATTCTCTCATGCCAATAACGCACCCTTTTTCAAACTCGCTAATTTTCCGGTAAAGTTCGCTCATACCCCCTCGAAGTGTCCTAATCAAGTCACCCTGATTCATTGTATTCGGTTTATAGCGACAACGAGAGCTGCAGGCACTTTTTCCCGGTTTTGCGCCGTGATATCGATGTTGACGTTGAACCCGCGGCCCAACGTGTTTCAAATGCTAATCATGCAGACCATACTAAAGTACATGCCCCGTGAATACGAACGTCGTATCTCTAGCCGTTCAAGGCGTTCTGCTTTTCTCTGAACATCAGTGTACTTTACATTACACGGTACAGTTTGAACTGCACTACTGGCCATTAAAATTGCTACACCAAGAAGAAATGTAGGTGATAAACGGGTATTCATTGGATAAATACATTATACTGTAACTGACATGTGGAAACACGCAATTTGGGTGCATAGAGCCTGAGAAATCAGTAGCCAGAACAACCACCTCTGGCCGTAATAACGGCCTTGATACGCCTTGGCATTGAATCAAACAGAGCTTGAATGGCGTATACAGGTACAGCTGCCCATGCAGCTTCAACACGATACTAAAGTTGATCAAGAGTAGTGACTGGCTTATTGTGACGAGCCAGTTGCTCGGTCACCATTGACTAGACGTTTTCAATTGGTGATAGATCTGGAGAATGTGCTGCCCAGGGCAGCAGTCGAACATTTTCTGTATCCAGAAAGGCCCGTACAGGACCAGCAACATGCGGTCGTGCATTATTCTGCTAAAATGTAGGGTTTCGCAGGGATCGAATGAAGGGTAGAGCCACGGGTCGTAACACATCTGAAATGTAACGTCCACTGTTCAGAGTGCCGTCAATTCGAACAAGAGGTGACCGAGACGTGCAACCAATGGCACCCCGTACCATCACGCCGGGTGATACGCCAGTATGGTGATGACGAATACACGCTTCCAATATGCGTTCACTGCGATGTCGCCAAACACGGATGCGACCATCATGATGCTGTAAACAGAACCTGAATTCATCCGAAAAAATGACGTTTTGCCATTCGTCTACCCAGGTTCGTCGTTGAATACACCATCGCGGGCGCTCCTGTCTGTGATGCAGCGTCAAGGGTAACTGCAGCCATGGTCTCCGAGCTGATAGTCCATGCTGCTGCGAATGTCGTCGAATTGTTCGTGCAGATGGTTGTTGTCTTGCAAAGTTCCCCATCTGTTGACTCAGGGATCGAGACGTAGCTGCACGATCCGTTACAGCCATGCGGATAAGATGTCTATCATCTCGACTGCTAGTGATACGAGGCCGTTGGGATCCAGCAAGTCGTTCCGTATTACCCTCCTGAACCCACCGATCCCATATTCTCCTAACAGTCATTGGATCTCTACCAACGCGAGCAGCAGTGTCGCGATACGATAAACCGCAATCGCGATAGGCTACAATCCGACCTTTGTCAAAGTCGGAAACGTGATGGTAAGCCTTTCTCCTCCTTACACGAGGCATCACAACAACGTTTCACCAGGCAACGACGGTCAACTGCTGTTTGTGTATGAGAAATCGGTTGGCAACTTTCCTCATGTCAGCACGTTGTAGGTGTCGCCACCGGCGCCAAACTAGTGTGAATGCTCTGAAAAGCTAATCATTTGCATATCACAGGATCTTCTTCCTGTCGTTTAAATTTCGCGTCTTTAGCACGTCATCTTCGTGGTGTAACTATTTTAATGTCCAGTAGTGTATTATTCTAGCCTTAGAATCGATGTTGGTACCGTAAATTATTACTCCGAAAATAGAACCCTGTGGAATTTATCACTTTGAAACATCCTAAAGATACTAAACTTACAGTGATTGTTCTTAAAATTTAAGAACAACTTTCTCCTATCCGTTTTCGGGATACAGAAGCAAACAGTGATGAAATATTACTGTAATTATAATATATTCCAAATTATATAAGGGTATATTGTGTTCCTTACAAATAATCAGTTTTCTTAACTCAAAAAGAGGTATCTGCTGTCTTAAACTTCTCATTACTCCTTAAAAGTGTGAGCTCGCACACACGTACGTGTGCGTGCGTGTGTGTGTGTGTGTGTGTGTGTGTGTGTGTGTGTGTGTGTGTATGTGTGTGTGTGTATGTGTTTGTGAGTACGTGTGTGTACATTTTTGAACGAACGTGCAGACGTCTGCTGCTACCAAACTCCGAGCTGTAGCTGAGTGTGCATGCACGTTAGCTTTTGTGTCAACAGTCGTCACTTCTTTCTCGCCCTATCCTGCGGATTAAACGGTGTGTCTTGGAAATTATTTTATCAGCCTGCGTGCAAATAAGGACGTGCGCCGTACATTTGTGAACACGCACTCGTGGGCGTTTGCGTGAGTTTATGTACATGTCTATATGAGAGGGCCTTTTCTGTATCACTACGCAGCTGGCTCTCTCTAACGTCCATGACAGTAACGAAGCTTACAAAGGTCAGCGGTGCAGCTCCAAACTAACGGAGATCGATTCTCTCCAATCTACGGTACTGACTAGAGTGTGCGAAGCAATAATCTACTTTTCATAACAAAACACTCACATGCTGGTTACTGGTCAACGTTTCCAATTACATCGCGTCCCAATGAAAAATGTAAAACGTCACCGTAGATGTATATTTGTTGCTCTGCAGGTCAGTGTGTACATGTGTCCCGCAGATATTGTAGCGGATACGACTATCACACTTTTAGTACAGCTGGATTTCACAGACGCTGCGATTCCTTGCTTAAGTTTTAGCTTACAGAAGAGAGAGCGAAAACTAAGGTACTAATTACCAAAAACAATAAGAACGCTACTATCTATCAAATATTTAACTAAGTAGACACCCCTTGTCGCTTCAGTGAGCCGAGACTTTAGTTTTTGTGACCTTTTCATATCGGTGTAACTTACGACTTGCACATCTGAACAAAAATGAAAAATAAATGTAAGAAACATTGAAATTGCATAAAAATACCACAAAGAATTTCTAATGGTGGGCGGACTGATTGAAGTCTCACGACAAAAGAACCAAATGATTGCTATCAAATCGTTGTTTTGCTAAAAGAAATTTTATTGTGGTTACGAAAAATGCATCTATTAAAGGGATGCAGTGACATCTGTAACCACGCTGCCCTCAGAGCAAGTCCACAGTTCCTTGGTATTTGCTGCAGAAAATGTGACCTGAGCAATGTAATGTAATTAAGTTTGTCGAGTAGTATATCAAAGATTGTCGAGACGCAGGGTATCATATAAACTCGGGTGTCGATTTTCTGAGGGCGTGTACGGGAACTTTAAATCAGCAGAACTTAACATATATACAGGACTTAGGTTCTCCACTGTATTTAATGCATAATGAACATATTGCAATGAAAGTAGCTTATGATAATTGGAAATCAAAACATTTATATCTTTTATAAACGAAGCAACGCTCTTAAAGAACTGACACTGAGGGAGCTTATCTTTTTCGTTATTTGTTAATCTATAGAAATGGACTGTTTGGCAGCATCAGATGTTTATAGAGAACGTTCTTAATATTCTTATACAGAAACGTTCGCAATTTCTACTCAGAAATTCTGAATAAAAACAAGTCAATATAATAATGGGGTTGGTGAAATTACAATATATGAAAACTCAAACATAAATGTATTTGTTGTAAAACATTAAATTGGTAATTGACTATATTAAATTAAAATTACAATCATATTGAAAGTCTTTAAATTACAGTAATTAACATTATATGCAGTCATTTCTTTCCATTTCCCTGATTTGTCTTATTCACCGCCCGGTAGAAATGGTATTTCGTAGGTAGAACTTGTTATAAGCCGTTAAAAGCTGATGTTTTTTTAAGAATATTTCTGTGGCGTTCGTGGGGAGATTGTACTAAATTAACGTTGGTAATGAAAACATTAAATCTTTCAAGTGCAAGTTATTATAATGAATTTTGTGTAAGTGACGGATAGCAAAGTAGAAAATGACATAAATGGAAGATGTTTGCAACTGAAATTTTTATTTTCAGCCTTATATTGAGAATACGATCCGTTAGATTTTTTAGTACCTCGGACGTTTCTGGAACAGTGGAAAAGAGATTTCAGCGTGAACTACAAGGCTCCAGCTAAATAGATTAGTACACAAATTCGAAAGACTGTACTTGCCCAACTTTTCAGTTGAAGTATAAAACGAAGTTACAAGTGAAATAATTAATGCAGCGGCTCGAATGGAAATGACAGGTTCCCACAAAGAGGAAAACGCGTGGTCTCCGTCACTCAGGCGAGTGTAACGGACAAGATGAGAAGAGATTGACGGGAGTTCAGCGGAAATTACCAAGCGCCAACTGCTCACAGCTTTCGCTGCGTCAAGGTGATAAGGGGAGCACATTAAACTCTCTGCAAACTTCACGGAGGGCAAAGTGCCATGCATGTCAATTTTGCTACAAGCGCAAGTCCTCAGAAACACTCAGTCCCAGTTGAGATTGAAAGTAAATGAATGTAACTAATTAAATGAAGTATTTACGTATTTAAAAAGCCTTCTAAAATTAGTAAATGTAGATCTTTAACAATTGATTTTCAAAGTATTAAAAAAGGAGAAGTAGATCTACATTAATTTTAAAGGAAAACTACATTTATATTAATTTTAAAATCAGTTTTGCTAGAAGCTCTAAATTTTGTGACACTGCTGATGTTGTGCACAATCTTTTTGCCATCATGATATGTTTCAATTCAAGGACAATGGATTCAGCGAAGAATAAATTTTCAGCATAAAGTGCTAATTACTATGCATAAAATCACAAAATTGAATCACACTCACGATGTGCGGAATGCTATATTTTTTTTAACACGTTGTAAGAGGTCCGAGCAGATGTAATTTCGATGTATTGCTCATGCGCTGCCTACGATATGCAAGGTATAAGAGAATCTCTGACCAGAGAGCAGTATTGACTGCAGTAGGAACTGTGTAGCTGTAGCAGTAAGTTGTTGCTAGTCTGTAGTCTGCTTTGGTCTGGTCTGGTGTATCATGTTGGATGGGCCAGTCGCAGTGCAACGATGCCGGAGTCTGAGTATTAGTGTATAAGGTAAAAAGCAGCCTCGCGCTTATGTAGTAATGTTATCTCAACTCCCATGTAAATGTTTTAAAAATCTCCTAATAATAATCTTTCTCATATAAAGTAATTTTTAACAACCATTCATTTCAATTTAAAGAATTTACTAATTTCTCCAATCCTGATTATTGCAAAAGAAAAATCAGTTGTTTCCCTTTCATAAATGACAAATCTATCGACCAGCATTGCACAGGGCTGTGCCAGAAAAAAAATTTTTTTTAGAGCAGATATATATGCGTTATACGGCGACTTCATTGAGGTAAGAATTTTCTTTTTTTTTATTCAGAATGATCTTTCAGGGCCATGACGCAGCACTGCTGACGTCCAAAATTTACCAGGTTAAATTCACAGTCAATTATTGAAAAGTTATAAGTGAGCGACAATTGAATTGAGAGGTTAGTTACATTGTATTATCACCAGGTTACTGAATTTATTTTTTTGTTGGGACATTACACTGAATGTGAACGACATAATAAGAATTTTTAACTGTTGAGAGGTTTAGGAATTTTTCTGTTTTGAGGTTACACTAAATGGGAACGAATTTTGTGGGGAGATTAAATGTAAATGGATTTTGTGGGGAGGTTAAATGTCAATGAATTTTCTGTTTTGAGGTTACACAAAATTAGAATCATATTCATATTATTTACTTTATTTTGTGGGGAG
Organism: Schistocerca piceifrons; assembly: GCF_021461385.2. Classification (NCBI taxonomy): domain Eukaryota; kingdom Metazoa; phylum Arthropoda; class Insecta; order Orthoptera; family Acrididae; genus Schistocerca; species Schistocerca piceifrons. The sequence continues at coordinate 145,197,399 of NC_060139.1, forward strand.
GTTACACTTGGCGAGAACCGGCCAGGATCGTATTTTCTTTGTGAATTTCTGAAAAGTAGTCATATATTTGCTCTTATTTTCTTAAATGTAGTTTGCATCTGGCGCAACGCATTTACTAATTTGTCACTCTTTCTTTCACAGATCATCGGCAATTTATTGCTCTTTGTTGTAATTGTGTTTGTTCCATTTTTACTTCGTCTTTGTTTCATTTTGTGCTTAATTTTGATTTGTGAAAAATGCCGCGAAAAACTGTTAACAGTACATCGCGATGTGCAATGAGTGAAATAGCCAACTCGAATAATTTGACCTACAATACTTGTGACACTCAGTGTAATAGTGATAATCCCCTAATTACAGATAATCAGTGTGTGCCGATCACTAATATTGATTTTGATCCTAATGATGAGCAAACAAATGCAATTATGTCCACAGTAAATGTAACAATTGATGACGCGGCACATTCCGTTACAATGATCGCTGTTCAGTTTGACATGCCTGATTTGCAAAATTTACGTAGCGAACAGATAATTGTTTCTAACGAAAGTGAACAATCTACACAAAATATGTCAGATTTATTTGATTCCGGTGTAGTGACTAACAGTCACCTTTTCGCGAATCAGACAACGACCAAATGATTACACAAAACGTGACACATGCAGATACACCATCACACAGTACAGAGAATAGAGCCGCTAATTTTGGCTGGGATCAAGTTATGGCAGTATTGCTACAAATTAATGAATCGTACAAACAACTTAATGAATCATGCAAACAACTTAATGAAAGTTTCAAACAGCGAAATAAAAAATTCGACAACCATTTCAAACAACTTAAAGAAAAATTAGACAACAATTCCAAACAGTTGAATGAAAGTTTCAAACAGTCGAACGAAAAACACGACAACCTTAATGAACAGAACAAACAACTTAGTGAACAGATTACAGCCGTTACCGTGCAACGCCATGATACTAAAGAACAATTATGTGAGGTAATTAAGGCTTGTGCTAGTAACAGTAGTGACGAAATTAGATCTGTTACACAAGAATTAAGTAATACACATGCAGCCACAACAGAATCACTTAGAGATGAAATTAGCGCAGTCGCTAAACAATGTTCTGAAAACGCAACACAGTTACGCGACGAGTTTAAATTAATGTCAGCAGAAGTTTCACGCACTCTGGATACGGAAGTCGATAAGAAATTTGAACAACAGATCAGCCAAATCGACAAACGTTTTAAAGTGACAGATATGAATAATGTTTTAGTCACTAACACGTCACAGCATACGCCACGTTCCGAACATTTGTCACACTCACACAGCCAGTATAACTTAAGTAATTTACAGAGGCCACGCGACTTAGAATCCGAAGAGATACAGAGAAACAGATTATCATACAATCCTGAACCTGTTCAGACATTCAGAGACGAAAATTTTGATTACAAGCACTTTCTAACTGTAAAAAAATTTAAGGTACTTAATAATGACAGAACACAGAGTCACGCTTTGGACTGGATACGACAATTTGCTTTTGAAGTTTCACTGGCATTGCCTGTAATGCAAAAACTAAAATTTATTTGCAGCGCGTAAGCAACCTCAGGGTATTCATTACACTTTGATGAATATGTGCCGTAGCGTGCACAGGGCCCCGAGCCGTAGTAGTGCTATTTCATCTTTAGTTTTCTGCACTGCTGCCTTCTCTTCTACTATCCTTTATATCTATCAAAACAGCTCTTCAACTATAGATCTATCTAGGATTAAGAATGAGTAAAGAAAACCAGATATGACAAGTTTTTCCGAAAGTGACAGTTTTCATTAGACACTCCCGAAATGACAAGAAATACCAGTATAATTTTAATAAGTGACAAAATTTTAATCATCAGTATCGTCAAAATTTTCAGCTATCGCAGACGCATTTTGGTAACAATAGAGGTTTTTTCCACACAACAGCAACAAAACCAGCCGGTTAACATACCTAACCAACAATGTAATGTGGAAGGTCAACCAAGCTTTAATGTTTCGCCGCCTACACGTATAGCGTCGGCTCCGCCAAATAGTAACGCACAGCAGCAAGGAAATCAGTACGTACAGAAAACACACCATTTCAACTCATATCGCAATGCACCGTATAGAAATGACTATCATGACAGACGTAAAAGTAATGAGCACAATTTTCAACGTACGTTTAATAACAGCCGGTCTTACCAGCAGCAGAATCATCCGCAACAACTGATTATCATGAATGAACCAGACAGCCGGTATCATCCCGAGCGTAATACGTCAGGAAGAAATAACAGAACAGTACAAATGGTTGAAATGCCACAGCATCCTCCCGAAAATAACAGCACGTCAGAAAGAATTTGACTAGATACAGTGCAGAATGAATCTTCTACCAACGCAAGAAAAACTTTTGACACACAGAATCTTGTTCACGAAAATGTTATTACCTTTGACGACATCCGAGACACTCTTTTGCAGGAGAAACCAGTTATTCAAAAAACCATTTCACACCCTGTCATTGAAGTAAAGATTGGATCATCCAAATTTTCAGCAGTAATCGATTCTGGATCACCTATGTCAGTTATAAATGAGGAAACTTTCAACGAATGTAACAAAGAGAATACCTACCCTACATTACCATTAGGCGAAACTAAAGTAAAAGGAGCAGTATCTGGTAATGGAGTAGATGTAAAATTACAGACTCACTTATCATTTTGTATTGCAGGTCATACGTTCCACTCAAATTTTTGGATTGTTCCCTTATTGACAACATACATTATTTTAGGTACGAGTTTTTTGGCACAACTCTACGCAGTTATCGACTTTCAAAATTCGTATTTAACGTTAAAGGACGAAAATGTACAACTGGCATTAGAATTTCAGCACTCTTTATCTGCAGAAGAACAAACAATTAATCGTACAGAGGTCATTTCTGCATCACGTAACATAGACTGTCATTCCACATTGTTCACAGATACGTACGTACACAACTAAAATACTCCAGATGAAGCCGACTATGACGTTATGCAAATGATTTCTGATAAAGTTAAACAGAGCAGTGCAAATACAGACGACGAACGTTCAGAGCTACGAAAAATTCTTTTACAGCAAGCTCCAGTTTTTGACAACATCCCTGGTACTATGTCCGTTTTTATGTATGAATTTCAAGTCAAACAGCACGATACATTTAAAGCCAAACATTATCCTATTCCATACATTCACAGAGATCAAGTTAAGAAAGAATTGCAAGCTATGCTTGACCAAGGAATTATTGAACCGGCAGTTAGTCCGTACATAAACCCGCTCCATATTGTTAAGAAAAAGGATGGTTCACTTCGCCTCGTACTTGATTCGCGTCACATCAATGACATTATTATTAAGGAAACAGATCGCCCACAGACACTAGAAGAACTTCTACAGAAATTTCATGGTACTGCTATTTATTCCACATTAGATTTGAAATCGGGATTTTGGCAAATTCAGCTCCATCCGAACTGCAGAAAGTACACAGCTTTTCTCTGTTTTGGTGACTGTTATCAATTTTGTAAATTACCGTTCGGTTTAACAATTTCTTCAGCAGCGTTTATTCGCGGTTTGAATACTATACTTCCGACTGAACTAAAAGACAGAATCACAACGTATGTAGACGACACTCTTATTGTAGAAGCTAACTGGTCTGAACACAATCTTATTCTTGAACAACTGTTGCAAACTTTTCGTGCACAAGGACTTACAGTTAATCTTAGCAAATCGCACTTTGGCAAAACTTGTATAAAATTTCTTGGACATGTAATTTCAGCAGAAGGCATTGCGCCTGACACGGAAAAACTTCAAGCTTTACGTGACATTACTGTTCCTACGACGAAGAAACAACTACGCGGCTTTTTGGGTTTAATTAACTTTTTCCGTAAATTTATTCATTACTCTGCTTTAGACACCCCTAGATTAAGTCAATTGACGGGTAAATATACTATTTGGTCCTGGGATAGCCAAGCGCAGTCTGAATTTGTCAATCTGAAACAAGCTTTGCTGAATGCACCACTTTTATCACATCCAGATCTTACTAGAAATTTTTCCATTGCCACCGACAGTTCTAACACAGCTTTAGGCGTACACATTTTTCAGGAAATTGAAGAAGATGGTTCTACAGTAATTAAAAACATCGCCTTTGCGAGTCGCATTCTCTCACCTGCTGAACGCAATTATTCTGTTACAGAACTTGAAACATTATGTGTTGTATGGGCATTTACGAGTTTTAGGCATTTTCTTTATGGAAGACATACGACCGTTTACACAGATCATAGAGCGATACAGTTTTTGCTTTCCGCTAAATTTACACGCGACAGATTAAGCAGATGGAAACTTTATTTACAGGAATTTAATTTTACAATTGTTCACATTCCCGGTACACAAAATATCGTAGCAGACGCACAATCCCGTTCTCTCAGCAACAATCAGCAAGACATCGCAACCAACTTCTGCCAAGCAAATTTTAGCGCCATGTATATTCAACAAGTTGCATTTGAAAATTTCATTTCGTCGTCATTACGAGATATAGCACAGGAGCAGACCAAAGACAACGTATGGAAATAAATTAAACACCTTTGGCAGAATAGGCATAATGTTACCATCAGGAACCATTACACTGTACGCAATAACATTCTGTTTCGCCGCTCACACCCTGACTGCAACAACTGGTTACTATGCATTCCTGACGAACTTGTTAACAAATTAATTTGGTATACTCATTTAAGTTATGCACATTACGGAGCCAGAAAATGTTTTCCTATACTGAAACAGAACTGTTATTTTGCCAACATGGAGAAACGTATACGACGAGTTTTAGCGTCATGTAAAATCTGCCAGAAAGCTAAGTCAGACACGACTTCACATATTCCTCCGTTACATCCCATTGTACCTGTTAAATTGAGACACATGGCCGCTGTAGACATTTTTGGTCCGATTCCCAGAACTAATAGAGGTTTTTGCTACATCTTTGTCGCTGTTGAACTCACTTCAAAATTTGTTACCTTCACTCCGCTACGCAAAGCTACTGCTAAATCTGTTTCGAAAGCATTTGTAAAACATTTTCTATTTCATGTAGGGCATGTATTGAAAGTAATTTCCGACAATGGATCACAGTTTCGATCTACTTTATGGACACGTATGTTACAAACAAGAAACATTTCTCCGATCTATATATCCAAGCATAACGCTTCTTTGAACCCTTGTGAACGACTAAAGAAAGAAATTGGTAAACTATGTAGAATATACTGCCATAAAAAACATATTGATTGGGACACACACATACTCTCATTCCAGGATGTAATTAACTCCATACCAAATGAATCTACTATGCTATCTCCGACTGTTATACTGAAAAATGTTGAACCACCGAACAAAATTAAAGAACTAGTACCTTTCCCTACATCTCGTCGACTACCCCACCATAAAATAATTGACATTGCGCTGAACAACATCAAACGTGCCGCAGAGCGCCGGAGAAGACAGCAAAAACAGGTCTGTACACGCCGTGACTTTCACATTGGACAGAAGATATTAGTACGCACACATTATTTATCCAACAGAGGAAAGAGTAGATGTAGTAAATTTGAGCTTCTATACGCAGGTCCATATCGAATTCGCAGCATTCCTCACCCCAATGTAGTACACGTCGAAACTTTGAGAATCAGAAAAAGCAAGGGCAATCACCATATCTCCAATATTAAACCTTTTATTGAATGAACACACTTTATGATTTATCACACTGTAATGCCATTTCCTGATTTTTATACGACCACTTATGCAGTTATATTTATATGAACACTTACTGATGATTATCATATTTTTTCTTTGCAAGTGCCCTGCAAGGTAAGGTTAGCAGGTCGCTTTTCTTGTCATTATATATCAGACCGTGCACATTTTCCATTTTTCGTGTATGTATGATTGTTTTCCTGTTTTGTTTGTATGCACTACGAAATCTTTAAGATATAACAAACACCAGTTGACTTTTACATTTTGCCTTATGATATCTCAACATCGTGACTATTTTCATTTTTTTAGCCACTACATTATGATACTGTGTGTACATTTTTTGCACTTGAAAACTGTCTATGTTTTTGACATAATACGTTTTCTGTCATACTATGCTGTATGCTTAATTATATCACTGGAAACAAGTTTTTCTTTAATGAGTATATGATTTAAATGCAAGATATTAATCCTTATTCATCATTTTCAGAAAGCAATAACGTGTAAAAGAAATAAATTAAACAAACCACAGTGGATTACTATGAAATGGGAATTTCACCTTCGGAATGAACGAAAGAAAATGCAATACCATGTCATGAAGAGGAAATGGATCAGAATTAACTAGCATTAACAAGAATATACTATACACATCGTATGATAGCAGTCTTAACTAATTATTTTTCTTTCAGAATACGAGGCGATTGATGCAGGCTGTCAGACAGAACTACACATCTCAGTTTTAGTGATGAAATATGCTAGAAATAAGAAACTCTATACTATGAATAGTTGTATGAAATAAATGGTAATATTAATAAAGAATAATGAAGTGTCTTTTTTGCAGATGATAATTAATGATGATGAATAGTTATATGAAGAATATGCTAATATGAATAATGAAGTTTTTCTTTGCAGGTGATGATAGTAATGAAGTTTTTCTTTGCAGATGAGAATAATGATGAAGTTTATATATTTACTATTAGTTAAGAGATGCTATGTAGTTATTTAAGTATTTGTTGCAGTTCGTTTTGACAGTATGTCTTATGTTGCATGGTATAATGACTGTTTTGGAAAAGACAGCTAGAGTACATACATATTGAGTACACGTTTCATTACCTGTTAATTCGAAGTTCACTACTTTTCAGCATAATATGCGTTTCTTCTTTCAGCTCAATAATCCATTTTGTATTTTTTCCAGGAGAAGCTATTCATGAAATTAATGTGCTATAAGCAGTTAGTCATTAAACCTGTTCTAGTACTTCCATTTTTTTACCCATTTGTGTGTGTCATTCATGAATGTGATCACATATACTCTACTTGTTCATAACCTTGCTACAGCTGACTCATGACGAATGACGTTATTAATACTTATTTCCAGCAACAAGTCAAAAGAAAATGTTTTCATGCCCCAGAAGTTAATTATCGATCTCAACGCAATGCATTGCTAGCACAAAAAAAAAAATTACCAGTCCCAGCTATTACCAGTATACTACCAAAAAATGCTACTAGTTTAAGATGTATTTCTAGTTCTAAATATAATGCAAATTTCTCAGATGTATTGAATCCATTATATCTATGTATTATTGGACCACAGACCTTGAGTAATAGTTACAGTGTGTTACATTTTATATATGTCCTATGTCACTTAAATGATGAGTTCTGAGTAATACTGAATGATGTTTTGTAATAATGGATAAATGCTATGCCAATAATTTCTGTAAATAATATTTTTGTCATGTCACTTGAATGATGAATTCTGAGTAATACTGAATGATGTTTTGTAATAATGCATAAATGCTATGCCAATAATTTCTGTAAATAATATTTTTGTTACGTCACTTGAATGATGAATTCTGAGTAATACTGAATGATGTTTTGTAATAATGCATAAATGCTATGCCAATAATTTCTGTAAATAATATTTTTGTTATGTCACTAGAATGATGAATTCTGAGTAATACTGAATGATGTTTTGTAATAATGCATAAATGCTATGCCAAAAATTTCTGTAAATATTATTTTTGTTATACTCTATAAATGCTATGCCAATGATTACTATAATTAGATGAATTATGTAAATGCTATGCCATTAATTAACTCTTGTTTTGAATGATGACTTCTGAACAACTTGCTATATGTTTAGTAACTAGCCAATGAATGCCACTGTTTCTTATAGTTTAAATTTATCTTACGTCACTCACATGATGTCATATATGAATACCAGTAGCTTGATTCTACACTCATTAGCTCCTGCTTTTAATGATGACTTCTGAATTATGCATAAAAATGGTTTGTAACTGGCCAATGAGTGCCAATGATTACTATAATTAGATGAATTATGTAAATGCTATGCCATTAATTAACTCTTGTTTTGAATGATGACTTCTGAACAATGCATAAAAATGGTTTGTAACTGTCCAATGAGTGCCAATGATTACTATAATTAGATGAATTATGTAAATGCTATGCCATTAATTAACTCTTGTTTTGACTGATGACTTCTGAACAATGCATAAAAATGGTTTGTAACTGGCCAATGAGTGCCAATGTTTACTGTAATCAAATTATTTATGAATAATGTTCTGTAATACTCCATACATAGTACAGAAATGTTTAGTAACGAGGCAATGAGTGCCAACAATTACTCAAATTGGTTGATTGACTACTGTAATTCTCAATGATGACTAGCATAAGACTTAATGTCCTTCACCTTCTGACCTAATTACCAGAAATTACTGCAATATCCGTTTGTCCTGTCCATCCTCATGATCATGGAGCACTATATTTGGATTTTGCACTAATTCTACGTTGGTGAAAGAGTATGGATTCTACAAGAATGTGGTGTTGACACATCATGCTGTCCACCACCTTGAACGATGGAGATGTTATTATGGTCCCACTGTTTGGTGTACCTAATGTACTACCAAAATGATAACATTGAATATTAATACGACATTTCAGTGTCTTGGCTACACTGATTAATACTTCAGGGAAGAGAACTTCAGATTGTCTCACTTGGTGTTGTGCTTCTGTAGAAAGATATTGACTTTCAGTGCAGCTACGTGCAACCTACTGTGCTACAACCAAGATGCAATCCTTCCCTTTCCTTTCCTAGTTCTTGTAAAATGGTACAAATATATACAGTGCATGTGGACTTTATGTCATTTGTTAATATGTTTTGTACTTATTGCGCATACATTTTGTCATTTCTTGATATGTTCTGTACTCAGTGCATGTGCACTCTATTTCATTTCATGTTCTGCACTTATATATATGTATATACTCTGTGTCTGTAAACTTAGTTAATTAAGTAGATTTTAGAAAAATTTGTTGCTTATGGCAAGTCCAATTGACTCACCATCGCTGCCAAATTTTTGCCCCCTCAGTGGAGGGTTATGTAAGAGGTCCGAGCAGATTTAATGTCGATGTATTGCTCATGCGCTGCCTACGATACGCAAGGTATAAGAGAATCTCTGACCAGAGAGCAGTACTGACTGCAGTAGGAACTGTGTAGCTGTAGCAGTAAGTTGTTGCTAGTCTGTAGTCTGCTCTGGTCTGGTCTGGTGTATCGTGTTTGATGGGCCGGTCGCGGTGCAACGATGCCGGAGTCTGAGTATTATTGTATAAGGTAAAAAGCAGCCTCGCGCATATGTAGTAATGTTATCTCAACTCCCATGTAAATGTTTTAAAAATCTCCTAATAATAACCTTTCTCATATAAAGTAATTTTTAACAACCATTCATTTCAATTTAAAGAATTTACTAATTTCTCCAATCCCGATTATTGCAAAAGAAAAATCAGTTGTTTCCCTTTCATAAATGACAAATCTATCGGCCAGCAATGCACAGGGCTGTGCCAGAAAAATTTATTTTTTTAGAGCAGATATGTATGCGTTATCCGGTGACTTCATTGAGGTAAGAATTTTCTTTTTTTTTATTCAGAATGATCTTTCAGGGCCATGACGCAGCACTGCTGACGTCCAAAATTTACCAGGTTAAATTCACAGTCAATTATTGAAAAGTTATAAGTGAGCGACAATTGAATTGAGAGGTTAGTTACATTGTATTATCACCAGGTTACTGAATTTATTTTTTTGTTGGGACATTACACTGAATGTGAACGACATAATTATAATTTTTTTACTGTTGAGAGGTTTAGGAATTTTTCTGTTTTGAGGTTACACTAAATGGGAACGAATTTTGTAGGGAGGTTTCAAAATGAGAAAGAATTTTGTCGGGAGGTTACAATGTGTATACATCGACGTTTTCCTGTTAGGGTTTTCGACAAGATTAGGTGGAATTATACGTAAAAATATTGAAAGGTGTAATTGAAATAAACTGGTATACTTACTTCGAAAAAGAAACTTTTGGGAGTATTACGGATAGATTCTTTTTTATTAAATAAAGAAAGACACTTTTGTATTAAGAAAGATTTTTGTGGAATAAACGGTGAAGGAAATGAAAGAAATACTGAGAATGGTATAAAAGTAGCAGACATCGACAGCAACACATTGTCTGTTTTGCGGAGAATTTAATTTGTAGATAAAGTGTGGATCAAAATGACGAAAAGAAGCGAAAGGGAAAACATTTGCTTGTTAAATATCAGAAGTGGTGAAGACACTGCACTAGATGCAGTTTGAAATTTTCTACATGGGAAACAATACAACACAAAATGATCGAAGCAAGAGCGATATCAGAAGCAGATTTACGCAGACAAAAGAAACTTTCTTCAAGAAGAGGAATGTATTTGATATTAAATATTCAGATGGAAATAAGAGAAAAATTCCAGAAAGTGTAGATCTAAAGTAAGCCGCTTAAGCTAAGTTACACTTGAACCATGAGAAAACTGGAGGCAGTGTTACAGAAGTATTAAAAGATTAAAAGATTTGCACTTATTTGGATCAATTAAATATTTCATTGCAGACTGCTCAGATTTTAGTGGTCCCGCAACAGCAGTAGGAAACTGAATCCAGTCTGTTCTTCTGTGAAGATTAGAGACATACTTTTCGTGAACATCTGCAATCAGTACACCGATTTTTCCGATCTATATTTCGTGAGAATTTTATCACTCCGAATGATTTTTCATAGCTGAACAGCTTTACTTTTCAAGGGATGAAAGCAGATTAGAATATAACGTCTCGTTGACGATCAGATCATTACCGACGAAAAACAAGTTCTGGTTGAAGAAGAAAATCGTCCAAGTCCTTTTCAAAGGAACCATATATGAAATTTGGCTGCAGCAATTTAGCGATCACGCTAAACCTAAACCCGTGAAGCGGGACGAGAATTTATTGCAATCTTTCTCAAAATGTGGAGCCAGTGACACAACTCTCAGTTCTCAGACGCGTATATGGTGACTCTCCATTATCTGACTGGGCGTCCACAGTTAGGAGCTTTATATCTTGTGTGCCTTACGTTATGTTTATGAAAGTTTAAGGCGTTGTACTTCGATTACTCTGCATCTTTCACATCAAAACTTCACACAGATGCGAGTATTTCTAAATGGTACCACACAAGATGATTTACCCGAAATATACACCTTGATGACTTGGTAAAATTTCGACATTTATCCAATAAATTTTGCATGACATGTTCTCATTGTCATATATTGTTTTACCATAAAATGAATCGAAATTTTTCGCATTTATGGTTCAGAAAATTGGGGGTTCTCGAACTAAATGAATTCAGTGTGTCTACGCTACCTTCTCCAGTTGTTACTGTTAAGGTGGAGGATATACTTGGAACTTGAGAGGCGCGTACCACCGGAAAATACAGTTCAAATCAAGGAGGGTTATTCACTTGAACCATGACCCGGAAGGAAAGAGGATATAAGGTAATGGAGTTTAGACGGAATGTATAATTAAAATACTGTTTCTTGGGGTCTAGACGGAATATGAGAAGATATAAATCTGGCAGAAGACGGATAATTTTAGGCAACTATCTTTTCGTTAGAAACAGAAGGGGATCAGAATTCTGGATAACCATTCATCATGCAATGCAAAATATGGAGGATGTTGGATGTAAGGGGGGAAGAGGTTTAGTCAAGATAGCAGAAGAGGAGTGCAACGAAGCAGTTGATTGATTCTTCAGATAAAAAAAATAGTTTCAAAATGATTATGCTGCAATCTACTTCTCGACTACATTTTCATGGAATAATTTGATCATCTGGCAGTGACACAGAGCCAGTAACCAGGCTGAGTGTTTAAGTACCTGGAGTCAAGTTCGACATATTTGGAATTGGAGTTTAGATTTCTACTTCTCGCAGTTTCGCAAATTAGGTACATCCCGAGAGAGAGAGGGGGGGGAGGGAGAGAGAGAGAGAATGGGGGAGAGAGAGAGAGAGAGAGAGAGAGAGAGAGAGAGAGAGAGAGAGAGGGAGGGAGGGAGGGAGGGAGGGAGGAAAAAAAACGACGCACAACGAAGGAACTGGTCACAAATTGATATTCGTACAGGTGTCGATGGAAAATACAAAATTGTAAACTTTGGAAGCCTATGAGTGAATGTGTTACGCTAGAGCACAGTTTAACAGCGCAAGTGGCAAAGGTAATAAACAAGTAACATGTTCATACCAGAGCACAATTTTTTCGCAAATTGCATTCCGTGTACTCAGTTGAACAGTAACTATACCTCACACACAAGCGCATGAACAATATAAGCAGAGGGGACGACTAGTTGGGCTCAGAGAGTCCGGCTGGAGCAATTGGGAATAGCTCGAGATATGAATAAGAGCGATGCCATTATTCGACGATGTTGGCGGTAATGGGTGAACCATGGCCGAACAGCGTCAGGGAGGAAGCAGTCGACCTAGAGAGAAGTCAGAACGTGAGGACCGAGCAGTCCCAAGTGTAGCAGTCACAGTCCCGGCTTCATCATTATCATCGATGATCACAAGGAGCACTAATGGACTGCTCACAGAAAGGGCGCTGAGCTCAAGGCGCCCCTTGCACCAATTACCATTAGCCCCTGTACACCAACAAGCTCGTATGCAGTGGTGCCTGGAACATTCCGCATGGAATCTCACTGACTGGGATAGAACCGTCATCAGTGATGAGTTCTGCTTCGGACTAAGACCCGACGACAAGCGCTCTGGACAGAGGGGGGAGATAACATCGTGACTGTCGCCCACCACATGCCTTGACAACCACGAGTGACGGTCAAGGGGGGCCATTTCATTTCATAACAGGAACCTTTGCTTGTCATCCGCTGAAACCTTACAGCTCAGCGATATGTCGACGGCATTCGACGCCCCTTTTCGTTGCTCTTCATTGCAAGCCATCCTGGGCTTACATTTCAGCAAGATAATGCCCGCCCGCACACAGAGAAAGTTTACACTGCTTATCTTAGTGCTTGCCAAATCCCACCTTGGCGAGCAACGTCACAGGATCTCTCCCCAACTGGGAACGTTTGGAGCGTTATGGGGGAGGGCCTTCCAAACAGCTCGGAATTCTGATCATTTAACGCTCCAATTGGACAGAATTCGGCACAGATGTCTCTCAGGAGGACATCCATCAATTCTGTCAATCATTGCCAAGCCGAATAACTGTTCGAGTAAGGGCCAGAAGTCGACCAACGCGTTATTTCCTACCTAATATTTCTGAAATTGTAACCATGTACATACACATTTACCGATATCTGTCTCATTCGGATAATACCTTCGTGATACGTCTCGTTTTGACTTAGAATTTCTATGTTAATATTAACTATCAATTTCCTGTTTCGCACTTGGTACTTGAGCCTGAGCTCCGTCTCTGATATTAATCTCTAGCCTTCTTTCCATCGTCGGAAAGAAGTGGAGAGGAGGCTAGAACGCTGAACTCGCATTCGCGAGAACAACAGTTCAAAGTGCATTTCACTATTCTAACATAGGTTTTCTGTGATTTCTCTAAATAGTTTCGGGCAAATGCAGGGATGGTTCCTTTCAAACAAAGCACTTTGGTTTAGCTTGTGAGATGAAGATAATCTGTGCATGTTGCAAGTATCAAGTGACTTTCTACAATTCACATGCCAGTCTCTTTGGTGAAAATGGACGATCTAGAGTGTTTGATGTGAATGTTCGACTTGTGTATGGTCTTCGATCCATTGGAAAAGGGTCTGCTGCTGGTAAACTGTTTTGTGGTATTATGAACTTGCCATCGCCTCCAAGCAAATTTGGGTACTACTGTGAACTGGTAGGATCCTCTGTTGAAGATGTGGCTTTGAAAACCATGAACGAAGCAGTGGAGGAATCTGTAGAAATGAACGGTGGTTCTAGGGATTTGGTAGTGGCATTAGATGGTTCCTGGCAAAAGAGGGGTCATAAATCCCTGAATGGGGTTGTAACTGCTACTTGTGGTGATAGTGCAAAAGTGATAGATGTTACAATATTATCAAAACATTGTAATTGCAAAAATAAAATCAAAGGAGAGCACAGTGGAGCCTGTGAGGCAAATTTTAGTGGATCAAGTGGAGCATGGAAGTGGATGGAGTGAAACAAAGTTTTGAACGTTCAGTTCCCAGATACAACGTTAGGTACAAATACTACCTTGGGGATGGTGACTCCAAAGGTTTCAAGACTATAGAGGAGCTGAAACCATATGGAAATGAATTTGTAGTTGAAAAGTTGGAATGCATTGGGCATGTGCAAAAGCGTATGGGTGCATGGCTTCGAAGGCTCAAACAAACTTTGGGTTCAAGTAAGCTCAGTGATGGAAAGACAATAGGAGGGAGAGGCAGGCTTACTGATGAGGTGATTGAACGTCTACAGAGATACTATGGGTATGCTATAAGGCAAAATACTAGTGATGTTAGTGACATGCGAAAAGCAGTGTGGGCATTGTTCCTTCATACTGCCTCTTCCAATGAATACCCTCAACACAGCCTGTGCCCAAAAGATTCCTGGTGCAAATATAATGCAAAAAAGGACTATGATCACAAACATGGTTTGCCAGCAGCTGTGATAAATGCAATATAACCAATTTTTCATGACTTAGCACAGCCAGAATTGTTACACAAATGCCTACACGGAAAGACGCAGAATCCTAATGAGAGCGTAAACAATTTGATTTGGAAAGTGATTCCTAATAGGGTGTTTGTAAGCATAAAAACACTGCACTTCGGCATTTATGATGCAATAGCAACCTACAACCAAGGGAACAGTGTGAAGTGTGAAGTTCTGAAGGCATTAGGATTTCCAGCTAGGGTGAACACTGTACGAGCACTAAGAAATATTGACAGAGGAAGGATAAGAGGTGCAGAAAGAAGAGAAAGGCATATGAAGTATGATGGAACAACAGGCCAGAAAAGAAGACAGAGGAGGAAGCTTTTGGAGGATGAAGAAGAAGACCCTGATAATCCATCCCATAGTGCAGGAATGTATTGAGAAACTTAGATAGCCATTTCCAGTAAATTAGAATTTTTCGAATATAAGGAACATTTTCTCAAAATCCACTCAAGCTAGAGAGAAAATTTTTATACAGCACTCCTAGTGGTCAAACTTACATTGTAACACAGCCATTTGGCAATATGTTCAGTAGTTTCATTTTAGTTTAATTATAAAGCAATTATTTGTAAAAAAAATTTCGGTCATTAATAAAAAAAATAATTGGAGGGAAACTAGAAAAGATACTCCAAAATCCCTCTGTCATAACTGCAATACTAAACCACTCTATATGTAAAAAAAATTCAAATTTTTCTATTTGGTAGTTTATTCATAAATGTTCCTCAAACTTAGTGATTTTAACATGGGCAGCATAGGCACCTCCGGCTCCCCTTAAGAGCTGTCTTCTCCTTAATTGTATCACATATATAGTTCTGTTTCCACTATGAATCAAGACAAAAGCAAATAAAGACACAATAAGGAAATAGACACTATATGTCAGTGGGCATTCATTTATATCAGTGGGATAAGTTGGAAAATTGTGCCAGGCAGGCTTTCGAACCTGCTCACTAGACAGATTCGCTGACCACTGTGCTACCCAGACACAGTGATTATCACCGCCATACGGACTACCTCAGCAAACCTCACGCCTCCCATATGCAGCATATCGGGTTCGAATCCCAGTCCGACAAAAATTTTCAACTTATCTCATTGATGTAAATCGATTCCAACTGGCAGTTAATATCATTAATTCCTTTGTGTCTTGATTCATAATGGCAAGAGGATGAAAATGGTATTTCTTCTTTCAGGCATATCCGAAATAACAGACACCACATGTATATAATTTACGTTAATACGGCCAACGATCCCTTCAATGCAGATGAATACCAAGCTTGAACTCTTACAGGAATCGGTCAGATGCTGCAAGTAGTGAGGCTAACGAGCAGGGGCATTACGTCAGTACTGCGTGTTACAAGTTGAGAACTTGTCTGACAGGAGGCGTGCTAGGATGCCGACCAACGTGTCTGGATGGCTTAATGATCAGCGCTATCTGCCTAGCAAGCAGGAGTCCCAGGTTCGAAACCCTGCCTGGCACAAATTTTCTGCTTACACCATTGATATAAATCAATGGCCACTGGTGGCAAATGTTTGTAATTCCTTTGTGTCTTGGTTCGTGGTGGCTACAGGATGAAAATGGTCTCTGTTCTTTCAAACATGTCCGAAAGAACAGACATCAGATATATATAACAACCTCTATTTTTTCTAGTTTAAATTGTCATAAATATTTTGAAGTTTCCACCACAGTTATTGCCCCCCATGATGTGCTACTCTTATCAGTGCTCAGCAGCTTTAGATGTGCAGAATTATATATGTTGTGTCTAGTTGAAAATCAGAGGGATATTATTTCCAGAAAACCACTCAAATTTTTTAGAACAGTTATGAAACGTCCCCTTTTTAACAAATTATACACGACTGTGCTTAAACTGACACACAATATTTTTAGCGCAACGCAATCTGACTTTCAAAAATCCCTACAAAAGAATGGCCCTGACTAACATTAAACTATACCTTTCACAAATCACTTACCTCACAAAAATCTTCGCTACTCAAGCTACTGCAATACAGCGAGCGCCACTACTGCCAGCTAAATAAAAGATTCAAACTACTGAAGGCACTAACTACTGATAGGGATAGTTAGCAAATGAAAGATATTAACAGAGAACGAACAATGTATTTACCTTGATATCATCATATATAAATATAGCAGTTCATGACAAATTAAAAACCTCCGCCATCTCTCTCCCCACATCCACCACTGCTGGCGGCTCACCTCCAACTGCGCAACGCTACGCGCTGTTCACAGCCAGCTGCCTAACACTACAATGGTGAGTATTACAACAATGCAAAGCAGCCACAGACTGCACACAGCACAGCCAGTGATTTTCATACAGAGGTGGCGTGAAGACTGTCCTTAAACTGACATACAATATTTTTTAGCGCAACGCAATCTGACTTTCAAAAATCCCTACAAAAGAATGGCCCTGACTAACATTAAACTATACCTTTCACAAATCACTTACCTCACAAAAATCTTCGCTACTCAAGCTACTGCAATACAGCGAGCGCCACTACTGCCAGCTAAATAAAAGATTCAAACTACTGAAGGCACTAACTACTGATAGGGATAGTTAGCAAATGAAAGATATTAATAGAGAACGAACAATGTATTTACCTTGATATCATCATATATAAATATAGCAGTTCATGACAAATTAAAAACCTCCGCCATCTCTCTCCCCACATCCACCACTGCTGGCGGCTCACCTCCAACTGCGCAACGCTACGCGCTGTTCACAGCCAGCTGCCTAACACTACAATGGCGAGTATTACAACAATGCAAAGCAGCCACAGACTGCACACAGCACAGCCAGTGATTTTCATACAGAGGTGGCGTTACCAATAAAAAAACCTAAACAGCCTACTTACACAGTATTTATCATTTCCAGATGGATTAAAATACTTGTGTCATTCGCAAAAAGGTCTATATGAGAAGCAATAGTAGACCTAAGATTGAGCCTTGTGGAACCCCATGAGTGATTTCACCACAAGCAGAAGAATCTCCATTGCTCATTTACTTTCTCCATTCTGTTAGATCGACACTTGTATGACATTATCCGTTGGTTGGCTATACCGCAATTCCGTAAAACCCCAGCTTATCCAGGGGAATATTGTGATTCACACAATCAAATGCCTTAGAGATGTCACAGAAAATACTACCTGGTGCTATTATCTTAATTAGTGCTTCTAAAATTTGGCGACTGAATGTGTAAATGGCGTTCTCAGTTGAGCAACATGTGGAAACGCAACTATGTGAGCTTAATTGCTTACAAAAGGCCTTAACATTCGATGCTGTTCAACAGTGTAGTCGATCGTTCATCATACTGGCTGAAACTCGTGTTTTTGCTAAAATACTCTAAAATGCAGACTTCCATTAAAAATAAAATTTTGATCACTATTGAAGATTCGTCATAGTGTACATACATTGCAATACGATGTTCTTCACTAATTCGGCGTTTGGAAATATATTTTTTCTGTTGGCAAAGTTCTTCCCACAGAGGCTGCGCTGCACTCAAAACTGACGTCTAATATTGAGAAAAATCACTACTTGCAGAATATACAGCATAGCATTCACTCGGACAGCGATTATACGGATGATTTTCCGGGCACTAAAACGCAGGGAAATTAAAATGCAAATTTCCGATAACACAGTCAATAACTACGGTGGGTTGCTGCAGCAGAACATTTCGTGGAACGCAGCTTTGGGGAATTTAATGCTGGCAGGAAGTATTCAATTGAATATGTCGGGCAGCCTGCAGACATCAACGGTGGTTTTGTGACAGTAGTGGAATGTGAAACGTGACTCACACTATTGACGAAGGAGTGTCTTCGGACATACGTTAACTGTTTTATAATGTTCCGAGTAACTGGTACTGTAAGATAAAACAATGAATAAATTAGAATACTAGTTATAGCTTAGGGGTAAATCAGATTCGCAGACTTTTTTACTCATTTTCCGTTTACAAATGATCCAAATTCAATTTTGTTTTTGTAACAAAAGTCAATGGAAGCTCCTAAAGTGACGATTTACGTAGGAAGATGAATATATGTGATGATGTACTATTTGAAAATCCGAAACTAGTTATTTATGAAATAAACAACACATACGGATATCCATAGTATCGCATGGATGAGGGACTTCAGCTGAAGATATATATTATGAAAAGTATGAAACAGCTGTATATTGAGAATGATTTTATTATCTCATACGACTAGTTTCGGCGGCACATTACTCCATCCTTATACCCTGCTTACCAAAGAACAATAACACTAAGTCAATATTTGAAAACTAACCAAGTACAACACAGCAAACACATAAAATCATGGTACTCCAGTGTATTACCTGATGTAACTTTAAGGTAATATTCTACGAAGTACCAAAAGAGCACATATGTCAATTCCTCTTTTTCGTTTGCTCTGCTTCAGAAATGTTTAAGCCTGTAGAACAGAAACACAGAATAAACCTGAATCACAGTCATAAAACACATGGATGTCGTCATGTGTAAAGGCATTGGACATCTAAGGAACGGCACGTTCGCTCCATTCAAATCAAATCGTTAAAACAACACAATGTACCACGGTATAAATTTAACAAAGGCTCCCAAATATCAGACATGACCCAACTGAAAATGTTCATTAATGTGTAAAGACGTATGCCAAAGGTGTATATGAGATGTAAGAACCTAACAATAAAAGTGAAACCAACTTGGTGAGGGCTAACCTCAGACCCATTACAGCTGTACATGAACCACATAATTTTGTGACAACCTATCTCCCAGAACTGAAAGGGCCCTCCTCTCTAAATCCATTGACAATTATGTGCTCTTAAAAAACGAAATGCACTAGACCTCAAATATTGAGTCCACAATTAGATCTTTGTCTGATAAATACAAACACCTAATCACAAGAAACTAAAATAAAATATCCACTTCAAACAGTATCTTCCTCCATAACAAAGCGTTCAAGAAATAAGACTTAAGAACCGGAAAACACATTTAAATATCGGAATCTTAACTGCTACACTCTCGTTGTCTCAGGGTTGGGCACGTGGGCCTAAGACAAACTGATACCCTTTGACATCTGTTCCTACACAGTACATGACGATATAAGTAATACACTGCCATATAAGGTGTAACACCAAAAAAATTTGGTACAATCCCTTAGAAAACATCCATTACGTATTTCGAAACCTGTAAACCACAAAACCTGAAACGTCATATCATTTCTTACATGGATGTAACTTATCCGAATTACCCCATGATTGTAACACAAGAACCAGCAAATTGCCGCATGACAGGTCAATAAAATACCCACAACATGCATCAACATGCGTCAGAGAAAGAAGAACCGAATACTGTTCAGTAACCAGTTCGGGCTATCACTAAAATTACATCAATCCAGATTATATGACAGAAACGGTCCATTTTCCCCAACAGCCCATACTTGCACATACTTGCACCATAACTTCAAAAGAAGACACATCTAGTAAAACTAGGTAGAAGGACATATTAACACTAGCAGGAATAACAGTGGGTAACCCATCACTGATCACTGTTACTAAGGACACATGGACCTATGTGTCAGTACGACAGGACCTATTAGTGCATTCAACCCCTAGAGGGCAGTATGAATAAATCAGGCAAACCAATAACTCCATCCACAAAATGAGTATGTGGAGTGCAAGAATCATTAGGACGGAACAAACCCCTACTACAAAAACAGCCAGGCTTAGACCAATAGAAATGGCACACAGTCGAAGACGTACGGAAATCTTACAAACCAAAGTACAAACCCATGAATGATGAATTATTATCCACAGATGATGAAAAAGAAACATAACATCTATAAACATGTAAATACCACACCAGAGGCATACTAAAATCGTACCTTGGTATTACGAGAAAATCGACTACAATGAGAGCCATATTTTCATTTCCAGTACTAATAACAAGTATGTGACAACCATTGGCAGAATGTAGGCAAGAACAGTATAGTAGGTGTGATGTCATGTTATACTAACTTACGTAATTATCAAAGCACATGTTGACTCTACCTAATAATGCTTAAAAACCTTATTCAAATCGACCACACGATCTTAAAATCTTATGTGACCCACTAAGTATAACTTCCCTAGAATCTACCCCAATAGTAACAACCATGTGCTGTGAAGCAACTGTGTAAAGTTCATTGGACCTCTCTACACCGTCGTACAATAAAATTCAAAGTCCCTATCCACCAAACTGAAGCACTAGCGAAACAAATGTCAAAGTGTGCAAAAACTGTGTGCGTATGTCAGCACCTATTCACACCAGAAGCAAAACAAACATACCACCCACTACTGTCAAAAGAGTATTAGATTTCCTTAGCGCATTTATGTGGAGTCCTAGTTAGTAGTACATGTATGCTAGCTGAGGAGAAAAGAACATCGTAAACAGATGCGACAAATACACGGGAAACTTAAAATATGCGTCAAAAATACCTACCTTTCCTCAAGAGTCCTGATATCATGTATAGAATCCACGAGAAAATCGCATTGAGGAGTCTAATCTACCCGACATCGTGTATAGAATCCACTAGAAAATCGCAATGAAGAGTCTAATCTACTTAAGCATGTTACCCTTCGTCGCCTATCTACTAATAAGAAGATACATGCTAGCATGAAGACCTATTTCTGACACCTTGTTGTCACCAGTGCAATCATATGTACCTTATGTGCCCACAAAGAGAATTTCCGAGGATGCCACAATGGACACGTAAAGAAAGTGTGTACTACATACCAGCACCTTGCTGTCGTCAATAAGTAATGCGTCTGATACTAAGCGAGAACAAATCTTTGCAAAGATCTTGATTACGACTAGCTGAAGTAAAATAAGAATAACATACGAAAAGCAATCACTTTCATCTGTTAAAATGAAACAGTGTCAGTGTCAGTGTTATAGATCGAAAATAACACATGATCAACGGAAGTGTTCAATCTCGACCTAATCTGAAATAACGTACGATCTTCGTGCCCATGGATGGTCTGGAACGTACACTAAGAAAGACAAAGACGAAGATAAAGTAACTGTAGCCTGAATGAGTGCACCCACAATTAAAGAAGCAGATTCCGTTCAGTTATTGTTCGGTGGCCAAGAAATTACCTAGCACTAAATGGAATCAGATCGTGGTTGTCATAACACAATCTGAAAAGACATAGCAATAGTAACACTAAACCCAGAGGACGAGCTATGAAAACCCTATTTAACAAACAACGATTTGTGACAGTAACACACAGAGGACGACCAAATCTAAATCCTATTCAGCACCCAACAATAGTGGGGTGTCTGTCAAGAAGGAAGACCGTACCGACAAGAAGGTCTCAGTTATGACCATTATACACGTTCCCATCGAAGTAAAAGATTACGAAAAATGTCAAAGAAACTCCGTCTTTTCGTTCGGTAAAGATAATGGTACATCTTCGGAATGTTTATAAATTTCAGTATCTTCTAGCAGCTTCATTGTCCTCCCCCCCCCCCCCCCTTTGTCAACGAAACACAAAACTTCCAGGCATTCTTTAGTGTCACCAATATAATTTCTAGCACACATTAAATGCACTTTACAAGTCGGATGATGAATGGAATGTAGATTAATCCGAGCATGTTCCCTGAACCTCTCACGAAAAGATCAGATCGTACTGTCTGGCCCACATATGTAGACTTACAGCTGCCACATTTTAACGTACATACACCTGGTCTTAGTAAATTGTCATGTTGTTCGATTGAGTGATGTAGCAACAAGGGGAGTGTGCTAGAGGTCGTAAACCCTACATTGATGTTGACCTTATCAGAAATAGGTCTTGAATGCTTCATGCTAGCATGTATCTTCTTATTAGTAGATAGTCAACTAAGGATAACATGATTAAGTAGATTAGACTCCTCACTGCGAATTTCCTGTGGAATCTATACACGATATCAGGTTGGTAGCCATTATTGACCGCACGTCCCTAAGCATGTTTTTTTTTTTTTTTTTTTTTTTGGTAAAATTTCATTTTGATCCAGTGCTGATTTAGACAACCTAGTAAACTGACTATAGAAAAAAGAATATTTATATGTATTAAAATGCATTGAGCCATACGGAATGATGGCATCCGATATTATGTGTTTCCTAAAAAAGGCGAAACCAAGAGAACAATTATTATTCAGAACTGATATGCCTAATAAATCTGTTTTGTTCCCTACTTGCTGTCCATAGGTGACATCTATTTTTGGATGTGTGTTACTGAGTATCGCTACTATCATACCTATGTCGTCATTGTTTTCGTTATGCAACGTGACTGTACCATCTACATAACGGCAGTAGTATTTTATAATTTGGTTCAGTTCTCGATGTTGTTTAGAAATGTTTTCTACGATGAAATTCAGAAAGATATCCGCTAATGTGGCAGATAAACAGGTGCCTATGGACAGATCATCTGCCCATTAAAGTGGAAGCAATTATGCGAGAGAACTACCTCTAAACATTGTAAAAACACTTCCACAGCTTCCACGCTTACGCTTGAGAAATTTCACTCTAATGATATCAATAGTCTCTTTAATTGGAATATGTTAGAGTATAAATTCTTGACGTCTAGTAACATCCATTTGTAACCATCCGGGGTGGTAATGTTTTCTATTTTTGAAACCAAATCGTGTATACTCTTTATCGGAAACTGCCTATTGTAAACATAGTTCTTAACCAATATCTCGTTGAGTTCACGGAATTATTTATATGATGGGCACCCAATGTTATTAACTGGTTTCATCCGTCAATCCAGTTTATGTACCTTTGGTTGAGCCCTCAAACGTGGGCTTGTGGGTTCGTAACCTCAAATGATGATGGCGTCCTCTTGAGTAAACTGTTCCGGAGGTAAAATAGTCCCCCATTCGGATCTCTGAGTACTCAGAAGGACGTCGCTATCAGGAGTGACAAAACTGGCTTTCTACGGATCAGAGCGTGGCATCGTGGCATTTCAGATCTATTAATCGGACAGGCAGATTAGAAAATTTAAAAATGGAAATGAATAGGTTAAAGTTAAACGTAGTCGCAATTAGTGAAGTTCGGTGGCAGGAGGAACAAGACTTCTGGTCAGGTGACTATAGGGTTATAAACACAAAATCAAATATAGGTAATGCAAGAGTAGGTTAATAATGAATAAAAAAAACAGGAAAGCGGATAAGCTACTACGACCAGCATAGTGAACGCATTATTTTAGCAAAGATAGACACGAAGCCAGCGCCTACCACAGTAGTACAAGTCTATGTGCCAACTAGCTGGGCAGATGATAAAGATATCGAAGAAATGAATGATGAAATTAAAGAAATTATTCGGATAGTTAAGGGAGACGAAAATTTAATAGCCATGGGGGGCTGGAATTCGATAGTAGGAAAAGGAGGAGAAGGAAAAGTAGTAGTTGAATATGGACTGGGGGTAAGGAATGAAAGACGAAGCCGCCTGCCAGAATTTTGCACATAACATAACTTAATCATAGCTAACACTTGGTTTAAGAATCAGAAAAGAAGTCTGCATACGTGGAAGAGGCCTTGATACAGTCGAAGGTTTAAAATAGATCATATAATAGCAGGACAGAGCTTTAGGAACCAGGATTTAAATTGTAAGTCATTTTCAGTGGCAGATGTGGACTCTGACCGCAATCTATTAGTTATGGCCTGTAGGTTAAAACTGAAGAAACTGCAAAAAGGTAGGAATTTAAGGAGATGGGTCCTGGATAAACTGAAAAACGCAGAGGTTGTATAGAGTTTCAGAGAGAGCACTAGGGAATAATTGACAAGAACACGGGAAATAAATACAGTAGAAGAAGAGTGGGTAACTTTGAGAGATGAGGTAGTGAAGGCAGCAGAGGATCGAGTAGGTAAAAGGACGAGGGCTAGTGAAAATCCTTGGGCTACAGAAGACATATTGAATTTAATTGATAAAAGGAGAAAGTGTAGAAATTCAGTAAATGAAGCAGGTGAAAATGAATACAAATATCTCAAAAATTATTTCTACAGGATTTGGAAAATGGCTAAGCAGGGATGGTTAGTTGACAAAAGTAAGGATTTAGAAGTATATACCACAAGCGGCAAGATAGATACTGCCTACAGGAAAATTAAAGAGACCTTTGGTGAAAAGAGAACCACCTGTATGAATATCAAAAGCTCAGATGGAAAACCTGTCCTAAGAAAAAAGCGAACGCAGAAAGGTGAAAGCAATATATAGAAGATCTATACAAGGGCGATGAACTTGAGGGCAATGTTATGAAGTGGAAGAGGACGTAGATGAAGATGAAATGGGAGATATGATATTGCGTGAATAATTTGACAGACACTGAAAGACCTAAGTCGAAACAAGCCCCGGGAGTAGACAACATTCTGTTAGAACTACTGATAGCCTTGAGAGAGTCACCCATGACAAAAATCTTCCAACTGGTGAGCAAGATGTATGAGATAGGCAAAGTACCCACAGACATCAAGAAGAATGTAATAATCCAATCCCAAAGAAAACAGGTGTTGACAGGTATGAAAATTACCGAACTATCAGTTTAGTAAGTCACGTCTGCAAAATACTAACACGAATTCGTTACAGACAATAGAAAACGTTGTAGAAGCCGACCTTCGGGAAGATCACTTTCGGTTCCATAGAAACGTTGGAACACGCGAGGCAAACTGACCCTACGGCTTATCAAAGAAGATAGGTTAAGGAAAGGCAAACCTACTTTTCGAGCATAAAAACTTAGAGGAAGCTTTTGACAATGTTGACTGGAGTACTCTGTTTCAAATTCTTGGGGTGGCAGTGGTAAAATACAGGGAGCGAAAGGCTATTTATGTTTTGTACAGAAATCAGATGGCAGTTATAAGAGTTGAGGGGCACAGAAGGGAAGCAGTGATTGAGAAGGGAGTGAGACAGGGTTGTAGGCTATCCCTATGTTATTCAATCTTTATATTGAGCAAGAAGTAAAGGAAACAACAGAAAAATTTGGAGTACGAATTAAAATCCATGGAGAAGAGATAGAAATTTTGAGGTTTGCTGACGACATTGTAATTCTGTCTGAGGCAGCAAAGCCCCTGGAAGAGCAGTTGAACGGAATGGACAGTGTCTCGAAAGGAGGACATCGAATTCCAACGGATTTCTTTTGGCACTCATGTGGATCACCTCACACTTTTCGTTATTTAGCGTCAACTGCCACCTGCCACACCATACAGCAGTCTTTTCTAAATCGCTTTGCAACCGATACTGGTCTTCGGATGACCTTACTAGACGGTAAATTACAGCATCATCTGCGAACAACCTAAGAGAATTGCTCAGATTGTCACCCAGGTCATTTATATAGATCAGGAACAGCAGAGGTCCCAGGACGCTTCCCTGGGGAACACCTGCCATCACTTCAGTTTTACTCGATGATTTGCCGTCTATTACTACGAACTGCGACCTTCCTGACAGGAAATCACGAATCCAGTCGCACAACTGAGACGATACCCCATAGGCCCGTAGCTTGATTAGAAGTCGCTTGTGAGGAACGGTGTCAAAAGCTTTCCGGAAATCTAGAAATACGGAATCAACTTGAGATCCCCTGTCGATAGCGGCCATTACTTCGTGCGAATAAAGAGCTAGCTGCGTTGCACAAGAACGATGTTTTCTGAAACCATGCTGATTACGTATCAATAGATCGTTCCCTTCGAGGTGATTCATAATGTTTGAATACAGTATATGCTCCAAAACCCCATTGCAAACCGACTTCAATGACATAGGTCTGTAGTTGGATGGATTACTCCTACTACCCTTCTTAAACACTGGTGCGACCTGCGCAATTTTCCAATCTGTAGATACAGATCTATCGGTGAGCGAGCGGTTGTATATGATTGTTACGTAGGGAGCTATTGTATCAGCGTAATCTGAAAGGAACCTAATCGGTATACAATCTGGACCCGAAGACTTGCCCGTATCAAGCGATTTGAGTTGCTTCGCAACCCCTAAGGTATCTACTTCTAAGAAACTCATGCTAGCAGCTGTTCATGTTTCAAATTCTGGAATGTTCCATTCGTCTTCCCTGGTGAAGGAATTTCGGAAAACTGCGTTCAATAACTCCGCTTTAGCGGCACAGTCATCGGTAACAGTACCATCGGAACTGCGCAGCGAAGGTATTGACTGCGTTTTGCCGCTTGTGTACTTTACATACGATCAGAATTTCTTCGGATTTTCTACCAAATTTCGAGACAATGTTTCGCTGTTGAACCTATTAAAGGCATCTCGCATTGAAGTCCGAGCCAAATTTCGCGCGTCTGTAAATTTTAACCAATCTTCGGCATTTCGCGTTCTTCTAAACTTCGCATGCCTTTTCCGTTGGCTCTGCAGCGTTCGGACCTATTTTGTGCATCTCAATTGCTGTTGCTACTATATCTTTGAATTTGAGCCACATCTCGTCTACATTTGCATAGTCAGTTCCGAAGGAATGGAGATTGTCTCTTAGGAAGGCTTCTAGTGACACTTGATCCGTTTTTTTAAATAACATTATTTTGCGTTTGTTTCTGGTTAATTTGGAAGAAACGGTATTGAGCCTAGCTACAACGACCTTGTGATCACTAATCCCTGTATCAGTCATGATGCTCTCTATTAGCTCTGGATTGTTTGTGGCTAAGAGGTCAAGTGTGTTTTCGCAACCATTTACAATTCGCGTGGGTTCGTGGACTGACTGCTCGAAATAATTTTCGGCGAAAGCATTTAGGACAATCTCGGAAGATGTTTTCTGCCTACCACCGGTTTTGAACAAGTATTTTTGCCACCATACCGAGGGAAGGTTGAAGTCCCCACCAACTATAACCGTATGAATGGGGTATTTATTTGTTACGAGACTCAAATTTTCTCTGAACTGTTTAGCAACTATATCATCGGAGTCTGGAGGTCGGTAGAAGGAGCCAATTATTAACTTAGTTCGGGTGTTAAGTATAACCTCCTCCCATACCAATTCGCACGGAGTATCTACTTCGACTTCACTACAAGATAAACCACTACTGACACACACAAACACTCCACCACCAATTCTGCCTAATCTATCTTTCCTGAACACCGTCTGAGACTTCGTAAAAATTTCTGCAGATCTTATTTCAGGCTTTAGCCAGCTTTCTGTACCTATAACGATTTCAGCTTCTGTGCTTTCTATTAGTGCTTGAAGCTCACGGACTGTCCCAGCACATCTACAACAATTTAAAACTACAATTCCGACTGTTCCTTGATCCAAGCACGTCCTGCATTTGCCAGGCACTCTTTGAGATTGCAGCCCACCCCGTACTCTCCCGAGGCCTTCTAACCTAAAAAACCGCCCAGTCCAGGTCACACAGCCTCTGCTACCCTTGTAGCCGCCAGCTGAGTGTAGTGAACTCCTGACCTATTCAGCGGAACCCGAAACCCCACCACCCTATGGCGCAAGTCAAGGAATCTGCAGCCAACACGGTCGCAAAACCGTCTGAGCCTCTGATTCAGACCCTCCACCCGGCTCTGCACCATAGGTCCACAATCGGTTCTGTCAACGATGCTGCAGATGGTGAGCTCTGCCTTCACCTCGTAAGCAAGACCGGCAGCCTTCACCAAATCAGATAGCCGCTGGAATCCAGAGAGAATTTCCTCAGATCCAAAGCGACATACGTCATTAGTGCCGACATGTGCCACCACCTGCAGCTGGCTGCACCCTGTGCTCTTCATGGCATCCGGAAGGACCCTTTCCACATCAGGAATGACTCCACCCGGAATGCACACGGAGTGCACACTGGATTTCTTCCCCTCTTTAGCCGACATATCCCTAAGGGGCCCCATTACGCGCCTAACATTGGAGCTCCCAACTGCTAATAAGCCCACCCTCTGCGATTGCCCGGACCTTGAAGGCTGAGAATCATCCTCTGAAACAGGGCAGGCAGCTGCATCTGGCTCAGCCGAGCGGTTCTAGGCGCTTCAGTCTGGAACCGCGCGACCGCTACGGTCGCAGGTTCGAATCCTGCCTCGGGTATGGATGTGTGTGATGTCCTTAAGTTAGTTAGATTTAAGTAGTTCTAAGTTCTAGGGGACTGATGACCTCAGATGTTAAGTCCCACAGTGCTCAGAGCCATTTGAAACATCTGAACTACGTTCGACACAAAATTGTCACGTTCAACCTCGCGCATGAAATTCCGCACATTTGGTCCTTCTCTGCTCTTTACGCTCTTCTGTTAGGCTGTGAGGAACCGAGCAGACACACGCCTTTGAGTATCCCAATTGGTGGATGAGTGTGTCAGCACTACCAAAAGAAGTACCAGTTGTGCGGCGATGTGTTTAATTGTGATCCATCGATCATCTCGAATGAGAGTTTCCGCAAGTTCCGACACTGCAGCAGTCACATCTGTGTGCAGCTGGTCGGCACGCGGGAGTCTGGACAGGTTTGCGCGACCTTGTCGTGATGATGACAGACGTTTAACCAACGACTCACCGTGCTTTTGTTCACTGCCAGGTCTCCGTAGACATTCTGCAAGAGCCTATGAATATCTGCGAGGCTCTAGTTTTCCATCAAAGGAAATTAAATTACAGTCCTCCACTTGGGATGCACCAACGTTATAGACTCCTATCGGAAGTTCAGGAGGCTGTAGCTGAAGCGGGAATATTTCACAAAGTACCACAACAAATTCCACATTTATTTAATCGAAATTTGTCGAGGGAAAAAAAGGTGTTGCATTACATATTGAAAGACCCTCGTATGTATCCTCAGCGATAAGTATGTGGGGTTTTTACATAAGTCATTAAGGCTGTGGCACCTCCATTGTACTTTGCAACGGTCGTTCGTTGCAGCACAGGAATCCAAAATCCTTTTTACCTGAGGCCAAGGGGGCCCGTACGATTGTTTGTGTGGGGATGGCCGGCCTGTGTGGCCGAGCGGTTCTAGGCGCTACAGTCTGGAGCCGCGCGACCGCTACGGTCGCAGGTTCAAGTCCTGCCCTGGGCATGGATGTGTGTGATATCCTTAGGTTAGTTAGGTTTAAGTAGTTATACGTTCTAGGGGACTGATGACCTGAGATGTTAAGTTCCATAGTGCTCAGAGCCATTTGAACCATTTTTTTGTGTGGGGATTGGGGGGGGGGGGGGAGAGCCAGGGCCAGACCTAGGGGGTATTTTTAACATTTTGGAACACGAAAGGTGATTTGGTATAAAAAAGTAAGAGTTCCTACAATGTTAAATACCTTCGCAATAACGACTTTTGAATCATTTTCTTATAGGAAAAACCACTTGACCTTAATTTTTCATTTCCCTGAGAGCTTTGGGCGGGGGGCAGGAGGCTATCCCCCTTTCCCCTGGGTGTGGGCGCCTTTGCCTTAGGCTTTCTTCTTTCTTGTTAATACTATAGTAACGCCATCATTACACTCATACATTTTACGAAAGACTGAGAAACACTCGCACGTACACACAGCCTTTTCTATTATTTCTATGGTTTCCCTAATCAAATGGGCGTGGTGGCTGCTCTCCACAGCGAGAACCTATGCATCAGCGAATTTCATGATGTGGTCGGACTCACGCAACGCATGCATCGCCACGGCCGATTTCTCCATTTGTTACAATCTTTCGTATAGTTTATGTTCGATTATCCTGTTACTGGTATATCGTTCGGCGATTCCAACATACACTTTTCCACCTGTACACGGTATGCGGTGCGCTCCTGACATACCAAATCGATTTCTTTTTTCCTTTGACGGTCTCAGACATTCACAGATATTCTTGATCGGTTTATATACAGTCTTTACGCCGTATTTGATCAACATATGCAAGCAGTTCAGTGATAGGGTAGTTATTATTACAACTGACACCAAACCAACGCCGACAAGAATACTTCAGATGCAAATACCGACGTCGCAAACAGAAGATGAAGAGAAAGAGAAAGAATATGAGGGTTACTGAACGAGTAATTCAGTATATAAAGGGGGATGAAAATTTGATAATCAAGGGTAATTAGAATGCGGGGAAAAGACTAGAAGAAATTGTTACGGGAGAATATGGTCTTTGTAGGAATGAGGAAGGAGAAAGACTAAGTCCTGCAGTAAATATCAGCTAGTAATAGCGAATACCCTGTTCAAGAATCATAAGACGTATACTTGTAAAAGGCCTGGAGACGAAAAAATATTCCCGATGGATTAAATCATGGCCAGACAGAGACTTCGAAATCAGATGGGTCTTAAGGCTTACCCAGGAGCAAATATAGATCTGTATCACAATTTAAAAAAACTGTTTAAAAACTATTTAGAAAGAATAAGGGTGGAAGGAGGTGGGATACTGAAGCACTGAAGAATGATGAGGCGCTTTTGAAGCTTGCACAAGATGTAAATACTGCTATGAGGAATACCGCAGCAGGTATTTCAGTTAGACATGAGTGGATACCTCTAAAAGAGCAACCTAAGATGTTGGACATAGGCTCAAGGAAGGTAACTGCGAAGAAACTCTGGGCAGCAGAAGAAGTCAATCAACGAAAGAAGGAGGTACGAAAATGTTAAGGGAAAGACAGGAATACAACAATATAAATCACTTAGGAATGAAATGAAGAGGAATTGCAGAAAAGCCAAGCCAAAGCTCACGCAATCTCATGACTATTCAGTCATTACCATTGGAATTAAGTTTATTTTATTCACTGATTTTATGAAAGATACGACATGTATGTTATTTCATGGCACCAATGTTTGACTGTTTACCCTTGGTCCTGTTTTGCATTTCCTGCTGCATAGTTCGATTCAGCATAGCATCATTTTAATCATTTTATTTCATCGTGGCTGGCAGTGTTAACATCTTATTTTTCAATTGATTCTCTGTAATTTTATGTTTTAACGTATGGCACGCTATATGCGTTTATGATATGTATACGTCTGTGCTTCCTTTTGCTTTGTTAATAGCGGATAATGGGGATATATGTGTCCCAATTTATGTTACTTTTCTCTACAATGGATGAAAATATTTCATTTTATTTCTCTGCTTGAACTGTATTTTGTATGAATCTATGTCACATTCCAAGCTCGCACTTCAGTTGTTTATGAACATACGTGATTTAATTTTCTTTTATTTTTGTGTGTTGCACGTTGTTATAATCTATGTCTTAACTGATTCTTGGACTGTATTTAGTAACTGTAGCAGCTAACATTCCAAATTATAGCTGTTTCACTTACTTTTAATTCTGCATATTACACTAAAAATTTTTAAATATTATGCCTGACTTTTCAATTGTGTAGTACATAGTCGATGTTCACTGTACAATGTCCTCTTGGTTAATTTTTTCGATAGTCCTTTATGCGCTGTATTAGTTGCCAACGCCATCTGGTCATGACATCTGTTTTCCTTACCACTTCTGGTCTCAATGTACGTTCAGTTTGGCACAAGTCTTCATATAAGCATGAGCTGTTAACGGTAACTTATTGAGCCTGTCTTATCGTAATACATTCTTTTCAACCCCGATGTGTTCTGACGCTTATGTATAAAAACACGTCAATAAATTAAACTGTGATCAAGAGCTCCTTCGCTGAAACTAAAATCAGGAATCGCATCATTAAGAATGAGTTCGGAATTCCATTGTTGAACGCAAAGGAAAGAGCAGATAGGCGCGGAAAGAGTACAGTGAAGGTCTCTATGGGGGTGAGGAACTGTCTGATGACATGACATGAATAAATTGTAATCTGTATGGAAGATATACGGGAGCCCGTATTAGAGTCACAATTTAAAATACTTAAGGTCAAACAAGGGAGAGGGGATAGACAACATTCCATCGGAATTTCTAGAATCGTTCTGGGAAGTAGCAACCAAACCCCTATTCAAAGTGGTGTACAGAATCATTGAGGCTGGAGAGATATCAACGACTTCGATGAAAGCGTGGTTCACACAATTCCGAAGATAGAACTATACCAAAATCTGTTTAACAACTCTTATATCCAAGTTGCTGATAAGAATTCTGTGTAAAAATTGAGAATGAAAATTGAGAATCTGTTAGATGACTATCAGTTGGACTTTACGAAAGATAAGGCACCAGAGACGCACTCCTGACGCTACATTTGATAATGGATGCAAGACCGAAGCAAAATCGAGAAACGTTCATCGGATTTGTCTACCTGGAAATCTCGTTCGATAACGTAAGATGCAAGATGTTCGAAATTCCGAGAAAAACAGAAGTAAGTTATAAAGAAAAACGGGCAGTATACACGGAAGAACCAAAGAAAGTGGTACACCTGCCTAATATCGTGTAGGGCCCCGCGGGCACGCAGAAGTGCGGTAACACGACGTGGTATGGACTCGACTAATGTCTGAAGTAATGCTGGAGGGAACCGACACCATGAATCCTACAGGGCTGTCCATAAATCCGTAAGAGTACGAGGGGTGGAGATCTCATCTGAACAGCACGTTGCAAGGCATTCCAGATATATCCAATAATGTTCATGTCTGGGGAGACTGGTGGCCAGCAGAAGTGTTTAAACTCATAAAAGTGTTCTGAAGGCACTCTGTAACAATTCTGGACGTGTGGGGCGTCGCACTGTCCTGCTGTGATTGCCGAAGCCCGTCGGAATGCACAATCAACATGAATGGATTCAGGTGATAAGACAGGATGCTTACGCTCATGTCACCTGTCAGAGTCGTACCTAGACGTATCAGGAGTCCCATTTCACTCCAACTGCACTCGCCCCACACCATTACAGAGCCTCCACCAGCTTGAACAGTCCCCTCTGACATGCTGGGTCAACCGGTTCGTGAGTTTGTCTCCATACCCGTCCACGTCCATCCGCTGGATACAATTTGCAACGAGACTCGCCCGACCAGGCAACATGTTTCCAGTCATCAACAGTCCAATGTCGGTGTTGACGGGCTCAGATGAGGCGCAAAGCTTTGTGAAGGATATACGAGTGGGCCTTCGGCTCCGAAAGCCCATATCGATGAAGTTTCGTTGAATGGTTCGCACGATGACACTTGTTGATGACCTGGCATTGAAATTCCGGATATTCACGGTACACTCACTCATTAAATGGGCGTAAGGGAAAATCGCCGTCCATTGCCACTTCGGACATGCTGTGCCTTATCGCTCGTGCGCCAACTATAACACCACGTCCAAACTTACTTAAATCTTGGTAACCTGTCATTGTAAAGCAATCACCGATCTAACAATTTCTCCAGACACTTGCCTTATACAGGCGTTGACGATCGCAGCACCGTATTCTGCCTGTTTACATATCTCTGTATTTGAATACGCTTGCCTATACCAGTTTCTCCGCCGCTTCAGTGTATAAGAATCAAGAGGAATCAACAAGGTTGGAAGGCCTGGAGCGACGAGCTTGGGTTGAGAAGGGTGTAAGACAGGGACGCAGAGTATGGCGACTACTGTTCAAGCTACGCATCACAGAAGCAATGACTCACATAAAAGAAACGCTTAAGAGCGGGATTAAAATGCAGGTTGAAAGAACACCAGTGATAAGATTTATTCATGACATCAGCATCCTCAGTGAAGGTGAAGGAGCAATAGAGGATCTTGTGAATGGAATGAACAGTCTAGTGAGTACAGTGCGACGGGAAATTTACAGTCCTCAAACCAGTCACAAAGGGCAATCATAAGAAAACGCAAACACAGGCTTGTAGTTCAAAAAGATTTATTACAAATATCCCCCAAAACCGGTTTTACAAAATTTTGTACAAAACCGGCGTTCCAATAGCCACCAATAACAAATACAATTAAAAACCTTATACAGTCTTTGCAAGATTATATGGAATGAAACGAGTTACGTAAAGATCCTTCTTTTTAACTAAATAACAAGTAGCCCAGGTAAATATAGGTGATAAGCATAATTGCCCACAAATTTAACAGGAATTTACCGGAACTAAATCCCCATTGGTAAAACAAGCAACAGTACAGAATATTAAATAACAAATTTTAAGTAATAGAGCAAATTCCCCAACGGGAACCTTAGACCAATAAACAGATAATAGAACAACGGAATTCCACTAATTACACTCCACTGAACACATTCGTGAAATCCCTTTCAAGTATAACAACAATATTTAGGCAGAAAAGACAGTTATCTTAATACTCAGTTTAAGTTTCACGCAACAGCGGGCACACCCCAACGGATGACCCAACCTCAAGCAAGAATGGCCAAGCTACTAGGAAGAGGGGACGCACCTTAGCGCAGCTGGAATACATTAACGAGAGGATTCTGCAAATAATTACAAAAGAGAATACCCAACTTCTGTCAACTACTGGGGCGAGCAGCGACTCTGACTGAATACAGCCAAGTAGCGCCGAGCGTCACCAAAACGTAGCTGGCCGAGCTAACGGCGTCCGAACATATTTCAATCAAGTCGCCGCCCCCTCTGTTGGTCAATCCGGAAATGTTTTTTCCCGCCGCTCGTAGTACACTGTAACGTTTTTTGTTAACAAAAATAGCAATGGACAAACAACCAAATCAAAGGATGCAACACAAACTCTCTTATTTCAGAGTTATGCCACCCCACTTTAAATTTATCACGCTTAACACATGCAAGACCTCATACAAATAGCACGGAAAATTATTCACTTTTTATAGCTCATAATTCTTTACTCTTACAGGCAGACCCCAATAACAAGCATAAAGTCTGGAGAAGGTAACAGCCTGTCGAACCGAGCTCATAAAAACCCATAATGCAAGACACCATAGTCACGGCCCCTTCAAACGGAGACCACAGAATAAATCATAAGATACTTAAGTAACATTACAAGCACACTCTCTTAACCCTAAACATGTTCCGCGCACTATCGCAGAATGACTCATGCAGCCTCCTAGCTTAGTGCTCCCGTCGCTGAGCAATGTTTTACAATCGTAACAGCACTACTCAACATATACCGGAACCAAAAGTGAATTCCTTATTCCCCCACGGCGGGGATAATCACATGTAAGTCACTGTTTCCGGCTTTGAACAGAAATTACGATCAGATTGATCACAAAACACAACTTCAAAGAAATAGCAGATGCCCACCGTTAGTAGCAGCAAACGACGAGTATTCACGTAGCATACATAGGCATCCAGCATCAGGAAGTACAATATACATACTAGTGCATTGGAGGCCATCACCACCAGCCCGCAGCCGACTTACTCCTCAAATCATAACACTGCGCCACGAGCAATCAACGCTCCTCCGTAACGGCCACTCCAAGACTCGCCAACCCAACATATGCCTAAGCAAGGTGCAAGCACGATCAGTAGGGCCCCGGAGCGGGCCGGCCGAAGTGGCCGTGCGGTTAAAGGCGCTGCAGTCTGGAACCGCAAGACCGCTACGGTCGCAGGTTCGAATCCTGCCTCGGGCATGGATGTTTGTGATGTCCTTAGGTTAGTTAGGTTTAACTAGTTCTAAGTTCTAGGGGACTAATGACCTCAGCAGTTGAGTCCCACAGTGCTCAGAGCCATTTGAACCATTTTTGAGCCCCGGAGCGGAAACCAACAGAACCACAGCCGGAAGCGCCGCACTTAAATAGCGGCCAGAAGAGCAAAACTAAAGAGAAAACGCGCATTCCAGAAATAACGGGATTACTGCCCCTACTAGATAAGGGAATCACTGGCGCCAGCGACTCCCCAACGTCTCATACAGAACGTGGACTACAGAATGATGGACTGGGAGTAAACCAAAGAAAGACGAAAATAATGAGGAGCAGCAGAAATGAGAACAACGAGAAACTTAATATCAAAATTGATGATCACGGAGTAGTTGAAGTTGAATTCTTTTACCCTGGAAGCAAAATAACCTATGATGGACAAAGCAAGGAGGACATAAAAACAGATGAGCATAGGTAAAGAGGCCATTCGTGGGCAGAAGAAGTCTACTAGCATCAACAATAATAAATAAATAGTCCCATACTCAGGGAAGGAGTATAGTCGGAGGAGATGAAAAAATCCTGCACAACCTCTCGTGTCAAGATTCTAGCGGAGGTGGTTTGCCGTTGCCTACCTACAACCTGTTATTAAGTGTCAAGTGTGTATCTGTGTCGTGTGAATGACTGCGGTGAGTACTTGTACACTGTAGTGTTGGGTTTGTGTTGTTACAAGCGAAGGGAGGATGAAACCCGGTGTCAGCACCTAGCCTACCTCTCTCGAAAAGCACCAAGGTACCCGCCGAACTTTACATCCCCATTCGACAGAGGGATACTGTGTCACATCCCCTCGCTGCATGAGACACTGCAGAGATGTTTTGAATGTAAACTAGGACACTGGGCAAAGAGTGCTGAATTGAAAGCTTACAATATCACCTGTCCTCCCGTCGCCGGCCAAATACTCAGTGAAAATTTCCTCCACCGCCAGGATTCGAACCGGGTTACCTCCGAGTCGATCGTCACCATGCATGCGTGTTTTAGTAACTCCGGATACGGACGCACGTATTAGTATTAAAAATAGGCCATAATGTGAGGAAGAAATTTCTGAGCATGTGGGTTTGGAGCACAGCACTGTACTGTAGTGAATTAAAGATTGGGGGAATGACGTACTAAGAGAATCGAAGCTTTTGAGATGTTTCGCTGCAAAAGAAGGTTGAAAATTGGGTGTAAAGATAAGGTCAATAATGAGGAGGTTCCTCTAAGTATCGACGAAAAAAAAGTAATATTTGGAAGACGTTGACAAGAAGTACGGACAGGACGATAGGACGTCTGTTTAGACATTACGGAATGGCTTCCACGGTAGTAGAGGGAGTTGAAGAGGGTAAAAGCTGCAGAGAAAGACAGAGATTGGAATATATCAAAAAATAATTGAGGATGTGGGGTGCAAAGGCAACTCTGAAATGGAAATATTGGCCGTCAGCTGCAAACAGGCAGAAGACTGATGATTCAAATCAAAAAAAAAGAAAGAAAGAAAAGAGAGAGAGAAGAGAAAAGAAAGTAATCCCCAAGACACTGTGTGCAAAACTCATGACCAGTGGTGATCATGCAGTCCAGTTACCAACCAGTGATAGACTGATGTCCACGGTATAAAGCCGATATATAAAGCCGATATTTGTGAGTCAGAAACATCGTACAGTGATGGATACTCTTAACTCAGAAGCAATCCAGACTATGTCAACCTTTGGTGACTGTGGAATACCCACCAGTGGGATCTTTTCTATCACTTTCTTCACAACTGGCAACGATTTACGTGTGTCAGTAATGTCAAACTGCAACGTGACAAAGTAAGATGGAAAAGCAGGTTTAGCGATTCATGTTACGTTGGCGACGTGGTCAGTAGAAATTTACCCAAACTCTGATTCGGAAATAATGGGGAAGGCGTTAGTCTGTGACGCTGGAAAGGATCCCAGAATTTGCCTTAACTGTTTTAGCTAATTGGAGGAAACCTAATCTTGATGGACCGATGAGGCAGACGTAAATTCGAGCTTCCATCCTGTCCATTGTCTTGCCCACTACGTCATCGCTCTCAGTCTGGCTGGCTAAGTCAGATCAAATGTCAGACACTGTAACGCAGCAAATTATTACTAGTTGTCATCTTGCACTGAAAGCGTAGCTTGCCGGGGAGCCAGGGGGAGAGCAGATTTTGGTTCTCACTTTCGCACAGCTGACGCTGGCTCCTGTGCGGAGCGAGCGATGTATTTGCTTAACGCTGCGTGCAATACGTTACACATACTCTCTATGAATCTGAAGTAGTACTATTAAATATTAATCAATCTTTTTCATGCTTAGTGTACCAAATTCTATGGATAGCAGAAACATTCTGGTAAAATTTTAAATCAATAACTTCAGTACATTTGGAGCTATAATGTTCAAATGTGTGTGAATTCCTAAGGGACCAAACTGCTGAGGTCATCGATCCCTAGACGTACACACTACTTAAACTAACTTATGCTAAGAACAACACACACACCCATGCCCGAGGGAGGACTCGAACCTCCTGCGGGAGGGGCCGCACAATCCGTGCATAGCGCCTAAACCCCGCGGTCGCTCTGCGAGGCTTGGAGGTATAAATTTTTACCTGAAACATGTAATAACCGCGCTGGTATTGTGAAACCGATTAGGGACTGTAATGTATTCATCTGTATTATCAATTGAAACTACAACCAAGAGGATAGGTCCATATAATCTAATTTTATGGAATATACTTTAGTTTCATTGCTACAGATTTCCGAGACATAATTAACAGTACATTGGAAACTATTATTTAATTATGCTTTGGTTGTGTGAGTGTTCTGAAGAGACTGAGAGGGTGAATGGAGGACATACGTAAAGTGAGAATGTGATATTTTATCAAAATTATGTAAATGTTAGCGTGAGAAAGTTGTAGTGTAATAGGGGAATTTGTAATGTACGTCCGAGTGAACTCGATTTTGTGAAGGGCAGCCAGAAGGGGCGTTGAGTATTAAATATAATAGTAATTTATGCTGTGGAATGGAATCGTACTTTGTTTTCATTAAATTTTATTTAGTTTCGGGATTACGAAACCTCTGGTCTAAATTACCTGTGATAATATGATTGGCTGACACTAGAAATGCCGAGAATATAGAAGTGTCGAGATGATCTGATTCGGTGCAAAACATACTAGCCAATATGAATTCAGCATTTCCCGCGGGCTTGAGTAGAGCTAAGTGCCTCAGATCTATGAATCGAGATGGTCGCTCGGGAGCCGTCTCCTGGTAGATATCTATGTTAAATCGTGCTGATCAAATTTGTACCAAAATGAAGAAATCCGAGCGTTTGATTGGATCTCGCGTAGTTGATGAAAAGCGACTACAGTGTTGAGTATATTGTGAAAGTTTGGGCTTCATAACTGATTTATTTTAGGACATTTCGCGTTTGAACATTTCAAGTCGCACATAGACACCGCGTGGCGTGTTTCGTGCAAATTACGAGACATTATGGCGAGCATTCTACACAAGCAGACTACTGAACAACTGCCTGTGCTACCTTTGAAGCACTTGTGGGTCAGTGACTCTTTAGGATGTTTAAAATATCGGGCGGACTAAATATCTTATGTGTGCTTTTCGGTGTGAACTTGTTACAGAGATAGTGAATAACATGGCGTAATTGATTTCGGGATATTAAATACGGACTTGATGGCCATTTTCCTTGTTTTAAGGAAACAATAAACCGACTAAAAGGAAATTTATGACATTTTTTCAAACGACTCATGCAAGAATCCCGAATACTCGATAGTTTAACTTAAAAGTTTCAGCTACTGCCCATGGACTGGAGCAATGTGGCCTTTGTGTGGGAGGTATTTAGTATAATTTTTGTCAACGCTGCTTTTGTCGGTTATAACAATATCTGCCTTGGCAGAGTGAAGGGGCAGACGCCCTGAAGTTTATCCAGATAGGTGGACAGATTATTTAACAGATAGTGAGAGAGCAACCCGCCCCGCCGCAAAGTCTATATAAAGATGTTGTCTGCTACTTTGAAGCAACCATATGTACCCTCCGTTCGCAGTACAACTAACACTGAAGTGTCCAAACAAACAGCTTTGCCTCTACACGATATTTTCTGGTCAGAGAAGAGACAATGGTTGGGACTGGAACGCCCTATATTTTGTGTGGAGACCAAAAAGATGTAAACTTTTCTATAAAATTTTTAGTCAGTTCTCATCTCATTCCAGTAATATTAAGGCTAATTAGCTGACTGTATATTACACACAAAGCTTGCTATCACGCGCCTTAATGCGGACACGAGACTGAAAAGGTCACCGATTACCTATTAACGTGGTACTTGCTATATTTGTAAAACGTGCTACCGTTCACACATGGAAGCCCATCGTCTTATTTACGCATCACTCGCCTGAAACAGCGGCTTTAGCTCCTAGAGGAATGGCAAGCAAACGTGTAGAGAGGAAATCGGCGGAAAAACGTCACAAAGTTTACCCAAAAATGAAATAATAAACAAAAACGTTTGAGGTATGTTCAACCGTGATATTGTGTCCAGCAGTGTCTTCTGGTGCGAAAACATGTGTCACATTGTAACCTTGCGCCTCTCTAATCGGCTATATAAACTTTGCCGTAAACGCGTAGACGTAATTGTATCAGAATATCGTCAATCGTTTCCGAAGTAAATAACTGATAACTGCGGAATCGTATACACAAGTTAATTTCACAAATAACTTTCTCGACTCTAAAAAGTCATGAGACAAGTATTGTGTTGCAGACGTCAAGTTACTCGTGTACAGCGTAATTAAGGTCTTTAACGAAATTTGAATGTCAGAATACCTAGTAAACAGGGACAGCCATTTCAATTTAATTAACACTTGAGGATCTAGCAGACGATTTATTAGAAGCTCGCTGCCCGTCACATCCACCATAGCTGCAAAACGCTGTGATAATTTGCATTTCACAGATTATCAGTGCGAGCTCTCAAGGACATAAGAGCATCATACGGTGTAGTTGGTGTCGGGAATAGAACTCAATTGCAAATAGCGCCGAGAGACCAATAATATATCTGGTAGCGAGTACAGAGGACAGCAAAACTCACAGCACCTGGAGAAGACTGTTGGCTCAGCCATAGAAATAAAATGGAAACAGTATCTCGGCAGAACACACTGAAGAACATTATATGTGAATACTGTCTGCAAAAGGTGTTGCCAATAGAGTTAATAGTTCAAATGGTCCAAATGGCTCTGAGCACTATGAGACTTAACATCTGAGCTCATCATCCCCGAGAACTTAGAACTGCTTAAACCTAACTAACCTAAATACATCCCACACATCCATGGCCGAGGCAGGATTCGAACCTGCGACCATTGCAGTCGCGCGGTTTCGGACTGAAGCCCCTAGAACCGCTCGGCCACCGCGGCCGGCTGAGTTAGTAGTAAAGACGAATAAATTAGAACGTCATACCTTATGCTGAAGTTTTACTTCTTTACTTTGTGTGTGTGTGTGTGTGTGTGTGTAAGGGGGGGGGGGGGGGTGATCGAGAAAAAGTTACGAAAAGGGTCGAAATTAAGTGGTAAGTTTGTTGGAAGTGATGAAGTGCTCTCATTCTTAAACGCTTAGTGAATACAATCCGGGAAATTTTCGGGCCGTGAGTTACAATGCCTCAAAACACACACTAACTTTAATACTCGACGTATTGTGTTAAATGCTTAATGAAACACTTAATGAGCAGATTATGACCCGATTCAAAATTTTTGAAAATCAAGTTTGACGGTTTTAACCCATTTAGTAATATAGAGAGACAATAAGTACAGTCGAAAGCTGAAGGGACAACTGTGTTATCTGCACAAAGGAAAGTTATAAGACTTACTTCGTCAGCTTCTGAGGTTGTGGTCCAGTGTTTCCGCGAGAAGGTTGATGACGTCATCCAGTGGTTGCCACTCGGAGCGTGCGACTTGGCCAGCCAGCAGCGGAGCCGTAACGCGGGGAACGGCTGACGGCACCAGCGCGGGGGACGCGGCAGCCGTAGTTGAGATCGTTCGACACTAAGGGGCTCTCCTGCCCCTCGCGACGACTTCGCCGGAAATAATGAGGCGCAGATAACTGCAGCGACCCTGTTTCAGCGCTGGCAGGCGACGGCGGACGTCGCAGCCCGACGCTCACGACGCAACGCGTCGATGAGGTCTGGAGCCAAGCAGAAACCATTGCAATGACGTCCCCCTGCTTTATTATAAGACACTTATGTGCCTCAGTTGCGCATCAGTTCATGACGACGCATAAATTAATACAGTTTTTGAGAGTGGCAACGAAAGCCAGAAGTGTCCCTGGATAGAAAAAATTCAGCTTGAAGTCTCCTCCTCCCTCCTCTCTCTGTCCACCTCCTCGAGCCCGCTCT
This sequence comes from Schistocerca piceifrons, assembly GCF_021461385.2. NCBI lineage: Eukaryota > Metazoa > Arthropoda > Insecta > Orthoptera > Acrididae > Schistocerca > Schistocerca piceifrons. The sequence goes on from NC_060139.1 coordinate 145,239,858, forward strand.
GTCTGTCCATCTCATCCCCCCCCCCCCCCTCTCCACCTCCTCCTCTCTCCTGTCTCTCCTTTTCCACCACACCTTCTCTCCCTATACATCTCTCTGTCCCTGTCCCTCACATCCACCACTCTCCCTCTCTGTCCACCACTCACTCTCTGCAACCCCCTCCCCCACTCTCTGTCCATCTGCTTCTCCGCTCTCTCCCTCTGCTCCTTTCCCTCCTGTTCATCTCCTTCTCCCATCTCTCTGCCCAACTCCTCCAACTCGCCCAGTTCATCTCTTCCCCTTTCGTTTCTGTGTCCATCTCCTCCTCTTCCCTCTGTCTATCCAGATCCTCTTCTTCCCCTCCCTGTCCATTTCCTCCAACCCCGCCCCTGTACCTACTCATCTCCTCCTCCCTTATTTCTCTTTCTCCACCTGAGTCCAACTTCTTCTTTTTTCTCTCACTGTCCATCCACACCTCTCCCCTCTCTCTGTCCATATCCACCCCCTCTACATCAGTCCATCTACCCGTCCCCCTATCCGTGCCTATTTTCTCCCCCCCCCCCTCGCTGTCAGTTCATCTCCTCGCCACCCCAATAGTGGCTGCTTGTTCTTACTCCTGCAGATTATAACTAATATGTGTACCAAATTTGATTCATATCATTCTGGGGGTTTAGGATGGGGTTTTCACTCTTGGCCTTACCCACATACGCACATGAAACATTTTTCTCACATATTTCACATTTATTTGCACACACATTTCACCTGTATGTCCAGCGAATTTCGCCCTGCACTATTATTTTAAGGCAGCTTGTTTTTATGATGTCGTAGCTCCTGAACTAAGTGCTGTACAACGATATAATTTTCCAGGTACATCCAGTGGTATATGTGCCTACTGTCTGCGAAAAGACGTCTTATCTCCCGAACTAAAGAGTCTTATAACGCTGTAATTTTTCTGGTACGTTCAGTGATATACTTAAACTTTGTGTGCAAAATGTGTCACAAAAACAATCAGTATTACAGAAACAATAAATTAAAACGTCATGCATCGTATGACAGTTTACTACATGAACAGCGAAAATATACACACATGAAAAAAGTTTTGCATCACCTCGGTTCCGAGAGTTCCGGAACCACACCAGAAAATTGGAATAGAGATCAACATAAACATCATTTCAGCCGTTTTTATTTGCTTATGTAAACGACACATTGCATGTTGTACCACCACACAGCGAGACCTTCAGCGGTGGTGGTTCCGATTGATGTACACACCGATACCTATAATACCGAGTAGCACACGTCCCCTTACATTGAGGCACGCCTGTATTCATAGTTGCATACTATCCACAAGTTCATCAAGGCACTGTTGGTCCAGATTGTACCACTCCTCAACGGCGACTCGGCGTAGATCCCTCAGAGTGGCTGGTGGGTCACGTCGTCCATAAGCAGCCCTATCAATCTACCCCAGGCATGTTCGATAGGGTTCATGTCCGGAGAACATGCTGGCCACTCTAGTCCAGCGATGTCGTTATCCTGAAGGAAATCATTCACAAGATGTGCACGATGGGGGCGCGAATTGTCATCCATGAAGACGAATGCCTCGCCTATATGCTGCCAATATGGTTGCACTATCGGTCGGAGGATCACATTCACGCATCGTACAGCCGTTACGGCGCCTTCCATGACCACCACCGGCCTACGTCGGCGCCACATAATGCCACGCGAAAACAGCAGGGAACCTCCACCTTGCTGCACTCGCTGGACAGTGTGTCTAAGGCGTTCAGCCTGACTGGGTTGGCTCCAAACACGTCTCTGACGATTGTCTGGTTGAAGACATATGCGACACTCATCGGTGAAGAGAACATGACGCCAATCTCGAGTGGTCCATTCGGGTTGTTGTTGGACCCATCTGTACCGCGCTGCATGGTGTCGTGGTTGCAAAAATGGACCTCGCCGTGGACGTCGGGAGTGAAGTTGCGCATCATGCAGCCTATAGCACACAGTTTGAGTCGTAACACGACGTCCTGAGGCTGCACGAAAAGCATTACTCAACATGGTGACGTTAATGTCAGGGTTCCTCCGAGCCATAATCCGTAGGTAGCGATCATCCAATGCAGTAGTAGCCCTTGGGCATCCTGAGCGAGGCATGTCATCGACAGTTCCTGTCTCTCTGTATCTCCTCCATGTCCAAACAACATCGCTTTGGTTCACTCCGAGACGCCTGGACTGTTCTCTTGTACAGATATTCCTGCGTCGTGGTCTACACTGCTTTTTCACCGTCTGACCTACTCCTTTGACAGGTGGGTACTTCTTACCGCCACAGTGATCGTTTCCAGGCAGTTTGGTTGAAATCTGTGCATTGGTTTAGAAGGAGGCGTGGAACATACAAACATATGTACATCCATTTTTATAATTTGTGTGGGTTCTGTGCAGTAACTGACGTAATAGTGGCACGATTAAACTCTGGCTCATCGGTTGGCAAGACTGTTGTTTTTATCTGAATGAAGTCCTGCCAGGAGTCGTCAGCTTTAAAGTCGTGTCTACGAGCTAAAGTGGCTAAAACGGATCATCCAGCTGCAGATGTAGGTTTCCTGTCTAATAGCTTCCCAGGCAACAAAAATTTAACTTCAGTGTTTCATATGTTTACTAACAGAATTTAAAAATTTTGAATGATGTTATCATCTACTTCATAGGAGATCCAATTTTACTTTAAGGTTTTAGTATAATACCCCTCCCGCCGGATGTTCGAGTCCTCCCTTGGGTACGGGTGTGTGTGTTGTTCTTAGCATCAGTTAGTTTACATAGTGTGTAAGTCTAGGGACTGATGAACTAAGCAGTTTGCTCCCTTAGGAATTCACATACATTTGAACGTTTTAATATAAAAAATAAATGCTAGAAACTGTGTAGGTATGTGTCTTGTGACATAGTAACTTGCGGTGCGCTAATTACCCAGACTATATTCATCCAGTATTTAAAAATCAGAGAACTTAGGGACTTACAGCAAACTTTACATATAACTTCAGCCCTTTTAAAAACTCTTTCTTGCAGACACCCTTCCCAAAATAGCACCTTTCACCAAATAACGAAAGAAAAATATTTATCTCTTACTACTTTAGTTGCTGTTCATTCAGTAAAACTTCTCCATCAGGTACGAGTTTTTAATTTGTTACTTCTTTAGTATTTACTCTATTCGCAGCAGATTTTTGAGAAAGTATTCACACATAACTCTCGATATACTTGAAAAATCCCATCATTGTACGGCACTTAGGACAGGGAATATGCCGTCATAACCATCGAGATGTGTAAAAAACTAGCTTTCTTTTAAAACGGAGCGATAATTACCTACACTATACTAATCCAGTGTTTGATAATGAGAGCGTCTTCCACCAAACCCCAAATATAATCCAACCTTTTCTAACGTTTACACATGGTAATTAGAATCAGCAGAATCAGCCTGAGGGAAATTAGAGATGTTTTAGTAGCTATTGTATTAATTCTGGAATGCGTTGCCAACTTGGAACACGTCTGTTGCCAACTGTACTATTTTGATGGTTGATTTGGGCTTGTGGCAAGCAGAGTGGGAGTTGAATAATGTAATTATTTTAAAAATACGTGCTTTTTAAAAAAATATACGCACCTTGGATTATGATAATGAAATACCTACTGCGTTATCTAGAAGCTCAAAATCTTTGAAGCACTGATGTATAATTTGCCACTACAATAGTTATCAAGTGAAATCTGTTACTGACCCAAACGCAATGGTTTCTATTGCACCAGGTTACAACTCAATGATCACTCCTTAATAAAGCTGTAAATTACAAAAACAAAAAAATAGTTCGCTACTGCTGTAGGACCTTCTGGCAGAGAGCGGACTACTGAATCAATTTGGATAATCAGGGCTTACTGCGGTCTCTGGCAGTGGCGAGGGAGGATATGTTACTACATTCTCGGGAAAATCTTTCTTGAGACCCAAATTAATTTGCACAGAACTCTTTATTTAAACAAGATGTTACACATGCTGGCACTAGTGTGTTTTTGCTGATCAGAAATAGAGTTAATGTGTTACAAATGAGTAGCTGGGCAAAATGCAATGAAGGACGTAAAAATTCAGTATCCAGCAGAAAAATGATAAGAACAAACATTGAAAAAATTACATCAGCAATTTGGTTCTACTAGGACTTCCAGGCTAATACGTGAGGTGCTGTAGAAAGGAACACAACCTTGCATTCTGTGTGTTGACCGACCACACCAACCAAAAGAACGTTAGAGAGCATCCTGGTGTAACAGCTACATTCTGCCCTCACAAAATATAATCTGCGAATAAGAGTTTATTCTCATTGTCATTTGGAAGAGGCTTGTTAGTCCTGATAGACGTGTGGATGGATACTTATCGAATAGATACAGTCGCCCATGTGGTCACGCCGTGCAAAACCATTCCATATTCTGTATGAAATTTCAATCGTTACTAAATAGCATGTAAACAGAACTGATACAAAGCCAAGTGTATAAAGTAGCCACTCACGAAAGTAAAAATTAATTTTAGCAAGAATGTCACACACAAAGCGTTGCTAGATTTCACCATAGAGAAAACCTCTTATGATGTAGTCACCGACACAGAACTCTCTATTACGTGTCTGTTCCCTTCCCGCTACCAGCGCCTTCACTGTAGTCGCGCAGACAACTCCGGTGGTTGTACTTTCGCTCCTCAAGGTGTCTGCTCAAAGAGCACTGTTCACTGCGGAGTAGACAACGACTATTGTAAACATTTTCTTTTCTTTAGTCTTATTGGCTTCCATGGCGTGCCCATAAAGCCACTCAACAGTGCAATGTCAATTATGACGACATGAACGTAAGGACAACACAACACCCAGTCCCCGAGCGGAAGATAACTCCGACCCGGCCGGGAACTGAACAGGGGCCCTTTCCGTTAGCAATCCACGACACGCTGATGGCGATCTCATCTTTCAGCAGTGTAACTGTCCGTATCTCGGAGCCAGAACCGTGCTATAGTGGTTTGAGGAGTGTTATATTGAACTCACGTTGATGTCTCGGCGACAAAATTCGACGACCCAGCTGGGTCGCTTTTGGGCGCCACCACAGCGTACGCAAATCAGCTGCCCGTTATTTACGCAAATTACATGACATGTGCGTAGACACGTAATGCCACAAACCTCCACAAGCCTACCAACTAACTGTAGGATCACTGATACGCATAATCAGTGATGTATTTCGTTCCACAGACGGTCAAATAAACTATTAAGCAGGTGGTCATAATGTTTTGGCTCGTCAGTGTATACAGTTCTTCTTTAGTTTTCTTGTGTTTTCGGCCCACATTGGTTCAGGGTCGGCATGGCTATTAGCGGATTGGCATGGTTAACGTAAGAGTTGGCTGGAAGCCCTTCCTGTCCTGTTATCTCCCGGGACGGAATACGTCCATCCCAACGATATGTGTGTAGTGTCATTTATGGGAAAGTGAGCCATATGTTTGCGAATCGTGTAACTGAGGTGTGAGCTAGGTACCCGTCCAGTATTCACTTTGTGACTTACGGAAAACCGCCTAAAAACCACATCCGGGCTGAACGACACACCGACTTCGTTGTTAATCCGACGGGCGAATTCGATGCAGGACCAGCGCTCTTCGACGTACCAGAAGCGGCGCTTTAACACTCACGGATAGCCGAGCAGGTAAGATGGTAGGAGATATGAAGTAAGTACTTTAAGTTTGGGAACCAATAGTCATAACTGAATGCTTTCCACGGCGCAAGCTCCTAAAGCTCCTGAATGATCAATGAACGTGAATCTTGTTTTTGTAAATGTTTATGCTTCGTAACGGTTCATCGACGTTCGTGACCCAACTTTGAAAAACACTACTCAACTGTGGAGTTTACCTTTTCTTTAGATTTTATGACTGGTTGTTGACGATGGGGCATTACACATTAAGGTAAACTATAATTGACGCATGGTGCTATAGCACATGCAGTACCCGGAAAGGTGAAAGAATGCAGAGGGCAAAGTTTCGCCGCAACCATCACTATCACAGCAAGAAAAAAAAAAAAGGTCTGTGTATAGAAACGTGCGAGGAACTGGCTACAGGGAGCTGCTCATGGTTCTTCCTCACTTAAGACACCAGTCAACTTGCCACTGAAATGCACATTGAGAGTACTGTTGAAGCAGCAGTTACGTCCGGGTCGCAAACAATGTCAGTAAAAAACTGAATATTAATTTCCGACCATGAGATCCCTATTTCTAAGTACGCAGTTGAGCATCATCTGCTATCTGTATAGCTGTAACCACAAAGCGTTTGTGACGCTCTATATGACCGTTACCGCTGGCTTGATACCGCCATTGGTGGATACTACATTGATACCACTTCTACAACCTGTTAGTGGTAAACAAATTCGCCTCAGTTGTAAAATGCTTTTATTGGTCGAAGTCTTACACTGCAAAAGTCGCTATATACTACCATGGTTTCGAGTTCTTAGACCAGTCACCAGATGTATCTGGAATCAAAAGTAAAACAATATTTGTAATCTAACCCTTTAAACAATTAAAAAAATTTAAAATTTAAAATTTAGAAACTAGAACATCAGATGAAATGATGCAGGGAACCTAGACAATATAGTAGAAACAGGAATTTTTTATGTTAAGTGCAGCAATGTAATTTTCGCTACGTTGTACAAACTGACAGATGTTTTCAGTCAGGGTTTAAAGGGCATTGTAACGTTGGCAGTGTAAAATCACCAAGAAGGATCTTTCTATACTTCACGTCTATCCCAAAGGCTTGACTTTATACATGTTGGAAGAAATCGGGATTTTCAAACGTAGATTGGATGTAACTTACCGTCGTCTCGTCTCCAGTTTCTTAACGCTGCCACGGCACCTTAATCTGAGTCCCGTATCCTTTTTCACTGAAACAACATGAAATGGACATTTATTGAAAAAAATTTTAATTCTTTAAATCTACAATCTTTTTAAAACTGTTTGATTTTTTAAGTACGAGTATCTTTTAAATATTATACCTCCTAATTTCACGCCGGCCGGTGTGGCCGTGCGGATCTAAGCGCTTCAGTTTGGAACCGCGTGACCGCTACGGTCGCAGGTTCGAATCCTGCCTCGGGCATAGATGTGTGTGATGTCCTTATGTTAGTTAGGTTTAAGTAGTTCTAAGTTCTAGGGGACTGATGACCTTAGATGTAAAGTCCCATAGTGCTCAGAGCCATATCAACCTAATTTCACGGATTCACAATCTGCCATTTGTTATGTGTGGGAGTTGGTGCTATTACGTGCAGATTTTGGTATTTTTTATGCACTTTTACTCTGGCTTATGCTGTTATTTATGCGTTGGATGTCTCGTGTCTGTAGCTTTGATGCACTTCTTCTGTTATTAGCTTGTTAAGGTTAACGTCGCTCTTACTGGAAGCCATTATTTTCGGTTATTAATTATATGCCTTCTGTATTCTTTTTTCGGAATTCGTACATACTTGTATATCAGTTCCGCTCCATGCCGTGTTCTGCGCCCCCTTCACGGTTTTTAATACGAATACAATCCTCGACGTTACTATTCAGTCCTCTTGCAGTAGCCATAGGGATCACACGGGCCCATTGTATGGGGGATCGGTAAGTGATGGCCTCAAATGTTCTAGCCGGTTTCTTGTGTTCACCGCATCAGGTTTATAGGTGATTTGCTTTTTGCAGAACATGGGCATTATTTAATTTAACTTTGGACTAGCGTCCTACGGTGACTTTATTTTTGTAGACTGCATGCATTCCAGCTGGCAATTTTGGGACAAGAGGCATTTTCCCAGGTCACGATTGAAAGTTAGGGTTGTTTGCGGCCGCAAGTTGGGATGCTATTATGACAGTCCACCTACGCTAGATATTTGTCTAGTAGTTATCTGGGCACAGACATGACGTCCCACTATCGCTAGGTAAGCTAATTTTTGATCATTAAATTTGATTTTTTAGATTATAAATTTTAATTCTTTAATTTCTAAAATTTTTAACGGAGTGGGTTACAACTATCATTTTACCTTAAATTTCAGATACACCTGACGATGGGACTAAGACCTCGAAACCGCGGTTCGGTATAGTGATTTCAGTCGTGTAAGACATCGGTCAATAAAAGCGTTTTACGATTTTGGCGGATTTGTTTACCACAGAAGTGTTGCAGAACAGTTGTTGATACACCACAAATAAAAACTTACACTTCTACAACTACTGCTACTACTATCTTTTCCCATTACGCAAGGACGAACGCTACCGCTGCTAATATCGTTGCCATGCTTACTGCCGCCGCTGCTACAACCGTGACAAATGCCCTACGTTTCCATGATTTCATTAATTATGGCCGCTGGTACATTTGAGAGCAAATAATCTAATTCTGGGAAGCGAACAGCGTCTAACTCAGCAATGAGCCGCCCTTGCTAGAATTACACGACGTATTTCTCCGCAGATTTACTGGAAAGCGGATCAGTTCCCTGCACTACTACACTTATGAAATCAGTCTAAATAAGGCTCCCCAGCCTCTCTTTGGCTCACGAGGCGGAGTTAAAACTACTCCAGATAATTGAAACCCCTCTAGCTGTAGAACTACACACAGGATTATTCAGTGTTTCAAGCACTGTACTGGAATATGTACACCGCTAACAGGTCTTTCACCGCCTCCAACTGGTTGCTAAAAACTTCCACCGATAGAGTTCTAAATCCATAAGGCAGACAGTATCCACAGACATACAGACTCAAATTTCCGTGCTAACAAATGGAATTCATTTACTTACCAGGTAGTATTGACGGAAGATACTGAAATATTTCGAAGCAGATGAGCTCGTTTTTCATTATAGCGAAACAGTGAAGATAGTGTCACGGATATCACAAGCGAATTCGGGTAGCATTCATTAAAACAAAGGCGTTTCTCGTTGCTGCGAGATCTCACAAAACTTCAGTCAAAAACTTTCTCCTACATAGCAAGAAACGACCTTCATAACATAAGAGGAATCAGAGCTCGCACGGAAAGATTTAGGTGTTTATTCCTCCACTTGCTATTTGCTATTCCAACTTGAAACGGTCGAGAAATAGTCTGAAAGTGGTTCTGTAATCTCTCTCCCAAATACTAACTGCAGATGAGTCATGTAGCTGTAGATGTAAAATTAAACTTTTCAAAATCCACTTTGCTCATTGGACAGTGCCTCCAGCTAGTCAATTATTCCACTCTCTAAGATACATCTTCTTTCAAGTACATGCTCGCGTATAAAAGGACAACATCCGCCTAGAAAACTGAGAAAGGACAAAGCATTTGACTCCAGCGCACGAGGAAGCATTTCACAGTCTTTCACTGTCTCCATATTTGATGTCACCATTTCAAAAGTACCTTTGCGGAGGCACACTAGCTCCCGATTTCGGTCAAACTCTTTAAAATACCAACAACGCCCCACATGTCCCACAACTTGCCACCTCAGCCATAAGGCCTGAAAACTCACTCCTCGATTTCCGCACCTCCAAACCACGAAAATTATTTAAATTCTAAGCCGTTCCTACACTCAGATTCAGTACCCGTTTGCAAGACATTTCATTGGCTACCTCCTGCTCACACTAATCACGTCACTACAGAAAGCCATTTGTAGTATGTTACAGATATAGCTCTGTCAAACCAAATTTCGCAACGCAGACTGATACCGCAGACATTAACGAGGGCTCTCTGCATTCCGCAACGACATATGGGAGGCGCTCCTGAACACCACGCCTCCCATTTCAGCATAGCAGCGCCCTCACACTGAGGTCAATTTGCTGTCGAACTGGTAAGAGCTCTGTCCCAGTTTGTGACCTCATCAGAAGAACATCATGAGGACCAAGATATTTCATTGGCCAAAGATTCTGATGAAATTTTCTTTCGTAAACGGAACAATTTGTTACTCTGTACACCAAGTGCTGCTTGTTAGTCAGTAACAGTTGTAAGTTATCATCAATCCTGTGGCAAAGATCTGGGTCAAAGTTGAGTAAATCTTTTATAGTAAAGTGAACTAACATTTCAAGTGTTCTAGATCAGTGTGCTACCTCAGCAAGCAATCAAACAATCCATTGTTGTGGGCGGAGGGTTATAGTTTCGTTTGGTCACAGTGTCTCTTCGTGCCCAGGCTTTTCGAAAGTTAATTTTCATCAGGTGGTAGGAAAAAACATCTGCCATCCTGGGAAAAAGTCGCTTGCCTTTGTGCCGTCCACATAGGCTTCCGACACATCCAGTTTATGATGATTAGGGCAAGATCAGCCCATTATCTCTGGGATGGACGAAACGTCCCACCCCCCCACCCCCCCCCCCCCCCCCGACCCCCTGTCGATACCAGACGCCAGCTTCAGCATGTGCAGTAGGCACAAGAATGTATTCGCATATGTGGTCACGAAAAGGTAAACAGATGAACCAACTGCTTAATATGTTCGGCCACGTCATAAACGCAAAACAGGAGCGATTCTATGTGGCATGGTAGTTCCTATTAATTACAGGCTGGTGGTTAGCTGGTGGCGCTTTATAGCAAACCATTTGTGTTTTATCGGATTCAGATCAGAACAATTTGATGGCAAGACAACGCCTTGGAGTTTATCATTGCACTGTGCAAACCACTGTAGCATTGTAGCCTTGGGAGATGAGAGGCATATTGCTAGAAAATGCTGTCGCATTCGGGGAAGACAGTCTGACATTAAGAACGGTGCGTCCTTTGTGCAAAGTATTCAAAAGCAGAGCGTCTGGTTGAGCGACATGTGGCTGGCAAGTTGCAGCTTAGTGGTCGGAGCAGGTATATAACAGAACGCTGGTCAGTGTGACCCACGTTGTTACAGTCAGGGGTGAAGAGCTGAACGGTAGTGGGGAGTCCCTGCAGGCTGCACCTGCCTCTTGTCTTGGAAAATTCTGAAGTGAATTGAAGAGAACTACGCGATCCTTCAAATAAAAAAAACAAATTAAACACAGACCGATTATTTACTGTTTTAAACAATAACAAAGTATTGGTGTCAATGTTCTACGTAAAACAGAGTTAACTGCTGACGAAAACTAACAAAATAGGCAAGTGGAGAGATGGCTACTATATGCTGACTGTACATTAAGTCATTAATCCGATAAAACCCAAGGATTAATTTCGTAACTCCAGTGGTCGATTGAATACCACATTAAACGATACTAAGGCATGAATCGTATTTATCGGAACTGCGGCATCGTTACGCTTCCTATCTAAACATTATCCCCCATCTAGTGAACCGTACTGCTTATACTCTCACCAGTCTGCAGTGGCGTAGAGGTCGTAGAGGAGAAACAGGGTCTCTTCTCATCAGGACTCGGACACCTTCAAGAGCCACAATGTCTCGAACCAGCGTTTGGTTTCCATCCACAATCAAACCAAGAACGTCCCTTTTTCTTCCGCCAGCTTCCATCTCGACAATTTACGCCGATCTGGCTGCAAACGACAATCGAAGAAAGTTACTGTTTTCCGCCACTAGCACATCGATGCCACGTTTTACGAATTCCCACCCTTGAATGTCGTCAATCATGGGTAAATCAGAGCACATATTCCTCATTAGTTTGTCCCAGAAATTCCCGTCTGACGTCAGCCGGCGATTTTCCAATTTCGCTAGGGCCCTGTTCTCACTGTGATTTACCCCATCATTCCAAGACTTGTACATTCCCACCATAAATTGTGGTGGCCCAGCAAGCACTTGAAACTGATGCCCTCGGCCATCTCAAAAGGTGAGTCGTGCTGCAGTCCTCCAACGCCGACTTCGTGAGAAGGACCGGTAGGTTCCGTGACCTTCGATCGGTGGTCACGTAACACGCGCAAACCAGCACAAAGCTCTGAGTGCCCATAGCACTACTGCCACATTCAGAGCAGTGTGCCGGCTGTGCTTTTCTCATGTAGTCGCATACTGGAACTATTATTCACTTTACCAGCGACCATATAATTGGCAGGACACAAGCCAGACGGATTGTATCTGCCAATACACTGTTTGTAAGATGGTCATTCATGTAGCATCGTGCTGTAGGACTATGATGAACGAAGGTGTCATTTTGAATAGGCATTTTTAATCTTGTAGAAGTAATGTTTAATAAAACTAATAAATTTCCTATGTAGAAATTCAACTTATGTAACATCAGAATGTACGAGGTTGAGTCAAATGAAAACCTTAAATATTTTATTAAGTATTATTTATTGTGCAGAAGTAGTACAAAGCTGTATCACTTTTCAACACAATCTCCCCCACGCTCAATGCAAGTCCTCCATCGCTTACAAAGTGCATAAATTCCTTTAGAAAAAAATTCTTTTGGTAGTCCACGCAACCACTCATGCACCACATGGTGTACCTCTTCAACAGAACGGAACTTCTTTCCTCCCATTGCGTCTTTGAGTGGTCCAAACATATGGAAATCACTTGGGGAAAGGACTGGTGAGTATGGTGGATGACGAAGACACTCAAAATGCAGGTCTGTGATTGTTGCAACTGTTCTACAGGCTGTGTGGAGCTTTGCATTGTCATGTTGCAAAAGGACACCTGCAGACAGCAATCCACGTCGCTTTGGTTTGATTGCAGGCCGCAGATGATATTTTAGGAGATCTGTGTATGATGCACTGGTGACAGTGGTCCCTCTAGGCATCTAATGCTCCAAAATGAAGCCTTTTTCGTCCCAAAAGAGAGGCAGCATAACCTTCCCTGCTGATGGTTCTGTTCGAAACTTCTTTGGTTTTGGTGATGAGGAATGGCGCCATTCCTTGCTCGCTCTCTTCGTTTCCGGTTGGTGGAAGTGAACCCAGGTTTCGTTCCCAGTAACGATTCTTGCTGGGAAGCCATCACGTTCTCGATCAAAGAGCCGAAGAAGTTCTTCACAAGCATCAACACGTCGTTCTCTCATTTCAGGAGTCAGTTGCCGTGGCACCCATCTTGCAGACACTTTGTGAAACTGGAGCACATCATGCACAATGTGGTGTGCTGACCCATGACTAATCTGTAAACATGCAGCAATGTCATTCAGTGTCACTCGGCGGTTTTCCTTCACTATGGCTTCAACTGCTGCAATGTTCTGTGGAGTCACAACTCGTTGTGCCTGACTTGGACTAGGAGCATCTTCCGCTGAAGTCACACCATTTGCGAACTTCCTACTCCATTCGTAGACTTGCTGCTGTGACAAACATGCATCACCGTACTGAACCTCCATTCGTCGATGAATTTCAATAGGTTTCACACCTTCAGTACACAAAACCCGAATAACAGAGCACTGTTCTTCCCTGGTGCAAGTCGCAAGTGGGGTGGCCATCTTTATACTGATACTGCGACGGTATGTGTGCATCTGCACTATGCTGCCACCTACATGCCATTCTGCACGCTGTTTGTAGCACGCTTACCAACTTACAGGATAACGGCGCGAAATTTCGATTTGTTATTAGATATTTAAGGTTTTCATTTGACTCACCCTCGCAGATTTGCCACGGCGTGACTGGTACTACGCATCTCAGCCGCGCTGCGGCCGCCGGACGAACATAGGTACAAGCCAAGCGTGTTGTTCAACAGAGGGCGGCACACTTCAGACATGCGAGCATCACGTGGAGGTACGCAAACTGCACTGCTTCCTGCTGCAGAGGACACAAGTACAGCCAATCAGAAATGTAGTGACTATTTAGGCCCTCGCCATAGCTCTTAGCTGCATCCACCTCCTTTCCCAACTGAACTTCCAACACCTACCCCTCCCAGATGTTGAGCTTCACCCTGACATCTACCCCTTCTACCAACCCTAACCCCACCTTCCCACCCTTCCCCTCAGGGCTCCCTCTCCCCTCCCCTTCGCCAGAGCGGTTTTCTTCCCTCCTACAACCCCTTCCCTTTCCAGTGTCCCCCTTCTTTGTCTCTGCACTCCCTTCTGCCTTGTCTTTCCTCTTCATCTCTCACCCCACCCATTTCCTACCTCTTGCTGCGCCCCCTTGCCCCCCTGTTTCCTCTTCCTCCAACCCCCAGCCCCCCCCCCCCCCACTGCATCTTCCTCCCCTCTTTTTTACTCCTCTCAGGCCTCCCATCCCTCGGTAGGTCGCTAGCAGCAGTTTTTATTCTTCATGTGTACTCCATCATTTACAATGGTTTTTGATTTTTTAAGTGTCTCTCACTCTGTGTGTTTCTGTGCTGTGGCTGACTTTTAACTTGTGTTCGACTCTAGTGTATTTTAAGTGCCCACAAATAGCCAGCTGTATTCTTTTAACTTTATGTCGACTTTTTTAGCTGTCCCCCAGTGAATGTCCCCATGTTAGTGTATGTTTTAAGTTCCACTATCTCCATTTCCTATGTTTTATATCCCCCTTTTTTGACCTTTTATGCATGAGTTCCCCTTTTTATATTTTTTGTAAAGCCAAAGAACAGTGGAATGTGCCACTGCCAGCTCTCCCCTGCCCATATGGGGCAGGGGCATGAAATTACAAGAAAGGAAAAAAAAACTCTTAGCTGCAGTCATGTCACAGCCTACAACCATGGACTCATCACCATCATCACGCTGTAACATCATAGCTTTGACCTGTAGCTCGGCAGATGGGATTTCACTTACATGCATTGGTTGATTCCCAGGATATTGGTATATTTGGTTACAGTGGCGATTTCTGTCAAGACTTTGTCTAACTTGGCATGTGGTTGCATCTTGGGCATTTTCTGGTTGTTTACCAAATCGGACATCAACTTTTCACTGCTGACTATCTTCCTTCTATAACTGTTTCATTCCACCTAGTTTGTTTGGGGAAGGGGTAGGGGGATAATGGGAGCGGAAAAGCAGAGGAGGTGGATGCATTAGTGGTCTAGAAAGCAATATAGTACTGGAGTGGGAGCATGGAAGACGACAGGTAGGTGGAGAACAGGGATTAGCAAAGACCAAGGCCATGGGGGTTATGGGAACATACGATATAGTGCAGGGAGATTTTCCAGCTGTGCCGTTCAGAAAAGCTAATGTTGGTAGGAAGGATACAGATGGTGCAAGCAGCAAAGCACACACTGAAGTGAAGCACATTGAGTTGGCCAGCATGTTCAGCAGCTGTGTGGACCAGCTGTCTCTTGGCCACTGTTTGTCAGTTGCCAGATAGGTTGTTAGTCGTCATGCACATGTAGGAAACAGTACAGTGGATGTAGCTTAGTTTGTAGATCACACGTCTCGTTTCACAGGTAACGCAGCCTTTTCATTGTGCCTGTCTGAGTCTCAGTGTCTCCTCTATATGGCGAGAAGCAGTCTATTTCTTTCGTAATGTTGTTGTTATTCCATTACTGAGATTTCATTATTTAAAATATATGGAACTTTAAAAATTGTGGTGGTAAAGTTGAGGTTTCTACCTTGTGTTAGGCAGTGGGCAAGTAATAAAATTTTAAAATAAGTTTTCACAACAAAGGCCGGCGTCTTTTGTCTTCATTGCTTGCCTGTATGCGCTGTAACTATTTATTTTCACCTCATAATACATATATATTTTTGACATGGTGTTTGTATTTTTTGAAATAGCTCTTTGACTAGCTGAATGATATGAAAATGGGTCCTGTTCCGAAACTAGTCTTCAAGTAAATGAAAAAAACGAAATTTGCAACATTGGCAAGTTTTTCATTGCACAAAAAATTTTCGTTTCAGGGCGACGTTACAGCCTATATGTAATGTAGGGCGATGCCAACGGGGTATAAAAGCACCGTGATGCATTAAAGACACATAATATGTATCCACAGGACAAGCGACCTGTAACTGGACAACGTGTCTCCATTGGCAAAAGATACCGGACTAGTCCCTCATTCGGATCTCTAGGGCGAGACTACCAAGGCGGAGCCGACCGAGAGAAAAAAATTGAATAACCAACGGAAGAAGTATAATGTACTACGAGACGGTGTGGAATGTAAGAAGTCTGAAAATGGTAGTGAAGCTACAAACTCTGAAAAGGGAAATGCTAATGCTCAATCTACACATAATGGGGGGTCAGTGAAGTGAAATGAAAAGAAGACAAGGATTTCTGGTCAGATTATAGGGTAATATCAACATCAGCAGAATATGGTATAACGGGAGTAAGATCCGTTATGTATATGAATGTAGGACAGATACTGAGTTACTGTGAACAGTTCAGTGATAGGACTGCTCTCATCAGGATCGGCAGCAAACCCGCACTGACGTCGCAAGCCCAAAGAGATGGATAAAGTAAACGCTCATATTTGGTAAGTTTTAGGATTGGTACGCAGGGCACATGGGCTGTTGGAGTGAAATGCTGACCCCATTTGAGGATACAAAAATTTATTGTCACCGCATTAATTAAAACAGAGCACTGGTAACAACTCAATGATTAATTAGCATTTGCAAATTGCGGTGATCTACACCGATTATTCAATTGTATAAAAGCAATGAGAATAATTAAAAAAAATGTAAAAGAAAAACAGCTTTCAAATGGCTCTGAGCACTATGGGACTTAACATCTATGGTCATCAGTCCCCTAGATCTTAGAACTACTCAAACTTAACTAACCTAAGGACAGCGCACAACACCCAGTCATCACGAGGCAGAGAAAATCCCTGACCCCGCCGGGAATCGAACCCGGGAACCCGGGCGTGGGAAAAAACAGCTTTATGTCCCCAACTTTCTGTTAGTAAAAAATTACTTTACACAAATATAACTTTAACGTAATTGCAGATGTGAGGTCAATAGTTATGAAATTAAGTAAATTATCAGGCCTTATGAATATGAAAAATAACCATTTTTAAAAGCTATTAGGTTTCAAAAATACTCAAATGGGAATATGTCAAATACATGAATGAAATTCGGTAATATGATGTTATGATAGGCTGAGAGATCTACAACGCAACCAAAACATTTTCGACGTTTGTCGTTGACATCGGCCGCGCATCTGAATTACTTGCTCGAGAGCTCAAATAACAGTAACAGGCAGGAGGGCCTACGCACACCAATAACGGCTTCTAGAACACACAAACCCAGTATCAATGCACAGTTTGTGGGGCGGCGGTTAAAAGTTTGTATGAAGTAAACTAAAATCTGATTGCTGGATATATGCTTGCGTGTTGTATTTCAGTTTCTAGCTTTTAGAATGTTGTTAATGCTGTCTTTTGCCGTTCTCAACACTGGCTCTCTATTTACTTCGTGGCCCCCAGAAAGTGATTTAATAAAACTTGGAGCCAGTAAATAGATATCCTAGTGCCCACTTTACCTGAGAATGTTATTATAGCTGCAGCTTATAGCTCTGAGGAATTAGGAGATTGTCCGGGATTTCTAATCAAAAACGGTTTTCCAAAATAGTTGAGTATATTCTGAAATTCACTGATAAAAACCACAAGTATCCCTACAACCTAACTAACAGAGCAGTTCAGAGTCTAATGCGCTGATGCAACTATAAATGTCCGAATTAAATGTTAAAAAGAATGCTCGCCATAATTTGATGAAAATATTTCATCAAACGCCACGCTAAATTTTTGGTAGAATGTCTGTCCCGCGACGGCACGTGAAAAATACGACAATACGCAAACTGAAGCTAGTTAATGAAAATCATTCCAGAATTAACACTTCACATAAAATGTCTTCATGGTTCCGCGTATCTCTAGTAACTTAATACGGCACCCGAGGCTGTTTGTAGCAGATACACTGATGCGACGCGACTACCGACACAGATGGCGTGTCATTCAGCGTCTTGAGAGAACTGGGGCCTTGCTTCCTCGCGTGGCGTCCTTATATATAAAGCCGCGGTGCGGACGGCGAAGGGAACGCCTGATCTTTCCGGCTCTCTCGACTAGCCGCTGGGCTAGTAACGCACCACTTCAAGTTACATAATAATTTATAGCTTCTTTGGCTGATGGCCGGAGAAGCTCTTAATTTAAACGTGCATTCAGCACGCAGGTAAGTATTGATAATAAAATTTTGACGTGGCTAAGTTAAATACTTTGAGCGAGAGAATTAATTAAATTACACTGCACGCAGCAGATGAGCTCTGAACTGTCCCTTTTGAGATCCGCTATCGCTATAATTTTATAGGTATTAAAAAGAAACTTTACACATTTTCATAATCATAGCGGACCTCCAACCTATTTAAATCTAAACATCCTAGCCTTATTTAAAGTCTTAATTTGTGAAATCCAAAGTACTGTTTTTATTAAATCATTATGAAAGATGAATCTAAATATAAATTTTGAAGTCTCTAGCTCTGTTCTGTTGCGCCAATGATTTTTCCAGAAAAACGTCCAAATCTCGGAAATGGCTGAAGTTATCGAACTGATATTTAACACACATTAATTTAGTATTATTTCTGACATACTAGAAAAGTTTTAGTTCATTCGCTTGATTTTTAAGGTATTGCGCAACATTTATGACGTCAGAGCTAGTTACAGCAGACTGGCTGACACACAATGGAAACTGATGTGAATTTACTACAGCGTGAGTAGGCTGCTTCCCTACATCACCCTCTACTTAAATTTTTTTGTTTATGAATGTTAATGAATGAAAAAAAAATTTAATTACAAAAGGGAAGCAAGAGTACAGTTTAACTCCCTATGAAAAATCAAAATTGAAATAATAAACCTGTAGAAACATTAAAGAAAACTGATTACCTACATTAATTATTTAAATTGTAGGCATATTCACTGCCTTTTAACCAATGTCATTACTCAAATTTTTAAGCAAAGTCAATGAATTATTTTGGCATACATATTGCCTTAGACAAACAAACACATACAAATTGAAAAATTATGAAAATCTTAGATCCATTAAATACATGAAATACATTTTTCCATACACAAATTCAAAGAAAATAACATGATACATAAACAGATGATCATCTCTTAGCAGTCTTTTCTAAACCTGAAAGAAAAGTTCACAAATAATTTTTACACATGTGGTTGTAGCCGCTTTGGCTGGCGTCCTACACTTCCATTCACAGGGGTAGAGAAGGGGAAGTTGCTATGGTGTGCGTCCTTCACGTTCTCTCTAAATTACATGGGGGAAAGGGGAGGGGTCACTGTGAGTTGTGTCCAAGTCACTCCACGCTTTCACGCAGCTACCAGGCTGCCATTATCTGGTTTGTCCTGTAGAACAAACAAAAAGAGTGCCTCAGACTCTGTCCACTTATTATCTAAGGGTGGGTCACAAAGAAATGGGGATATATACATTTTCTCTTTCAATATGTTACTGGAACAAAGTTAACAGAACTTTTTCAGTATTACTCTCGCGGTTACTTAACTGTCATAAAATCGTTAAACAAATGGCTCAAAACGCCTTTAGTCATATACTAGAGAAAATTTATGCTCCTAAGGCATACAATCATAAATCATATTTAATCTGAATTTATTATTTCTGGGCCGGAACACTGAACCAATGCTCGGTACATTCCTGACAAATCTGTATTTTACTCACTTAGCTGACTCATCCTCGATTACCTTATTCTTAGAGATAGTATGAGTATATTTGATTAGTAGTTTTCTCAGCTTCTTTGTACATATGAGTAACTTTTGGTAATAGCACAGTTGTGAGTGTTCAAAACACACTACGTTTAGTTAACTACTAAAGCCACTTATTGGTCCTCTACTGTTGTCAGTTCCACATCTGCAATTACGTACTTACTTACTTTGAAGTGTATTTATGCTGAGCTAAAATAATGTTTCGCGTCTGTCATTATGTACTTACTTACTTTGCTAGTGTATGAACTTAAGTAATACTCACTCCATTTAAATTTAAAGCATAGGAAACCACATTTATTTCATATTCATAGTGTATTGCAGCTGATTAGTTTGCTCACGTGGCAATCCATTTCCACTCGATCGGACGCTGAAACCTCAGGTAGTCTCTCTCAGACCTACCATTAAAGTGCATCAAGTAATTATGGACGAGCGTAATGCTAAATTCCTTAAACCTATAGGACACCATGAGCTGCTCTGTCTCATCTAACATAAGGGTACCTATGGTCGCATTCACGCCTCCAACTCATAACCTCAATACGTGTAGGTGTATCCTGTCACACACTACACTAAAATAATGGCCAACTCCAACCGTATAAATACTTCAGGGACGTGTCCTTCACGTCTCAACCACAAACACTGCTCAATTCTATTACACTGCTTTTCCTTGCTACATCAGGTGAGTTTAATCTTACAACTTATCTGCAAATTTTTCCTAACACTAAGCAATCTCTTTCTTACTATTTATTAGTTAGCTCTAATGCATACACTAGGTTTCACTACCACTTCAGATCCTGCTTGTACATGAATTCATATATCCTTTTAAATTACTGTTGGTGGACCATTTCCAATAAAACAACACTTTGTACTCATTATATTACCAGGGTACTATACATACTTGTTACTCAAATACATTTTATATCTTAATTACGTCATACTTCTCTATTGTTTGTCACTATTAGGTTTGTCACATTAGGTATTTTTCTTCACTAATCGGTAGATAGAATGGTTACATAACTCATGGCTTGATAGCCATGACAGAAAATTTTCATGTCTGGAAAGAAGAGGTCGAAATTTTTTTTTTTTTTGTGGATAGGAAAGAGGAAGAGTGAGTGAGACCTGAAATGGGAAAGAAGATCTCACACAGCTGGGACTGCACAGCTGCCACACTGTGTAGAGGTTAAAGAACAACCTCCTCCCTACAGCATTCATTAGCTTAATGCTGTATTGATAATTATACTGGAAAATTTAGTATTTGGAAAGAAAATGTCGAAATTTTTGAGGATAGGAAAGATGAAGAATGAGTGAGACCTGAAAGGGAAAGAAGATCTCACACAGCTGGGACTGCACAGCTGCCACACTGTGTAGAGGTTACAGAACAACCTCCTCCCTACAGCATTCATTAGCTTAATGCTGGCTTGAGAGTGATAACGGAAAATTTTAGTATTTGGAAAGAAATGGTCGAAATTTTTGAGGATAGAAAAGATGAAGAGTGAGTGAGACCTGAAAGGGAAAGAAGATCTCACACAGCTGGGACTGCACAGCTGCCACACTGTGTAGAGGTTAAAGAACAACCTCCTCCCTACAGCATTCTTTCACTACCTATGAATTTCTTTAGGTCGATCACGTTCCTGAGACCTAATACCTTCTTACTTTTTGGGTACTCCAGCCTATATGCATTGGCATGTGGTTTTCCTATTATCCTGAAAGGTCCTTGGTATACGAACATGAATTTCTTTGTTTCTGCATTTATTTTCTTTGATTTTTCTTTGGTTTTGACAAGGACTAATTGACCTATTTCAAAGCTAGTAGGTACAGCTTTTGCGTCATGACGCTTCTTCCTTTCCAACGCTCTTTTTCTCATATTAGCCCTAGCCTTTAGTTTCTTCTCGTCTGTGGAGATTTGCGTTAGAATAGGGAGTTCTACCATATCTGCAATCACATTGTGCGGTTCTTGGCCAAACATCAATTCACAAGGTGCAAAACCAGTTGCATCATGTCTTAAGTTGTTAATTACATTCTCAAAATACTTAATGTGCTCTGCCCAACTTGAGTGTTTCCGAGCACAATAAGTTCTGCAAAGCCTATTCAATTCCCTCATAATACGTTCACTCATATTTCCTTGGGGGAAATACGCAGATATTTTCAGATGTTTCACGCCGGCCTTATCTAGACATTCCTTAAATCTATCAGAAGTAAATTGAGGTCCATTGTCTGACAGCAAGTTCTTCGGAACGCCAACGTTCACGAAGAAATCTCTTTCCAACTTTTCAACCAATGTTTTTGCATTTGCTCTTTTAATTGGGTATAATTTAACATATTTACTGAATCCATCCACCACAACAAAAACATGGGTACAACCACCTTTCGAAACAGGAAGAGGGCCAAACAAATCACAAGCCAGTAATTCTAGGGTTTCAGTTGGCTCTACTGAATGCATATCCCTTGTATTCTGGTGTTGGCAGCACGGACTTTCTGGCACACTACACACGATGCTAGACGCTTGGCCACACGGCGGTACATGTTGTCAAATACAACCTTCTCTTGTAATTTTGCAATGCACTTCTTTGCACCGTAGTGCCCATACCTCAGGTGTACATAGTCGATTAGTAAGTCTACATGTTGTGAGGGAAAGCACAGCTTCCACTCAGAAACACCTACCTTTTTCCTCCTAAACAGAATACCTTTATGCAAACAATAGTATTGCGAAACCTTAGGATAGTTCGCATTCCCTAAATATCTCTTCACTAATTTCAGTTGGTCATCTGCATTCTGCTCACGTCTCAAGTTCTTAATCACCCTCTTTAATGCACTTTCTTCCTTTACTTCGTGCAATGCAAACATTCGAACTTCATTTAGGTCGGTGGCTGTAATTCCCGCGTCATCACAGAGCTCCGCACTTCTAGATAACCCATCAGCTACCAGATTGTCTTTCCCTTGAATATACCTAACCTCAAGGTCAAACTGCTGGAGATACAATGACCATCTTACCAAACGAGAATTCCTCAACTTACAGGTCTTTAAAAAGGTCAATGCCTTATGGTCACTGTAAACAATTATCTTGTGACCTAATAAATACTGCTCAAACTTCTGTACCCCAAATACAATTGCTAATGCTTCCAATTCTGAGATGCCATAATTTCTCTCTGCTGCCTGTAAAGATCGACTTGCGAAAGCTATAGTCTTGTGCACTTCTTGTTCGTTCTCTATTTCTACTTGGAATATCTCCACAGCTATACCATACCCACTAGCATCAACAGACATACAGAATGGTTTTTCAAAGTCAGGATGATGCAAAATTGGACTATTAATTAAAGATTGTTTAAGCACCTCAAACGCCTGTTGACATTCTGCTGTCCAAACCCAAGGGGTATTCTTTTTCAGCAAGAGGTGAAGACAGGGAGCATTAAAAGCCTGATCACTAACAAAACGCCTATAGAAGCCGAAAAGACCGAACATTGATCTCAACTGCTTCTTGTTTCTGGGAGCCTCAAATTTTTCAATGACTGCTAGCTTGCCTGGGTCAGGCAGAATACCTTTTCCACTTATCCTATATCCCAAGAAACCTATTTCCTCTTTAACGCACTCTGTCTTTTCAATCTTTAGTTTCATGCCACCTTTCTCAATAGCCTCTAACACTTCTTCTAATAAAGCTATGTGTTCTTCCCAGGTAGGAGTTGCTATTAACAGATCATCTACGTAAACTGTTATTTTATTGCTTAAAGCTGGTCCTAAAACATGGCACATCACACGTACGAAGGCACAAACAGAGATATTAAGTCCGAAAGGTACCACACGGTATTGGTAACAAACTCCTTCGTACAAGAAAGCTGTGTACTTCCTTGAACTTTCCGCCAGTGGCAAATTCCAATACCCACACGTGATGTCCATGGACGTTAAGAATTTTACTCCCCGGAATTTTTGCAGTAACTCGTCCATGTTCTGCGGTCTATCACTTTCCCTAACCACTATTTCATTCAACCAACGAGCGTCCAAGACCAATCTGACACTCCCGTCTCTTTTTGGTACAACAACAAGAGGATTATTGTACTCACTGACCGCTTTCTCAATCACACCCCACTCCAGCATTCTCTGTATCTCCTTTCGAACCGCCTCCTTCCTTGCTACATGTATTTGGTATGGCTTCCTGAAAAACACTTGGCCGGGTTTCACTTGTAATTGACATTCATAACCCTTGATTATGCCAGGTCGATCCGAAAATACCTTATGATGCCTTTTTAGAACCTGTCTCAGTTCTTCCTTCTGATTGGCTGAAATCCTATCGATTTCCTGCAATTTAGTTTCTATTTTGTCTAAAATAATTGCTTCTTCTTCTTCTCCTTCTGTATTCAGCTTATTGTTATTAAGATTAACACCTTCGTCCCAATACCTCCTATTTTTCAGAACTCGTATAGGCAGCTCCCAAGTTCCATCATCAGTTACTACATGTTTATCACTAAAAGGGACTGTAATTACTCCGGTTATTGGCAAGACCATTTTTAACTGGCTTCTTTCAAAGTCAACAACACTCTGATATTTTGACAAGAAATCTATGCCAATTAAAACCTCAATACTGAGATTATTTACAATTAAACATGGATGATCAATTAAATTACCACTTATGTTAAAGGGTAGTAAAGCTTCTTGCTTTATCGTTTTTGACACCTTGCCAGTGGCACCAATTATTCTTAGTCCTGATACCCTCATTACTGTAAGCTTGTCTTTACCAGGTAATGCATCAAAGAAGGACTGCGATATTGCACTCACCTCACTTCCACTGTCTAAGAGACAACGTACATTGATACCCAACATATTCACTATTATTATAGGGTGGCTTATTCTAAGTTGTACAGGTGGTTCCTCAAATTCATCTAATAGTTCCTTTTGGATTTGTCTCCAACTAAAGTGATCGACATCTGTCTTCATTACATTTAGGTCACAGTGTGTAGGGGTTTCCTGAATTACATTCTCAGCTGCTTTTTCCAGTCGATCTATTAATTTTAAATCGAAACACCGCACGACTTCATTACATTTAGTTTGCTGAACATGACCCAAATTACTGTAGTCTGAGCGATTCTGCGCCTCCAGACCGGGCATACCATTAGTTACAGCTAAACCACTTTCACCATTATCGTCGGTTTCCTTCTCAAGTGACAACTGGTCACAGCTACTGGGTTCATCGACCCCAAACAGCCTACCCTCTACATTCCCACTTATCTCCTGTCCTAAATCTATTAGTACATTATCAACATCCTGCACAGGCACTTTAGATAAGAGCACATCATCCTCATCGTAAATATAAGCATGAATTTCTTCTGCTTCTTCACCTGACAATTCAGTATTTTGTAGCTCATCCTTACTGTTACACTGCTGCGCCTTCTCTTTCTCTTCCCACTTAGAAAGCGTCTCTAACACGGTATCTATCAAATACTGTGAGTGATCTAATATTTCTGTTGTATCCTTAGGTGCTACCGACTCTTCATCCACATGTTCAGTTTGAGTATTCTGATCTGTCTTACCAATTCCCTTAACTACTGGCTTAGGAAAAGTAACCGCCTGGTGAGCGCCAGTGTCCTCATAGACGGGAACTAGTTTTCCTGCCTCGGCATACTACTGTTTCCTTTAGTTTCATTATAGTTAGCTGGCATAGCCTTACTTTCCGTACTGTTGTTTACATGCATATTTCTGTTTGGAACAAAATTATTATCCCTTGGACGCCATTGTTGGTTCTGATAATTATTTCCCCAATTCCTACCTCTCTTAGGATGACGAACACCTACTGTTCTGATGTTTACATTGCCATTTTGCTCGTTCCTAAAATTACTATTATTATTATTGGCATTACGGTTATTACGTGCTTGCTCTTCATTGGCAGCAACACGTTCTACACGTTCCAAATACTCAATGAAACGATCCAGATTGTCTCTAGGGGCTGATATAATTCTAGTTTGCCAGTACCATGGCAGTTTAGCTTCCAGACCTAGTATAATCATTTCTGGTTTTAGCTTTTCCGCCAAATGTGACAAACGTGAAATCCATGACCTAGCAAACTCTTTAATGGACTCCTTTCCTGCGTTGAAGCGTTTTCCACTCCAAAATTCTCTCAATACTTCATTTTGCTTATTGCTAGACCAATACTCATTAATGAAAGCTGTTTTAAACTCCGCTAATGTTTTACACTTCAACATAACATCAGCTGACCAACGCATGGCGTCACCTGCTAAATGGCTTCTAATAAACGAGATTTTCTCTCGTTCAGACCAAGTTGATGGAATCACATCTTCAAAATCGTTCCAGAAATCTAGCGGATGGATATTTTTATCTGGATCGAACCGCAAAAACTGCCGACACCCGATAAAAGCGGCGTTTGCAGCTACAACTTGTTGTACATTACCATTACCAGAAGTTACTGAAGCTACTTTACTTTCAATGTTAGCAATGTTAGTACTTATATTTTCTACTTTCATTTCAACATTATCTACTCTTTGTACAATATGAGTAGTGTCAGTTTTGATTGCTTCTACTTCTGCTTGATATATGTTTACTTTTATATTAACATCTTTAAATCTATCTGAGCACAGTTCAGACTCCGCCTCGATCTTTTCTGTTAACTTGTGCTCCAGCTTCGCATCTTCCATTTGGAAGTCTTTGCGAACCTCAGCAACTTCGGATTTAACTGTTTTATACATTTCAGAAAACTGTTGAGCAACCTTTTTCTTAATATCTTCATGATTGCAATCAATTTTATAATTCAAACTGTCTAGATCCTCTTTCAACTTATTGCAACCAGCCTTGAAGGTATCGTCCATTACCTCCAATCGTTTATTAAAATTTGTTTGGCTGGCCACAATTTCAGACTTTAATTCAGCATTACTGCTTTTGACCTGTTCACTTATTTCAGATTTTAATTCAGCTGTCATTTGTGCATTACTGGCAGCTATTGCTTGTAATATAACATTTAGATCCACAGCCCCAGCATCTTTGGGTTGCTCACGAGCTGGCTTTTTATCACACTCAGGTGACGAAAAACTAGCTCCAATACCAGAATCATCAAAACCAAATGAAACTTCTGATTGATTAGTCATATCTAACTGCTCCTTCTTAAACTCTACCATCTCTGATGACTGTTTCATTTTTAATTCATCAGAGAAACTATCATCCAATAAATTTACAATTTCTACTTTCCGCTTTACTACAGGGGTCTCTATTATTGAATCATTGCCCCTTCGCACACTATTGTCAGGAGACAATACTTCATGTTTCACCTTAACATTACTACTTTCATACATATTTACACTTGAACCGTTGTCTGTATTTACAGTTCCCTCAACAGACATAGGTTCTGATTTAAGTTTAACCTCAGCTTCTTTTGACGGTTCCATCGCTGACGGTCTTTTAGTGCAGGTTAGTAAAATTTTTAACAGCTTTTCACTTAACTTAGTTCCTTCTGCACGACGTATAGCGTTGCCGGCGCGGCGTACCAGGATTCCTGATGCGACGTGGCACGTTGAGCTGCGGACGGCTCTCCGACGGCTGTTGTGTGTTTGCGTGGCCCGCAATTGCAGGCTCTGCGCCGGCTGCTCCAGGGGACGACTGCGGTGCGGCGAGACTGGCTTCTCGCGATGCCGGCAGCACCGCTAGACTCAGTGCCAGCTCCGTCAATCCAGATGCGTTGTTAATCCAATTGCGTCGTCCACATGCACACGTAACACATTCACTGTTTTATACTCAGTTGCGTGTCGCATTTCACTCGCGAATCCGAATAGTTAAAAATCACTTTCACTTAGTTGATTTCCCGGCCGATGCACCATATGTGGGGCGGCGGTTAAAAGTTTGTATGAAGTAAACTAAAATCTGATTGCTGGATATATGCTTGCGTGTTGTATTTCAGTTTCTAGCTTTTAGAATGTTGTTAATGCTGTCTTTTGCCGTTCTCAACACTGGCTCTCTATTTACTTCGTGGCCCCCAGAAAGTGATTTAATAAAACTTGGAGCCAGTAAATAGATATCCTAGTGCCCACTTTACCTGAGAATGTTATTATAGCTGCAGCTTATAGCTCTGAGGAATTAGGAGATTGTCCGGGATTTCTAATCAAAAACGGTTTTCCAAAATAGTTGAGTATATTCTGAAATTCACTGATAAAAACCACAAGTATCCCTACAACCTAACTAACAGAGCAGTTCAGAGTCTAATGCGCTGATGCAACTATAAATGTCCGAATTAAATGTTAAAAAGAATGCTCGCCATAATTTGATGAAAATATTTCATCAAACGCCACGCTAAATTTTTGGTAGAATGTCTGTCCCGCGACGGCACGTGAAAAATACGACAATACGCAAACTGAAGCTAGTTAATGAAAATCATTCCAGAATTAACACTTCACATAAAATGTCTTCATGGTTCCGCGTATCTCTAGTAACTTAATACGGCACCCGAGGCTGTTTGTAGCAGATACACTGATGCGACGCGACTACCGACACAGATGGCGTGTCATTCAGCGTCTTGAGAGAACTGGGGCCTTGCTTCCTCGCGTGGCGTCCTTATATATAAAGCCGCGGTGCGGACGGCGAAGGGAACGCCTGATCTTTCCGGCTCTCTCGACTAGCCGCTGGGCTAGTAACGCACCACTTCAAGTTACATAATAATTTATAGCTTCTTTGGCTGATGGCCGGAGAAGCTCTTAATTTAAACGTGCATTCAGCACGCAGGTAAGTATTGATAATAAAATTTTGACGTGGCTAAGTTAAATACTTTGAGCGAGAGAATTAATTAAATTACACTGCACGCAGCAGATGAGCTCTGAACTGTCCCTTTTGAGATCCGCTATCGCTATAATTTTATAGGTATTAAAAAGAAACTTTACACATTTTCATAATCATAGCGGACCTCCAACCTATTTAAATCTAAACATCCTAGCCTTATTTAAAGTCTTAATTTGTGAAATCCAAAGTACTGTTTTTATTAAATCATTATGAAAGATGAATCTAAATATAAATTTTGAAGTCTCTAGCTCTGTTCTGTTGCGCCAATGATTTTTCCAGAAAAACGTCCAAATCTCGGAAATGGCTGAAGTTATCGAACTGATATTTAACACACATTAATTTAGTATTATTTCTGACATACTAGAAAAGTTTTAGTTCATTCGCTTGATTTTTAAGGTATTGCGCAACATTTATGACGTCAGAGCTAGTTACAGCAGACTGGCTGACACACAATGGAAACTGATGTGAATTTACTACAGCGTGAGTAGGCTGCTTCCCTACAAGTTCACTAAAACAGTAGAACCAACAGCCAAGCATCGGTAGTGCCAAATGCAGGAAGAGATTTTAAACGTTATTTAATCAATAGTTCATTAAAACCATCTCCAATGACGTGAAATTTCACTTGGTATATTTATAAACCACAACTAGCTCTAGATGATAATGACCAGACAATCCGCACACAACCTTAAATATCAAAGCGCCGTCAAACTATTCCCATCCCGCCGGAGGTTCGAGTCCTCCCTCGGGCATGGGTGTGTGTGTTGTTCTTAGCACAAGTTAGCTTAAGTTAGTTTCAGTAGTGTGTAAGTCTATGGACCGATGACCTCAGCAGTATGGTCCCATAGAAATTTACACACAGTTTTTGTTACTATTATAGTTGCCAACAAGACAGAACTTTGCAATGCCAGTTTAAATTAGCGGCTGAAGTTTTATACAGATAATAAACTTTGATTCCTGGAACTGACCAATTAACATATTAAAAATTATATTTAAAAAAAGGAATCGCCAAATATCGGCCACACTTGTAATTCAAGATAAATGCATCGGAACCAGGGCACAGCGCAGTTACATGGACTTGCAATACCAAGTATCCCGGACCCATGTGTAAGTGGTTTAAAGAATGACTAGAGAAAATCAAAGTGGCTACACGGAGCAATCACATCCAAAATTTCCACCACAAAATGGCTCACCATTTAAAGTTAGCCCAGTAGCTCGTCGTTTACATGCACGCCAGGGTAAA
Source organism: Schistocerca piceifrons (assembly GCF_021461385.2). Classification (NCBI taxonomy): domain Eukaryota; kingdom Metazoa; phylum Arthropoda; class Insecta; order Orthoptera; family Acrididae; genus Schistocerca; species Schistocerca piceifrons. The sequence continues at coordinate 145,269,253 of NC_060139.1, forward strand.
CTCCCGCGCTCTCCTCAGGATCCGAGATAGAGACGACTCTTTAAACAGAGCCTATGTTGACCGGTGACTGCTTCCGCACTCCAGTGCCGCTCGCCGCCGGACCCAGGCGCCGGAATGTCAACACCGTGCGTCCTCGCAGTACACCAAGCGCCGACTCACTACTCGCGATGCTCCGTGCGCTGTCTTCCCTCCGTCACTACCCCGACCGAGTCTCACCTTGCGAGCCGCAGCCATCGTAAATGGAGGTCGCTAGGCAACCAGCACGCCGCAAAGCGAGCTACTTCGACAGAGAAACTATCCTGTCAAGAGCATCGCAGGAAGTCACGGCTCAATATTGAACGGGTAATTCAATACTTAAAGAGAGATGAAAATCTAATAGTTACGGAGCACTGGAATGCGCTTGTAGGGGAGGCAGTAGAAGAAAGGGTTACAGGAGAATATGTGCTTGGTATTAGGAACGAAGGAGAGAAAGACTGATTAAGTTCTGCAATAAATATCAGTTAGTAATGGCGAATAATCTGTTCAAAAATCACAAGAGGATGAGGTCTGCTTGGAAAAGACCGGGACGTACGGTACATTTCGGGTTAGATTACATCATGCTCAGGCACAATTCCGAAATCAGATACTGGATTGTAAGGCATACGCAGGAGTAGATAGTGACTGAGATCACAATTTAGTAAGGATGAAGAGTAGGCTGAAGTTTACGAGACTTGTCAGGAAGAACCGTCGGTCAAAGAAGTAGGATACGGAAGTACTAAGGAAAGAAGAGCCATACTTGAAGTTCTCAGAGGCTGCAGATACCGCTATAAGGAATAGCTCAGTAGGCAGTTCTGTTGAAGAAGAATGGACATCTCTAAAAAGGACAATCACGGAAGTTGGAAAGAAAAATGGTAGGTACAAGGAAGGTAACTGCGAAGAAACCATAGATAAAGAAGAGACATTCAGTAGATCGACGAAAGACGGAAGCACAAAAATGTTAAAGGAAAGCCAGGAATAAAAATACAAGTCTTTTAGGAATGAAATAAATAGGAAGTGCAGGGAAGCTAAGACAAAACGACTAAAAGAAAATTGGGAAGAAATCAAGAAAGAAATGACTGTCGGATGGACGAACTCTGCATATAGAAAAGTCAAAACACTCTTTGATTAAATTAAAACCAAAGGCGGAAACATCAAGTGTGCAACGGGAATTCCACTGTTAAACGCAGACGAGAGAGCTGATAGGGGGAAAGAATACATTGAAGGCCCCTATGATGGGGACGATTCATCTCATGTGATAGAAGAAGAAACAGGAGTCGATTTAGAACAGATAGGGGATCCAGTATTAGAATTTACGAGAGCTTTCCAGGACTTACGATCAAATAAGGCAGAAGGGATAGATAACGTTCTATCATAATTTCTAAAATCATTGGGGGAAGTGCCAACAGACCGACTATTCACTTTGATGTGTAGAATATATGAGTCAGGCGAAATACGATCTAACGACATACGATCCACACAATTCCGAAGACTGCAAGAGCCGACAAGAGCGAGAATCATCGCACAATAAGCTTAACAGCTCATGCATCCAAGTTGCTGACAAGAATAATAAACAAAAGAATGGAAAAGAAAATTGAGGATGTGTTAGATGATGATCAGTCTGGTTTTCGGAAAGGTAAAGGCACAAGAGAGACAATTCTGAAGTTGCGGTTAATAACAGAAGCAAGACTAAAGAATAATGAAGACACGTTCACAGGATTTGTTGACCTGGAAAAAGCGTACGACGGTGCAAAATGGTGCAAGATGTTCAAAATTCATAGAAAAATAGGGGTAAACTGTAGAAAGAAACGGGTAATATACAATATGTACAAGAGCCAAGAGGGAATAATAAGAATGAACGACCAGGAACGAAGTGCTCGGATTAAAAAGGGTGTAAGACAGGGAGGCAGTCTTTCGTCCCTTCTGTTCATTCTGTACATCGAAGAAGCAATGATGGAAATGGAATTAAAATTCAAGGTGAAAGGATATCAGTGATGCGATTTGCTAATAACATTATTAAGCTGACTGAAAGTGAAGAAGAATTACATGATCTTCCGAACGGATTGGACAGTCTAATGAGTATAAAATATGCACTGAGAGTAAATCGAAGAAAAACGGAAGCAATGAGAAGTATCAGAAATGAGAACAGCGACAAACTTAAATCAGGATTGATGATCACGAAGCAGATGAAGAAAACCTTATACCTATGCAGCAAAATAAGCAGTAACAGACAGAGGAAAGAGGACATCAAAAGCACACTAGCACTGCCAAAAAGAGAGCGTTACTGGCTAAGAAAATTCTACTAGTACCAAAAACAAGCCTTAATTTGACGAAGAAATTTCTAAGAAAGTACGTTTAGAACACAGCATAGTATGGTAGTGAAACATGGGCTGTGGGAAAATCGGAACAGAAGAGAATCGTAGCATTTGAGATGTGGTGCTACAGACGAATGTTGAAAATCAAGTGGACTGCTAAGATAAGGAATGAGAAATTTCTGCGCAGATTCGGAAACACTGACAAGGGGATGGGACATTATGATAGGACATCTGTTAAGAAATCAGGGAATGACTTTATGGTACTAGAGGAAGCTGTAGAGGGCAAAAACTTCAAGGAATATAGAGATTGGAATACATCCAGCAGATAATCGAGGCCTTAGTTGCAAGTGCTTCTCTGAGATGAAGCGGTTGGCACAGGAGAGGGAATCGCGGCTGGCAGTCAGACACGAGCTATGGAAAACAAAACAAAAAAAAGTCTGCGGTGACGGGATACTCCGGGCTTTGAATGCTGTACAAAAACAAATCGTGTGGCTGTTTGCTGGAAGCACCTCATGTGTTTCAATGTTGAAGGCAACATGTTTCTTGAGTGCGTTGTTGCATGCGACAAAAGATGGTGCCACCACTGGGAGCCAGAGTTGCAGTTTTTCCCGGACATTTTGTCTCAACTGCAGACGAGACACGAGGTTTCATGGAATAAACAAGCAGTGGGCGTCGGTAAGAAGTGAAGTGAGCATCACCTTGCCAGCAGATGAGTGGCTCTTGAGCTCCTTGGGACGAGGGACAATGGATAGCTGTTCTCGACTGTACGGCCTTCGAATGGAAATTTTTTGATCGCCACGTACTCGTTAAGGAAAGATCTGGCGTTGAAAATGATGAAAAACAGAGTAGCTGCTTAGAGCCACGTATCAGAACGTGTAAGTTTGTATTTGAGACAAAACCTGTAGAACACTAATGAACGAGTAGGCAGCAGGAAGACCAGTCAAAATGGACTCTGTGCATACTTTCCGTAAATAATAAAGAGAAATAGAAAACCGATTAAGTGTTTCTGTTTTGTTTGCACAAAACAGAATGGCCTAAACAAGAAAAACTTCAGAGACTTCAGAATCGTATTACCACAAACTTTATTCAACAAAATCCGACGTAATGACAGCCCAAGATGACTTGTAATTGAGGAGTTTGCTGAAGGTCTGTACCTGGAGCATGGTTCTATCAGGAAATAAGAGACAACTGGCCAAATGTTAAATATGAAGCTTCACAAGTAATCAAAGAATAGAATTCATAGATAAATTTGAATTGAAGAGCTTCAACACATTCATCAGATTTCTCAAGGCTACAACTTCTGCTTGAATGACATCAGTTCTTGCGATAGATTTTAACGTAAGCATACTAACTTTTTATTTTCAAAAGAACCACGTGCCTTTACAACGGTACATCTCCTACATGTATGCATGTGGAACCGTGGAGTACGTTTTATAGCTACTTTTAGGGTCAAAGTTTTCACAGCCTTTACAAATGTTCAGTGTGCCCTCCACTGGATGCACGACAAATATTCAGATGGCAAACAAACTCGTCCGATACTTTTACGAGCACGTTTGGAGTTCCTACATTCACTGCTGTTGCTATGAGGCGACGCAGGTCACTCTAAGTTGTTAGAAGAGAGCAACCTTTTTTCAAACCACCAGAACAACAATTTAAAAAATCTGATAACGTGAAATGAGGCGATCTTAGGGGCCTGTGGCTCAATGCAACATCCGTATGCCACATGCGGCCGGTTCGTCGTTGAGGTAGCTTAGTGCTAAGAAATAAATTCTGCTTCCAGGCCAGTCCTGTTGAAACGGAGAACACGAAACGCCTTTACCTGTTGTTTTATCCCCATCTTAGATCAACGCTCGTTCGGTAATAAGCGAGCGAGCAAGCCGGCAGGCGTGGCCGAGCGGTTCTACGCGCTTCAGTCTGGAACCGCGCGACCGCTACGGTCGCAGGTTCGAATTCTGCCTCGGGCATGAATGTATGTGATGTCCTTAGGATAGTTAGGTTTAAGTAGTTCTAAGTTATAGGGGATTGATGACCTCAGATGTTAAGACCCATTAGTGCTCAGAGCCATTTGAACCATTTTCGAGCGAGCTAGCTGAACAATGGAGACATCTAGTGGTGATGAACCGGTAAAGTACAACTGGTGCTAAGGTAAAGTTTTACTTTCGACATGCGAGTTAAAATTTACAAAACATATCTATCATGTACTTCATTGGTTCACAGGCATCGACTCGGACTCGTTAGAAGAGCGCAGGTGCCTAGTGGTAGGGCTGTAACGTCATCGTAGACGAATCATAGAGCACGACGATAGCCAGTGCTCCATGCCGGAGAATTGGGCCGGGATCTTCGCACCCGTCACGCGGGAAATGCGCGGCCGCAGATCGAGGCCAAGGCGTGCGGGCAGAGTGTTGGCGCCCAGTTTAAGTGTGTGGACCGATTCTCTGTGTTCGGATTCATTCGTCTGCGGTCGATGATGCCTTAGTACCGCCAATGCTGGTTCCCATGCCTGGATGAGTTGAAGTCCCGTGCCTCTGTTAATCAGGTTGTTACTCATACGTATTTCGACTGCTTTTTTAATGACAGAGTCCCAGCACGTGAAAGCGGACGAAGGCATCGTTGTTTCTCCGTAACTGAAGCTGTGCCCCGTCTCAAGACAGTTTTCAGCCGCAGCAGACTTTTCTGGCTGATCCAGTCTGGTGTAATGCTTATGTGCAGAACACCTATCGTTAACAGTGTGACACGTCTAACGTACCAGCAGAGCTTAACCATCTTCGGTCTGTGTTTGTACAAAACGTGTTTTCTGGTAAACAGATCCGTAATGCATTTCATCTTGCTCGCACCAAAACTCAAGAATAGCCAGAAGAAATGGAGAACTCTACGAGTATGGTTTTTCTACCTTATGTTGGTGGCTTGTCCTTAAAGATTCGCAGGCTTTTCAAAAAACATCAAACAAAATGTGTCTTTCGCCCTCCAGCGTGACTGCAAACTATGCTGGGTTCTGTTAAAGACAACTTGGGTTTAAGGAGACCAGGGATATATAAAATACAGTGCCAGTGTGAGAAATCATACTTTGGCCAGACGTTACAGCCCCACCCCTAGAGGCTTGCTCTTTTTTAGCCAGTCAGCGTGTATATTGGCGAGCCACTGCAGCAACACGATGGTAAACACCTGAATACGACGAGCAGCTGTCTCTTTGAAGCCGGCCGTGGTGGCCGAGCGGTTCTAGGCGCTACAGTCTGGAACCGCGTGACCGCTACGGTCGCAGGTTCGAATCCTGCCTCGGGCTTAGGTTTAAGTAGTTCTAAGTTCTAGGGGACTGATGACCTCAGAAGTTAAGACCTATAGTGCTCAGAGCAATTTTGTCTCTTTGAAGTACTGTGCAGCTTCCATAACATATCCGACGCGAAACCCGTGAACAAATGAAGCAGTTGTTACGTCTAAAATGTCTCAAACAGCATATCTATCATGTGGTCCTGTGAAATTGTATAACTCTCTTCGAAACATTATGTCGTGGATTGTGGAACTGGAAAAAATGATACGGAGTCCCTATACGGAAGAAGGAATGGATGAGTTTTGATGCGTCCATGTAAACTCAACTTGACATTGGCTGTAGCCGTAGTGAAAACGTACTGCACAAGAAAGTGCTTATAAAATACAACGGGTGGACAGAAATTTGGAAATACCATAAACGCTTCACCATTCCTAATATGGCGTAGAAAAATCATTGGCACTCAATATAGCTTCTAGTCGTCTCAAAATGGAGAAATATAGGTCCTGTATGGTTTTCAAGTGAATTTGCAATATCATTTTTCCTGCAAAATAGTGAAAAGCTGAGGTAACGAGGATGGGGGTGAAGAGCGATCATTCAACTTTCTCTCCAATGTAGGCCAGTGGCCAGGAGAGATGAGGCAATTCATTCTTATGCTCAGACAATCAATCCTCGATATTGTGAGCTGTGTGAACAGGGGCCCTGTCGTCGTGGAGCCCAGAAAAACCGTTTCGGACACAGTGTACCACCGGATGCACCGGATCATCCAAAATGGTCACATAATCCTTGGCAGTAATGCGATCTTGCAGAATACACATGGGGCCCGTGACATACCACTACATGGCTGCCTGTATAATCAACGAACCCCGACCATGTTTCACTTTTGGGATGTAAACGCAGCCGCAAGTTCGAAGCTGTGTGGAACACGACTCATCTGACCAAGTAATTTTCTTCCATCGCTCCGAAGTCCAGGTTTTATGCCGTGGGCACCACGTTTTCCTGTTACGGGAATTTGCATCAGTGATGAGCGGTTTCGGAATTCCATTTCGCCCTGCAGTTCCCAGCTTGTGGAGCTCGATTTGTTTTGTTTTGGTGCTGACGGAGTTCGCGACTATGACATTCAGTTCTGCAGTGACTTTTGCAGCTGTCATTGCCTTATTTCGTAGCAGTCCTCTCCAATGGCTGTCTGTGGCCATTATTCGACACACAGTTTCGTCTGGGTTGCGACTTAGTGGAAGACGGTCTTCCGCTTTTTCTGTAGACGGTGTAAATCTTGGATGCAGTGCCTCTTTCAACACCAAATACTACAGCTAAAATGATTACAGAGGCACCCATCATATGATCACCAAGAATTTTGGCACGTTCCAATTCATTTAGTCCCGATATAATACACAACTACACAGGACACTGTTCTGACCATGATTGACACTTGCAACATACTGGGGACATTTCACAGCTGCCGTTCTTGGTCAAAGATAACAGCGAAACCTGAAGGCTTCGGTAGTGCTGTCTACGGGCTATACGCCCCACAGTACAAGTTCCCTTTTCACAGCAATGGCTTACAAGCGGCCTAACCTCAGGGGTTTAAATAAGTAGGCGATAGGGCTTCAATCATGTACTCTGCCTTGGCCAGTAGACGGCAGAGGCAGCGCCGCCAGAGGTCTCTGGCCTAGTGGACTGTTTGCCTCCGTGGGCCACATGAACTCAAATGGTTCCATTAGTGGTGGGTAGTGTTTAACGTCCCGTCGACAACGAGGTCATTAGAGACGGAGCGCAAGCTCGGGTTAGGGAAGGATCGGGAAGGAAATCGGCCGTGCCCTTTCAAAGGAACCATCCTGGCATTTGCCTGAAACGATTTAGGGAAATCACGGTTCCATTAGTATCTGCATGCGGCCTAGGTATTTAGGGCGGCGCGAAACGGCACCGAAGCATCTTCGGTCGAGCTCTGGGCCAGGTCTTCGATTATATTGGTTTTTTCGACGCCAGTGTAACCCGACAAAACCGATCAAAATAACCGGTTTTTGAAACAACCGATTTTCGGTTTTTTATTCCTATTATTTTCTGCAATAAACGTAGAAATCTAACAAAGAGCGAAATATTTTAACTCACAACAGTTTCAAGATATAAAGAATCAGCATATTAAATTAAATCACCAAATGAAAGAAAGTTCGTTCACCATTCGCTGCTCTTCCCGAAAGGTGGTAGATGGTTGAATAGTACAAAAAATCACCAGTATTCTCCTATATTAACTACATTTTTTTTGGAATTCGGCACAAAAATCGTATTGTAATCAGCGCTTATACTACTATGTACGTCTTACGAATAGTCAGTGCTTAACGGTGACTACTGAAGTTGATGGACTCTGTTTTTCGTTTTAATTTATCCGTTTTCAATGGCTACAACCAAACAGACACAGGCATCAGACCAGTTACTTCCTGCTTTATTGTATACTATGAATTGTCGCTAAGTTTTAAATTTATTACTGTTAGCATCATTTCGTTCTTTTTTTATGATTTCAAATAAATACATACAAATCTCTAATCTTTTAAAGGATAATGAAGCGCTGTACTTCACTGGTGCCTCACTTTGTAAAAATATTTTCAGACTAGGGTTGGTTCCATTCTGGAATACAACCAGTATCGTGTGACGATAGCGAAAAACTACCATATAGACCAGGTGGGGACAACTCTTGTACACTGCATACACATGAATATTCTAAATCACAACACACAGCATCAGGTACAGTATTGTCTCAGTACAGTATTGTCTCAGCAATACAGTACCACTTCTTGAGGCGTGTGTTTGTTGCTGTTTCCTGTCGGTATTATTATTAAAGTAGCACTGATAGCTTTTCCCATTTTCTACGTTTAAACCCTCAACATTTCAAACCAATGCAAATTTTACGAATGAAAATTACTACTTTTTAAAAAAGGATTTACTGATGTGGTTACTTGTTATTTCGGTATTTTTCCTCGATTTAGTAAAAAATTAAAAAAACACTTGATATAACAGGGATCTAACAAATGCCGGAAACTACCGGTTATTCAGAACCAAAATACCGATATCGGACCAGTCCGTTTTTCCAATCGCTGGCACGCCAAATGCACCCGCAATTCTTCAGAGTCTCGGTCGGAACCTTCGCTAAATACGACGTCTTGCCACACCAGCCACCTTCACCATCATCAGTATACTTACTGCCTCTGCATAAGAGACTACCAGGAACTTCATATCGGCTGTCGACCTTCACAACGCTATTTTGGTCTACTTCTGAGTGGATATTCAACCTTGGCTGTTTAATCATTACTGCCTTTCCCCTTATTTCTCACTTGTGTAAATTCAGTGTCAAGCACGAACTTTCACAAATTATTGTAGTAACTAACTTTTCTCCAACGGAGCAGTATTTCGCATTATGCAGTTTTCAATAATTTATTTTCTTTTTTTTTTTGTTTTGGTTGTGTTCTCATTGCACCTCAACCAGGCTTAGCAGCTGGGATCTGCATTTATGTTCGAGCATGCATTTCTCACCGTATATCCTTAGTTTCGTCCAACCACTGTACGCTCAAAGTGTACAAAATGGAGGACGACTTCACGCAACTAATAAACAAGTGACCAAGAAATGTGAAAAGTGTTTATTGCAACCCTGCATCCCGGTACTACAGTAGATGCTTTTGTTGCACGAATTACAGAAACTAAACTAAACTAAAGTCCTCCCGAAGAGGCCATGAAGGCCCAACGGTACCGACCGGCCTCCGTGTCATCCTCATCCCGCAGGCGTCACTCATATGGATATGGAGGGGTATATGGTCAGCACACCGCTCTCCCGGCCGTATGTCGGTTTCCGAGACCGGAGCCGCTACTTCTCAATCAAGTAACTCCTCAGTTTGCCTCACAAGGGCTGAGTGCACCCCGCTTGCCAACAGCGCTCGGCAGACCGGATGGTCACTCATCCAAGTGCTAGCCCAGCCCGACAGCGCTTAACTTCTGTGATCTGACGGGAACCGATGTTACCACAGCGGCAAGGCCGTTGGTGCACGAATGCCAAAGGAGCGAAAAATTTTCCTTTTTACATTATGTACAAGGTATGCTCAAAAATTAAGGGGAAGTTTGAAAAGTTTCGCGGTCTTTTTTTTTTTTTTTTTTTTTTTGCTTAGAAGTGGTTTCGAGGCTTTGTGTTAAAGCTGTTATAAGAACATAATAAACTTCAATAAGGTTGTAGAAATGGGAGATATTGCTTTTTGATTAGTTGGCAGTGAGTAGACCAACAGTTCACAAGCGGTACTAACGTTTAGAAGGAGGCCAAGAACACTTCGAAGATGACAAGCGTTCCAGCACACCAACAACCAACTAAATCATGGAAAAAGTGAAACAAAATTACGTACGATAGCCGAATCTCAATCAGGGAAGTCGATGATGTAGTTGTTGTGGTCTTCAGTCTTAAGACTGGTTTGATGCAGCTCTCCATGCTACTCTATCCTGTGCAAGCATCTTCATCTCCCAGTACCTACTGCAACCTACATCCTTCTGAATCTGCTTAATGTATTCATCTCTTGGTCTCCCTCTACAACTTTTACCCTCTACGCTGCCCTCCAATACTAAATTGGTGATCCATTGATGTCTCAGAACATGTCCTACCAACCGATCCCTTCTTCTGGTCAACTTGTGCCACAAACTTCTCTTCTCCCCAATCCTATTCAATACTTCCTCATTAGTTATGTGATCTACCCATCCAATCTTCAGCATTCTTCTGTAGCACCACATTTCGAAAGATTCTATTCTCTTCTTGTCCGAACTATTTATCGTCCATGTTTCACTTCCATACATTGCTAAACTCCACACAAATACTTTAGGAAATGACTTCCTGACACTTAAAACTATATTCGATGGAAACAAATTTCTCTTCTTCAGAAACGCTTTCCTTGCCATTCCCAGTCTACATTTCATATCCTCTCCACTTCGACCATCATCAGTTATTTTGCTCCCCAAAAAGCAAAACTCCTTTATTACTTTAAGTGTCTCATTTCTTAATCTAATTCCCTCAGCATCACCCGACTTAATTCGACTACATTCCATTATCCTCGTTTTGCTTTTGTTGATGTTCATCTTATATCCTCCTTTCAAGACACTGTCCATTCCATTCAACTGCTCTTCCAAGTCCGTTGCTGTCTCTGACAGAATTACAATGTCATCGGCGAACCTCAAAGTTTTTATTTCTCCTCCAATGGATTTTAATACCTACTCCGAATTTTTCATTTGTTGCCTTCATTGCTTCGTCAATATACAGATTGAATAACATCGGGGAGAGGCTACAACCCTGTCTTACTCCCTTCCCAAACACTGCTTCCCTTTCATGCCCCTCAACTTTTACAACTGCCATCTGGTTTTTGTACAAATTGTAAATAGCCTTTCGCTCCCTGTATTTTACCCCTGCCACCTTTAGAATTTGAAAGAGAGTATTCCAGTAAACATGGTCAAAAGCTTTAAGTCTACAAATGCTAGAAACGTAGGTTTGCCTTTCCTTAATCTTTCTTCTAAGATAATTCGTAGGGTCAATATTGCCTCACGTGTTCCAGTATTTCTACGGAATCCAAACTGATCTTCCCCGAGGTCGGCTTCTACTAGTTTTTCCATTCGCCTGTAAAGAATTCGTGTTAGTGTTTTGCAGCTGTGGCTTATTAAACTGATTGTTCGGTAATTTTCACATCTGTCAACACCTGCTTTCTTTGGGATTGTAATTATAATATTCTTCTTGAAGTCTGAGGGTATTTCGCCTGTCTCATACATCTTGCTCACCAGATGGTAGAGTTTGGTCAGGACTGGCTCTCCCAAGGCCGTCAGTAGTTCCAATGGAATGTTGTCTACTCTGGGGGCCTTGTTTCGACTCAGGTCTTTCAGTGCTCTGTCAAACTCTTCACGCAGTATCGTAGCTCCCATTTCATCTTCATCTACATCCTCTTCCATTTCCATAATATTGTCCTCAAGTACATCGCCCTTGTATAGACCCTCTATATACTCCTTCCACCTTTCTGTTTTCCCTTCTTTGCTTAGAACTGGGTTTACATCTAATCTCTTGATGTTCATGCAAGTGGTTCTGCCATCAAAGTTCTCTTTAATTTTCCTGTAGGCAGTATCTACCTTACCCCTAGTGAGATGAGCCTCTACATCCTTACATTTGTCCTCTAGCAATAACTGCTTAGCCATTTTGCACTTCCTGTTGACCTCATTTTTGAAACGTTTGTATTCCTTTTTGCCTGCTTCATTTACTTCATTTTTATATTTTCTCCTTTCATCAATTAAATTCAATATTTCTTCTGTTACCCAAGGATTTCTACTAGCCCTCGTCTTTTTACCTACCTGATCCTCTGCTGCCTTCACTACTTCATCCCTCAAAGCTACCCATTCTTCTTCTACTGTATTTCTTTCCCCCATTCCTGTCAATTGTTCCCTTATGCTCTCCCTGAAACTCTGTACAACCTCTGGTTCTTTCAGTTTATCCAGGTCCCATCTCCTTAAATTCCCACCTTTTTGCAGTTTCTTCAGTTTTAATCTACAGGTCATAACCAGTAGATTGTGGTCAGAGTCCACATCTGCCCCTGGAAATGTCTTACAATTTAAAATCTGGTTCCTAAATCTCTGTCTTACCATTATATAATCTATCTGATACCTTTTAGTATCTCCAGGGTTCTTCCATGTATACAACCTTCTTTCATGATTCTTAAACCAAGTATTAGCTATGATTAAGTTGTGCTCTGTGCAAAATTCTACCAGGCGGCTTCCTCTTTCATTTCTTAGTCCCAATCCATATTCACCTACTACGTTTCCTTCTCTCCCTTTTCCTACTACCGAATTCCAGTCACCCATGACTATTAAATTTTCATGACCCTTCACTATCTGAATAATTTCTTTTATTTCATCATACATGTCGTTCGCATATCCCCTGGCTCATTCCATGGAACTCTTTCAGACTTTCGGACATGAAACAGTTGATGGCAGAACTTGTTCCAAAATAGTTGAATTTCGAACAAAAGTAGCAGTGATACGCCGAAAACCGTGTCATCACAGATGATAAAACATGGGTTTACAGATATGGCGTCGAAACAAAGGCGCAATGGTCCTAGTGGGAGCATTCTGGCTTGTCAAGAACGAAAAAAGCTCGACAACTGAAGTCAGATGTAGGGTTATGTTAATTGCGTACTTAAATTTTAACCTCATATTGCACCATGAGTACTTCTTATATGTCCTTTAGCGCCCGAAAACCTCAAACCACACACAGACACACACACTTAGAAGTTCAGCACCGTTTTCATGAATCATTGCGAGCAAATTAAAACACTTGGATTTGTAGCAAAACAGTTCATGACTTTTCCATCACGATAATGTAGCTGCTCACAATTCGTTGCTTGTTTGTGAATTTTTGGTCAAAATCAGTACTGCAATGATGCCACTACCACAATTTTCGCCAGACATGGCCTCATGTGGCTTTTTTAGGTGTTTCCAAAAGTAAAAGGAACCTCTAAGCCAAACCGTTTAACAAGTATTTATGAGATTAAAAATGCATCGCTGAGGAAGGTAAAGGTTCTCCGGATAGATTCCAAGAAGCATTTTAAGATTTGAAAACAGCGATGGCTTAAGATATGTAATAGGTACTATTTTGATGGCATAATACTGATATAGACGAATAAATAAAATTCTTTAAAAAAAGGTTATGGTGTTTTTTGGCCACACATCGTACAATTCTCCACTCTGATGAGCAATTCCCATTCCAGTGACACTTCCTGTCATAGTGAAACAGTTAACCGAAGCATACTCGGGCCCTTCGTTTTTACGAAATCACAAGAATGAAAGCTTGTGCAGAATTTGGAAGAGTAAATAAAAGGTATCGCTAACAGACTGAAGCTCTGATGAGTACAGACACTAATTAATGCTTTACTGAATTTATCTGTGAGATTAAGTTCAATTTTAGAACCTTCTTCTTTTGAAATTAATATCATTCAACTTACTGTCATTCACTCCCATTATTAGTACTGAAAGCCCTCGTAGCACTGTCTCTTTTATTTAGTGCTCAATGTGACTAAAGACTGCCCGTGTACTATCAGACTGTGTTCATGTTATTATGTTTGAGTTTAGAAAAAAGAAAGAACAGCGCCAGCACGGAGTCTACTCACGTGAAAGTGCGTTACGCACTTGACATCCACATCCTGAGAACGGGGCGCCATCAACAGTATCTTAGACGCTGACTCTAAAGCTACGTAACTCGTACGCACGTTGCACAATCTGTATCTGCTGTACTCACCCTGCCACAAACTGCTGCAGATGAAAATTCTATCAGCTTGACTTTTAGGATATATTACACACCGGAAGAGCGTCATCACTTCACTACTGTTTAGAGATATCACATGTGGAAAAGGATTGTTTCACATTTTCCCATTACTTTACTCCCCATATATTTTCTTAGAGTACCTAGTTTTCTATAGCAGTCCTAGTTTTCCTATTAGTTTCCTTAGGTATATGATCGTGTGCTCTGCTCCAAAACGTAGTCCAACTGTTGACTGTTTTATTTTCACCATGACGCAACGGCAAATGACTTTTCCAGACATTTGTGGCAATTGTTTTCTTCTATTTCCTATACAATTAGAGCCGCTAACGTATCACAATTAAAACGAACCACCTTGTAGCTACATGGAATGTTTTCGCGGATGCGAATACGGACAGCCATCAGCTGTATAAGGGAATAATGACGATGAGAATTACTGCCGGACCGACACTTGAACCAGTCTTACCACTTTACGCTAGTGGTCTCCTTACCCGCTTTGGCTATCCGTGCAAGACTCACGCAAGACCTATACTTCCATATGTCGTCCTTCATACGTCAAAACCTGCACTCGTACACATTACGTAATTCTCAAGCTGGGGGAGGACATTTTTCGCTACCTGGTATCGGCGGATGAAAATGATATTTCAGTGCATCTGTTGCTAAAAAGTACGACGCAATTGAATATCGTCCTTGTATCTAATGTAGTGCTTGAACATGACTCGAGCTGTTCGAGCAGTTTACATCATAGTTGAAAGTATTTTGGGCTTTGCTCGAGCTATCGACCGCCGCGCGATCTAGCGGCTTCTGTTGGTACTAACTCCACGATGTATCTTTGTATTATTAATAAATTAGGGATGTTAATTATAAAAATAACCGTGAAAAACGTACTACAGTATCTTATGCAGTGAACGTCATACATAAAACAGCCTTTAATGTATAAATAAATGATCGCAATCACGATTCAGTCTAACGCTCAAGGTTTAGCTCGTCCTGCGATTGAGTGACATCTTTTGGTACTATCATCGCAACAGGTCTTGCCACTGTTATTTATTAGTCAGTTAATTATGATTTATTTCATTTATTAGGCATTCAGTTTCCAATTAATCTTCTTCCTTACTTCATCTGAATGCTACATTCTTGTTTTAGAGCTGATTCAAAACTGACAGCGTTTTTAAACGTTATTCTGTTGTGTTAATAGGGATCGAAATTCTCATTTACAACTCACTTGGAACATTATTGTAGTCTCTAATGACCAAAAAAAACATTGTATTCAATTCCGAGCCGACTAAAATTTTTAAAGGACAAAACTTCCGTCAAAAATTAAACTTAAATGTTTAGCTTATATACGGTATTCGTAAGTGCTGTATGCGAATTCTTGCTGCAAATTAGTTCAAATGAAGAAGAAGTTTGTACTATGATAGAATTTATGAGCATTACCAGTCAAATTTCAAGCCGAGCTGTAGCTTGTTTTCGTGGCGATTTTGATCTACTCGCGAACGCTTTCCATTGCGCCAAACTAGTCAAACGTCACGTAATTGTTGGAGCAACACTCTATACTTATCGATCTCTGCAGCGTATCAAGAAACATGGAGCTCATTTGCCCAGGTCAACTTGTAGCACATGATCTAAACGTCCTGCAGTTTCATAATCTTCTGTTTCGTTTCATTCTGGTACCACAAAGTAGGCTCCATTGACGAATGCGAAATTCGCAACAGAAGTTTAATTTTTGGTAATTTTCTTCAGTCGACATCTCTTTCATACATAGCGTATTATTTATATGGCAGGCGATATCTCTACGGCTCACCCAACTTGTTTGCCACCAAAAATGTAATAAGCGCTTTTTATTAAATTTTTTACGTTGAGATTTTGTCCGTTTTACGACGCTCATAAACGGTGAAATAAAACGGGATTTAATATTATGTACGCACCAAGTCGCTGAAGGTACGCTACAACAAAATTCTGATATGTGTGAGGTAGGCCTGCACTACAAAATTTTGTTGTCCAGTGATAACCTCGCTATGGGAATCGTGACTGCCAACCAGCCATCCCTGTCGTTGTTCTTCCTTAGATCGTAACAGCTTCGCTGGTGAATGCAGGAGTGGCCACTTACGTAAATCTCCAATAGTTAGTGCATTAGGAATAGGCTGTCATATCGGCAATATATTCCACACTAACAAAAATATCAACGACGCCTCTTACTTCACCTGTGAAATTGTGTTGCCTCTGTAAAACCCTCACGTCTAGCCTTACAAAAAAAAATCAAATGGCTCTGAGTACTATGGGAATTAACTTCTTGGGTCATCAGTCCCCTAGAACTTAGAACCACTTAAACCTAACTAACATAAGGACATCACACACATCCATGCCCGAGGCAGGATTCGAACCTGCGACCGTAGCGGTAACGTGGTTCCCGACTGTAGCGCCTAGAATCACTCGGCCACTCCGGCCGGCCTAGCCTTACAGATGGACATCTAAAGAGGTACATATCATTGTATCACCTTTAGTTATTGTTAATAAAAAATATTTCTTCACTCCCCCGCCCTGTCGGAGGTTCGAGTCCTCCCTCGGAGTATGGGTGTGTGTGTTGTCCTTAACGGAAGTTAGTTTAAGTAGTGTGTAGGCCTATAGACCGATGACTTCAGATTGGTCGCATAGGAACTTACCACAAATTTCCAGTTTGTTTTCCTTCAGTCGCCTGTCAGTTTCACACTGCTCATTGAACTCATGGCATTACGTATCTGTTTAAGGAAATCTTCACTTTTTCAGCTTCGGTACCAGTTTGGAAATAATCAGAACACAATAGTTTCAGCGAGCAGTGCATCTAAAGTTCCGTGGCACTACGTGGGTTACATCTTAGAAAGTGTTTTCCATTCAACAGTTTCATTTCGAGTAAAGGACGACAATTTAAAAGAAAACCTCCATCAAGCAGCCTAAAATGTCTTCGATATTGATGTCAGGTAAATTTTCAACAGATACCTTGCCAACGATTCAGCGTTCATGATGCGTTTCCTTTTCTTCGCAGATTTGGACACGTTTTCTGTTACAATACTGAGGTTCGACCATTTAACGAAACTTTTATGCAAACAATCTAACTAAATGATTCGTTCCTCGTAACCACCCTGGCGCTACAGTGTGTTTTGTCGTCTTCAGTCCGAAGCCTTCTTTGACGCCGCTCTCCATGCTAACCTGTCCCGTGAAATCATTTTCATCTCCACGTAACTACTACGACCTACACTACCCAGAACCCGCTTACTGTAGCTACGCCTTGGTCTCCCTCTACGAATATTACCCCTCACGCTTCTTATATTATGAAACTGACATTTCGTTGTGATCTCAACGGATCCCCCATCAACGGATCACTTCTTAAATCAAGTTATGATATAATATTCTTCTCTCACCAGTTCCATTCCAGCACTCCTTATTAGTAATCCGATCTATCCGTCTTATCATTAGTATTCTTGTGTGCCACCACATTTCAAAAACTTCTGATTTCTTCTTCTCAGAAATGTTAATCGTTGTACGGTACCCCTAATTTGCAGATAAGAGCGCGTTTTACTTTATTTCCAGTTTTGATATTTCACATATGTGAAGTGAAGGTATCAGCGCTGCAGTATGTACAGAGTAAGGAGCGAGCGGTGAGTTCCCACGCTGGCTGGTATAGGCGGTTGGCCATTTAGCGCTTTCAGAGCCAGTGGCATGAGGTGCCGATGCAGAAATAGCTCGTGACATCAGCAAAGAGATATGTAGAGAAAGTAGATTTACACTGATGCGAATCAAATAATATTATTAAGAAAATACTTCCTATCAAACGTTGCCTTTTGACAGTCAGACTTTGGCATATCCGAATGTGTACGATCTGATACGAACTATACCGACTGTACGCTCAAATTACAGACTTTGCGTCATAGTCGGCGCTCGTCGATAGGATGCCTTTCGATCTAGTCATGCCGTAGACCATGCTCTCCGACCGTTAATAGTTAGCTTACAGTCAGGGTGAACGCACTCATTTTGCCCTGTTTCTTAAATAAACGCACCATAACGGCAAGCCGTGTAAAAAGTTATTTGTACAAAAAACTTTTTCCCGCTTCATTACGTATAACATGGACAGTAGTACAGCACTTTCAGAAACCGACGGCGCTGCTACGGCTCTCAAGGGGACATAAAACTACGGGAGCATCTCCACATAACGGGTAGGAAGAACTCCTACTCCGCGGCTCATTAAATCGGTTCAAGGACGGACTGGCTTAATTATCGCAAAACTCAGGTAGGAAAGCGTGGCCAGTTATACTTTACGCCCCTTATACCATCTACGGACTCACTGGCTAAACTGAGACACTTCTGGAGGTTTAGTACGATTGTGGGGTTCTTGCATTGTCCAACTTCCCTTTACAGTCACACGACAAATACCATCAGATAACACTTCCAACACTTCTTTTTTCAGTGTAAACAAATTTCTATTTTTCAGAAACGCTTTTCTTACTGCTTCATTTTAGATCCTGCGCGTAAGCTAAATTTCCCACAATATTCTTCCTCTCGGAGGTGCTAATCAAACAGTATTGAGGAAAATACCGCGAAAGAACCGGAAGGAAACCGCGAGAAGTTGATGAGAATTACTCGGGCCATGAGATACGCTCTGATGGCGTAGCTGTTAGCACAATGCCCACCTGACGCAGGAATCCGGGCTAAAAACCCTATTCCAGCAAATATTTCCAAAGTGTCACATCCAGACATTTATCTCCTCATTTTTCCTCTCATTTTTACACAATCCGCTGAGCAGGTATTCGTAGTGAGAAATAACATATCTTTGCCGGTCAAAGTTTCACCAACTGTCTTTCAGTTGCCTGCTGGAATGATCTCTGTGGCTTCACCATGTTAGGCTACACGCAAGACATTAGTGTGAAAAGTGTTGCTGGTTTTGAGAGCGGACGGTCTCTACACAGCAGATAGCATCGTTAGTGCTAGGGCAGAGCAACATACACAATTTTAGTCGAAAATATTATTATTGAGTCGTTCTGCATCCCAAGCACAAGATCCTGCAACATCATTCATTAGTATCAGTTGTTCCAAAGCTGGGGGTAATTACCCCCGAAGGGAAAAAGGTAATTTTCTTAGGGGTAAAAACAATAGGGTTCGACTGCGTTTCGATCAGAAGCGAAATTATTGTTAAAATCTCATTACCACTGTTTGGTAAGACTGTAATACTCATTACATACGTTCACAATAATTACAGTTTTTTAAGTACTAGCATTAATGCATGACTCAATGTGGTGGAGGTACCCCCTTGTCCAACGTATTTATGAGTATCTTCTTACTCACACAGTCCACACGTTACACGCATACTTTATGATTTTAACCAAGCGTCTATGACAGTACAACGAACATACAGGACGATTATTATTTACATTTAAAACTCCCCTAAACGACAGAGATGAAACTGCCGCAAGTAATTTAATACATGTCACATGGAGCCGCAAATACCGCGAAATACCCGGAAAGTGGATGACAATGTTAAACACGTGATATCACCATACGACGTACCCCGTCTAATTATTGCCCTCGCTGAAACCAAGCGAAAGCTGTTCTGCTTCTTTTTTACTTAATTTCTTAATTTAGGAAGGACGGAGAAGGTTGGTCATTTGGTCATTTACTTGTAGCAAAATAAAAAAAAATTCCCAATGTAGACATGTAGAAACATAGTTGTCGAACTCAATGAAAAAAAAAACTTCCTGCCACACGCAAGGTTCGAACCCTGAGCCTCACGCGCTATATTCGTGCACCAAGGTCCGGAGCCACACCGACGTGAGTACTTGACATGGCTTTGGATGATCACGTGCGACAGATCAGTAAGCTCAACCACTGCACGTGTGGAGAGGTATGTCATCCAGTGACGTCACATGTTCAACGCTCGTCATGAACTTTTCGGATATTTCTCGACATTTGCGGGACTATGTGTATTGTGTTAAATTACTTGGCTCAGCATCAACTACGCCGCTTCGGCCTTTTTAAACGTTAGTAAGAATCATCCAGTATATAGCTCACATATGCTTAAATACTCGGAAAAACATCTTTTCAGAATTGTAGGTAGTTCCTGCAATTGACTAAGAACTGCTTCATTATTTTCTTCGCAACAAATAAACGACGTAATTTACAGCACAACACACCAGCAATTACGTAACGGCGACTACACTGCTGTAGGGTCTGCACCGTATTACAGCTATTATTAGTGGCACTGGTCAGACACAAAGCACCAACAGCCTGAAGTCTTCCAATTTCTGCTAGTTCAGAATTAAGTACTTTAACTGGACCGCACCAGATTGTGAACAGCGAGTTCTAAAGTCCGAAGAGCAATACCAATCGAAAGCGAACATAAGCCATGACGTCAACACAACACACACTGTGACAAGAGAGCAAACCGATGAAGATATACCCCTGAACACCCAAACCTCTAGGTGTGGCAGAATACCCGCAAGTCAAGCTGCAGAACGAGCAAAAACGCAAGTGACATGAGTCTGCGTCCGCCTTAACTCCTCGCCTCGGAAACCAGAAGCTCTCTCTAGTACAAACAGCGCTGGTTGCCAGCATCATTGGTTCAGACCGAGCGAAATAGCGCAGTTGTTTGTATACTGGAATCGCATCCCTGATTTCCCTACATCGCTCCAGACAAATGCCGGGTTGCTTCCTTTGAAAGGGCACAGCTGATTTCCTTCCCCATCCTTGACGCAGTCCGAGCTTGTGCTCCGTCTCTAATGATCTCGATGTCGACGGGACGTTAAACCCAATTTTCAATTCTTTTCGTTTTTTCGGCGTCCTTCACTGCCACGGCAATATCGGCAGGAGAGGATACCAAAGCAAGGAGTCCAGCAATCAAATGATTTACAAAAAGTAAAAGCAGCCTCCGCATTTCAGGTAGCTTTCTTTTCTGAGGAGGAGTTGTCGGTAGCACCCTCGCAATGCACCGAAAGTGCCTCATCATTGTATTGATAAGAGTTTACTAAAAATTAGAAGTATCAGTTTCTCACTGCCTATTGGTTAGTGGCTTAAAAAACAGGTATAAGAACTAATATCTTTTGTAAGTTTAAAAATAAATGTGTCCATTTTTTTCCAGTTATGTGCTAACTTTGATGGGGCGATTTGTGATATCGCTCAGAAAGGTTGGGAGCCACTGATCTATATCTGCATCTACATCTAGACATCAGAATCACCTCTCAAGGCACCTTGCGATATGTCGCGGAGGGTGCTTTATACAAAACTATCACTTACTATGTTTCCTCGTCCAGTCCCGAATTTTTCCTGAAAAGAACGATTACTGGTAATCCTCTGTGTGGGCTCGAACATCACTAATGTTACCTTCATGGTCTTTTCGTGAGGTGTACGTAGGAGAAAGCAGGACTCTGGTTGACCCTTCCACGAACATATGCTGTCGGACTTGTAACAGAAACCACGCCGCGTTGCAGACCATCTTTCCTTCAGTGTCTGCCACTGCTGTTAGCTGAGCATTTCTTTGTCGCTTTCGCGCATACTAAATGTATCCTCTGATCTTTTCTGAATTATCTCTATTTCCTCTATCTATCCTATCCGGCACGGATCACAGAATGACGACCAATATTCAAATATTCCTTTGCAGGTGGACCACATTTCCTGAGGATTCTTTCAATGAATCTCGGCATCTGCCTTATATGCGATTAGTTTCATGTGGCCGTTCCACTTTATATCGCTCCGTACTCACACTCCTAGATATTTAGCGCATGTGACTGCTTGCAGTGAGCGTTCTACAGTCCTACAGTCCTATAGTAGTGCGGTCCTATATGTTTCTGCACAATACGTCACATTTGTTCATATCGAGGGTTAAATTCCAATTCCTGCAGCAATCGTCGATCCTCTACATGCAGTCCCGCATTTCTCTACACGCTCTGTATACAACTGAACTCTCCGCAAAAAAGTCTCATCCGATATCCGATATTATCCACAATGTCATTTAGAGTTAATATTGTGAGTGGTAGTGGTACAATAACATTCCCTTTTGAAGATTTCTCTCCATACAGAAATAAATGCTTTGTTCTGTTTGCTAGAAGCCCTTCATTCAGCGTTACTGTATCGAATGCCTTCTGGCAGTCAAAGAAAACGGTATCAACATGCACGCCGCTAGCTACTGCTTTGTGGGAGTCGTGGGCAAATAGAGCGAGCCGGGTTTCACATCGTCGATGCTTTCGGAATGCATGTTGATTAAATGCATGTTTGTAATGAATAATGTTGTATCTTGAACAATCATTCATGAAATGCAAACAGCGGTCGCTTCACGATGCACACATCACAATGACTGTGTATTGTTTTACAAGGTAGTGCCAACAAACCCGGTGTGGTGCAGCAAGTAGACGTAGCATGGGCTCAACAATTCGTGGGAGGTCTTCTCGGAAATATTGAACCTTGTTGCATCAATAGCTGTCGATAACTGGGAAAGATTTGCAGATGCAGGACTTTGTGCACGAACTAACCTGTCGATTACGTCCCATAAATGTCCGATGGGCTTCATATCAGTCGATCTGAATGGGCGAATCACTCGCTCGAATTGTTCAGAATGTTCTTCAACCAATTGCGAGCAATCGTGGCCCTGTGACATGGCGCATTGTCACTCATAAAAACTCTATCGTTGTTTGGGAACATGAAGTCCATGAATGGCTGCAAATGGTCTCCAAGTAGCCGAACGTAAGCATTTCCAGTCAATGATAGGTTCAGTTTGACCAGAGGACCCAGTACAAGTAAACGGCCCACACCATTATGGAGCCACCACCAGCCTCCACACTGCCTTGTTGACGACCTGGATCCTTGACTTCGTGGCATCTGAGTCACACTCGAACCTGCCATCACTTCTCACCAACAGAGATTGGGGCTCATCTGTCACGGTTTTCCAGTCATCTAGGGTCCAACCGATATGTCACGAGTCCAGGAGAGGCGTTGCAGGAGATGTACTGGCTGTCGCATCGGTCGTCTGCTGCCTTAGCCCATTAGCTGCACTTTCCTAACTGATACGTTCGTCGTAGTTCCCACATAGATTTCTGCGGTTATTTCAAGCAGTGTAGCTTGTCTGCTAGCACTGACAACTCTACGGAAGCCCCGCTGCTCTCCGTCGTTAAGTGAAGGCCGCCGGCCACTGCGTTGATCACGATGAGAGCTAACGTCTGAAATGTGGTGTGTCAGAGAGATTATAATTTCCCGTCAAAAGTGAAGTCATTAGAGACGAACGTAATGTGGTTTTCTCCGCCCACTCTTAGCACTATGGATCTCGAAATATTGAATTCCTTAACGATTTCGTAATTGGAAGACCCCACGCTTCTAGTTCCAACTACCATTCCGCGTTCAGAGTCTGTTTTTTCCCATCGTGCGGCTATTATCACGTCGGAAATCTTTTCACATTTATCACCTGAGAACAAAACACAGTTCCGCCGATTCACTGCCCTTTTATACCTTCTGTATGCGATACTGCCAGCATCTGTATATGTTCATATCGCTATCCAATAATATTTGTCTCCTCAGTGTGTAGTGAAACTATTTGTGGGTGGTAGTCTATACGCCAAAACAAGTAATGTGAATGTTTATAATATAGTTCTGGCCATTAAAATTGCTACACGAAGAAGAAATGCAGATGATAAACGGGTATTCATTGGACAAATATATTATACTAGAACTGACAGGTGATTACGTTTTCACTCAATTTAGGTGCATAGATCCTGAGAAATCAGTACCCAGAACAACTACCTCTAGCCGTAATAACGGCCTTGATACGCCTCGGCATTGAGTCAAACAGAGCGTGGATGGCGTGCACAGGTACAGCTGCCCATGCAGCTTCAACATGATACCACAGTTCATCAAGAGTAGTGACTGGCGTATTGTGACGAGCCAGTTGCTCGGCCACCATTGGCCAGACGATTTCAATTGGTGAGAGATCTGGGGAATGTGCTGGCCAGAGCAGCAGTCAAACATTCCAGAAGGCCCGTACACGACCTGCAACATGCGGTCGTGCATTATCCTGCTAAAATGTAGGGTTTCGCAGGGATCGAATGAAAGGTAGAGCCAAGGGGCGTAACACATCTGAAATGTAACGTCCACTCTCCAAGTGGCGTCAATGCGAACATGAGGTGACCGAGACGTGTAACCAATGGCACCCCATACCATCACGCCGTGTGATACGCCAGTATGGCGATGACGCATACACGCTTCCAATGTGCGTTCACCGCGATGTCGCCAAACACGGATGCGACCATCATGATGCTGTAAACAGAACCTGGATTCTTCCGAAAAAATGACGTTTTGCGATTCGTGCACCCAGGTTCGTCGTTGAGTACACCATCGCAGGCGCTCCTGTTTATGATGCAGCTTTAAGGGTAACCGCAGCCGTGGTCTCCGAGCTGATAGTCCATGCTGCTGCAAACGTCGTCGAACTGTTCACGCAGATGGTTGTTGTCTTGCAAACTTCCCCATCTGTTGACTCAGGGATCGAAACGTGGCTGCACGATGCGTTACAGCCATACGGATGAGATACCTGTCATCTCGACTGCTAGTGATACGAGGCCGTTGGGATCCAGCAGGGCGTTCCATATTACCCTCCTGAACCCACCGATTCCGTATTCTGCTAACAGTCATTGGATCTCGACCAACGCGAACACCAATATCGCTATACGACAAACCGCAATCGCGATAGGCTACAATCCGACCTTTATCAAAGTCGGAAACGTGATGGTACGCATTTCTTCTCCTTACACGAGGCATCACAACAACGTTTCACCAGGCGACGCCGGTCAACTGCTGTTTGTGTATGAGAAATCGGTTGGAAACTTTCTTCATGTCAGCACGTTGTAGGTGTCGCCACTGGCGCCAACCTTGTGGGAATGCTCTGAAAAACTAATAATTTGCATATCACAGTATCTTCTTCGTGCCAGTTAAATTTCGCTTCTGTAGCACGTCATCTTCGTGGTGTAGCAATTTTAATGGCCAGTAGTGTAATTAGTGGCAGTTTTGACGCAAGAAATTATTCCCGAAATATGCGTCTCACAGGCATTCTTTCTTTCAATCCTTACTACCGCTTAAAATATTTATTTACGTCTGTTGGCTCCTATCTCGAATTATTCTAGTTAGGATTCTTTACCGTCCTTAAATTTTGGCGCGACAGATGTGGGACACGTTGCAGAGATAGAAAATCAGATAGGAAAAAAACAACAGAGGATGCACCAAACCGTTCGAATGACTTACGACCTTGTAAACAGTATCCTTAAGGTTGTGCAATCTTTGAAATACAATATAAAAAGAAGTTCCGGTGATCTCGTTTTTCCTATACGGCTGTCTCTTCAGGAGAAGCAAGCGTACTCAGGAACCTAATAGCTGTCGTAAGATCAGAGTGCGCCGTGGATCTGCTCCGCGGACGTGTTCGTTCGCTAGAGTAGAGCCGGAATTTAATGCAGCAGTCGGGTTGGGAAGATAATTTACGTGGCAAGGAAAGAGCAGTGTTTCAGGCGACGGCAGCTGCGCCGCAGGAGCGGACGCGGGCCGTACATCACCCGCGGGTTTCCAGTCCCCCCCCCCCCCTCACTCTTCCACTCCTACCTACGCCCCTTCCCCTCCCCCCCTACCCCCTCCACCCCTCTGGCGAGGACGCTCGCGGCGGAACAATCTGCCAGATGCGGCCGCAAGCACACGCGCTGTCGCTGCCGGGCCTTGCGACGTGGTACGTGCCGCCGGCAGCGACTACATGGCTAGCGACTCCCACTCGCGTCTACAAGCACCTCCCACTGCAGCCGTGAAGCGATTTGTTTCACGTAAAACACCACCAGTTGTCTCCACAACATTAAGTCCCATAAATCCGTAAGGCCAACCCCACACCCCCCACCTCCGCAACTCTCTTACCTCACAAACACTGTTATCCTGAGAAACATACGTCAGTAATATCTGTGACTGTTTTGTGATTTCAATTACGGTTACCATCATGACGATGTCTATAACTTATTGTCTAATTACACAAAAAGCCATACCTACACTTCTTGCTACAAATTCTTTGAAAAATAATTTTGGGTGTTTTGCATCATAATTATTCGTGATGAAAATATCTTTGACACTTACGTGTCGCTTGTGTAATTTCATTTCTTCTACTTGCTTGGATAATTTCATTTCTTCTACTTGCTTGTGTAATTTCATTTCTTCTACTCGCTCGTGTAATTTTATTTCTTCTACTTGTACGCTCTACCAGTTTCCGGCTTCTGCCACTCATCTGCGGCTAAAGCAAATACAAATGTTTTACCACAGTGGTGTACAGGAAGTCGAGACAAGCAGTTTTATACAGGGCATTTGTGGTCTGTCAAGTCTGGAAACTAACTCAAACTGGTCTATGAAGACCATCTAAGGTACAGCGCATGCCCATCGGGCGAGGTTTTCAATGTCTTCATACGAACTCTTGGTCCTAGAGGAAAAATGAGTAGCACCTTCTTTGTAGGAAATTTAATGTACGAGTAGCCTAAATTTCGACACGGATGTAGTTTTGCTGTAGGGCGCGGTTTTATAGTTAGTCGACAAAAAACGTACAAAGGTGACCTTCATACGCACCCCATCCCCCCCCCCCCCCCCCCCACACACACACTCACACCACACAGGTCAGGATTTCTAATACTACTGGCCATTAAGATTATTACATCAGGAAGATGCTCTGATATGCAAATGATTAGCTTTTCAGAGCATTCACACAAAGTTGGCACCGGTGGCGACACCTACAACGTGCTGATATGAGGAAAGTTTCCAACCGATTTCTCATACACAAACAGCAGTTGACCGGCGTTGCCTGGAGAAACGTTGTTGCGATGCCTCGTGTAAGGAGGAGAAATGCGTACCATCACGTTTCCGACTTTGATAAAGGTCGGATTGTAGCGTATCGCGATTGAGGTTTATCATATCGCGACATTGCTTCTCGCGTTGGTCGAGATCCAATGACTTTTAACAGAATATGGAATCGGTGGGTTAAGGAGGGTAATACGGAACGCCGTGCTGGATTCCAACGGTCTCGTATCACTAGCAGTCGACATGACAGGCATCTTATCCGCATGGCTGTAACGGATCGTTCAGCCACGTCCCTTAGTCAACAGATGGGGACTTTTGCAAGACAACAACCGCCTGCACGAACAGTTCGACGACGTTTGCAGCAGCGTGGACTATCAGCTCGGAGACCATGGCTGCGGTTATCCTTAACGCTGCATCACAGACATGAGCGCCTGCCATGGTGTACTCAACGACGAACCTGGGTCCACGAATGGCAAAACGTCATTTTTTCGGATGAATCCAGGTTATATTTACAACACCATCATGCTCGCATCCATGTTTGGTGACATCGCGGTGAACGTACATTGGAAGCGTGTATTCGTCATCGCCATACTGGCGTCTCACCCGGCGTGATGGTATGGGGTGCCGTTGGTTACACGTCTCGGTCACCTCTTGTTCGCACTGACGGCACTTTGAACAGTGGTCGTTACATTTCAGATGTGTTACGACCCGTGACTCTACCCTTCATTCGTTCCCTGCGAAACCCTACATTTCAGCAGCACATTTTCCAGATCTCTCACTAGTTGAAAACGTCTGGTCAATGATGGCCGAGCAACTGGCTCGTCACAATACGCCAGTCACTACTCTTGACGAACTGTGGTATCGTGTTGAAGCTGCATGGGCAGCTGTGCCTGTACACGCCATCCAAGCGCTGTTTGACTCAATGGCCGGTCGAAGTAGCCGTGCGGTTAAAGGCGCTGCAGTCTGGAACCGCAAGACCACTACGGTCGCAGGTTCGAATCCTGCCTCGGGAATGGATGTTTGTGATGTCCTTAGGTTAGTTAGGTTTAACTAGTTCTAAGTTCTAGGGGACTAATGACCTCAGCAGTTGAGTCCCATAGTGCTCAGAGCCATTTGAACCATTTTTTTTGACTCAATGCCCAGGCGTATGAAGGCGGTTATTACGGCCAGAGGTGGTTGCTGTGGGTACTGATTTCTCAGGATCTATGCACCCAAATTGCGTGAAAATGTAATCACATGTCAGTTCTAGTGTAATACATTTGTCCAATGAATACCCGTTTATCATCTGCATTTCTTGTTGGTGTAGCAAGTTTAATGGCCAGTAGTGTATGTTGTTCACGGTACTGCGACCTACTATTGTAAAAAATATTGAGACTAAGCGAATTATTTTCCGTATTCGATGTTCACTGGGCTATTACGCCACCAGCATAATCGGCTATTGACATTATTAATTTAAACTAACTTTCCTATGATGGTAATGAAAGAAAATATTTGTAAGCGTTACACAAAAACTAATTACGTTTACAATTTGATTTAATATTAACCCTTACAAGCATAGAAGTTTCGTAGTAAGGTCAGACAAATAAAACTATTAAATTTTTAATTTTATGCTACTGAAGTTCACAAATCTGTGAAATAAAATTTTACAGAAACATGAATTTTACAACTTGTAACCACAATACTAAGTCGGTGGCGTATTTGCCCAAAAAAGATCGAAATTGCGTAATAATTCTTGTAGTAGAGGGTCATGACTAGCATACTGACCGTTCGGGGAGGGCAGGGGGAGCGCGTGTGGTGTTGGGATATGTTTGAAGGTCATTTTTTTATTTAATCATTCGAAAACCGCGGCCTCTAGCAAAAATACAATCGGTTCCAGAACCATACCGCAGAAAAAAAAGAATACATAAAATAAAAATGTATCACTTTGTCGAAACCACGTATTTGTCCCCAATTGCGACTGATACGTTTGAAATGTAACTCAGAGCTGTCTACAATGTGTAATTGCACAAAAGGGTAGCCACCTGCAATTTCACCCACGGGCTCGGCGACGCTTTCAACAGCTAGGTGTGGCCAAGCGGTTCTAGGTGCTTCAGTCTGGAACCGTGCTACCGCTACGGTCGCAGGTTCGAATCCTGTCTCGGGAATGGATGTGTGTGATGTCCTTAGGTTAGTTAGGTTTAAATAGTTCTAAGTTCTAGGGGGCTGATGACCTTAGATGTTAAGTCCCATGGAGCTCAGAGCCATTTGAACAGCAAGGTGTCAACACATGCGAAAAAGGAGGCCAGAGCTCAAGATTTCATGTGAGGTGGAAGATCGGTTAACGATGTCACATTGGCACCAAATTGTGCCACAATTCTGCCCACCGCAACTGTCTGTGTGTCACACTATGGAAATGTCGTCACATATCCTCTCACCAATTTTTAACTCCTTTTGACGCCTCTGCGATGGAGATCAGATCCGCAAGACCTAGCATTGAAATCAAGCTATTTTCTTATGGATGGCCGATGAAAACACAGACACACTACCTCTCAGAAGCAACACTAAAAGCTGTCTGGTGCTAGAGCAACCACGAGGCACCACTCAGCTGAGTGGGTATCGAAGTCTCTACTAGGTACAATTTTACTGTGCTCAACAAAGGTGCGTGGATGGCACCGATCGTGCTGTCGAACTGGGGTTCTTAGAGGTATCCTTTGCCGTTTTATTCATGCACGTATCAATGTTACAGACCTCTGTGATCACGCCATAAGAGGGAGCGAAAGAGAAGGGCTGACAAAGCTTATACACCCTTTCCTGCTTCGCATAACGTACAAATTTCGTCGAACGGTTCTGAACGAGACCTAGTTATTAGTTAGTTACTTTCATGTTCCAGGGATCAAATGGTTCAAGTGGCTCTGAGCACTATGGGACTTAACATCTGAGGTCATCAGTCCCCTAGAACTTAGAACTACTTAAACCTAACTAACCTAAGGACATCACAAACATCCATGCCCGAGGCAGGATTCGAACCTGCGACCGTAGCGGCCACGCGATTCCAGACTGAAGCGCCTAGAACCGCACGGCCACACCGGTCGGCTTCTGTTTTTTACTCTAAACATCACCATATTTTTTCCCGAAATAAAAACAAGATATATGCAGACTGAGTTAGTAATTCTTACCCACCACCTTTTACACATCACAAACATAGAAATTCTTCTATGGAATAGAAGGAGTTGCCAAGGAGAAACCTTTTCAATTTATTTTCAAATTTTACCTTGCTGTCTGTTAGACATTTTACATCACTGAGTAAGCGGTCAAAAATTTTTGTTGCAGCGTTGTGCACCCCTTTCTATGCTAAAGACAATTCTGAGTAATGAATGCCATTTTACCTTCTCTTATTGTAATTATGTACCTCTTTGGCCCTTTTGAACTGTAGTAGTTTATTTACAACACACTTCATGAGGGAATAAATATGCCGTTAATCAGTAGTCAGAATGCCCAACTCCTTAAACATGTGTCTACAAGATGATCGAGGGTGAGCACCACATATTATTCGTACAGCAAGGTTTTAGGCAATGAAGACCTTCTTTCTTAAAGACGAGTTACTCCAGAACATTATTCCACATGACTTTACTGAATGAAAATAAGCAAAATATGTCAACTTATTAATCTCTCTTTCGCCAAAATTGCTATGATTCTAAGTGCAAATGAGGCTGAACTAAGTTATTTTAGAAGATCCAAAATGTGATTTTTCCAATTTAAATTCTCATCAATAAGGACGCCTAAGAATTTTGAAGTTTCCACCCTATGTATTATTTCATCATCATGTGTTACACTTATCACTGGCGCAGTACTCCGTAATGGTTTCACCCTGTATACCAGAGCAAATGAATGGGAGTGTTGAGAAACCCCACATGTCCATTTATGACAAAATTGAGTTACCTATGATCTTGTACTTTATGGACCGATAATAATATAGAGAAATCCCATATCTTTTGGTATTTTTTATGTTGTTATGAAGCCATTGTGTTCACGAAACGCCGGATGCTGTGGCCGAGCGGTTCTAGCCGCTTCAGTCCGGAACCGCGCTCCTGCTACAGTCGCAGGTTCGAACCCTACCTCGGGCATGGATGGGTGTGATGTCCTTAGGTTAGTTAGGTTCAAGTAGTTGTCAGTCTAGGGGACTGATGACCTCAGATGTTAAGTCCCATAGTGCTTAGAGCCATTTGAACCATTTTTTGTTAACTAAACCGAATAGAAACTCCCACGTGTACAAAAGATACGGATTTTATGTTAGCAACACTGTTTTATACAAAGGTAATAATCAGTACTTGCCTGTAAATGACAAGAAAACGCATGAGTTTAGGCTATTTATACCATTCCCACCAAAAGAAGTAATCGTCGGTAGCTTCTACACCAACATATACAACTGGCGAATATGTGTCAACTAATGAAGGATGTGTGGAGTATAATTCCAAAAGGAATGTCACATAGCTATAATTTGTTTGATTTTTGTCAATATTAACAATGCAGTATGAGTTAACTAAGGGTTTATGCTTATTTGTTACAAAATCCTGAGAAAGCTCACATGCTCACTAAAATTTTAACTTAATATCAACAAAACGTATCACGATTGTCTACAGTCCATTGGCGTTCTACCCCTCTACATTCATTTCAAGGAAAAATGAGAAGAAAATCGAAATCTCAGCAGAATTGAGGCCATCATTGTTTTTGTGTCTCCTGAAACGTTAGGTTTTTTAGACATGTGGGGTTTCTCAATTTTCCCATTCAAATATTGCGTCGCATTGCATTCCAAAGGGGTCAGATCACGTTCAGTGGGGCTGCAATCCCACGGTATCCTTGGTGTAGGGTTGAATAGTCTGGAAGGTGTCAGCAGTGTCGATTGTTGTCCAGAAAGTCTTCCTGCTGTCCATCGCACTGCGAAACGCCATTTCGACCGTGAAAAAAAGTGAAATGATCGTATGGCAGTGCAGTGTATGGCGGCGGTGTTGATAGTGGGTTAATGTTGGGTTAGTGCCTCTCCGCTCTTACTACGTATTAGTGGTGGTAAACAGAATCCACTAACTTTCGCCCTCGCTTAGCGAGTACGTGTAGTGCCACCATTACCGCTGTGAATGAGTGTCGTCGGTGCGGATAACACTGTAGCCATAAAAGATGTGCAAATACGTTTCGTGAATTCGCCTGCGTGTAACAGTCGTTTCTCCTCTGCCCGGGCCGTGGCGCGCCGCGTCGGTTTGCGAAACGTCAGCGCCCTTTACATCATCACCAGCAGCACCGGTACCAGCTGACACATCACTGGCCACCGGGGACATCGGCTTCGGCGGCGGAGGCGGAGGCGGCTACAGAAACAGCACACGCTTCAGCAATAATGGCGTCTGTATGAGTATGCGAGTTGCAACATGCAAAGTGACTACACGGCCGCAAAGCGGCATTCAAGCAGCGTTTGACATTACTCTACAGCCAAATAGATTAGATACTAAGCGCCTTGCAGCAAAACAGAAATGAGATTGACACTCAATACTTCACACTGACAAGAAGTGGTGACGCGCGCATTGTGCTCCTCAGACTGTGCTGTCTCCACATCCACGTAAGTGTGAAGACCGGAGAAAACCACACTCATGCTCATAAATTCAGGATAGTTCTGATACATAGTGAAGCAACGCTCTGGTGGGCGGTTTGCGGGTTTAAATCACCTCGGGGTATGGCCATGTGGTGCATTGGACCTGCGGTCGTCGCACGGTGGCGCTGGCAGCAGTCCACATACGCAGAGGTCCATGTCAGAGTACAGTGCAGCGAGTAAGTGTGCAGATGTTTTCAGACGTGCTAATGGTGACTGTGTGTTGAAAATGGCTCAAAGAACACATATTGATGACGTTATGAGGGGTTGAATACTAGGGCGACTGGAGGCTGGTCAAACACAGAAGGTCGTAGCACGGGCCGTCCGTGTGCCAAAAAGTGTGATCTCAAGATTATGGCAACTATTTCAGCAGACTGGAAACGTGTGCAGGCGCTACAGTACCGGACGTCCACAGTGTACAACACCACATGAAGACCGATATCTCACCACCAGTGCCCGCAGACGGCCACGCAGTAGGGCAGGTAGCCTTGCTCGGGACCTTACCACAGCTACTGGAACAGTTGTCTCCAGACGCACAGTCTTCAGACGACTGAAAAGACATGGTTTATTCGCCGAGAGACCTGCAAGGTGCACCCCTGGTCACAGGAGAGCCCGTAGGCCTGGTGTCAAGAACACACTATATGGTCATTGGAACAGTGGTCCCAGGTTATGTTCACGGACGAGTCCAGGTATCTCGCCGGGTTTTCATCTGGCGTGAACCAGCAACCAGATACCAATCCCTTAATGTCCTTGAAAGGGATCTGCATGGAGGTAGTGGTCTGATGGTGTAGTGTGGGATTATGATATGCGCACGTACACCCTTGCATGTCTTTGACAGAGGAACTGTAACAGGTCCGGTGTATCGGGACGTAATTTTGCACCAGTATGTCCACCTTTTCAGGAGTGCAGTGGGTCCCACCTTCCTCCTGATGGATGATAACGCGCGGCTCCACCGAGCTGCCATTGTGCAGGAGTACCTTGATACAGAAGATATCAGGCGAACGGAGTGGCCTGCCCATTCTGCGGACCTAAACCCAATCGACCACGTCTGGGATGCTCTCGGTCGACGTATCGTTGCACATCTTCAAACCCCTACGATACTTCAGGAGCTCCGACAGGCACTGGTGCAAGAATGGGAGGCTATACCCCAGCAGTTGCTCGACCATCTGATCCAGAGTATGCCAACCTGTTGTGCGGCCTGTGTACGTGTGCATGGTGATCATATCCCATACTGATGTCGAGGTACATGCGCAGGAAACAGTGGCGTTTTGTATCACACGTGTTTCGGGACGATTTTCTCAGCTTATCACCAATACCGTGGACTTACAGATCAGTGTCGTGTGTGTTCCCTATGTGCCTACGCTATTAGCGCCAGTTTTGTGTAGTGCCACGTTGTGTGGCACCACATTGTGCAATTATCTTTAATTTATGAGCATGAGTGTAGTTGGTCTCTGGAGGTGACAGCCGCCGCTAGTCCTTGTAGCACAGGGGATCACCAGAAATAGTAATCACAGTTACTTCAGAAGGAAAACAGAATGTCAGCACACCTAGCGGCAGAAAAACAGGTGCTATAAGGTGAAGTACCTCTGCCGAAATGGCACCTTTGGTAACACCTTCACAGGCGTCGACTGCGGAAATGATCGCCGAGGTGGACGAAATTCTTACTGAGCCTCAAAACTGCGGCCTAAGAGAACCATAACTGTTATACCATAAACAGTGAAAAACAAAATTTTGGCTCTCTTCTTCACCATTCAAATTTAAAACAGGGCAGGTAAAGACGCCGACAGTCCCGTCAACTCTTAGGCACACACATGGCACTACTACAAAGGGCTGGAGATGTTCAGCAGTGTATCTGCTGGATAAGCTTCTAGTTGATGACGAAAAGACGAATGATCAGCAACATAAAACAGACTTACGAAGGTAAATGGATAACACCTTCACAAATGACTCTGTTACTGACCATTTAAACAAGAAGCGGCAGCGTTAGCAATTAAACAATTAAAGAACAACAAGACCCCATGTCCACCTGGCATACACTCAAAAACACTAAACAAGACTGTTGCACAGATCATCCGTTTTCTGACAGAGCTACTGGATGAGGCATTGATGCAAGCAAGGTACGATCTCCGCCATATGAAAGACTGCAAACGCAGTAATCATAGGAAAATCAGAGAATCGGCACCCAACAAACCCAAACACTTACAGGCCCATCTGCCTCTTGAACATTTTGGCTAAGGTGCAGGAGAGATTCTTCTGTAATCGATTACACTCACTCTTCGGTCTTATTCCACGTCATTATAGCTTCATACCCAACAGCTCAATAGACGATGCAGTTAACCCCGCGCCGGAAATAATGCAGGACACACAAGAAAACTACGCAGTAGCAATAGTAACAGACATAGCCTGCGCCTTCGTAATCTCTCGTAGCCTGCCTTGTCCGCAAGGCTACGAGAGATGCAGATACCAACAGTCCTATTCAATAGCTTATGCGACTATTGCAAAGATTGGGTGACTGAATGGTAAGCAGGAAAACAAAAGGTTATCAAGAAAATAACTAAAGGATTCCCACAAGGCTTAATTTACTGGCCAATTTACTGGCCACTTTGGCCTGAAGATGATAGGGTTAAGAAAATGATAGCCTTTGCCGACGGCTTGAAAGTAGCAATAACTGCAAACTCGAGAGCGCAACTCGAAAGCAAGCCTGCACAATTGTAAAAATAAGTAACTGGTGCAGCTATAACAAGCTCACGATTGTGGCAAACGATTGTGTATGTTTATTGATCGAACGGCACTGGAGCCCACCATTAGACTGAACAGAGCATACAGAGAAAAATAACAACAAGGTACCTTGGCATACATCTCGAGGAACGATTAACATTCAACGAGCACATAAGACTTACAATTGAGAAAGCGACAACACTAATCCACCAACTTGACACGCTAAAGCCAACCCACGACAGACTACTATTGCAGACGCCATGAATGTATCATACTACCCTGTTTGAGTCTATTACGCCCTTCGCACAAAGTGCCTGGGCACATCGATTGTCACTCACGACCCACAAAAACCGCTGCGAAGCATGGAGAAAGAGATGTATTGCTCAGAATGTCAGGGACATTTGGCACCACATCCGTGTAAGCCCTACGCGTTATACTTTCAATATACGTCATTCAGATAACCATTACACACAAAGTAGAAGCATCCTGGCTCAAACGGGGAAGGCTGTAGGAGATGCATCTGATAACAGAGAAGCATATTACAAAAAAATGCCAACTACATCTTTGGAAAGTTGAGGTATAGCAAAAAGAAAGGGAAACATCTGACACGTCCTTAGCCAAAGTGATACATGTGAATGCGGGGAGCATGGATCTCACGAACAAATAACACTAAAATGTGGCACAATCACGCACGTAAGACCGATGACAGAAATCGAAGCCATAGGTCAAGCTTTAGGAGATACAGATAAATGGCACATGCTTAAGCGGGAAACTGATGGAATATCAAGAGCGCTGCACGACACTTACAAGCAGCAACGCCCATACACAAAATCACGACCAGACGCAAACCCCACGACTTAACACGATGCATGAGACAACAGAGATTGAAACATTCATGTGCAAACAGATGATGACTTGAACACACGCGTATCAACAGTTATGGATACATACACGGCATAATAGCAGATATCACGACTACAACAATCCTACGACTAATATATACATGGAATTTAGGAATACGTTAGTAATAAGAAATGAAACAACGAATCTTCCTTGTTGTACAACCACGTAATTCTGTAGTTTTTTTGGGTCATTACTTTCAAACATATAATTGTATAATATTTAAACTGCAAACTACAAAGCATGTGAATTTTATAATACTGCACATAAACATACATATGTACACTCCTGGAAATGGAAAAAAGAACACATTGACACCGGTGTGTCAGACCCACCATACTTGCTCCGGACACTGCGAGAGGGCTGTACAAGCAATGATCACACGCACGGCACAGCGGACACACCAGGAAGCGCGGTGTTGGCCGTCGAATGGCGCTAGCTGCGCAGCATTTGTGCACCGCCGCCGTCAGTGTCAGCCAGTTTGCCGTGGCATACGGAGCTCCATCGCAGTCTTTAACACTGGTAGCATGCCGCGACAGCGTGAACGTGAACCATATGTGCAGTTGACGGACTTTGAGCGAGGGCGTATAGTGGGCATGCGGGAGGCCGGGTGGACGTACCGCCGAATTGCTCAACACGTGGGGCGTGAGGTCTCCACAGTACATCGATGTTGTCGCCAGTGGTCGGCGGAAGGTGCACGTGCCCGTCGACCTGGGACCGGTCCGCAGCGACGCACGGATGCACGCCAAGACCGTAGGATCCTACGCAGTGCCGTAGGGGACCGCACCGCCACTTCCCAGCAAATTAGGGACACTGTTGCTCCTGGGGTATCGGCGAGGACCATTCGCAACCGTCTCCATGAAGCTGGGCTACGGTCCCGCACAACGTTAGGCCGTCTTCCGCTCACGCCCCAACATCGTGCAGCCCGCCTCCAGTGGTGTCGCGACAGGCGTGAATGGAGGGACGAATGGAGACGTGTCGTCTTCAGCGATGAGAGTCGCTTCTGCCTTGGTGCCAATGATGGTCGTATGCGTGTTTCGCGCCGTGCAGGTGAGCGCCACAATCAGGACTGCATACGACCGAGGCACACAGGGCCAACACCCGGCATCATGGTGTGGGGAGCGATCTCCTACACTGGCCGTACACCACTGGTGATCGTCGAGGGGACACTGAATAGTGCACGGTACATCCAAACCGTCATCGAACCCATCGTTCTACCATTCCTAGACCGGCAAGGGAACTTGCTGTTCCAACAGGACAATGCACATCCGCATGTATCCCGTGCCACCAAACGTGCTCTAGAAGGTGTAAGTCAACTACCCTGGCCAGCAAGATCTCCGGATCTGTCCCCCATTGAGCATGTTTGGGACTGGATGAAGCGTCGTCTCACTCGGTCTGCACGTCCAGCACGAACGCTGGTCCAACTGAGGCGCCAGGTGGAAATGGCATGGCAAGCCGTTCCACAGGACTACATCCAGCATCTCTACGATTGTCTCCATGGGAGAATAGCAGCCTGCATTGCTGCGAAAGGTGGATATACACTGTACTAGTGCCGACATTGTGCATGCTCTGTTGCCTGTGTGTATGTGCCTGTGGTTCTGTCAGTGTGATCATGTGATGTATCTGACCCCAGGAATGTGTCAATAAAGTTTCCCCTTCCTGGGACAATGAATTCACGGTGTTCTTATTTCAATTTCCAGGAGTGTATTATCATAAGG
Organism: Schistocerca piceifrons; assembly: GCF_021461385.2. Lineage (NCBI taxonomy): Eukaryota > Metazoa > Arthropoda > Insecta > Orthoptera > Acrididae > Schistocerca > Schistocerca piceifrons. Next base: position 145,306,922 of record NC_060139.1, read on the forward strand.
CTTAATCATACAAACGAGAACGCACAACATAAATAAGAAGTGCCTTTCCGGTAGGCGAGGTTCGAGGTCACTCTTCCGAAGCTTCTCTCCCGCTCATGGTGCGGCCAAATGGAGGACGTAATTGTAGTAACAAATAGTACCGTTAAAGCTCGTATACAGACCACACAGGGTTAATCTGACGACATACGATCATACAGTAGTAACCATAGTAGAGTAGAATATGTTAATTGAGGTGAGACATACTCGCATTATTTACCGAAGCCCTCCCACTTGAAATAGCCAGGTAAAGGGACCTCTTTTACTACCTAAATCTTCCCTTTCTTCTATTACTTTTTTTAAGAATATAGTAAAAAGTTGTTCTTTCTGAAAATATACTTTATGTGTCACATATTTTTTTAGTAATTAATACTTTTATTATGTACAAGGCAGCAATCAGAGTAGCTTTAGAAAGAAACGAGTCTGTCTCTGCAGCTTTTCACTAATTTTTAGTAACAAACAACCCACAATAGTTGCCAAGGCGGTGGTTCACCCTGCAATGATAATAAATAAATAAATAAATATGGTATTGATGGCCGGTAGTCCCCACCTGGGGTTGTTTGGCTGCTGAGTTGCATGTCAGCTGAGGGTGCCGCCACATTGGGCGTCTTGCATGTCAGTGATGATGAAAAGATCATGAGGGCAACACAACGCATAGTTCCCGAACGGAGAAAATCTCTGAAGCGGCCTGGAATCGAACCCGTGAAGAGTGTGGTAATCTGCTCACAAAGGGAACGAGAGGTTTCATTGACGCCATTTGTGCCACATCCTGAGGGATTTTCCACTCCAGTCTGAGTGGCGGTGTGTCTGCGATGTTTTCCGTGGCCAGAAAATCCGCTTGATTTCAACGTTGGGTGTCGTGGTTCTGACATCCATCGCAGAAGCGTCGAAAGAAGGGGTGAAATGTGGGTAAGAGGCGGCGTGACGGTCTCATTGTGCGACCTGTCCACGCTGGCATTGGGTAACACTGTGTGAAATTTGATAGCAATGTGGCATCATTAGCGCACCTTACAGCTCACATGAATTTCTTGAATATGGCCTTTTTTTCGCATGTGTTGACACCTCGCTATTTGGAGCGTCGCCGAGCCGATGGATGACGTCACAGGACGCCAGCTTTTACTTCCTTACAGAGGAAGGTTGCACCTGTGAGACAAATGTCAAACCTATGCGCGGCAATGGGAGACAAACAAGAGGTTCCGAAAAAGTGATACTTTTTATCCGCAGTGTACTTTAAATTTCCTAGAAAGAAAAATCCTGTTCATTTTTTTCTCTAGGAGTAATAGTTTGCACGAAGAGAGGAGCGAATATTGAAAATCTGTTCTCGGGATCATTTCCTCCTTCAATCCCAGCTGGGACGAATACCGGAATGACGAGTAACACTGAAGTATTGGTCGAATGATGGTTTTGTAAGCTACTTCTTCTGTGAGTGGACAAAGTTTCTGAAACTTTTTCCAATGAATCTCGTCATCTGCCGTACCTGTGGTTAACTTTACGCGGTGGTTTCACTTTAAACCTCTCCGTATTCATACTTCTAGATATTTTGTGGCTATAACTGCTTCCACTGATTGTTTTGCAATCCTGTAGTCATACGATAATGGGTCTTCCTGCCTCCTTATACCCAATTCGTTACAGTCGTTTATGTTGAGCATAAAATGCGAATCCCTGCTCCAAGCATCGATCCTCTACAGATCTTCCGGTATTTCGCTACAATTTTCCAACGTTGTGATTTCTTCATATACAACGTCATTTCCGCAGAGAGCCTTACCGAAATGTCGACCTTATCCACTACGCCATTTACACACTTTACATAGTGAAAATTTATGGTCGAATAACACTGCCTTCGGATACACCCGAATCTGCAAATATTTCTGTCCCTTCAGAATGAAATGCTGCGTTCTGTTTGCTATAAACTTTCATTCCAAATCACACAGTTACTCTGATATTCAGTACACTGATTTTTTGATTCATCAGGCGGCAGTATGGAAGTATCGAACACCTTCCGGAAGTCAAGGAACACGGCGTCAACTTGAGTGACGGTATATACTGCTTTCTGGGTCTCCTGGGCGAACAGAGCAAGTAGGGTTTCAGACGATCGTTGTTTTCGGGATCCATGTGGGTTCTATAGAATATTTTCTGCGTCCAGAAATGTCATAACACCCAGAAGAAAAAACATCTTTCAGAATTCTGCAGCAGACCGATGTCAGAGATCTATAGTTTTGTGCGTCTGTTCAACTACCCTACCTGAAAACGATGTCAGTTGCTTCCCTGTCCCTTGTCAGATATTTCGATAGTGTCATTTTGACATTCGTACTACGGTTAAACGAGAAATTACACTGTGATCTTTCTCAGTGTAACAGTTTTGGATTAAGTTCAGTATTTCTGCCTTCTGTGAGATCCCCCGTTTTGATGCTACTACGATGCAGAGTGTCTGGACTGATGGCTTTGATTAGTTTACTAATGTAACATAAGAGACAAACTCCTCACGACTTTCTCCCAGTCGGTAGATGGAAATTTGCTTTCGAATTCGTTGAATGCTCCACGCTTGGTTCTCCATACGCTACCGCAAGTTTCTGTTTGTCTGTTAGGCTTTGGCTACATTTAAATATGCTTTGAAAATGCTTTTAGCAGGACGCTACCAGACACAAAATTTGTTGACTAATTAAATTGTTCATATTCCAGGTACATAACTTAAGGCTACAATGGTACTACAAAAACATTTAACAAAACACACATAAATATTGAAGTTCTGTGTAGGCTCTTGACATGTAGCTGAGGATGAGGTATATACCACTAAACATGTTGCTTCATCAAATAATTGAAATAGTCAACAAATATTGTGTCTAGTAGTTATCTCTGAAAACCGTATGCATATTTTTGTAACAATCATATACTGAATATAGCTTTAAAGAGAAGCTCTCTTTGCTTTCGTAGCAAATTTTTAACAATGGCTATCGAACCGCAGCGGATCTTTCCCAGCCCCCAAGATTCTGGGCACATACCTATCTAAAGTGTATACTCTTGGACTTTGTCCATTGGTGTTCCATATTGTTAGTGCTGGAGACGATATCTTCGTGTTAAAGGCTCAGTTAACCTCACATTTGTTTTTTTGCGCTCTTCCTAAGAAGAGACGTCTTCCTATCTTTCTTCGTATTACTGCCGTATTCAGTGATGTGGTAACGCATTTGTGATCACTGATTACTTAGTCTATAGCGAGTCGAAAAATTTCCTAGAGAAGAAGTCGACTGAGCGATTTCTTCTTTAGAAAAGTACATTTGATGAAAATGACAAAAGTGTGTACGTATATTGGAAACAAACATGGTTTCACATACAATTTGAGATACCATAGCTACGCGCAGCAAACACTCCTGCATAGCTGCTGATCAATAAATTTAGAAATGAGCAATAAAGTCATTCCTTGCCTGATGCTTGACTTTAACCATTGCGATCGAGTCATCCTGAATACAAACTATTGCTTATTATAATAATAGTAGCCCGCCTCCCGAATGAAGTGACATCTCTTCAGGATTCGCTTTCCCATTAAATACGCGATAATCAGTGGAGAAGCGCATGTGATCCTGAAGGCGCTGAAGCAGAGATGTGACATCAGTGTCTCATCGGTTCTAGTGTCCTATAAACTCCTCTCCGTCCGAACAGGCCTCGGAAGCCCCAACGGTACCGACCGACCGCCGTGTCATCCTCAGACGATACGTTGTCACGGAATGCGGATATGAAGGGGCATGTGGCCAGCACACCGCTCTCCTATCCGTTGTCAGTTTCTTGAACGGAGCCGTTACTTCTCAGTCATGTAGCTCGTCGACTGGCCTCACAAGAGTGCCCCATAAGCATTGCATCATTTCAATAAAAAAAATACTCTCTCAACGCCACGGGAAGTCTGCGTCTGTGCGCTGCGTACCAGGGCACGTGGGAATTTGCAGGAAGGAGCAACCACATTAAGAAGCCACAAGCCTACAGGAGAAAACAACTTTCTGGCTGCCGTCTCGCTGTTGCGGCAAAGTGCCATCTCACTGTGGGAGGAGAAATGCAGGACTGTAAGTTTCGGTTGGCATGGCAGTGCCTGTTCGTGAATTTTTGGCAAAAACGGTACTGTACTTATGTCCCAGTCTCCATATTCGCCAAACATGTATTGATGTGACGTCAGTTTTTCTAAAAATAAAGAAAACCATAAAGCAACGTCTTACAATAATGGATGAGAGTAAAATGCTATCCCAAACACCGAGGTAAAGAATGTTTTGGAGGTCAGAAAAGGCGCTGGTATAAATTATAATAGATGACGATGAATGTATGGAAGGGGATAGTGTCGATGTATGCGATTAAACAAAATTCTATCAAAAAAAGAAAAATCTCAGTGTTTTTTGAACACATCTCGTATGACATCCATACCCCTTCCTGAATAGGGGCATTGGACTCGCATTCCGTTGGACGACGGTTCAATCCCGTGTCCGGCCATTCTGATTTAGTTTTTCCGCGATTTCCCTAAATCGCTCCAGGCAAATGCCGGGATGGTTCCTTCGAAAGGGCACAGCCGACTTCCTTCCCCGTCATTTCCTAATCCGATGAGACCGATGATCTCGCTGTCTGGTCTCCTCCCCCAAAACAACACAACCCCTGATTAGGGATTCGAACCCACGACCTCCACATTGCGAAGCATCTGCGCTACGTTGAGTTCATGCCGTCCCGCGTCATATGTTCTACAGTTAAAATGTAGGCAGAAAGCGATGACAATGTACAGTTTCCAAGAAATTCGTTTTCGTCTACAACTATCGCCGTGAAACGTCTTGATCTTGTTACAAGTGCCTCAGAGGTTGTCGTTAGCCTTAGCTCTCTGCTCATTGGACTAGAGATCAAGTGACCGTCTGCGGCTTACTGGTGCGTAAAGAGAACACCAAATGCAAGCCAGTCTGTACTCGGTCGACACAAACAGAGCGGTAATTGGGCAGCAGAAGATGAGAAGCTCAGTCGTCCCTGTCGAGCCGTAGTTACAGCACACACTCCGACACACACATGCTCATACATGCGGGTCGCGGGAACGTGATGGCAGGGGAAGCGAGAACCGAATGCGAATAGCGGATGGCGGCAGTCGGCTGTACAAGGCTTTGAGCGGAAATGGGGTTGGCTGTGCGCCTGCTGCCTCACAGGGCGCCCCTAATTACCGGCAACCCGTCACGCACTGACTGCGGAGTCACTCGCTACGGAGAAGCTCTCAGTTGGTTGTCGCTTTCCTTAAGGGCACGCTCTAATCTGAGCCAGACACGTAATTTCGTTACGAGCGTAACACTATTACTAGGCGTTTTTCTCGCAGGTACAACATGGTGCTGACGAGCAGTCTAATTAAATGGATAAGGCTTGTTTCTTCTAGAAACTGTTCTATTCGAGATGATACATTCCGTTCCTCATACATAGGAACTTGCTTAGCCAACCAGCTAAAGTGGGACCTTCACATTAACTTGGACACTGTAATATCCCGGCACTCTAGATGATGGACTCAGAAAGTTGCGGTTGTAGGAAACACGCTGGGCAGTAAAAACTTCCACCCCCAGGAAAAATCACACGAACACCGTGTGATACCGCCTCTGGCTATGATTATAGGCTCACTTCGGTGCGAGAGGGAGAGAGAATCTACAAATTTTTCAGGTATACGACAACTGACTGCGTATGTTGATTGCTACTTTTACCCGTTGTCCCAAATTATCTACATTTTTATGACATCGAGAGATTTAGCGAGTCTGTCGATATTTGCCGTCAAATTTGGGATGTATGAGTGTAGTCCTGTGGAGAAAAAAAACCTCGCGTCTTGAAACAAGAGCGTGCGCGAAGTACTCACCATGAACAGGTAAGAATAAAGGGCAACATTTGCTCACCGAGAATGCTGAAATAAACATCGTGATCACGTTCGCGGTAACCAGAGTCGTAATATGAAAAATATACTCAAAATACCTAGCACCATTTTAAAACAGGCAAACCGCGACTTGTTGGTCCATACCACAAGCCTTCATTCAGTAGTTTTGTTGCCATTTGGCCCACTGAACACATGTAGCTAAATTTGACACTGTGAGAAATGAACTTTTCCGAGGCTCGAAAGATAAAGTATTTGTAGTCAATGAAGTGGTAGGGAACTGGTAAGACGAGTCGTAAGTTTCTGAGCCATTGAAGGCACATAAAGTTTAACAACAATTTTTAACATTAATAGTCACAAAATAAACAAATAGTAAACTCTTAATATGGAAGGTCTTATGGTTCTCGATAAAAGGCCTTGTAGAGCATAATGAATAAATATTACAATTCTCCACCGAGAAAGTAATTCAGAAAGACATGGTTACTGTTCTTCTAGAACCAAGAACAAATACAAACTTAATAACAATCTGAACGCCTAAGGACAGTATAAAAAAGGGTTACAAATTACAGACTGAAAACCGACCCACGACAGTACTAGCAAAGATTTCTTTTAGTTTCTTTAACCAAAAAGAACATGCGCCCTAATGCAATAACAGGCAAATATGTTCCGTTAATGGAATGTTGTAATCTAGATATTTAAGTAAGCCGCCTTCTGGCACCAAATTAATAACTCAGGTAACACGTCTTATGGCAAGAATCATATGCAATAAAAAGAAAAACAAGGAGAAGTCTCATGATAATCAATTTAAAGAAAAAATAACAACAGTTACCACAGTTGAATGGCCAGAAACAGTAAATAATAAATCCTTAAGTTAACTTGCGTCCACTGGTCCAGCAGTGGAAGGCAGAACAGTAGATAACAACAGAAAATAGTGGCAGTACCACAAGGGATCGAGCTCACCCAGAATTACAACAGAAGCAAATAAATTTAACTAGATGGCCAGCTGCTTTAATAAAAAGAGACATATCTTTATTGCCACTGAAGTCATAAATTAAATATTATGTCATGGAGAACTTTATTTTGAATAAGGTATCAATATAGGCGCCTAGTAGCAGGCATGTAGGACTACACACCAAGTCCGCCCCCCCCCCTCCCCCCCTCCCCCCCTTCCGAGTTTCTTGATCATGCACGTACAAGAATAACTACAACAATAGCAGTAGTAGTAGTAGTAGCCGGTCGGTGTGGTCGTGCGGTTCTAGGCGCTTCAGTCTGGAACCGCGTGACTGCTATGGTCGCAGGTTCGAATCCTGCCTCGGGCATGGATGTGTGTGATGTCCTTAGGTTAGTTAGGTTTAAGTAGTTCTAAGTTCTAGGGGACTGATGACCACAGATGTTAAGTCCCATAGTGCTCAGAGCCACTTGAACAATTTTTAGTAGTAGTAGTAACAATCATAATCATAATCCTATACTCCCCTGAAACATATGAAAATATGTTAATAGAGGTCTAATGTAGACGCGCAAACACAAATCAAATTGAAAAAACAGAGAAGAACATAAAATGCAAACCAGCATTTATGCTTTAAAACAAATCCCTTAAGAGAACAGCTCACTAAAAGAGAAACAATGTACAATGCGAAGTTTGTGTGAGCGCCTTCAATAAGTGTGGCAACAGATAGCCTGGTGCAGTTAAGAAGAAAATTCAGCATGTAACACACTCACACACACACATGCACACACACATACACAAACACACACACACACACACACACACACACATAGCAATTTGATTCAGCATGTAACACACACATGCGCACACACACACACACACACACACACACACACACACACACACACACACACACACACACAGCAATTTGTGATGCATCCTCAGAATGGTTACAAACAGCCTAACACAGTTAATTAACGAGAGCACACTCGCTTGGTTGTATGCAAGGCACAGGCAACACACTTCCAAGGTGCGACGTCACCAGGATGATGGGACCTGAGGACGCCTTTCTAAAAAATTCAAATCGCTGCCCAATGACAGAGGTAGATACTCTAAAGATTCGAACAGTTTTCCGATGAGAAGAAATTCAGGCCAGGTTCCTGTCTGTCAAACGGCTGAGTCGTCAGCCCAGGCTGCCACTTCTGCCCCAATGATCAGTCTACCGTGAATGTAAACAGCAACAGTGAACCCCGAACTGTGCCTCCAATAAACCAACCTCCGTAACATACGCCGTGCATACCCTTATGTCATCAACGGAAGCCACATCACTGCGCCCTTGCAGAAGTGCTTCTACTTGTTACCCAGCAACCACGCAAAGACGTTGCCACAGAGCACTGCTCAGATATGGCTGACATATGGCTCAATCCTCTCGTTCTTCAGTTGGAACAGGTGGGTGTGATCCTTGTGAAATATGAGAACATCTTGATTACCAGAAGTGACGTTTTTCTGACTAATAAGTGCCCAGATATGCTCTAGGATGGACTGATCTTGGATCAGGAAGTTCACTCGCGCAATCAACCTTATTATTTTGTATGGCCCCACAAACCGAGGCAACGTTTTGGCCGTCACCTTCAGTGCCGCTTTGCTCTACACGCAGAAGTTCTTTACAAAGACAAGATCCCCCAACCGTAGCGAGATAGGACGTCTTCCCTTGCTATAATGGGCAGCGTTCCTCCAGCGAGGAAGCCTAATACCATTCCTTGCAGCTTCAGGTTTTCTCTGATGACTTTATGGTTACTATGCTCAGGTAGGATGTCGTTAATGGACCACACATTAGACAGTGGTGGATTTATGGGGAAGGAAAATGTCAGCTTGGCAGGGGCGGTCCTAAGCATTTCGTGTAACGCAGTATTCAAAGAGAAATTAAGCCACCCATAGGATTTATCCCACTTATTCTGAGACTGGGCGTATAAAATATTCAGGACTGACTTTAAATTCCAGTTAACACGCCTAGCACACGAGGGTTGTGAGTAATGGAGACGTTCTTGACTTGAGATATGACACTGGTGAAACAAAAGTTCTTAAACTCCCGGACAAGTATTCTGACACGTGTTTGTTAACCAGAACCTTCAGAGTCCCAAACACAGTGCAAATGTTGGTTAAAAGCTTAATGGTAAGGCCATCAGAACCCGACATGCTCTGCAGCAACTAGATAAACCGCGAGAAATAGTCAACCATTATTAATACAAAGAGTCAACCATTACTAATACATACCAGTTGCCTTGTTTGGTATAGGGTAGAGAATCTAGGTATTTATCGAAGATTTTGTCCATCAGTTGTTCCGCCCTACTAGAATTAAGTTCACCCACTAGGGTACTAGTGATGGACTTAGCTCTAATATACTTCTCACATTGGCCAACTAATTTCCTATCAACATTCCTGAACATTTTGTACTTCTTTCTATTCGCAGATCAGCTGAAGTAATTAATCTGTTACCAAAGGTTTCTTCGCAGTTACCTTTCTTGGAACTAGATTTGTCCCTTTTTAGAGATATCCACTCCTCCTCATCAGAGCTGTCTACTCTTATGTTCCTTACCGCAGTGTCGGCATCCTTTACGAACTTAAAACACATTCCATCGTTTCTCAGTACTTTGGCGTACCACTTCCTCCCACATTAATTCTTTCGGACGATTCTCTTCAACTTCAGTCTACTCTCCATCATTATTAAACCGTGATCTGAGTCTGTATCAGCATCTGGGTACACTTTACGATCCAATATTTGATTTCGGAATCTCTGACCATGATGTAATCCAGCTGGAACCTTCCCGTGTCTTTGGGTCTTTTCCAAGTGCACCTCTTGTGAGTTTCGAAGAGAGTGTTCGATAAATTTATTGCATAACTCAATCTTTTTCCTCTCTCATTCCCGCTGTCATGCCCAAATTCTGCTGTAGGCCTTTCTTCCATTCCTTTCCCTACAACCGCATTCCCATCCCCCATGACTATTAGATTTTCATCTCCATTTTTCTTACTGAATTGCCCGTTCAGTGTGTTAATATACTTCCTCTACTCTTCATGTGCTACTTGCAACGTTGGTATATATAGCTGAAGTATCGTTGTCGGCGTTGGTTCGCTGTCATATCTGATGAGAACAAGCCCGTCTTTGAACTGTTCACAATATCTCACTCTCTGCCCTACTTTCTTATCCATCCTGAATCGTACTCCAGTGTTATACCACTTTCTGCTGTTGTTGACATTATTCTGTATTCATCTGATCAGAAATCCTTAATTTCGTTCTATTTTACTTCATTTATCCCTACTATATCTAGATTCAACCTCTGTATTTTCCTTTTCAGATTTTATATCTTTCCTACCAAGTTCAAATTTCTGACATTCCATGCCACTACTCGTAGAACGTTTTCATTGTCAACCCCCGCTCCCCCAAGCACTTCTGAGATACGAGTGGAGAGCTAGTCCGGAACCTTCTGCCAATAGAGAGGTGATCATGACACTTTTTTCAATTACAGACCATATGTCCTGGGAATACACATTTGTGTCTTTAATGCAGTCCCTTCTGAATCCTCACGCCACAGATCATTGCTGATTTTTCCGCTTTCTTGGGAGAGTTTCCCACCACATGGGCAAGAGAGTGCGCTGAACCTTTCCGCTCCACAGCCCTTTTTCGCAAGGCCGTTGTTAGAACGAAGGTAACTTCTTATGCTGGAAGTCTCAGCTGCCATTGCTGATGATTTTTATACAGAAATTAAGCATTTTCTGCGCTCGAATTCAAAACTGAGGACGTTTTGAATAGTACCCGAAGAATCTACCATGCAGAGCATCAGCCACACAGCTATCATGTCGCACTTTTGAGAAGGCCGAGGTCCTAACAGGACAACTGACTGTTATTACTATCACGCGTGGCCTTGCCAACACCTATATCAAAGCCTGGTTATCTGTTTCCAAACGAAATGACTTGCACTCAAGATAAAACTCAAATCGCTCCAAACCAAATAGAAAGGCCAGCAAACTCATAGACAGAACAATTACCCTCCACGGCCGACAAAGCATGACAGTTATATAAGAATTAGATCCGTCCGTCTACAGGACAAAGACACCATCGAAATCAGACACAGCTGGCACAGGTACATTTGCCAAAGACGCCTTCAGAATCGAAGGACGCCTGCTGAGTGTCACTTCGTTGGAATCTTTCCTTACCGCCAGAACTGGTTAAGGGCAGCGGCCGACTGTGCAAAATATTGGGGATTAATTTTCGAAATAAATTCATCATCTCGATGAACCTAGCAATGTCCTGCTTGTTCTACACCGCAGGAACAGATGAATGACCTTGTTTGCTACGGTGCTTAACAGTTACTGCTTGAGTACTTGCTGTTCCTAAGTAGCATCCCATACGAGCAAACCTGTTGCCTCTTCACCTGCAATTGCTCTACTTTAGTACTAGGGCTGTGCACGGCACTGTTTAAAAAGAATAACTTGATGTTGTCATAGGGTTGTGCCGAGCACATCTGGTTTCATGCTCCGTAGCAAATTCGCAGCAAATGATAACCTGTAGCTGTGTTCCTGCATTCAAATAGTCTATGCATTGGCTAGAATTGCGAGTTAATAAAATACAAACATATCAAATAATACATAAACGAATAATTTAATAAAAAGAGTTCTATTCTAAGGCCCGTAATTGATGAATACGACTGATAATTATGTTAAATAATGTTTATTCAAGAAATAACATCTCAAATAAACGGGAAATGGTCCTACGATATTCAATTAAAATACCAACAGAAATATCCCTATCAAATGCAGTAAAGTTACGCTGACAGAATTACGAGATTGGTAGCAAAATCCCCAAACTAAATAGTCAACAAAGACTCTCGAAAGCTAAGTCCATTTCGTGATCACATTACACGAAAGATTTAACAGCTCAAAATAATTCAGAGTTCAATATGATGATTCACAAATTAACATACGCGATACGAAGAGTAGTAACTCATACTCTGTCTACTCTCAGTCCCGCAAATCAAGTGGCAAAAGATAGAGTCTTACTCTGGAGCACGTTCAGACCTTTCGAAATATAAAGTGCCTTCAAAAGTTAGAGTATTGTAGCCGTCGTTCACCTATACGACTGAATCGTGCACATTGCTCTAGAAAGGTCTGCCTTCTTCCACAACTCGCCACAAAGTGTCTTGAGCTCTTCACTCTAAAAGTCCCTCTCTCCAGTTGACTCCAGCAGTGTTCCGCCACTGTCCGACTCACTGGCTGAAGGCTGTCACCATCAAAAATACATCGTTGTCAGATTCTACATACATGATTTCACTAACCTTGACCACTTCCCGAACAAAACTAAAATATTACAATATTTAAACAACGAAATTTCGTAAACATTCGATTACACTAAAATTATTTACAATAAATACAAGTAATAGTTGGTTCATATATAAATAAGCCAGCATTCTTGCGCAAGTGTGTTCATGATAAATGACAACAGATTGTTATTAAATATTTTTGAAACATTCGTTTATGCCTTCTTGACAGAATCATCTTTTGGTTCTCTTTTCAATTGTGGTGTCCGCTAACACATGCGACTTACCACTTCTAAATTAAAATATTTGGTAATAGCATTTGCAGTCAACATTTAAGTGAAATTATTGGCAAAATGGTAAACTCTTCATTAAATAAATAGACAATTATGACAAAATATGAGGTATTCTCATTTGCTGTGTAAATGTAGAGAATACGACGTTCTGACAAACATTTACATAATGAAAAAGATATAAAAGACCTCGTAAATCATTAAATAAAATAGATCCAGATACACAGCTTTCAAGAACAATAGCTACTGTGCAATGCTATCATCTGAGACATCGTTTGTTGAAATCACATGAAGTGATTAAACGTTGTTAATTGAGAGATCCATTATGAAAATGTTTATTTGTTGCAGTTTTAAAGATATCGAAATATTGTTGTCTTATTAAATGCCCCTCATTTTTTTCGGGTGGGGGGGGGGGGGTGGATGCAGATATATTCATGTTTGCATTAATATTTCACCGTAATTTACTGTCGAAGTTAAGAGAGCTGTAACTCAGCCATCTTTAAGAGTGTCTGATATTCCACCATTTCCTCCAGCATATTCTGCATAAGGTGTAGACAGGTTTGAAAATTACCGAACTATCAGTTTAATAAGCCACGGCTGCAAAATACTAACACAAATTCTTTACAGAGGAATGGAAAAACTAGTAGAAGCCCACCTCGGGGAAGATCACTTTGAATTCCGTAGAAATATTGGAACACGTGAGGCAATACTGACCCTAAGATTTATCTTAGAAACTAGATTAAGGAAAAGCAAACCTATGTTTCTAGCATTTGTAGACTTAGGAAAAGCTTTTGACAATGTTGACTGGAATACTCTCTTTCAAATTCTAAAGGTGGCAGGGGTAAAATACAGGGAGCGAAAGGCTATTTAAAATTTGTACAGACACCAGATGGCAGTTATAAGAGTCGAGGGACATGAAAGGGAAGCAGTGATTGGGAAGGGAGTAAGACAGGGTTGTAGCCTTTCCCCGATGTTATTCAATGTGTGTATTGCGCAAGCAGTAAAGGAAACAAAAGAAAAATTTGGAGTAGCTACTAAAATCCATGGAGAAGAAATAAAAACTTTAAGGTTTGCCGATGACATTATAATTCTGTCAGAGACAGCAAAGGACTTGGAAGAGCAGCTGAACGGAATGGACAGTGTCTTGAAAGGAGGATATAAGATGAACATCAACAAAAGCAAAACGAGGATAATAGAATGTAGTCGAGTTAAGTCGGGTGATGCTGAGGGAACTAGATTAGGAAATGAGACACTTAAAGTAGTAAAGGAGTTTTGCTGTTTGGAGAGCAAAATAACTGATGATGGTCGAAGTAGAGAGGATATAAAATGTAGACTGGCAATGGCAAGGAAAGCGTTTCTGAAGAAGAGAAATTTGTTAACATCGAGTATAGATTTAAGTGTCAGGAAGTCGTTTCTGAAAGTATTTGTATGGAGTGTAGCCACGTATGGAAGTGAAACATGCACGATAACTAGTTTGGACAAGAAGCGAATAGAAGCTTTCGAAATGTGGTGCTACAGAAGAATGCTGAAGATTAGATGGGTAGATCACATAACTAATGAGGAGGTATTGAACAGAATTGGGGAGAAGAGGCGTTTGTGCCACAACTTGACTAGAAGAAGGGATCGATTGGTAGGAGATATTCTGTGACATCAAGGGATCACCAATTTAGTATTGGAGGGCAGCGTGGAGGGTAAAAATCGTAGAGGGAAACCAAAAGATGAATACACTAAGCAGATTCAGAAGGATGTAGGCTGCATTAGGTACAGGGAGATGAAGAAGCTTGTACAGGATAGAGTAGCATGGAGAGCTGCATCAAACCAGTCTCAGGACTGAAGACCACCACAGACAACATTCTGTATAATGGCGATGCAATCATCAGCCGTCCAAATTCGCTGCTGTGTGGTTTACCCGTTCCCGGTGACGCGCTCATTGCCTCTGCATCTGAGGTCGCCTGAGCGGAAACACTCATCTAGCAGGGCTGGCCCCTGCGCGCCCTGTCCCCTGGTCCCGGTAGCGTCCAGCCGTACCAACAAATCCCACGTCTCCGCAATACCAGATCCAGGTGTACGAATAACTCTCACACATACGCGTAACATTGCGTGGTGCATTTGTTAGCTACTCTAACTCCATCAGCGGACAATATCTGACCCAAAAACGAAATCTGTTTGTGAGCCAGGTAAACCTTAAATGGTTTCACCATCAGCCCAACCTTATGTAGGCGGTGTAGAACTTGTTCTATAGAGCATCTAAATGTTAATTAAATGTCCTGCTATAAACCACCACGTAGTCCAAAAACTTATACACCTATTTAAATTTGATATCACCTTGTACAGAATCTAATCTGAAAAAGCACTTGAAGCAACTATGCAAATCGGTACTGATTCCAAGATAATTTATTGATTGAGGGAGTACTAGTCAACGATGAGACAGTATCCTTCCTCGCTGTACTTGGGTACCAAAAAAAGATTGCCAAGCTGTAGTGGGACGCTGCAGGTTTGACTGTACCATCAGCCGGAAGTTGGTCAATAATTCTGCGCAGGGAGGCAACAAGCATTAAGGAGACAGGCGAACTGGGACCTGATCCATGAGCTGAATTATGTACCGAATGATATCAGTCATTCCTGTGTAATGAAGACCAGAGAACACATAGGGTGGCCCTATGGTAACCTTTATGCGAACTACATAATACATAACCTTCATAGTAAAGTAATTACCGTCTCTAATAAAATTTATAATTCTCATAAATTTAAAATTTGTATAGACATAGAATAAAAGTAAAATTATTGACGTCGCTGTACTTACTGCCACATTTAGCAGTTAACATTAGAGTAGATAAAAATTCCAGATTATTTAGTTAATCTTTAAAAGCATAGTTAAAATCAGTTTCATAAAATTTTTCATAAAATTTAAAAACATGTAGAAGGCACATGACGTATTCTGTGACTATCAGAACTGATTTGAATATTTTTTTCTTTTATACTTTTCTTAGTCGTCATGCCGAGATGTGTGGCTCCTATTACTTATTGAACAGTTCATAGATAGTGCCAAATAAAGTAAGATAGTTTGCTGGTGTCATTTGCCAATTTGTAACGGATGCAGAGAGTATTGATACGTGTGCCACTTCTTACAGATTTTTAATTTTAAGTACAATATTTGATATTAACAAAGCATATGCATGTAAATCTATAGATTTATCTTGGACTAATCTTCGACTGGCAACTGACGTGAAACCCTCTCCTACTAACCATTCAACAGACTGAAACTATTAAAACTACTAACAAGCCGAACTTGGGGATTACACGCGTCCACTATTCTCCACAGGTACAAAACCCATCCTCTGACATGCAAACGTTGCATGGATTTCCTCCTCACCAAAGTTCTTTAAGTCCCTCCAAATCCCCGAACACCATGCATTCCGTCTCACTTTCCCCAACCGTTTACTTTCCCTCTGTCTGGATCCTCTACCATCACATCAAATTCCCACCCCTCCTCACCCACATCGAACACTTACGCATTTCCTATACTGTCCACAAAATAGTTTCCACTAACACCATTGTCTCCCCTACGATCACCAACCCTGGTATGCTGCCGCACCTTCACAAACACATCCCTCCGTCCCTAACCAACACACACTCCATATCCTACCCAACGCAACTTCAACTAGCTCCCTCTCCCTAATATTTATCCCTCGTACCAACTATACTCCCACACCTCGCAAGGGTTCGTTTCTCCTTTCCCTTTTCCCTCTCAGTCCATCCCCTTCTCTTTCTCTTCCATCTGCCGCCCTACCCATACGGCACACTACTCCTCACCTTCTGTCTTTCCCAACGACTGTATTTTCCACTATCCACCTCAGCTCCTACTTCTCATCTCCATATTTTTCCTATCTAACAGACCCCTATTTCCCTATTCACACCCCTCCACCCTATGGAACATACTCTGTCCTCCAGCAATACCTCACATCCTAGTGCAGGTCCTTCAGATTGTACGTGAAAGTGCAATGCTTTAATGTTTTTGTCCGAAAAATTTCACCTTCCTCCGATGTGCTTTTAAATGTTTATATTATCGTTGGCTTTAATTTCCCGTCTTTGATTTTTAATTTAAATCAGACAACAGCCCCAAAATTTTACTTGTATTTCTGGTCGTTAACTTTTTAATTCACCTGAATGAGGAGCAAAGAATTGCACCGCTGACAGCCCGTTCCCAGTTCATATGGGGCTACGGGAATTATACAACAACAAAAAAAGGACCTATTTCGTACACCCTCGGTCGTATTTTTCACTGCTTCCAAGCAAGCAGTTTTCAAATAATTCCCAAACGTGGGCTTTCTCCTTAATGACCTGATCATTTATCAGGTGCAGCATACATTTTCCTGATGGCAAAAGATCTCCAGCTCTTCTAGGAGATCGAGAATCTGCCCTTCTCACCCTTATGCAGCAACCTCACATCGGGCGTCAGAATCAGCATCCTATGTTGTTGTAACCAAATGAGCAGCCGTACTCGATGTCCCTGTGGCGTCCTTTCATTCCAACTTAATGTGTTCCCCCACATCTAATCTCCAGCCTCCTTCCCATTTGGTCGAGGCAACAGGCCCCACAGTCTGGGCAATCAATTTTATGAACTGCAGAAGCGTGAAATAAATTCTTTGTATCTACAGTAAGTTGCAAAACGCATCCTAGGTTATTTGTCGTTTCAAAATAAACTCTCGCATTACACTTTCCAACGAAAGATGCAATTCTAGTACTCATTTTTCCGTAGTAAGGTAAACAAACATTTTCTTTTTGAACTATATTGTTGTAAGGAACCATGTTATTTTTTTCTTTATTAGATTTTGTTTGTTTATATATTACCCAAAAAGCCATGTGGACAGCTATTCATTTTTGCAATATGACTTATTACAGCCGTTCATCATCACGTTCGTCTTTTGACAAAGTAATCTTGAACACATGATTGATAGCAAAATTGAAAAATGCCTTCTTATGTTGAGTTGAATAAAATGTAAAATCTGCAGTACAGTTTTTCTGAAGAAATTAACGGATGTTTGTTTCACTCTCACACATGAATTTAATTATTAGACGTACGCTATTAAAAATGGTACTGTAGTGATGATGACACCATAGTTACCCTTTATTAACAGCAACGTATCATCTACGCACCTAAAGTAGTACACTATTTTGTCTACCCGTAATGGGTTTTCTATATAATTGATAAATATATCGGCGAGCAATCAATATATTAGGTCGCTCATATTTTGTTCGTCTTTTTGCGAATATATGTCTATTAAATTTAAAGTAGTTAAATTTAGAATTATCATAAGTAGCCCAATAAATTCATTTATTTCTCTCTCTGGAAGTTTGTTTTGTTCCATTAAATTACAGTTTTGTCAATAGATACGTTTGTGTATAAGTTGACGCTGTCTAGAGAAACAAATTTCATTTCATCAATTATTAGTATATTTCTAACTGTACTGGCAAATTCGCAACTACTTTTAATAGAAATGTTGCTATCGCAGTTGCAAACGGACGTTGCAGCACGACACAGACACAAATCTGAATGCAGCAAACAAACACATCAGTGACCGGACCGGCATTTCATAATACTGTGAAAAAAGAAAGTATAGTGCACGAGGGAGATTTGAACACGGATCCCCATCTTCACAGTCCAACATAAGTACCACATAACCACGACGCCACGGCTTCACCAATATCTTCGATGTAGCACGTCTTAAGCTTGGACCATTCACTATTTCAATGTTGCTTCTTTTTTCACAGTCCAGTACACCTTCTTCCTGTTTTCATGCTCGGTGAATATGTTGGTACGAAATTGCTCTTTCTGGCATGTCGTGTGAAAAAGAAACCATAAAACGTGCATCGTATCAATTAGTACGACATCTTCACTGGTTTGTGCCCTAATAAAAGTGTAAACTGTTTCACCACACATACTTCCTGATGCCATGAGTCTGTAGCAGACAGTTTCTTTTCTTTTTAGGAATGTGATGTCGTGAAAACGCGTCCGCGGGTGGACAATGTTTCTTAGATTCTTAACGACGGACGCTAAACTTAGTAGGAGACGTATTTGCGGCCCAGTCAGTGCAGAAAGTAATAATCGGCTGACCAGATCCATTCTTTGCAATGATATGTATCTGCTGACAACGGAGATTAGATAGACTATTCTGTTCGAGTCTAACAAGTCTGAGGTGTTTTTCTGCTACCGTTAATAATATGCAGTGTACATGAATAGGTCGTAGTAAAAACATAAATATAATTTCATCTGATTCAGTAGCCTTGTGCAAGTTTTTCATTCTGACGCCACCTCGGCGACTTGCATGTCCGTGACCTACCATAGTGTCCGTCTCGGTATCTATGGGGTCAACGTGGTTACTCGCCAACTGAAGGGGCTCGGGTTCGATTCCCGGCCTGTCGGACATTTTCTCTCCTCAGGGACTGTGTGCTGTGTTGTTATCATCATTCCATTGTTAGCAACGCACAAGTCGCCTAAATGGCTTCACATAAAAAGACTTGCAACCAGGCAGCGAGCTGTCACGCGACAGAGAGGGAGAATCTACCACAGTAATCCTATCAGGGAGAGGGGTCATACAGTATAAAGTCTTACCCGAATGACGTGTCGCGCGTGTTGAAGCTTTACGCCATCGAATGCTGAAAGCTAGGATAGGCGCTGTTATTCCGTGGTTCGACTAGGATTTGATCCCTCGAACTTTCTGTTCCAGGGACGCCAAAATGGAAAATATTGAAATAAACGATATCGGAATTGAAAAACAACTGCTATCACTTAGTAGCGGAAAAGCATCCGGACCAGACGAGATACCCTTAAGATTCTACAGTGATTATGCTAAAGAACTTGCCCCCTTTCTATCAGCAATTTATCGTAGATCGCTGGAAGAACGTAAAGTACCTAGCGACTGGAAGAAAGCGCAGGTCGTTCCCATTTTCAAGAAGGGTCATAAATCAGATGCGAATAATTATAGGCCTATTTCGCTTACGTCAATCTGTTGTAGAATAATGGAACATGTTTTGTGTTCTCGTATTATGACGTTCTTAGATAATACAAATCTCCTCCATCATAACCAACATGGATTCCGCAAACAGAGATCATGTGAAACTCAGCTCGCCCTATTTGCCCAAGAAATTCACAGTGCCGTAGACACTGGCGAGCAGATTGATGCCGTATTCCTGGACTTCAGGAAGGCATTTGATACGGTTCCGCACTTACGTTTAGTGAAAAAAATACGAGCTTACGGAATATCGGACCAGGTTTGTGATTGGATTCAGGATTTCCTAGAAGAAAGAACACAACATGTCATTCTTAACGGTTCAAAATCTGCAGATGTAGAGGTAATTTCGGGAATACCGCAGGGAAGCGTGTTAGGACGTTTATTGTTTACAATATACATAAATGACTTAGTTGACAACATCGGTAGCTCCGTGAGGCTATTTGCAGATGACACGGTTGTCTACAAGAAAGTAGCAACATCAGAAGACTCGTACGTACTCCAGGAGGACCTGCAAAGGATTAATGCATGGTGCGACAGCTGGCAGCTTTCCCTAAACGTAGATAAATGTAATATAATGCGCATACATAGGGGCAGAAATCCATTCCAGTACGATTGTGCCATAGGTGGTAAATCATTGGAAGCGGTAACGACCGTAAAATACTTAGGAGTTACTATCCGGAGCGATCTGAAGTGGAATGATCACATAAAACAAATAGTGGGAAAAGCAGGCGCCAGGTTGAGATTCATAGGAAGAATTCTAAGAAAATGTGACTCATCGACGAAAGAAGTAGCTTACAAAACGCTTGTTCGTCCGATTCTTGAGTATTGCTCATCAGTATGGGACCCTTACCAGGTTGGATTAATAGAAGAGATAGACATGATCCAGCGAAAAGCAGCGCGACTCGTCATGGGGACATTTAGTCAGCGCGAGAGCGTTACGGAGATGCTGAACAAGCTCCAGTGGCGGACACTTCAAGAAAGGCGTTACGCAATACGGAGAGGTTTATTATCGAAATTACGAGAGAGCACATTCCGGGAGGAGATGGGCAACATATTACTACCGCCCACATATATCTCGCGTAATGATCACAACGAAAAGATCCGAGAAATTAGAGCAAATACGGAGACTTACAAGCAGTCGTTCTTCCCACGCACAATTCGTGAATGGAACAGGGAAGGGGGGATCAGATAGTG
The DNA here is from genome assembly GCF_021461385.2 of Schistocerca piceifrons. Lineage (NCBI taxonomy): Eukaryota > Metazoa > Arthropoda > Insecta > Orthoptera > Acrididae > Schistocerca > Schistocerca piceifrons. Next base: position 145,327,567 of record NC_060139.1, read on the forward strand.
GTACAATAAGTACCCTCCGCCACACACCGTAAGGTGGCTCGCCGAGTATAGATGTAGATGTAGATGTAGGCAAGCGCCTTACCACTAAACCACCATGCGCAGTAGTGAAACGCAAATGATGGGAGCTTTTAGAATCCAGAAGCCACCTTTCATTTTTGTTTCACAAAGATAGCAGAGGCAAAGTGAAACAGGTTTGTGAGTTGACCAATTTCATTTGGGAGCTTTTAGAATCCAAAAGCCATCTTGCATTTTTCGGTTACAAGGAGAATAGAGGTGAATCGAAAATCAATTTAGTGGTTGACTTCTGTCGCACACACTGTATACGTAAAAATATCACTCTGTTTTATTGATTCTGTAGTAAAGAACACCACCGTCTTATTTTGACGTTGGCTTAATAATGAGTTGAGCCTATTTCACTTCTGAAGATGACAGTTTTAACTGTCGAAACTGAAAAAGTGAACCAAATAAAGGTTTTCTTGTGCGGCTGAGGCTGACTTTTTATCTTTGTTTAAATATTTTGCAGCTGAACTACAGCTAAGAACAAAACGACTCCTTTTATTTCCGACATTGCTTCTTCAATGTACAGCCTGGAAAGTATGGTGGAAAGACTACATCCCTGTCTCAACTCCTTTTTAACCCGAGTATTTCCTTCTTGGACTTCCACTCTTATTGTTCCAAATTGGTACTTGTATGTATTGTATATTACCCATCTTTCCTTATCTTTTTCTTAGAGTATCAACCGTCATGCTCCATTTGACATTGTCGAACGCTTTTTCCAGATCTACAAACGTTGTGAGCGTGTCTCGATTTTTCTTCATTCTTGCTTCCACTATCAATTGCGACGTCAGAACTGTCTTTCTAATGCCTTTACATTTTCTAATGCCAAAGTGATCGTCATCTAACAGATTATCAATTTTCTTGTCGATTCTTCAGTATATTATTGTTGTTAGTTGCATGAGCTGTTACGCTGATAATTCTCGCACTTCTCTCGGACCTTGCTATCTTCAGGTTTGTGTGGACGATGTTTTTCCGAAAGTCTGATGGTATATCGCCAGTCTCGGCACACCAACGTGAGTAGTTGTTCTGTTGTTACTTCCCCCAAACATTTTAGAAATTCCCATGCAATTTTATCTACCCCCTCTGCTTCATTTCATCATAAGTCGTCTAAATTCTGAAGACTGCATCCCCCATCTCTTCCCTGTCGACTTCTGTTTCTTCTTCTACAACGTCACCAGACAAGTCCACCCTCTCGTTCAGGCCTTCAGTGAACTCTTTTCGCTTATCCCCTCTCTACTCTGCGTTTAACAGTGAATTCCCAGTTGCACTCTTAATGTTAACGTCCTTGCTTTTAATTTCACCAGCCGGCCGTGGTGACCGAGCGGTTCTAGGCGCTACAGTCTGGAACCGCGCGACCGCTACGGTCGCAGGTTCGAATCCTGCCTCGGGTATGGATGTGTGTGATTCCTTAGGTTAGTCAGGTTTAAGTAGTTCTAAGTTCTAGGGGACTGATGACCTTAGAAGTTAAGTCTCATAGTGCTCAGACCCATTTGAACCATTTTTTTTAATTTCACGGAAATTGGTTATGACTTTTCTCTATGCTGTGTCAGTCCTTCCGACATCATTTTTTTTCGATTTCTTCACATTTTTCTTGCAGCAATTTCGCCTTAGCTTCCTTGCACTTCCTGTATACTCACGATAATTCTGGTGGCCTTGCCTAATCTTCAGATTTTCAGTGACGTTATCTTTCAGCAAGGTAACGTAAGACAGCATGTTGCCTATCTGTCCTACGCCCATGCAAAGCGTGTTCTGTTGTTGCCCTGCCAGTACATGTTCCACTTCTCTTACTCACGGAGAACACTTGGTCATGGTTTGCGAAGAGACTGGCGCACCACCGCTCACCAATAACTACAATTGATAAACCCGGGCATAGAGCTGAAACAAATTGGAGCCACATACGTCTGTCATCAGGGCTCATTTTAAATCGTTGTCCATTCACTGCCACAGCTCCTTCCAGAAAGTGCTAGCTCTGTGTGCTAAATTTAGAATCTTGTGAACCCTAAAATCACCTAAAAATTTAATATAGGCGCAACAAATTTCATTATTTGTCATGTATACTGGTTTTGTAGTTGTTCATAGGTAGTTGCGTAGTTGCTTTTTTAAGCAGTTGTTTTTAAAGTTTGTGCCGTGAATTTATAGTTGCTGCCCCACCCAGCCAGCAGAAAAGTTATAGCTTAGGATTGACCAACACAGGAACCGGAACAAGCAGTTGCGGATATTTGGAGCTAGGTGCTGGACGGTGAGGAACGAGCCTTTCTTGGTAGAGCCATGGGCGAGAGCGTCAACAAGCTGGTACGCTGCGGGCTGTTGACTGGACGTCCCTAGCGGTCAGCGTAAGGTGTGGGTGCTGTGTGAACATAATAACCTGGTGGAGCCGTTGTTGTCTTTTCCCAGCCGAGGCAAAAATACGATTCCAGTGAAGGTAGAGACAGAGGCTTATATGTGTCAAGATGAGCATTACCTGAATACTTTAGCAGTTGAAGATTTCACCATGGTGATTTAGTGTTTCCACACAGTTTACTGTGTGGATTGTTGGCTTGTAAACACATTACGCACGAAAGTCCGCGGTTGTCCTGTGACAAGTGGTGGTTGTTGAATGATGTCATAATGGGAGTGCGTGTGTTTCCTCTGTGAACGACAGCCATTTTATCTGTTCAATTCCACGCTGTGAGAGTAGATTACACTGAAAATGATTTTTTTATCTATTCCGTGAGTGATTTGTTTACTGGAGCTGAACTAAGAAAAGTTCACCTTATAATTTTCCGTGCACGTCATCAATTTCTGCGTGTTACTGTACAGCAGGTTACTCAGACATATACGTAGGTAGTTGTAGAACCTACTTGGTGATGGGATTAGTAATAGATCAATATGTACGCTATGTGATCAAAAGTATCCGAACACCCCAAAAACACACGTTTTTCATATTAGGTGCTGCCACCTACTGCCAGGAACTCCATATCAGCGACCTCAGTAGTGATCAGACATCTTGAGAGAGCAGAATGGGGCCTCAGGTGATTGGATGTCATTTGTGTCATACATCTGTACTCGAGACTTTCACACTCCGAAACATCCCTAGTTCCACTGTTTCCGACGTGATAGTGAAGTGAAAATGTCAAGGGACACGTACAGAACAAAAGCGTACAGGCCGACCTCGTCTGTTGACTGACAGGGACCGCCGACAGTTCAAGAGGTTCGTCATGTGTAATAGGGAGACATCTATCCAGACCATCATACAGGAATTCCAAACTGCATCAGGATCCACTGCAAGTACCATGACAGTTAGACTGGAGGTGAGTAAACTTGGATTTCATGGTCGAGCAGCTGCTCATAAGCCACACATCACGCCGGTAAATGCCAAACGAAGTCTCGCTTGGTGTAAGGTGCGTAAGCATTGGACGATTGAACAGTGGAAAAAAGTTTTGTGGAGTGACGAATCACGGTACACAATGTGGCGATCTGATGGGTATAGCGAATGCCCGTTGAACGTGATCTGCCAGCGTGTGTAGTGCAACAGTAAATTTCGGAGGTTGTGGTGTTATGTTGTGGTCGTGTTTTTCATGGAGGGGGCTTGCACCCGTTTGTTGTTTTGCGTGGCACTATCACACCACAGGCCTACATGGATGTTTTAAGCACCTTCTTGCTCCCACTATGGAAGATCAATTCGGGGATGGCGATAGCATCTTTCAACACGATCGAGCACCTGTTGATAATGCATAGCCTGTGGTGGAGTGGTTACACGACAATAACATCCCTGTAATGGAATGACCTGCACAGTGTCCTGACCTGAATCCTATAGAACACCTTTGGATGTTTTGGAACGTGGACTTCGTGCCAGACCTCACAGACCATCGATACCTCTCCTCAGTGCAGCACTCCGTGAAGAGTGGACTGCTATTCTGCAAGAAACCTTCCAGCACATGATTGAACCCATGCCTGCGAGAGGGGAAGCTGTCATCAAGGCTAAAGGTGGGCCAACACCATACTGAATTCCAGCATTACCGATGGAGGACGCCTCGAACTAGTAAGTCATTTTCAGCTACGTGTCCGGATACTTTTGATCAGGTAAAGTATCTTCGTCCTATGTGGTTCATCTTAACGAAGTGTGAGAGTTGTTTTCGTACCTTTGGTATCTTATGTGGCACGGTCCAGTCACGATTATGTTCTACGTCAACGTGGGATTACCACTCACAGACAGTAGGTGGCAGTCCTAGTTGTGGATAGTATATAAAGCGTGTCGCTAGGACGCAGAAAACAGTGCAGTATTTGTTGCATCGAAGAAACGGGGCTATTACTCTGACGTTCAGAAGGGCAAGATCATTGGCTCTGAAGTCAAGGACAGTACGATTTTCGAAACAGCTCACCACCAAGAAATGTTAAGAGTAAAATATATGATAATCAATAACTTTGCATTATTGCTCCTGTTATTAATCCAACATCTGTAAATTTTTCGTTTGCTGCCGTGGTGAAAGTATAAATTTCGTGGCAGAATGGTGCCAAAGCAAGTGTGGTGCACTACGGTATATATATGGTTGCGGAAATGTGTACGGGCTGTTATATGCGCAACTGTTGAGCATCTCACAGTCCAGATGAACCAAGGGGCTATCATCTGTGTCTCCTCAACGACCGTTCAGCGAACGGCCTCAGCAACAGGTGCCTAGTTCACACGCCCATGCTGACGGCTGTTCACCAGCGATGAAGGCTGGAATTTGCACGCCAATACTGCCGCTGAACGGCCAGTGAGCGGCGAAAGTCGAGCTTATCAGATGAATTACATTTTATGTCCGCGTATGCGGCGCGAAACGTCTAAAAGCAAATGACCAAAGGAAAGAGCGTTATGTTCTAGACAATGTTTTGGTGGCATTCCCTGAATCGTCTCATTATTCTGGAAGGCACAATGAATCATCACAAGAATGCATCCTCCTTGGGGACCACGTCCTCCCCTGTTTTGCTTGACCGATGCCATCTACCAGCAAGACAATGCTACGTGCCACAGTGTATGTACATGATTTACACAGCACCAGCATGAGTTTAACATATTCCGCAAGCCTCCAAACTTCCCGGATTTAATCCCAGTCAAGGATCTGTCGAACTATCTCGATCGTGCTGTTTACATCACGGATTCTCAACCGAGAACTCTAGAGCAGCAGGCCACAGCACTGGAGCCAGCATGACTGTAACACTGAAAATGCAGATAAAATACCTTCTGCACCACCTAAATTTTTTTGTCGTTCAATATCTGTTGCTAACTTATACTGTACTACTGGTTTAGAAACTGTAAGCTACATTACAGAAACTACGTATATATAATAAGTAATCGATGTCGTAGTGTACTTATTTCTGACTGTACAAGTTGTTGTTGCTGTGGTCTTCAGTCCTGAGACTGGTTTGATGCAACACTCCATGCTACCCTATCCTGTGCAAGATTCTTCATCTCTCAGTACTTGCAGCATCATACATCCTTCTGAATCTGTTTAGTGTATTCATCTCTTGGTCTCCCTCTACGATTTTTACCATCCACGCTGCCCTCCAATGCTAAATTGGTGATCCCTCGATGCCTCAGAACATGTCCTACCAACCGGTCCCTTCTTCTCATCAAGTTGTGCCACAAACTCCACTTCTCCCCAATTCTATTCAATACCTCTTCATTAGTTATGCGATCTACCCGTCTAATCTTCAGCATTTTTCTGTAGCACCACATTTCGAAAGCTTCTATTCTCTTCTTGTCCAAACTATTTATCGTCCACGTTTCACTGCCATACATGGCTACACTCCATACAAATACACTCCTGGAAATGGAAAAAAGAACACATTGACACCGGTGTGTCAGACCCACCATACTTGCTCCGGACACTGCGAGAGGGCTGTACAAGCAATGATCACACGCACGGCACAGCGGACACACCAGGAACCGCGGTGTTGGCCGTCGAATGGCGCTATCGGCGCAGCATTTGTGCACCGCCGCCGTCAGTGTCAGCCAGTTTGCCGTGGCATACGGAGCTCCATCGCAGTCTTTAACACTGGTAGCATGCCGCGACAGCGTGGACGTGAACCGTATGTGCAGTTGACGGACTTTGAGCGAGGGCGTATAGTGGGCATGCGGGAGGCCGGGTGGACGTACCGCCGAATTGCTCAACACGTGGGGCGTGAGGTCTCCACAGTACATCGATGTTGTCGCCAGTGGTCGGCGGAAGGTGCACGTGCCCGTCGACCTGGGACCGGACCGCAGCGACGCACGGATGCACGCCAAGACCGTAGGATCCTACGCAGTGCCGTAGGGGACCGCACCGCCACTTCCCAGCAAATTAGGGACACTGTTGCTCCTGGGGTGTCGGCGAGGACCATTCGCAACCGTCTCCATGAAGCTGGGCTACGGTCCCGCACACCGTTAGGCCGTCTTCCGCTCACGCCCCAACATCGTGCAGCCCGCCTCCAGTGGTGTCGCGACAGGCGTGAATGGAGGGACGAATGAGGACGTGTCGTCTTCAGCGACGAGAGTCGCTTCTGCCTTGGTGCCAATGATGGTCGTATGCGTGTTTGGCGCCGTGCAGGTGAGCGCCACAATCAGGACTGCATACGACCGAGGCACACAGGGCCAACACCCGGCATCATGGTGTGGGGAGCGATCTCCTACACTGGCCGTACACCACTGGTGATCGTCGAGGGGACACTGAATAGTGCACGGTACATCCAAACCGTCATCGAACCCATCGTTCTACCATTCCTAGACCGGCAAGGGAACTTGCTGTTCCAACAGGACAATGCACGTCCGCATGTATCCCGTTCCACCCAACGTGCTCTAGAAGGTGTAAGTCAACTACCCTGGCCAGCAAGATCTCCGGATCTGTCCCCCATTGAGCATGTTTGGGACTGGATGAAGCGTCGTCTCACGCGGTCTGCACGTCCAGCACGAACGCTGGTCCAACTGAGGCGCCAGGTGGAAATGGCATGGCAAGCCGTTCCACAGGACTACATCCAGCATCTCTACGATCGTCTCCATGGGAGAATAGCAGCCTGCATTGCTGCGAAAGGTGGATATACACTGTACTAGTGCCGACATTGTGCATGCTCTGTTGCCTGTGTCTATGTGCCTGTGGTTCTGTCAGTGTGATCATGAGATGTATCTGACCCCAGGAATGTGTCAATAAAGTTTCCCCTTCCTGGGACAATGAATTCACGGTGTTCTTATTTCAATTTCCAGGAGTGTACATTCGGAAACGACTTCCTGACACTTAAATCAATACTCGATGTTAACAAAATTCTCTTTTTCAGAAACGCTTTCCTTGCCATTGACAGTCTACATTTTATATCTTCTCAACTTCGGTCTTCATCAGTTATTTTGCTCTCCAAATAGCAAAACTACTTTACTACTATAAGTGTCTCATTTCCTAATCTAAGTCCCTAAGCATCACCCGACTTAATTCGACTACATTCCATTATCCTCGTTTTGCTTTTGTTGATGTTCATCTTATATCCTCCTTTCAAGACACTGTCCATTCCGTTCCACTGCTCTTCCAAGTCCTTTGCTGTCTCTGACAGATTTACAATGTCAGCGGTGAACCTCAAAGTTTTTATTTCTTCTGCATGGATTTTAATATCTACTCCAAATATTTCTTTTGTTTCCTTCACTGCTTGCTCAATATACAGATTGAATAACACCGGGGAGAGGCTACAATCCTGTCACACTCCTTCCCAACCACTGCTTCCCTTTCATTCCCCTCGACTCTTATAACTTCCAATTGGTTTCTGTACAAATTGTAAATAGCCTTTCCTCCCTGTATTTTACCCCAGCCACCTTCAGAATTTCAAAGAGAGTATTCCAGGCAACATTATCAAAAGCTTTCTTTGAGTCTACAAATGCTAGAAACGTGTCTTTCCTTTCGTTAATCTTTCTTCTACCATACGTCGCACAGCCATTATTGCACCATGTGTTCCATATTTCTACGGAATCCAAATGGAACTTCCCCGAGGTCAGCTTCTATCAGTTTTTCCATTCGTCTCTAAAGAATTCGTGTTAGTATTTTGCAGCCGTGACTTATTAAACTGATAGTTCGGTAATTTTCACATCTGTCAACACCTGCTTTCTTTGGGATTTGAATTATTATATTCTTCTTGAAATCTGAGGGTATTTCGCATGTCTCATAAATCGTGCTCACCAGATGGCAGAGTTTTGTCACGGCTGGCTCTCCCAAGACTATCAGTAGTTCTAATGGAATGCTGTCTACTCCCTGGGCCTTGTTTCGACACAGGTCTTTCAGTGCTTTGTCAAACTCTTAACGCAGTATCGTATCTCCCATTTCATCCTCATCTACATCCTTTTCTATTTCCATAATATTCGCCTCAAGTACATCGCCCTTGTATAGACCCTCTGTATACTCCTTCCACCTTTCACCTTTCCCTTCTTTGCTTAGAACTGGGTTTCCATCTGAGCTCTTGATCTTCATACTGGTGGCTCTCTTTTCTGTAAAGGTCTTTAATTTTCCTGTAGGCAGTATATCTTACCCCTAGTGAGATAAGCCTCTACATCCTTACATTTATCCTCTAGCCATCCCTGCTTAGCCATTTTTCACTTCCTGTCGATCTTATTTTTGACTGTACATGTTGTTGTTGTTGTGGTCTTCAGTCCTGAGACCGGTTTGATGCAGCTCTTCATGCTACTCTATCCTGTGCAAGCTTCTTCATCTCCCAGTACCTACTGCAGCCTACATCCTTCTGAATCTGCTTAGTGTATTCATCTCTTGGTCTCCCTCTACGATTTTTACCGTCCACACTGCCCTCCTATACTAAATTGGTGATCCCTCGATGTCTCAGAACATGTCCTACCAACCGATCCCTTCTTCTAGTCAAGTTGTGCCACAAGCTCCTCTTCTCCCCAATTCTATTCAGTACTTCCTCATTAGTTATGTGATCTACCCATCTAAACTCCAGCATTTTTCTGTAGCACCACATTTCGAAAACTTCTATTCTCTTTTTGTCTAAACTATTTATCGTCCACGTTTCACTTCCATACATGGCTACACTCCATGCAAATACTTTCAGAAACGACTTCCTGACATTTAAATCTATACTCGATGTTAACAAATTTCTCTTCGTCAGAAACGCTTTCCTTGCCATTGCCAGTCTACATTTTATATCCTCTCTATGTCGACCATCATCAGTTATTTCGGTCCCCAAGTAGCAAAACTACTTTACTGCTTTAGGTGTCTCATTTCCTAATATAATACCCTAAGCATCACCCGACTTAATTCGACTACATTCCATTATCCTCGTTTTGCTTTTGTTGCTGTTCATACTACACCCTCGATTCAAGACACTGTCCATTCCGTTCCACTGCTCATTCAAGTCCTTTTCTGTCTCTGACAGAATTACAATGTCAGCGGCGAACCTCAAAATTTTTATTTCTTCTCCATGGATTTTAATACCTACTCCGAATTTTTCTTTTGTTTCCTTTACTGCTTACTCAATATACAGATTGAATAACACCGGGGAGAGGCTACAACCCTGTCTCACTCCCTTTCCAACAACTGCTTCCCTTTCATGTCCCTCGACTCTTATAACTGCCATCTGCTTTCTGTACAAATTGTAAATAGCCTTTCGCTCCCTGTATTTTACCCCAGCCACCTTTAGAATTTGAAAGATAGTATTCCAGTCAACATTGCCAAAAACGTTCTCTAAGGCTACAAATGCTAGAAACGTAGGTTTCCTTTCCTTAATCTTTCTTCTAAGATAAGTCGCACGGTCATTATTGCCCCGTGTGTTCCATATTTCTACGGAATCCAAATTGAACTTCCCCGAGGTCAACGTCTACCAGTTTTCCATTCGTCTGTAAAGAATTCGTGTTAGTATTTTGCAGCTGTGACGTATTAAACTGATAATTCGGTAATTTTCACTTCTGTCAACACCTGCTTTCTTTGGGATTGGAATTATTATATTCTTCTTGAAATCTGAGGGTATTTCGCATGTCTCATAAATCGTGCTCACCAGATGGCAGAGTTTTCTCAGGACTGGCCCTCCCAAGGCTGTCAGTAGTTCTAATGGAATGTTGTCTACTCCGGGGGCCTTGTTTCGACTCAGGTCCTTCAGTGCTCTGTCAAACTCTTCACACAGTATCGTATCTCCCATTTCATCTTCATGTACAACCTCTTCCATTTGCATAATAATGTCCTCAAGTACATCGCCCTTGTATAGACCCTCTATATACTCCTTCCACCTTTCTACTTTCGCTTGTTTGTTTAGAACTGGGTTTCCATCAAAGCTCTTGATATTCATGCAAGTGGTTCTCCTTTCTCCAAAGATCTCTATAATTTTCCTGTAGGCAGTATCTATCTTACCCCTAGTGAGATAATCCTCTACATCCTTACAGTTATCCTCTTGCTATCCCTGCTTAGCCATTTCGCACTTCCTGTCGATCTCATTTTTGAGACGTTTGTATTCCTTTTTGCCTGCTTCATTTACTGCATTTTTTATATTTTCTCCTTTGATCAATTAAATTCAATATTTCGTCTGTTACCCAAGGGTTTCTACTAGCCCTCGTCTTTTTACCTATTTGATCTTCTGCTGCCTTCACTATTTCATTTCCTCAAAGCTACCCATTCTTCTTCTACTGTACTTCTTTCCACCATTCCTGTCAATTGTTCCCTTAAGCTCTCCCTGAAACACTGTACAACCTCTGGTTCTTTCAGTTTATCCAGGTCCCATCTCCTTAAATTCCCACCCTTTCGCAATTTCTTCAGTTTTAATATACAGTTCATAACCAATAGATTGAGGTCAGAGTCCACACCTGGCCCTGGAAATGTCTTACAATTTAAAACCTGGTTCCTAAATCTCTGTCTTACCATTACATAATCTATCTGACACCTTTTAGTATCTCCAGTGTTCTTCCATGTATAGAACCTTCTTTCATGATTCTTGAACCAAGTGTTAGCTATGATTACGTTATGCTCTGCGCAAAATTCTACCAGGCGGCTCACTCTTTCATTTATTAGCCCCAATCCATATTCACCTACTATGTTTCCTTCTCTCCCTTTTCCTACTCTCGACTTCCAGTCTCCCTTCACTACCTGAATAATTTCTTTTATCTCATCATACATTTCATCACTTTCTTCGTCATCTGCAGAGCTAGTTGGCATATAAACTTGTACTACTGTAGTAGGCGTGGGCTTCGTGTCTATCTTGGCCACAATAATGCGTTCACTATGCTGTCTGTAGTAGCTTACCCGTACTCCTGTTTTTTTTATTCATTATTAAACCTACTCTTGCATTACCCCTATTTGATTTTGTATTTATAATCCTGTATTCACCTAACCAAAAGTCTTGCTCCTCCTGCCACCGAACTTCACTAATTCCCACTATATCTAACTTCAACCTATCCATTTCTATTTTTAAATTTTCTAACCTACCTGCCCGATTAAGGGATCAGATATTCCACGCTTCGATCCGTAGAACGCCAGTTTTCTTTCTCCTGATAACGATTGCCTCTTGAGTAGTCCCCGCCCGGAGATCCGAATGGGGGACTATTTTACCTCCGGAATATTTTACCCAAGAGGACGCCATCATCATTTAATCATTCAGTAAAGCTGCATGCCCTCGGGAAAAATTACGGCTGTAGTTTCCCCTTGCTTTCAGCCGCTCGCAGTACCAGAACAGCAAGGCCATTTTGTTTAGTGTTACAAGGCCAGATCAGTCAATGACCCAGACTGTTGCCCCTGCAACTACTGAAAAGGCTGTTGCCCCTCTTGAGGAACCACACGTTTGTCTGGCCTCTCAACAGATACCCCTTCGTTGTGCTTGCACCTACGGTACGGCTATATGTATCGTTGAGGCACGCAATCCTCCCCACCAACGGCAAGGTCCATGGTTCATGGGGACATAATTGATTGTAATTATAATGAAAATATCGTAAATTGCTGGGTAACAGCGAAGGGAGCTTTGTTTAAATCTATCGATAGCAAAGACGAAATGACAGTAGCTGTGACGTGGTTTGTCTTTGCATATAGAGACTCTCTGTCGCGTTGCGAGCAGAGAGGAAGCAGAGCAGCTAGAGTGATGAAAGAGTGCGGAAGTGTTTGCGCTCCTGCGGACGTGATGTGCAGCTCTATTCCCGCCTGTATAGACTCAAGTGATTCGTTAACCTTAGAGTATTGAGAGCACGGTAGGAGTGGACAGGTGGAGGAAGCTGCAGTTCCAGCTGTTGCCGGCCCCATAATTATTCGTTGCTCTGGAGACGACTCGGTGTTCTCAAACTACAGCAGCAGCAACCGTGGCACCTCAGCATTGTCGTCGGCTACATGCTTCGTCGTCTGCAAAGTTACATCATCGTAAGACAGTTAACTGACAGATACAGTAATGTAGGGGCTTTCCTCAGTTGCATTTCTTTCACAAACTATGATTAACTTGCAATAGTTAAAACTTGTAAGGCAACTGTGTTGCCATTGTCCTCAGACATTATTACTAGAAAGGGTTCCTTTGCTTTCCATACAATCACCGCGTGTGTTACGAATATGAAAATTGGTTAACTATTTACTGCCAGTTTCGTGTGTCTGCTAATGACCAGTTTCAGTCTAAATTTTCTGCCTCGGTAACTCTTCATTCTTGTACTGCGTTAGTCATACTTCTTGAAAGAAATGCAACTGTTTTTTGCACTTCCACTGCTATGAGTGTGAATCCTGAATCCTTCCTGGTCATGCTGACAAAGTTTTATGAATTTATTTGTAAAAGTATACACAGTAGAAAATAAAATGTCCTGTAGTGTCTCTCCTGCTCCAAGTCGGCCTGTTTGACGTCCTACCCCCCCTTAAAATCGAGCACAGATTTAAGTTTCTGCATGGTGACAGTGGGATAGCGCTGTCTCCACCGCGCCACTGGGGAAGGCAGACACGGCTTTCTCCATGGATATCGATAAACAGCACCACCGAGACTCGGTATTAGCGTGTCACCCTCGTCACTGTCACTTCCCGTGCGGCGGTCCTTCTGTTTCCGAGGGAATAGCACCGAAAAGTCACGTAATTCTATTCGTTAGACAAGTACTAATATAAACTCTGTTAAATTTATTGTTTTAATTGCCATCAGACTGATGTGGCAATACGGATTCTCTTTCTTAGTTCTGGTTCGATGATGTATCCCATCTTTCCGTATCTTGTGCTGATCTTTCTAACTCTGAGTAACTAATACACCCAACATCCTACACAAAAAATTTAAAACTTTTTCCTCGCATCTGCGTCAAGTGGACTACACCTGATCTGTCTCTTCTTTTAGTAACGGTCTTCGTTTATCTTTTATTTTCATACTTTATCGGTCCACTTTTTTAAAATAGTTTGGTTGTATAACATTTCAAATATTTATGATTCCTTCTTTCCTAGATTACCAACCGCCACGATAAAAGATTTTTGGAGTATTGTACTGTCTCTAAAGAACCAATAAGAGCACAATGGACCGGTTCAGTGACTTCGAACCTGGACTAGCCATTAAATCTCACCTGAGTAATAAACAGAACAGATCCTTCTAAAACTTCGCAAATAGGCTGTTGTTGATGTAGCTGAGAAGCGAAAACGTGAAGGAACAACAAGAGCTAAATCAAGACCAGGCAGACCCCACGTCGAGAATTGCAGAGGGTTATTGTAAAAACATCGCACTAAACGAGAGGAAGGAATCACTCTTGAGTTCCAAAATGAGTAGGGAGTTAAGAAGAGTGAGGCAGAAAGTTCGAACATCTCCTCATAAGTTGCACGTTTCTGCAATCAGTGCTAAGTGAAACGTTAGGTGGTGTAAACAGCAACGGCGATGGGCAGTGGATGACTGGAAACAAGAGATTTGGAGCTATGAATCACGCTGTACCCTGTGGCTATCCGATGGAAGGGCTTAGGTTAGCGAATTCCTGTACAACTTTACCTGCCATCATGTGCATTGGCAACAGTGTAGTACCGGGACATGTCGTTACAGTATGGAGGTGTGTTTCATGGTTAGGATGTGGTCCCCTTACTGCGCTTAATAAAACGCTAAATGCGGCAGAATATGAACACATGTTACGGCACTGTGTACTGTGTACAGTAAAGGAAACACTGCATACGACAATTGTGTCAGCATGGTAATGCATACTGACATAAAGCATCATCTTTGAGGCAATGGTATGTGGACAATAACATTCTTTAAATGCACTGGCTTGTCTCGAGTCACGACCTAAACTAAATGGAATACCATTGGTATGAGTTGAAAGGTCGATTTCACTACAGATATGAGCGTCGAACTTCACTACCTTCCCTCGCCTCGGCTTTTGAGGAAGAATAGGTTACCGTTCCTCCACAGACATTGAGACACCTCATTAGTATTCCCATTAGAGTTCAAACCATCATAACAAGGCCAAGGTTAGGCATACCCCATAGTAATGTCCACTAATTGATGGCCGGATTCTTGTGATCATATAACGTATATGATACCAATAGAGTTCTTATTTTAGAAAGATCGCTTCGTCTGTGGCAAACTTTGACCATCTTTCCTAATTTTCCTTCTTAGCTAGATTTCTTTCACGTCTTCCACCACTATGTCATTCCCATTTTTAACGTCTGGCAAGTTGTTAGTCCCCTTTCTACTACTCTTCATGACCTTTTTCTTTGATTTATATATCTTTAAGCCATTTTGTGTGTTATGTATGCTCTAAGTTCCTTTTAATAGGTCTAAGTTCACCTAACAGTACTTCGCTAATCTTATACCAGGGCGACGTGATTGAAGAGTGGAGCAATGTTTTTTTTAACTTTTTTTTTAATTTTTTAAATTTTATTTATTTATTTGACTGTAGGTTGTACAAGAACAATCTCCTTTATTCAATGCATCAATACATACACTAATGTTATATAACAGTATTTTTAAACTGCATGTGAGCCATACGAATAAATAACCAAAAAAATTAAATTTCAAATTTCATAATCAAGCAGTTTCCCAGTTTCGGAATCAAACTACACATTCAACAGCCAACGTCTTCACTGTCACTTGACCTCGCTCGACCAGCGTGCTTCGATAGCAATCACGGCACGAACCTCGGAGTTGCTGAGGATGGAAGACTAACAGAAAGGACAGGCGTTCTTGTTCTTAAAAAGAGACATGAATAGCTAATGTGATGTGCTAAACGCCTTTAACCTCCTTTTCACTCCAACTGACAGCACCACTGATTGACAACCTTTAAGCACACATAAAATAAAAACATTCACTTGAGCAACAATTTAAAGACTTCAGTAAAAATAAAACCAATTATCACCAATCACCATTACTAAAAGAATTAAAGAAACTAATATTCTGATACAAATGAAAAATAAACGACGTCAAACGACGCACTTCAAGTCGATGACGTACACTTTGGGTATTAATAATCGCTTCAGTTGTATTTTGGTCCTTTGTGTGGTGTCACCGCCAGACACTGCATTTGGTAGGTTGTAGCCTTTAAATCGGCCGCGGTCCGTTAGTATACGTCGGACCCGCGTGTCGCCACTATCAGTGATTGCAGACCGAGCGCCGCCACACGGCAGGTCTAGAGAGACTCCCTAGCACTCGCCCCAGTTGCACAGCGGACTTTGCTATTGCTAGCGGTGGTTCACTGACTACAGACGCTCTCATTTGCAAGGACGACAGTTTAGCATAGCCTTCAGCTACGTCAATGCTGAACAGATAATATTGTGAATCACGTACCGTCAAGAGCGACGTTCATCATTAATGGATTAAAGTTAAGTATCAAACTACTTACGTCCGCTTTCTGAATTCTAATTCCTTGTCATGTTCCAGACCTCACGTCAGTATAGTTCGTCCCTCCTCATGCCAGCCTGCGTGAGCTAAAACGCGTGCGTTTCGGCCTCCTCTAGTAACACGGTGTTGGCTCTACTGCCAACACTACACTTTGTACTACTGTACCACTACCGATTTCGCTAAAACAAGGTATGTCATGGATTTCGGAGGTGTTTTGTACTTGGCAAAAAAAGAATGTTGGGATAAAAGATTCCGAGATTTTCCGCTCTAATGTTTTAATTATATGTCACCTGAAGATGTGGGCCGGCCGGAGTGGCCGTGCGGTTCTAGGCGCTACAGTCTGGAGCCGACTGACCGCTAAGGTCGCAGGTTCGAATCCTGCCTCGGGCAAGGATGTGTGTGATGTCCTTAGGTTAGTTAGGTTTAATTAGTTCTAAGTTATAGGCGACTGATGAATTCAGAAGTTAAATCGCAGAGCCATTAGAACCATTTTTTAAAAGATGTGGCTTTAATACCACGAAATCGGTAGTGGTACAGTAATAAAAACGACCAAAACACATCTTAAACGGTTATTAATACCGGAAATGAATACTCACAGCTGTGGTTGCCCCACCTACAGGTTGTCTGCACGATGACATACAGTTGGCGCCCCTACCCGCATAATCAGTGCACGCCGCTTCGCACCAACATAACCACTTAGTGACACTGATAAACACACAGGGTTCAATCGACTGGCATACATTGTTTTCGAAACACATCTTCCACATTGACAGCGATAGACATATAATACCTCACAGGCAACAACAGTAATAAAACGAGACACTGACCAACACAAGGCAACACTTGAACTCCGACACGCACGGGTAAGTGCACTGAACACAGCCAACAAAATTAAGACAATTCATAAAACACAGCCAGCCAACTAGTCAACTTAGCGCTCGCCCGGAAACGGTGTTCGTAAGCCACACGTCTTCGGACAATCCAACGGATCCACATCCGACAGAATGATCAGTTCACCAACAGTGGTGCAGCAGGTCTTAATTAAGACAACGACTTTCAATTACGGTTTATTTGCAGTCCAAACATTACCAGCAGTGACACTGAGAGATCGTTTCCTCCCGAATGACGTGCAGAACTGATTCCCCATCAGTAAACTCACTAAGCGAAACAATTAATCACTGATGTAAGGAATCAGTACGTTACGTTTATCTTCTGTACACTATCGATTTTTCCCACAGGCAGGTCTTTCTCAATATCTTGACATATTTCTCTCATCTGATCAGACTCAGCCGGTTTTACTCTTCCTGCTACTTTCATTCTTAAGCAATAGTGCGTACTTCTTACCTCATTCGTACGACTGTTATGTTCTCTTCTTCGGTTCGTAAGCTCTGATATTTCCTGACTCATCCGAGGTTTCATCTCCGTCATATTCCACCCTGCTTCTCATGAACTGCGTTGTTGCAGTATTTTTATAAACCGTACCTGTTTCAAGCGGATATTTTTAACTCTAATTCTATGATAGCCATTTATTTGAAATCACTGTCATGGAATGAGTGTTGAAGTATATGTCTGTCCTCCACTTGATACCTTCCTTAGCGTCTGATGAAATTAAAAATATGGTAGTATCGTTTTGGATAGAAATTATAATGGAATGTCTTGAAAGCATAAGTATTTGGCACCAAATTCCTCCTCGTTAATATATATTCTCAGTCCCTTAAAGCAGCCAACACAAACCAAGTAGTTATTCAACTGCTAAGACTATTTTAAAATGGTTAAAATATTACACGTATTGCCTAATTTGGGAAGACTTACAATCCGATATGCTTTCTTTCTTATTGTCAGCATATAAACTAATTTCCAGATCAAAAATTTTTTTTTTTTTGGTCATCAGTCTACTGACTGGTTTGATGCCCGCCACGAATTCCTTCCCTGTGCTAACCTCTTCATCTCAGAGTAGCACTTGCAACCTACGTCCTCAATTATTTGCTTGACGTATTCCAATCTCTGTCTTCCTCTACAGTTTTTGCCCTCTACAGCTCCCTCTAGTACCATGGAAGTCATTCCCTCATGTCTTAGCAGATGTCCTATCATTCTGTCCCTTCTCCTTATCAATGCCACATATTCCTTTCCTCTCCGATTCTGCGTAGAACCTCCTCATTCCTTACCTTATCAGTCCACCTAATTTTCAACATTCGTCTATAGCACCACATCTCAAATGCTTCGATTCTCGTCTGTTCCGGTTTTCCCACAGTCCATGTTTCACTGCCATACAATGCTGTACTCCAGACGTACATCCTCAGAAATTTCTTCCTCAAAGTAAGGCCAGTCTTTGATATTAGTAGACTTCTCTTGGCCAGAAATGCCTTTTTTGCCATAGCGAGTCTGCTTTTGGTATCCTCCTTGCTCCGTCCGTCATTGGTTATTTTACTGCCTAGGTAGCAGAATTCCCTGACTTCATTGACTTCGTGACCATCAATCCTGATGTTAAGTTTCTCGCTGTTCTCATTTCTACTACTTCTCATTACCTTCGTCTTTCTCCGATTTACTCTCAAACCATACTGTGTACTCATTAGACAGTTCATTCCGTTCAGCAGATCATTTAATTCTTCTTCACTTTCACTCAGGATAGCAATGTCATCAGCGAATCGTATCACTGATATTCTTTCACCTTGTATTTTAATTCCACTCCTGAACCTTTCTTTTATTTCCATCATTGCTTCCTCGATGTACAGATTGAAGAGTAGGGGCGAAAGGCTACAGCCTTGTCTTACACCCTTCTTAATACGAGCACTTCGTTCTTGATCGTCCACTCTTATTATTCCCTCTTGGTTGTTGTACATATTGTATATGACCCGTCTCTCCCTATAGCTTACCCCTACTTTTTTCAGAATCTCGAACAGCTTGCACCATTTTATATTGTCGAACGCTTTTTCCAGGTCGACAAATCCTATGAAAGTGTCTTGATTTTTCTTTAGCCTTGCTTCCATTATTAGCCGTAACGTCAGAATTGCCTCTCTCGTCCCTTTACTTTTCCTAAAGCCAAACTGATCGTCACCTAGCGCATTCTCAATTTTCTTTTCCATTCTTCTGTATATTATTCTTGTAAGCAGCTTCGATGCATGAGCTGTTAAGCTGATTGTGCGATAATTCTCGCACTTGTCAGCTCATGCCGTCTTCGGAATTGTGTGGATGATGCTTTTCCGAAAGTCAGATGGTATATCGCCAGACTCATATATTCTACACACCAACGTGAATAGTCGTTTTGTTGCCACTTCCCCCAATGATTTTAGAAATTCTGATGGAATGTTATCTATCCCTTCTGCCTTATTTGACCGTAAGTCCTCCAAAGCTCTTTTAAATTCCGATTCTAATACTGGATCCCCTATCTCTTCTAAATCGACTCCTGTTTCTTCTTCTATCACATCAGACAAATCTTCACCCTCATAGAGGCTTTCAATGTATTCTTTCCATCTATCTGCTCTCTCCTCTGCATTTAACAGTTGAATTCCCGTTGCACTCTTAATGTTACCACCGTTGCTTTTAATGTCACCAAAGGTTGTTTTGACTTTCCTGTATGCTGAGTCTCTCCTTCCGACAATCATATCTTTTTCGATGTCTTCACATTTTTCCTGCAGCCATTTCGTCTTAGCTTCCCTGCACTTCCTATTTATTTCATTCCTCAGCGACTTGTATTTCTGTATTCCTGATTTTCCCGGAACGTGTTTGTACTTCCTCCTTTCATCAACCAACTGAACTATTTCTTCTGTTACCCATGGTTTCTTCGCAGCTACCTTCTTTGTACCTACGTTTTCCTTCCCAACTTCTGTGATGGCCCTTTTTAGAGATGTCCATTCCTCTTCAACTGTACTGCCTACTGCGCTACTCCTTATTGCTGTATCTATAGCGCTAGAGAACTACAAACGTATCTCGTCATTCCTTAGTACCGTATCCCACTTCTTTGCGTATTGATTCTTCCTGACTAATGTCTTGATCTTCAGCCTATTCTTTATCACTACTATATTGTGATCTGAGTCTATATCTGCTCCTGGGAACGCCTTACAATCCAGTATCTGATTTCGGAATCTCTGTCTGACCATGATGTAATATAATTCAAATCTTCCCGTATCTCCCGGCCTTTTCCAAGTATACCTCCTCCTCTTGTGATTCTTGAACAAGGTATTCGCTATTACTAGCTGAAACGTGTTACAGAACTCAATTAGTCCTTCTCCTCTTTCGTTCCTTGTCCCAAGCCCATATTCTCCTGTAACCTTTTCTTCTACTCCTTCCCCTACAACTGCATTCCAGTCGCCCATGACTATTAGATTTCCGTCCCCCTTTACATACTGCATTACCCTTTCAATATCCTCATACAATTTCTCTATCTGTTCATCTTCAGCTTGCGACGTCGGCATGTACACCTGAACTATCGTTGTCGGTGTTGGTCTGCTGTCGATTCTGATTAGAACAACCCGGTCACTGAACTGTTCACAGTAACACACCCTCCGCCCTACCTTTCTATTCATAACGAATCCTACACCTGTTATACCATTTTCTGCTGCTGTTGATATTACCCGATACTCATCTGACCAGAAATCCTTGTCTTCCTTCCACTTCACTTCACTGACCCCTACTCTATCTTAATTGAGCCTTTGCATTTCCCTTTTCAGATTTTCTAGTTTCCCTACCACGTTCAAGCTTCTGGCATTCCACGCCCCGACTCGTAGAACGTTATCCTTTCGTTAATTATTCAATCTTTTTCTCATGGTAACCTCCACCTTGGCAGTCCCCTCCCATGGATCCGAATGGGGGACTATTCCGGAATCTTTTGCCAATGGAGAGATCATCATGACACTTCTTCAGTTACAGGCCACATGTCTTGTGGATACACGTTACGTGTCTTTAATTCACTGGTTTCCATTGTCTTCTGCATCCTCATGTCGTTGATCATTGCTGATTCTTCCGCCTTTAGGGGCAATTTCCCACCCCTAGGACAAGAGAGTGCCCTGAACCTCTATCCGCTCCTCCGCCCTCTTTGACAAGGCCGTTGGCAGAATGATGCTGACTTCTTATGCCGGAAGTCTTCGGCCGCCAATGCTGATTATTTATCAAAATTTAGGCAGTGGCGGGGATCGAACTCGAGACTGAAGACGTTTTGATTATGAATCAAACACGCTACCCCTAGACCACGGGTGCTTAAGATCTAATTTAGAAATTATATATTTCAGTTCCAAATTAACATAAAATAATGTAAGTTCACATTGTAGGCTCATCTACATCTACACTCTGCCAGCCATATCAAGTATGTGGCAGACAGTACTTCTGGTCTCACACGAATATTTCCAAGTATCGCCTCCAGTATCCAGTTAAAGACTCCGTCTATTCATCAAACACTGCGGATTATACGATGTTGGTCAACAAGTGAGCATTGACTTCTAAAAGGCGTAATGGGAACCCAAATTAGGCCTTTTCATCTACTACATGGTTCATCATTTCTGCTATGACCGACAGTTGTGTGTCTATACAATCTACTTCTATAGCCCCTCCGTGTTAACTTCAAATAATTGCAAGGTAGAAATTTTGCAAAATATACAATTGCACATAGAGTGACCTTATAGTTCGACACAAAAAGTCGAATGATGGGCAGTTAATTCGAAGTTCAAACAGCAATAGAGGAGATTTTTAAATTGCTCGAAACAAGGTTTTAGTGTTTTACGGCGGAATGTCAACACTGTTATTTTTATAATTACTGTTACATGTCACTCATTTAGGAGATACGCAGTAACTGAAGATACGGATGAATACTATTTATTGCTTTTACGTCTTTGCATTCATTATTAGTTGTTGCCAAATGTAGGGCTCTGCACAGCACTTGACAGAAACGTATAATGTCCGTACCATACGTCTTGTTTCCAACATCAATGGAGCATTTCATGTATATTTGGTTAAATAAATTCCCAACTCGATAGTTCATAGACATTGATCGTCTAAAACAAGCACATTTGGATCACATAGCATTTCTTTTGTTTACCATCCAACAGATGATATCTCAATGGCCAATTTCAGATGGCCTTCATGGGCAACATAGTTTGATCATCATTCTAAAAAATTGTCCCACAATGGAGTCGAATAGATAGGGATCAAAACACAAACTCAAGTAAAGTGGGATTTCGTTAAATTGCTGTTTATCTGAATTTGTAGAGCTTCATGAGATCACATGTCGTAACATGATCGTACATGAAACATAATAGATACATTTCTTATCTTATTAAAACAATACCAAATGACATCTACGTTCTGCTTTAGTTCATTAGGAATGGAATCTTAACATCCACATTACACCTATGTAGCGATCTGAATTACTCAATAATTAAGGACCGGTTGATCTAAAAACCATTAATCGCTTAGCAAGAAATTCTTCTGCTGAAGTACTTTATCCTCCACTTGTCAATACTACGGTAACTACTATCAAATGAAGATGAATGATACCAATATGCACTGCTTGCCGACGTGGTGCATTTGTATGGGTCTGTCGTGTGTACGTCGTTTTAAGTCCAATACTGTGAATCAGTTAACGATGGTGATCAGTGATTTAAATGTTCGTGGGCCATATGTGTTGTAAACAACTTAATCTGAAAGTGTTAAGTGATGATATTGTGTTTATTACTGTATTTTGTGTGCCAGACAAAATGATTAAATTTCGTTATGTAAACTCACTGGCTCACCCAGCAAATAAATCACATCTCAGCAGATTACCGTACATGTAACTGTAAATCACTTGATGATGTTTCGTAAAAAGTGACTGGAGCGCGCGGGATTAGCCGAGTGGTCTCAGGCGCTGCAGTCTTGGACTGTGCGGCTGGTCCCGGCGAAGGTTCGAGTCCTCCCACGGGCATGGGTCTGTGTGTTTGTCCTTAGGATAATTCAGGTTAAGTAGTGTGTAAGCTAAGGGACTGATGACCTTTGCAGTTAAGTCCCATACGTTTTCACACACATTTGAACACTTTTTTTGACTGGAGCGAAAAAAATTGTTTTATAAATATAACTGTTCTAGTATCAAAAATTGACCTTAATTGACTGAAAATGTACTTTGTTGTAACGGAAGCGAATCATGAACAGTGGGAAAATCGCAAAAGAAGAGAATCGAAACTTTTGAGATATGGTGATTTGGAGATATGTTGAAAATTATGTGGACTGATATGAACTGAAGAGGTTCTCCGCAGGATCGGTGATAAATGGAGCATTTGAAGAACACTGAGAAGAAGAAGAAGAAGACTGAATGATAGGACCTTTGTTACTACATGAAGGAATAACTTCCATGGTACTAGAGGGAGTTGTACTGTAGGAAACACAGATTTTCGAATACATCCAACAAGTAATTGAAGCCGTTGGGTGCAAGTACTGTTATGAGAAGACGATAGATCGCACTTCTGATTTTCAGTTTTTCAACATTTTAAATACATAAGGGTTTTAAAGTTATGTACATTCATGACTGACTAGCAGAAGGTCAAAACTGAAATAACCGAAAGTTTAAGATTTGGATTCACTATTGATATTAGTAGCCCAATAGGAGTTCACTGTTTAGTATCGTTCTCCGTAAACACAGGCAATGTACATTTAATTGGCGTAAGGCCGAAGTCTGAAAAACTAGAATTAAAGTCACTGTCTTAGATACAGTATGAATTGAAATTTTAAGAGTACAACACTGCCTCAGTGTGGTCAGACGACAGAAATGGCTGCTCCACTTACTGACAGTTTCTGGCAGAATAATAGGCGTCGAAGATCCTCCAGTGTGAAGGTCCCTAAGTGACACTGACCGACTGCTTCTGCAGCCGGTGCCAGGCCGTAATAGCTTGCTAGGAACAAACTAGCCTGGCGTTACTGAGCGCCGGTCTGAGTAGGTTGGAGGCACCAGGACACTGCTGGAACTATTTACGCACAGGCGACACCGCGAAAGAAAGTGGATCCGCGTAGCCAGAAACCTCTGTTGGCAATCGTGCTGCCGCCTATGGGAAGGCAAGAAATCGTATCCACTGTTCTGGAGTTCGCTGAGGAGTTCGAAGCAGCTTACTGTGCAGGCCACACGCTGGATAGCGGGTTACGTCTATTTGGCAAGTAGCCGAGATATATCAACGACTGGTGGTGCACATGTAGATGCAGAGGAAAGGATCCAGCTCTAACATGACCAACTGTACCACCTACAGCGGCTGGGGAAGGAACTGACATTTGCTGGGTGCCAGGTCACCAGGGAGTTTGGTAAATGACAAGGTAGACAAAACCAGTAAGGAGGTCTGCAGGGGCATAAGGTTACACAATGCCCCATTCTCCGGCAGCCTATCGTCTCGCTGGTGAGCCACAGATACATCCAAATGTGGAAAGACGAGTGACCGGCAGTGACAAACAATATGCTGCTGCCAACTATCCAGCTATGACGTTCCTCATGCCGGTTACTCTGATGGTATGAAGTAGCCTGATCTGCCCCAAATCGGGCACTGTCCTCTTTTTCTCCGGCGAGAGCACTGTACTCCACACTTTAAATGAGTGCATTTTATTTGGTAATAAGCGGGCGAAAGCAAATTTAGGTGGGTCTATGCCCTCTGTTTTATCTGATGACGAGTGTGGTCAAACTTTTACAATTCTGTGAAACGCTAGCTTAAGCTTTTACGCTCGAGATTTTGGTGTGTTTCACAGTTGCTGGCTCACCCCTTTTATTCCAGCGACCATCCAGCCACAGCTATCTGCCATCTTCTTTTAACTGTTTCCACCGTATTATCCGATTTTTTTTTTGTTGTTGCGCGTGTGCTTGTGCGTGGGAGCAAGTTTTTATTTGCTGTTCCGGTTTTAACTATTTTGCGACCTTTATCCACACCCATTTCACTACACTTTATTTCGGTCGCTAAACAACTTACTGTCAGGCGTTCTCACTAACATATCGTCGTCACAATCAGCATAATGCGAAGATGAGGTTGACGCGGGACAGGAAGTTGTGGAGGTTCGCATCGAACCAGTCAGAAAATGGATTACTAACAAAAACATTTGCAACCATAATGTATTAAACTGATGGATTGCTAATATTATAGCTGCTAGCTGCTGTCTTTAGAGATGATTATTAAAGATGTGCAAGAAATCAAGCTTTACTAAAAATCAACTAAAAGTTTCAAACTTAAGACTACCAACACTCCTTTGCAGTGGGTAAACATAGTTAACGATCGACGTATAATAATATTCATACAAAGGTGACAGAGGTTAAATTTCTCAGTTCAATCGTGGATTACTATTCCAGGACTTGTACTAAAGAAATAAAAACAATAAGATTAAATATGGACTAGGAGTATAGAAGTAGCATGTAAACAACTACACAAATGGCAGTGCCGATCATAGCTTACCAATATAGACACAGTCAACAAAGTTTTTATTAATAATATCGAAAGAGATAGCATTGATATGGATAGGAACTGGCTAAAGATGCTAAATTTGTGGAAACATAAGCAGTGTTGCGTTAGAAAGTAATTGTCCAGGATCGTCAGAGTTATTCGCCCTCAATAATACGCCTCTTCAAAAGTCTTCGGATGCTGCTGTGAAATTTCATTGTGTTAATGGAGGAAGTCTCCTGTAGGTGCGTCGTTCTAGTAACATGTAAAAACAAGTAGCTTATGAAAGGTAACAGATGGTTCAAATTACTGATATGCTCCGCAGACAATTTGCTACAATATGACAAGTGGGAGATGATGCTTCTGCCCTACCTTCCCTCGAAGATCTATGTTCAATCAATTTTCTGTTTGAAGTATTTCAGAAAACAAATATTCTCTCAAACATTTTAGTTGCTTTCCTTGGAAAATTTTTCGAAAGATATGTTTTCTTTACATTTATTTACCATTACCTACAAACAGCTTACGCAAAACGTATAATATAAGTTAGTTATTCTCTTACATTATGTAGGGGAGAGTCTTGCACTTTTGTAGACTTAGCCAGTCCGGTAATAGAAGTTTAACACATTTTCTGATTCCAATTTTAAATAATGGCATTCATTCTTTATGCGCTGGAGTCTTTTTCTAGATTCGCAAAAATGACTTCTGAATACTAAGATTTTTCCAAATGTGAAAGTATGTTCCAAGGTACAAGGTTGTCATGTACCTAGGAAGAAATATCGGTTGAATTTTAACAGCTTGGAACCGAGAAAATTTTGTCACTGCTGTATTTAATAGTCCAACTGTTACATTATTCCTCTACCACGTACCAACAAGCAGTATGTGAAATCATATTAATCAGAAGTATTGTCAAAAATCAGTCTGACATTAAATAATTTGAAACAGAAAATATTGAAAAATAACGCAAATTGCCACTTTCAAGAAAGGTAAAATTGCTAAGGCATCAAAGAAACTCAGTTAGTTTGCAAGTGTCATCTGTTCCCTGATAAAAGACATTCTACTCCTTGAAGGCTCAAGATGGTGCACGCCTGACGAAGTTATGGCTTAACCTTCTACAACTTATATAAATGTTTGTAAAAGTATACAGCATTTCGCTCACCGCAAAATCTTCTAGCTGAAGAAGTAACAATACAGTCCAAATAACTTCGATAAATTATACAGTACTTAAATGTGTAGAACTAGAAATATTTACAGATGCTTCGCAAAACACAACCTCATGTCTAAAAACAAAAACTGTATCAAAAGGCGGAAACTGCTTATGGTGGACCCTAGTGTGCATTCTGTAATGAGATTATGGTATCAGTCACTAGACCGAAGTAGCAACCAAGAAACATCATCTATTCCTAAGTACTCTATCCTGCAGCTACAACACTGTCCCTTATTCCTATAAGAACACTGTGAAAATCTGAGATTTCGTTTGGTTTTGCTGATATGATACAACCTGTCGTTTTGATAACCTTCTAAAACATGGCCAATGTGAATCCGGAAACAATGCTATAGATTCTTGTAGCTGAAGCCATACGATTGCTGCCACCAGTGTGCTGTTAAAACATCGTGACTGTGTTCGTTTTTGACAGTTGCCTCTTATGTCACAATTAAGAGGATATTAACGTTAGAGAGCAGCTATTACCATCATCGTTAAACATATTGTGCCTACATTTTCAGCGTAAGCACAAATTACAAAATTTAACACTGCAGTTTCTCTCCCGAAGTGATCTTCATACATCAGGACTAAAAGGTTAATCGTTCGCTATGAACACAATGGATCTGCAAAGCAAGATATGACACGTATTAATAATACTAGTTAGCGTTTTCTGATGTTATATTCCAATTTTTTTCCACTAATTATTTGTGAAAAAGATACGTGTCGCAGCTTGTAGCCCAGACGGCCTCCGTATTTGTTACAATTATCAGTGAGTGATATACTCCACCGAAAAAAATGCAGTACCCTCAAGGATTGTGTTGATTGGCATCAGGCGCATACTAAAGGATTGTACTGTTAACGATCAGATGGCGCTCTGATAGCATGTGCTGAGATTAGAACTTTATTGTGTATGGAACAATGAGTCTAGGGTACAACAGTGCCCCGCCGACAAGTGAGTACGCTGTTGAACAACTTCAGCCATTTCAACAGAGTCGCATTATGGGCCTGCGGGAAGTTCGATGAAAGCATTGAATGCTTGTTTCACATCTTGGGCACAATATACAGGTTGTTTCAAAATTGAGTTTAAAAATTCGAAAATCCGTATAAATTAATTTATAGTATCTAGAGAGGTGATTGTAGCTTCAATTTGTAGGAAAATACATCAAGCTTTGTCTCGCGTAGCTCGCTAACACCGAATCTCACCGTAAGGAGCGCTATTGGCAGCTGTGTTAAACATGGCTGCGTTCACTGGACCCAAGCGTGCTAGCTGTGTGTTTTGGCTTGAAGAATCGAAGTCGACGACAACAGTTCAGCGTAATTTCCGTACCAAGTACGCTAAAGATTCTCCTACTAGACCTGCAGTTTGTGAGTGGCATAAATGTTTTGTAGAACAGGGTGCTCGGTAAGACATGATTTATCAGGTAGTCCAAGAACATCTGACGACATCGTTGAGCGAGTGAGACAATGTTTTGTCAACAGCTCTACGAAATCGACCCGGAGTGCATCTCGCGAACTGCAAAACCCACATACGATTGTTTGGCGTGTGTTGCGGAACTGTTTGCGTTTGTAATCGTACAGATTGACGATCGTACAAGCAATAAAAGACACTGATAAATTGCACGCAAGAACTTCTGTGCTGACATGTTAAATCGATTACATGAGGATGAACATTTCTTGGACAAAATCTTTTCTGACGACTCGACTTTTCACTAGCAAGGTGTCTGCCCCCAGCGGTCAGCGCGGCAGAATGTCAATCCTGAGGACCCAGGTTCGATTCCTGGCTGGGTCGGGGATTTTCTCCTTTCAGGGACTGGGTGTTGTGTTGTACAGATCATCGTCATTTCATCCCCATCGACGTGCTAGCCGCCGAAGTGGCGTCACATCAAAAGGCTTGCATCTGGCGAACGGTCTACCCGACAGGAGGCCCTAGTCACACGACTAGCAAGGTTAACACACATAACTGCAGGATGTGGGCCAGTGAAAATCCACATCAAACACTGCAACATGTTCGTGATAGTCCTAAACTGAACGTTTTTCGTGCATTGTTTTTCTCGTGAGAGAACCATCAACAGCATAGTGTACCTGGATCGTTACAACAATTGTTGATACCACGCATCGATGAGAATGATCTAGAATGAAATGTGTACTTCATGCCAAATGGTGAACCACCCCACTACCTGGCCGACGTCCGGGATTTTCCCAGTGACCGCTTTCCAGGTGAATGGATTGGCCGTGATGCGCTACTTGACCTGACATAACTCGATCTTTTTTATGGGGATTCATCAAGGATATCGTGTTTGTACCCCTTGTGCCGGTTCCTCTGCCTGAACTTAGAGCAAGAATTTATGCCGCCACTGAGGCCGTTACACCTGCAATGCTAGAGCTACTCTGGGAAGAAATTGACTTCTGATGGGATGTGTGCAGGATAACCAATGGAAGCCACATACAACATCTTTAGTTTATGGTTTGTTTATCTACAAAACAACACTAAACCCAGCTCTGCACCTTCTTTCAATAAATTTATATGAATTTTTGAAGTTGTAGAGTTATTTCGAAACACCATGTATAGACGGTGTGTTGCAGCTTTCTGCAGTGGTCTGTGGAACACTTCCACACTTGTAGACTAGTCTGTGGACGTACACGTAGTACACATCAAGGTCGACGCATTATTAGTGCAGCAGTGGCAGACTGAACATCAACCAGGGAAGAAATCTTGGTACCTGTTGCACCTGCTGTATCATCAGGCACCAATGGGAACCGTCCGCTTGCAACAGGACTAAGATCACATGTGCCTCTGGCCAGGTTATCACCGACACCGCGACGCCGCCAAGCTCAGCTAGTCTGGTGTTGTGAAAGAGTCGACTCGAGAGTGGAAGTTCTGTCTGCGGGCGAGATGGATGTACAAATGTACAGCACAGATCTAGTGAGTGACTTTATCCAGAGCGTATTCGTCCGCTATACACGGGTCACACTCCAGGCTTCACAGTCGTATTTGATGTATCTACAGGATAAAGTAACCAGAGCCCGCCACAAGCTGCAAAGGCTCTTATACCCGCACTACTTCCTTCAATAGGAATGTGACAATGCATGGCCACATGCGGCTGCATCTTCATGGTGTACAAGAACTACCCAGGCCAGGAAGATAACTAGATCTCTCGCCAGTTTAACGTTTATGGGACACGATGTATCGGTAATTTACTCCTTCTCCAGAGTCTGCAAGAGCCATTGCTGAATTGCACGAAAATGTGAAAGGTGCTTGGGACAGCCTGTCGCAGGATGCCTTTCGGCACCTTTACGATCATTTGCACGTGAGAATATTTTCCGCCATGCACTATGTATTGATGCGAATGTTTTGTCACGCTTTACTGTGGCACGCGTATTTCATTTTATCAGAATTTGTTATCATATACTCATTAAATAATGAACTACCTGTTATATCAGTTGTAAATAAAACGATCATGTCTTTCAGGGTGCTGCATTTTCTTCCAGCAGTGTATGAGTTTCAGTGCATTCAACCAGTTCTTCGTTCTTTGATTCAATTATAAAAGAGTGAAACAAAGATTACATTTTACCAATACATCAACGTTAAGATCATTAGAGACGAAGTACCAGTCAGGATAGAGAAAATCTGTAGATCGTCCGTGGTGTCCTCCAAGGAACGATTCCACCATTAAGGT
The DNA here is from genome assembly GCF_021461385.2 of Schistocerca piceifrons. Classification (NCBI taxonomy): domain Eukaryota; kingdom Metazoa; phylum Arthropoda; class Insecta; order Orthoptera; family Acrididae; genus Schistocerca; species Schistocerca piceifrons. Next base: position 145,357,596 of record NC_060139.1, read on the forward strand.
AGACGCTATCTCGGTAAAATCTCGTAATGGGCATATATAACAGCTCTTCGTCAGATTTTACAAAGAGACCTGCCATCATGACTATTTCCAGATACTGTTTGTTGTTGTTGTGGTCTTCAGTCCTGAGACTGGTTTGATACAGCTCTCCATGCTACTCTATCCTGTGCAAGCTTCTTCATCTCCCAGTACCTACTGCAACCTACATCCTTCTGAATCTGCTTGGTGTATTCATCTCTTGGTCTCCCTCTACGATTTTTACTCTCCACGCTGCCCTCCAATGCTAAATTTGTGATCCCTTGATGCCTCAAAACATGTCCTACCAACCGATCCCTTCTTCTAGTCAAGTTGTGCCACAAACTTCTCTTCTCCCCAATCCTTCCCAACCACTGCTTCCCTTTCATACCCCTCGACTCTAATAACTGCAACCTTGTTTCTGTACAAATTACAAATTGCCTTTCGCTCCCTGTATTTTACCCTTGCCACCTTCGGAATTTGAAAGACAGTATTGCAATCAACATTGTCAAAAGCGTTCTCTAAGTCTTCAAATGCTAGAAACGTAGGTTTGCCTTTTCTTAATCTTTCTTCTAAGATAAGTCGTAAGGTTAGTATTGCCTCACGTGTTCCAACATTTCCACGGAATCCAAACTGATCTTCCCCGAGGTCCGCTTCTACCAGTTTTTCCATTCGTCTGTATAGAATTCGCGTTAGTATTTTGCAGCTGTGACTTATTAAACTGATAGTTCGGTAACTTTCACATCTGTCGACACCTGCTTTCTTTCGGATTGGAATTATTATATTCTTCTTGAAGTCTGAGGGTATTTCGCCTGTCTCATACATCTTTCTCACCAGATGGTAGAGTTTTGTCATTACTGGCTCTCCCAAGGCCATCGGTAGTTCTAATGGAATGTTGTCTACTCCCGGGGCCTTGTTTTGACTCAGGTCTTTCAGTGCTCTGTCAAACTCTTCACGCAGTATCTTATCTCCCATTTCGTCTTCATCTACATCCTCTTCCATTTCCATAATATTGTCCTCAAGTACATCGTCCTTGTATAAACCCTCTATATACTCCTTCCATCTTTCTGCCTTCCCTTCTTTGCTTAGAACTGGGTTGCCATCTGAGCTCTTGATATTCATACAAGTGGTTCTCTTCTCTCCAAAGGTCTCTTTAATTTTCCTGTAGGCAGTATCTATCTTACCCCTAGTGAGACAAGCCTCTACATCCTTACATTTGTCCTCTAGCCATCCCTGCTTAGTCATTTTGCACTTCCTGTCGACCTCGTTTTTGAGACGTTTGTATTCCTTTTTGCCTGCTTCATTTATTGAATTTTTATATTTTCTCCTCTCATCAATTAAATTCAATATTTCTTCTGTTACCCAAGGATTTCTATTAGCCCTCGTCTTTTTACCTACTTGATCGTCTGCTGTCTTCACTACTTCATCCCTCAGAGCTACCCATTCTTCTTCTACTGTACTTCTTTCCCCCATTCCTGTCAATTGTTCCCTTACGCTCTCTCTGAAACTCTCTACAACCTCTGGTTGTTTCAGTTTATCCAGGTCCCATCTCCTTTAATTCCCACCTTATTGCAGTTTCTTCAGTTTCAATCTGCAGTTAATAACCAATAGATTGTGGTCAGAATCCGCATCTGCCCCTGGAAATGTCTTACAATTTAAAACTTGGTTCCTAAATCTCTGTCTTACTATTATATAATCTATCTGATACCTTTTAGTATCTATTATACTATTGTATTAAATTATTGCTTTTCATTTTCAGGTTATTAAAAGAACTTTAATCAGAAAAATACATTGACTGCAATTTATGAATTACTATACCGAACAGCTGAAACAGAGCAACTCCAGGATGAAGACTTGTATAATTAAGTAACTATTCGCACTAGTAACAGATGCATTATTAACAATTTCATTTATGTAATAATATCGGTAACAACAAAACTTCTCCTGCGTTGGGTGAGTAATACAACTCTGGGTTACTACACAAAAATTTATTTCAAAAGGCAAGTGTAGAAAACGTACACAAATAATTTTTGACGGCTTACTGACTGACGGCTTAGTGACACCAATAATAATTTTGAAAACAAGCAAATTGGGAGAAAGAAAAACAATGATAATGTTCGGTAGAAAATAAATTTGTAATTTCGTGAGCAAGGAGTGCCAGATATTAAGCATTAACTTCGAATATGGATTCACATTTTTAACAAGGGAATACGAGTAAATTTATTAATTAATCACGTATCTTGACTTTCGCATTTAATTAGAATGGCTTCCAATTGAATTAAATAATGCAGGAAATGTCAAATTTAATTTTTAATAGCAATATCTCGTAAATAAAGCAATTCACTGGTGTCATAAACCTAATACTCTGGATCGGTACCTATATAACAAGGCACATACATATGACAAACAGTGCTTTGTACTTCATGAGTTACAGTGATAATTCAGCGCCCCTCCATAAGCAGAACTCAAATTCCTGATGTATCCAATGCTATCCTTCGTATCACTTAAGGGAAAGCTTAATAGTCACGCTTCCTAGCATAGAAGCAGTCTAATATGACATAAGAAAGTGTTTTTAGAATACTGATACACTCACAGCTTTAGAATTTTAAAATGTGTTCCTGCGATTTTTCCAGTAGTTTTTAGCGTTTTTCCACCAGACGGCTCAGCAATTCTCGCTTGTTACGCTACGTGGATGCCGTAGAAACATTCAGCTCTCATAATTTGCTTGTCTGCACCTCTCCAGATCTTAATTACAACCACAAGCCATCAATCGATCATGATAAATCGGAAACTGAAGAGTGTTTGGTCATAGACCATCTATTTGATATCTGTCATCGTTCAATTTCTAAACATTTTCCCACTGAAGTTCGTACCCCGCACATAACTGCGAGGACGAGATTGTAAGGATCAATATTATTTCAGGTCCCGACGATGATGATGTCCATGGCATGGTTTGATTTGTGTAACTGGAAACCTTTATATTCCGTTAGTTCACATGGCAATCTGTGATGAATGTGTTACAGAAGCATTTTTGTAATCCACGCCAGTGCATTCTCACATTGCCATGCACCTAGCCTACCTATTGACATTCGCCTCGGCGTATGTGGCTTAAACACAAGTTCACGTGTGGATACGGACTGGGAAATATATTGCAATAGGTATACATTCTCGTTGCATACAATAAACAAAGAATATATTTGTTTGAAAATAAATTAAATTAATAACTGAATTTAAAATAAGTCATTCAAAAATAAATAGGTTTGTTTTCATGGCAAAAATTAGAATTCGCAGAGATTATTCTCGTGTCTACCATTATTGTCTATTTCGTCGAACTTGCAAGTTTCTAGGGCTCTATCGGTCGTCAAATGTAATTTCACTTACTATAATACTTAGCCTTTGTAGTGCTTGCCCCAATACACAAATGTGAGACAGAAAAGCCACTCAGTTTCCCGTGGTTTGTGGTGTAATGAATCTCGAACTCGGATCTGCTTCCAGCAAAGTTTCTTAATACTAGAATTCGGCTGTGAAGTTGACGCAATTAGAAATGACTTTGTAGCTGTCAACTGCATCCCTCCAAAAAACAATAATGCCGTACTTCAAAGTGAAATGGATCACGATGGTCAGTTTAGCAAATGGACATGACAACAATGCAGAAATGATCTTTGATGACACAAGAACTAAAGTGAATGCTGATACACACTATCGGCTATCAAGTAAAGGAAAGACAAATCGCTGATTCATCGCTTTCTACAATAACCTAGACGTTTCTGCTTATATATTTCACAACATTTAATAGATTCCCATTGGAACGCAAACAAATTTACAAGTAAGAGAGTGTTCTCGCAAGGACAAAAACCATTCATTCTGCATAAAGGACAAAAACCATTCATTCTGCATAAAGAATACACATTCTAATATTGGACGAATCACTTAACATTATCAAGATTATCCAAAAACCTGAAAGTACTTGGAGTGCTCAAAAGAAGGAAAAGCTTTCGAGCTTGCGTATTGTGAATTTTTGCCCATCAAGCAATAATAATACGACCAACTTCTATGGAAACTGTAGTAGACATGTTCGTAAAATTTTATCACCTACTAGTTTCCAAGTTATAAGCAATGAGTAGTAAATTTTCAGCATTGCCATATATTACAAAATGAACGTATTGCATCATGAAATCGTAAGGCTTGTGTTAAATTGTATGGATATATATACTGAGGTGACAAAAGTCAAGGGATACCTCCTAATATCATGTCGGACCTCTTTTCCCCCATATAGTACAGCAACTCGACGTAGCATGGACTCAAAGAGTCGTTGGAGGCCCTCTCCAGAAATACTGAGATATGCTGTCTCTATAGCTGTACATAACTGCGAAAGTGTTGCAGGTGCAAACTTTTATGCAGGAACTGACCTCTCTCTTATGACCCATAAATGTTCAATGGGATCCATCCCGGGCGATGTGGACTGCTAAAGCATTCACTGGGTCTGTCCAGAATTTTCTTCAAACCAATCGCGAACAGTTTTATGCCAGTTATATGGCACATTCTCGTCCATAACAATCCCACCGTTGTTTGCGCACATGAATGTTTACAAATGGTCTCAAAACAGCCGAAAATAACAATTTCCAGTCAATGATCGGTTCAGTTAGACCAGAAGACCCAGTCCATGCCGTGTAAACACAGCCCAAATCATTCTGGAGCCACCACCGTCTTGCACAGTACCTTGTTGACAACTTTGGTCCATGGCTTCGTGGTGTCTGCGCCACACTCTAAACCTACCACTAGCTCATATCACTGAAATCGGCGCTCATCTGACAGACCATGGTTTTCCAATCTTCTAGGGTCCAACCGATATGGTCACGATCCCAGAGAGGAACTGCAGGCAATGTTGTCTGCAGCCATAGCCCATTAACGCTAAATTTTGCCGCAATGTCCTAACGGATTCGTTCGTCGTACGTTCCACATTGACTTCTGCGGCTATTTCACGCAGTGTTGCCTGTCTGTCAGCGCTGACAACTCTGCACAAACGTCACTGCTTTCGGTCGTTAAGTAAAGGCCGTCGACAACAGCGTTGTCAGTGATAAAGGTAATGCCTGGAATTTGTAATTGTCGGCACATTCTTGACACTTTGGATCTCGGAATATTGAATTCCGTAACGATTTCGAAATGGAATATCCCGCGTTTCTGTCTCCAACTACCATTCTGCGTTTAAAGTCAGTTAATTTCCGTCGCGCTGCCGTAATCGCGTCGGAAATCTTTTCACATGAATCACCTGTGGACAAATCATAGCTCTGCCAATGCACGGCGATGCATGCGTCACTACTGCCGTCTGTATATGTTCATGTCCCTACCCCATGAAATTTGTCACCTCAGTCTATAGTATCTTTGAAAAATGAATAAGGCCCAAACTAATAAAATGTCACCTGACTATTCTCAACTGTGCTCCTACAGACACCTATACTTACATAGCGCAATGGAACATATCTCAATATATCCCGAAGATTTGCAAGGCAGAAATTCTATTTTTGTTTTCATGTATACATTTGCTGTAATTCACGACATCACAAAACAAGGGAATAAAATATCGAGTAGCCATCATCGCTTTCGAAGTGACTTATCTCAGTTGAAAATAACTCTTTGTAAACACCTGCTACCAGGTCAAACGGTTTTTGATTGGTAAAGCTGAGATGAATTACGTACAAGAATATTTAGGTTAATTTCTTCCACTCAGGCACTTGGCTACGTCTAAGGTTTGCTCTCTTCTACTACCTGAGAAAACTGATGATTCATTTAATTAATTTTACGGTAGATGCGAATTTAAATAATAGGTACGAGATTTGCACTAATTCCATAATTACTGTTGCACCTCAAAATTTACAAAAGTCTTACATAATTAAAATGATAAATGCGCAAACACCTGCTGCTCTCAGTATAAACATACGAAGACCTGTTCCCTAATACTTGTTTGAAGATGGTATGAAAAATGCAAGATCTGTTTGGTGAAATAAGTACGAACTTACTAAACCTGACCACGAGTTAAATTCAGTTCATAAACAGAGGAAGACCCACCGCAGTGCCATTAGTGCTAATCTGCTACACATTCGACAAAAAGATGTAAGCAACCACACTGCTCGAATGTAACCCACCAGTTTTTTTAAGAAAAAGTACACATTAACCTGTGTTGACGAGCAGACAAATAGAGAGGAGCAGTGTATGTTTGTTTTTCGCACGTCCTCAATACGAATTTACTACTGGACTCACGCATAGCTCTCTCTCTCTCTCTCTCTCTCTCTCTCTCTCTCTCTCTCTCTCTCTCTCTCTCTCTCCCCATTCAGTGCCTCTTATTTTGGCGACCCTCATTGCCATTTCATGCCAGTGTTACGCCTTCTATCCACATCACTGCCGAAACATATAATACTTCAAACACCTGTCTGACCATCATATGCAGGTTTTAGCGACCACTTCATGTTCATTACTGTCAGGCTGTTCGCAACCACAAGAACACTCTCACTCCAACTGCACAATCCAGTTGCTACTTCCTCGTTTCGAATCCAACCTGTCCAAATACGGCCACCACGAGCTTTCTCGAAACACCACAAGCAAGACACAAGTAGAGCAGATGTAGCACGTACAATGCGTAAATCTATCAGTGTACTACAACTAGAAAGGTAAATGGAACATATGAAAGAAATCTGATTAAACCAGACAGTTTTCAAAGTATAATTCCTATTCCTACATAAGTGTTTTTTCCCAGTTTGTATCCAATTTTAAAAGATTAGGTCATACTGACTCGGAAGACATATCTATTTAATAAGTTCGAACAGAACATCAGAGTTAAACCAACAGCCTGGTTGTATTGAGGTTACTATTTAATATTATGAACAATACAATCCACACATATTATAAAAATTGATGTATGTGTATTTGTATGTTCCACATCTCCTCCTAAACCATTGGGCCGATTGCAGCCTAACGTGGTACACTTATCACTTACTGTCTGGAAAGAATTCCTGTGTGGATAAGAAGCACGTACCTTTCACAGGGGTGAGGATACACGTGTAACCCCTGACGAACGAATATCCAAAATTTAGTCATCCAGTATTTGAGAGTGATGCTACTTGGTGATTTTCAACGATCGTTACACATAATTTCAAACCCTTACGAAACCTTTTCGCACTGACAACCCCTACAAAATGATGAAAGAAAAAAAGTTTATAGCTTACTACATTTTCGCTGTCCACGCAGTAAAACGCGACGTTTTAATTTATTACATCTTTATTACTAATTTTATTCCCGACACATTTTGCAAACAGGATTCAAGCATACCACTGAAGGTACCAGGAAAACTATTTCGTTGTGTGACACATAGTTCAGGAGATATGACGTCACGAATACTGAGACTGGAGAAAAACTGCCGCATCATGCATGATGCTTCAATTTATTACGTACACTCCTGGAAATTGAAATAAGAACACCGTGAATTCATTGTCCCAGGAAGGGGAAACTTTATTGACACATTCCTGGGGTCAGATACATCACATGATCACACTGACAGAACCACAGGCACATAGACACAGGCAACAGAGCATGCACAATGTCGGCACTAGTACAGTGTATATCCACCTTTCGCAGCAATGCAGGCTGCTATTCTCCCATGGAGACGATCGTAGAGATGCTGGATGTAGTCCTGTGGAACGGCTTGCCATGCCATTTCCACCTGGCGCCTCAGTTGGACCAGCGTTCGTGCTGGACGTGCAGACCGCGTTTGACGACGCTTCATCCAGTCCCAAACATGCTCAGTGGGGGACAGATCCGGAGATCTTGCTGGGCAGGGTAGTTGACTTACACCTTCTAGAGCACGTTGGGTGGCACGGGATACATGCGGACGTGCATTGTCCTGTTGGAACAGCAAGTTCCCTTGCCGGTCTAGGAATGGTAGAACGATGGGTTCGATGACGGTTTGGATGTACCGTGCACTATTCAGTGTCCCCTCGAGGATCACCAGTGGTGTACGGCCAGTGTAGGAGATCGCTCCCCACACCATGATGCCGGGTGTTGGCCCTGTGTGCCTCGGTCGTATGCAGTCCTGATTGTGGCGCTCACCTGCACGGCGCCAAACACGCATACGACCATCATTGGCACCAAGGCAGAAGCGACTCTCATCGCTGAAGACGACACATCTCCATTCGTCCCTCCATTCACGCCACTCGCGACACCACTGGAGGCGGGCTGCACGATGTTAGGGCGTGAGCGGAAGACGGCCTAACGGTGTGCGGGACCGTAGCCCAGCTTCATGGAGACGGTTGCGAATGGTACTCGCCGATACCCCAGGAGCAACAATGTCCCTAATTTGCTGGGAAGTGGCGGTGCGGTCCCCTACGGCACTGCGTAGGATCCTACGGTCTTGGCGTGCATCCGTGCGTCGCTGCGGTCCGGTCCCAGGTCGACGGGCACGTGCACATTCCGCCGACCACTGGCGACAACATCGATGTACTGTGGAGACCTCACGCCCCACGTGTTGAGCAATTCGGCGGTACGTCTACCCGGCCTCCCTCATGCCCACTATACGCCCTCGCTCAAAGTCCGTCAACTGCACATACGGTTCACGTCCACGCTGTCGCGGCATGCTACCAGTGTTAAAGACTGCGATGGAGCTCCGTATGCCACGGCAAACTGGCTGACACTGACGGCGGCGGTGCACAAATGCTGCGCAGCTAGCGCCATTCGACGGCCAACACCGCGGTTCCTGGTGTGTCCGCTGTGCCGTGCGTGTGATCATTGCTTGTACAGCCCTCTCGCAGTGTCCGGAGCAAGTATGGTGGGTCTGACACACCGGTGTCAATGTGTTCTTTTTTCCATTTCCAGGAGTGTATTTGCTCCTATTCATGACGCTTTAATTTATTACGTATTTATTACTACCTGTAAAAAAAGTTCAAATGTGCGTGAAATCCCATGGGACATAACTGCTAAGGTTATCAGTCCCTAAGCTTACACACTACTTAACCTAAATTATCCTAAGGACAAACACACACACCCATGCGCGAGGGAGGACTCGAACCTCCGCCGGGACCAGCCGCACAGTCCATGACTGCAGCACCTGAGACCGCTCGGCTAATCACAACACATTTCGTAAACAGTATCCACACACGTCGCTGAATGTACACACGAAAATATATCATTTACGACACGTCAAACACTGAGAAGTGTGAAAAATGGCGTTTATATTTATTACTTGTTTGCTACTAACTCTAATCAAAACACATTTCGCAGACAGCAGCCACTCATACCACAGGATGTACCTACAAAATTATATCATTGTACAACATGTAGCGCCCGCATCTCGTGGTCGTGCGGTAGCGTTCTCGCTTCCCACGCCCGGGTTCCCGGGTTCGATTCCCGGCGGGGTCAGGGATTTTCTCTGCCTCGTGATGGCTGGGTGTTGTGTGCTGTCCTTAGGTTAGTTAGGTTTAAGTAGTTCTAAGTTCTAGGGGACTGATGACCATAGATGTTAAGTCCCATAGTGCTCAGAGCCACAACATGTAGCTCAGGTGATACGACGTCGTAAACACTGAGCTGCATGGTGAAATTTGCTAGTGATAATATGTTCACAAATATGTGTGAAATATATATATTCGTGTTCGTGTGTGTGTGTGTGTGTGTGTGTGTGTGTGTGTGTGTGTGTGTGTGTGGCGTGTAATATGTCTGAAATGTTCGTACACGGACAAAGTCGCAAGTGAAACGCTCATGCTAAACCCCTGGGACGATTTCAGCCAAATTTGGTACACACTGTTGGGGTAAGAACCACTAGGCTTCTATAGAGGTACGGCTCATGACGTAGACAGAGGAGGGTAGAGAAGATGGTGGACAAACAATGAGTAGAAGAAGGGGATGGACACAGGTAGAGGGAGCAGGAAGTGGACAGAGAGAGGAGGAGGAAAATGGATAGAAAGGGGAGAGGAGGAGATGGTCAGAGAAAGGAAGGAGGAGAACATCTCAGAGAAAGAAGGAAAGAAGAGATGGGCAGAGAGAGGGGAGATGAAGGAAGGAAGAGGAGATGGACAGAGAGGAAAGAGAGATGGGCAGTGGGAGAGGAGAGGAGGACATGGACAAAGAGAGGGGAGAAGAGGAAGTGGACAGAGAAAGATAAGAAGAGTAGAAGGATAGAGAGACGAGGCAGGAGGGGATGGACAGTAAGAGGAGGATGGGGAGACTGACAGCGAGAGATGGAGAAGGACATGAGGAGATAGGGGGAAGAGGAGATGGACAGAGAGAGGGGTGGAGATGAACAGAAAGGGAAGGAGCAGATGGACATAGACAACGAGAACAGCAGACCGGGAGAGGGATAGGAGAAGACAGAGCGAGGGGCAAGGTGAGATGAACAGAGAGTAGTAGGAATGAGGGGGACAGAGAGAGACTGGGTGAAGGAGATTGACAGAGAGGGGGAAAAGAAGAGATGGACAGAGAGAGGAGGAAGGAGGTGATGAACTGATACAAGATTCAAATAAGGACATACCTGGGCAACGCCAGATATTCAGCTAGCCATTCAATAACATTGTTTTGGCCATTGTGTTGTTGTTGTTGTGGTCTTCAGTCCTGAGACTGGTTTGATGCAGCTCTCCATGCTACTCTATCCTGTGAAAGCTTCTTCATCTCCCAGTACCTACTGCAACCTACATCCTTCTGAATCTGCTTAGTGTATTGATCTCTTGGTCTCCCTCTACGATTTTTACCCTCCACGCTGCCCTCCAATGCTAAATTTGTGATCCCTTGATGCCTCAAAACATGTCCTACCAACCGATCCCTTCTTCTAGTCAAGTTGTGCCACAAACTTCTCTTCTCCCCAATCCTATTCAATACCTCCTCATTAGTTACGTGATCTACCCACCTTATCTTCAGCATTCTTCTGTAGCACCACATTTCGTCTTTGTGCTGTTCGTCTTCGGTGCTTAGACGCTCTGAAAGAACGATAGAAATACGGTCGATACATTGGCTTTTTGTTATACTTTTAGTTTCAAAATGACGCGGTGCAATACCCAAAAGGATTTTACTAAAACTGACAAAGGTCGAGTAAGTCCTTGCACTTCTGTAATCTCCGTCTATCGTCTGAGTCTAGAACCTGTGTCTACCAGTGGCGACCAGCCTTTCGAACGGTGTGGCGGATCCTCCCGGCCCAGGACGAGCTGCACGGCGTGGCTTTAATCTCCAGTTTCTGCTCGGCTACCGCTTCCAATCTCCACGGGCTGCCTCCAGGAACTCGTGCACCTGGCAGCTGCGGCATTAAGGCGTATTCTGAAAGAAGACGTCCTTTCAGCAGAGGCGGGTGCTGTAATATCGCGCGACGGAGGAAGCCAAAATCCCAGATTATAATTGCGGACTGGCACAGAGTTTAAATTTGCGACGAAAGACATCAGGTGTCTCATAGTATCTAGATTACTACACTAATGAACTGTTTCTTAAAAATGGTGTTCGTAGAAATTAATGGAAAAGTCTCTGTAAGTCTGTCTTTATGCAAGACGGTTGCGGGACCTCGACTGTTCAGTATAAAATGTCAGATCAAAACATCAACATCCAATATCCAAAATCACTTGACAACTCAGTCGCTGGGGCCACTGTGTTAAGAAGAAATCTGCGGATACCAGACACTAAATGCTGGCCCAACTTGACTGGACCAGATCATGACGCCTGAAGATGGCTTAAAGTAGCGCTGAAACTGGTTGCATAGATAAAATAGAATTGGAAATTTGAACTGCAGAAGTTGTTTTCATTTTACATTTTAATGGAAAACGTTCTTCGTGAACTTGCGTATGAAGCGCAGTAATAGATCAATATCACTTCACTGCTTCTAACTTGAAAGTTCTTGCAGGAATTTGATTATGTGTAGGATTTATTTACATTTCATCCTTGTCTTTCCTGTTATCATTCTTGTCGTATTCTACATTGAAACTTGCATTTATCACTATTCATTGGAATTTTGTTCATGCTAAAGATGTGTAGGAAACGATTCGAATGGTTCCTGTCTAATGAAGCTTACCGACTTTGCTGATGAGATTCTACACTCCTGGAAATTGAAATAAGAACACCGTGAATTCATTGTCCCAGGAAGGGGAAACTTTATTGACACATTCCTGGGGTCAGATACATCACATGATCACACTGACAGAACCACAGGCACATAGACACAGGCAACAGAGCATGCACAATGTCGGCACTAGTACAGTGTATATCCACCTTTCGCAGCAATGCAGGCTGCTATTCTCCCATGGAGACGATCGTAGAGATGCTGGATGTAGTCCTGTGGAACGGCTTGCCGTGCCATTTCCACCTGGCGCCTCAGTTGGACCAGCGTTCGTGCTGGACGTGCAGACCGCGTGAGACGACACTTCATCCAGTCCCAAACATGCTCAATGGGGGTCAGATCCAGAGATCTTGCTGGCCAGGGTAGTTGACTTACACCTTCTAGAGCACGTTGGGTGGCACGGGATACATGCGGACGTGCATTGTCCTGTTGGAACAGCAAGTTCCCTTGCCGGTCTAGGAATGGTAGAACGATGGGTTCGATGACGGTTTGGATGTACCGTGCACTATTCAGTGTCCCCTCGACGATCACCAGTGGTGTACGGCCAGTGTAGGAGACCGCTCCCCACACCATGATGCCGGGTGTTGGCCCTGTGTGCCTCGGTCGTATGCAGTCCTGATTGTGGCGCTCACCTGTACGGCGCCAAACACGCATACGACCATCATTGGCACCAAGGCAGAAGCGACTCTCATCGCTGAAGACGACACGTCTCCATTCGTCCCTCCATTCACGCCTGTCGCGACACCACTGGAGGCGGGCTGCACGATGTTAGGGCGTGAGCGGAAGACGGCCTAACGGTGTGCGGGACCGTAGCCCAGCTTCATGGAGACGGTTGCGAATGGTCCTCGCCGATACCCCAGGAGCAACAGTGTCCCTAATTTGCTGGGAAGTGGCGGTGCGGTCCCCTACGGCACTGCGTAGGATCCTACGGTCTTGGCGTGCATCCGTGCGTCGCTGCAGTCCGGTCCCAGGTCGACGGGCACGTGCACCTTCCGCCGACCACTGGCGACAACATCGATGTACTGTGGAGACCTCACGCCCCACGTGTTGAGCAATTCGGCGGTACGTCCACCCGGCCTCTCGCATGCGTACTATACGCCCTCGCTCAAAGTCCGTCAACTGCACGTACGGTTCACGTCCACGCTGTCGCGGCATGCTACCAGTGTTAAAGACTGCGATGGAGCTCCGTATGCCACGGCAAACTGGCTGACACTGACGGCGGCGGTGCACAAATGCTGCACAGCTAGCGCCATTCGACGGCCAACACCGCGGTTCCTGGTGTGTCCGCTGTGCCGTGCGTGTGATCATTGCTTGTACAGCCCTCTCGCAGTGTCCGGAGCAAGTATGGTGGGTCTGACACACCGGTGTCAATGTGTTCTTTTTTCCATTTCCAGGAGTGTATGTTAAGACCTGAATGGAATTTGTAAGTCCTGTCAAATACCGGTTTTATTTATTCAGCTGTTTCACACGAGTAGCCTTTCGAAATCAGTTTTTCAAGTTGCCGATTTAGTCAGTACATCAGTTGTTTCTCTTACATTAAATATGAGGTGGACAACTTCATGCTCACTCTAAAACTTCTTCTTGTCCTTCACTGTAAAAATATTCACTTCGAACAGATTAGCCGGCATTTTTTTTAAAGCAAATGGGAACCTGACAATTAAAGTACGTTAGAAAACGGTTGAGCTAATTAAACCGTAGTTCCCTAATTGCTCTTAGAGTGTTTACATGACCAGCGAGAAATGGCATTAGCAAATTGGTTTTCGAAAATCAAATGCGGGAAGACAAAGTGAACGTACTGACTGAGTAATTTTGTTACAAATAATTTATCTTTCCTTTAAAGCTTCGACATTGGTGATCGTAAAATAGTAGTTTAAATGGTGAGTATTATTTATCTTTATTTACTGTATTTGTTTTAATGTTAAACTTCGGCTGTTGAGAGTAATAAAGAGTTGATTTGGTCGGTATCTAAATTCATGACTACTTACAAGCCGGTTAGGATACTAGTTTTATACGGCTTTTTTGTAGGTTCTAGAAATAACAAGAAGAGTAATGTTAAAACTTCATTGTAGATCTGTTGTGCAGTGCGTATCTCACCAAAACCTGTGTTTCAACCGTGATACCTCACATTACTATATGGGGCGTGATAAACAGTGTACTAAGAAGGGTGGTATTTATTGCGTAAGAGACATCATTTATGAACGGTTCGCTGATGACAATGCTACGCTGAGTGAAAGTGAAGAAGAATTACAGGATCTTCTGAATAGACTGAACAGTCTAATGAGTACAGAATGTGAACTGAGAGTAAATCGAAGAAAGACGAAAGTAATGAGAAGTAACAGAAATAAGGACAGCGAGAAACTTAACATCAGGATTGATGGTCACGAATTATATGAAGTTAAGAAATTCTACTACCTAGGTAGCAAAACAACCAATAACGGACGGAGCAAGGACATCATAAGCTGTCTAGCACTGGCAAAAAGTGCATCCCTGGCCAAGAGACGACTACTAACCTTAATTTGAGGAAGAAATTTCTGAGAACGTACATCTAGTGCACAGCATTGTATGCCACTGAAAGATAGAAACCGGAACAGAAGAGAATGGAAGCATTTGAGATGTGGTGCTACAGATGAATGTTGAAAATTAAATGGACTGATGAGGTAAAGAATGAAGAGGCTCTGCGCAGAAGCAGAGAGGAAAGGAACATGTGGAAAACACTGACAAGGAGAAGGGACTTGATGATAGGACATCTGTTAAGACATGAGGGAATGACTTCCATGACACTAGAAGAGCAGTAGACAGCAAAAAATGTAGAGGACGACAGAGAGTGGAAGACATCCAGCTGATAATTGAGGACGTGGTTTGCAAGTACTACTCTGAGGTGTAGAGACTGGCACAGGAGAGGAAATCGTGGCGGACCGCCTCCAATCAGTCAGGAGAATGATGAGTCAAAAAAAAATCGGGTATCGCTTCCCATTGGATCCTCATGGGGGAGGGAGCAACGCACATTTCAATACTAGTTTCGTCGTCAACATAAGTTGAAAATTTTAACGATGAAGCTAATTTTGTTCAAAAATAGTTAGAAAATAGAGGTATTTACGAAAATTTTGGCTTTTTACGCCGCCACAAAAATGGTTCAAATGGCTCTGAGCACTATGGCACTTAAGATCTGAGGTCATTAGTCCCCTATAACGTAGAACTACTTAAACCTAACTAAGCTAAGGACATCACACACATTCATGCCCGAGGCAGGATTCGAACCTGCGACCGTTGCGGTCGCGCGGTTCCAGACTGTAGCGCCTAGAACCGCTCGGCCACCCCGGCCGGCACACCGTCACATATACTGCCTGAGTGCTGCTATATAGTATTATGATACTCTAACTTGTTCTTGAATAAAGATTCATATTTCATGTTCAGATTAGCTCCAGAACGCTTCTGTCTAGTAGTACCAATTAAATTTGTGTAATGCACCAAGATCCTCTATAGCGCCCGAGGAAAGTTGGTCTGAGCCGGAAGCGTCCTAGTGGCTGAAGAAATTTCGTAAGCACTCTCAGCCATCTGGATGTCATACAGATAAGTGAACATCCTTATCAACCCAGATAGCATTCGTTTGATGTACTACTCCAGTTAGTATTAGAGAAAGAGGGTACCACAGATGATATCGCCCGTCTTCTCTGTGGCTCAGGCATCTTGTGTGTGACGCCCAAGAGTATTAACATTTTAATATAATTAGGGAATCCATCAGATCTATAGTATTTTCCGATAACTTGACTTCCCACCATAGTGGACGATGGGAAAACAGGAGTGTGATGATTAGCAATTATATATAAATTATACTATAGCTGTGAAGATGGTTTTTAATGTCTGTAATACGTTATCGATTTCCAGACTACCAGAGTCATCTTCGGATGCATCTGTGAATAGTTCCCACAACCTGGCTTGGAATATACATATCCTGACTTTCCACAATAGTTACAAAATTGCTAATGAGTTAAAAAACTTAAAATCAATCCTCGCAGCCAGAGGCTAATTTATTTATAATTTCTTATCGTCCTACAGCTGAGTTTCTACCAATCACCACGATGGAAAGTCACTTTTCTACGCCAAGAAATCAGAATTGTTGTCAGGTTCATCTGAAGACAGGACTGGCAGTCTGGAAATCGATTATCTAAACAGAAACTAAAAGCATTGGTTTTAGCCTTCAACTAATTTAATTATAATTACGAATCATCACACGGCTCCTTTCCCACCAGCCACTACAATGGAAAGTCTCGATACATGCAGAGTGTTTTAAAGTCTTTGAGCCAAACATCTAAAGGTGGTTGATCTCGTCATGGGTAAAAGCATTCGTTGCAGACAAAATGTTCGCTGATGCTTCGTGGCAACGCCGGGCATCCTTTAGTATTCGCCGGCCCTGGGATGACTACATTCCACCGAACTATCAGGGTCTACTAATCAAGTGTGCTGCATACTACCAATCCGAGTAAACTTGTAAAATGATTTTCATCAAGAAAACCATAAGAATGAGTGTCACTAAACAGAGAAAAATATTCTAGAAGTGAATCAAGAACTTTAATTTTTCTGGGCTTACTACCTTTCGCACGGAGCGGCGACTGGGTGTGAACACCACAGAGTGCTTACACCCTGCCACTTTCAGAGGCATAACCAGTCTCTTAACTACGCCTCTCGTCGCTGGGAAGCGTAAACAGACATTTTTGTCGCTAACAGAAGCTGTTCCCAACGACGTGGTCAGTCACCTCATAATTTGAAACACTATGTACATTCTACGCCAGGAAATGGAAACTGTCACAGGTGCATCTGAAGCTGAGGCTGCATTTCTGAAATCGACTGTCCATTACAGAAATCAGTATACGTCCTTGCAACCAGAAGCTAATTTATTTATAATTGCAATTATTTTTCGACAATTTTAATTTTGATGTAAGTCTTCTCAGTTTACAGATATTAATATTCACCAGCCGAGAGGCTTCTTTGCCTGAAGGAGGTTACCGCTGCAGAGGCCGAGAGGATGGGATGGGATGGAGTTGATGGTAGCTAAGACCTGGAAGGTAATTGCAATGTGACAAATCTCTTCCCTTCGATATAGCTTCTAAAAGTGATGTAGTTTGTCGTATAGAAATATCCATTTAGGGGGGCAATAGAAAACAGAGCGAAGAAAGGCGAAAGGTTTACTTGTTGAGTCTGAGTAATGAAAGAGCACCTAGCAGTCTCAATCCCTGTCAGTCTTCTGAAGTGTCGTACAGTAGGTGTCCACTACACTGAGACTCATGCTAAGGGCCAAATTGCTGAAAGTCTTGTACTGAGAGTTCATGTACTCGGAGTTAGTATGAGCCTCTAACAAAGTTCGTGAACTTTGCCCTTCACAGGCAGTTAATTACTTCATGTTTTACATTATCTGAAGATTAACCGCACGTCTGTAGTCTGCAGTTACCTGTCTGGACTTTACCTCCTGCAGTCTAGGTGACACGTCATCACATTCCATTATCACTTCTCGTTGTCCAATGTATCAACAGATTGTATGTCCATAGTCCGCCACCAGTAGCTGAGTGGTCATCACGACAGAATGTCAAACCAAAGGCCCCGGCTTCGATTACCGGCTGGATCGGAGATTTTCCCTGCTCAGGGACTGGGTGTTGTGTTGTCCTAATTATCATCATTTCATCCCAATCGACGCGCAAGTCGCCGAAGTGGCGTCAAATCGAAAGACTTGCACCCGGCGAACGGTCTACCCGACGGGAGGCCGTATCCACACGACTTTTAAGTTAATTTTATGTCCATGCCTGTAAGTATGATCAAATACATTGCTTCCGAGGCAACACAAACCGAATCTCTGACACGCTGAACAAGTTAACTGCTCGGCAGCTATGGTAACACAAATGCTATCATGAGATGTTAAATACAGTGTACTTTCAGATAAAGCGGTGTGATACGATCTTGTGCGAACCACATCCGTGGTCCTCCTAGAGGAGCTGCGAATGTGTATCTAAAAAAAATTAGCTACACAGATCATTCAAAACATCAACTGTGTCACTTATGTTCGAAAAATCATGTAAATCATATTTTTTCGTGTTTTCCGATATTTTTACATAGCCTATGTGTAACTGTACATGAATGTTTATGCTCTTGTTGCTTACTCCACCAGGTCTTTTTAGCATTCATATATGATTCGGATCCTTCCACTAAGCTAGAGAAAACCTACAAACTGTCTGCGAGACTTTTTGTTCCTCTTCTAAACGCCTACCAGAAAATAACTTCCGCCAACACGCAATGCTTAACTACCTAAAAAAGGTATTTTATACAACGAAACAAAACATAGCTTGTGAACATTAGGTAGTGAGACACCTCCATCTTCTTAAAAATCCCAGCAACTTCTTGTATCACATATTAAGTCCGTCCTTATCCAAAGCTGATAGTCATCCACGCGATGCTCATGCTACAGTCCAGACACTTTATGCGTTATAACACCCATTTTTAACGTTGAACATTCGACTTCATATGAGACAGTCATAGTTTTTTTTTTTGTATTTCCTTTAAATGGCTTCCACGCTAATTTTTTTCTGCTAGACCTATTGCTGATGCAATATTGCCCACATGTAGAGGAATACGGAAGAATGTTCTGCCGTTCCACTATTAAAACCTGTGTATGTATCATTATCCTTCTGCCATATCTAGTTTAGATTAGAGATTATATTAGAATCTGTTTTCATTCCATAGACCATGTCGGAAAGTGTAACATAAAAAAACAGAACATTTGAATATAATACTCACTTCCCTGATCATTTGTCAGGAGACTGTCAAGAGATACCAAAATATAACATTAATCTGGAACTGCTAAAAATCACAGAAATAATACACAAATTCCCATTACATCCTCTGTATAATGTTTCTCTTTTCTTTTCTTTTTCTTTTTTTCTAAGTGTAAGTATGGTGTCATCCATCTCCTATATCTCTATATACTGCTTAAGATATATGGCAAATTTAGATTACTGCCTCTGTATAAATGCAAATGTCCTGTATTCTCATTTCATCTGCACGTTTTTCCATATTTTTTCCATACTCTGTGAATAACTGTGCAAGAATGCTCCATTTGATTACCTTACCATGTTTCTTTACCATTACACATTACTGCCACCAACTCAGAGAGAATCCACAAAGCGTGTGAAAGATCATGTGTTCTTGTTTTTTAAAATTGTCAACCCAGAAAAACTTCTGTAACAAATAACTCCAATTCTTTATACATACTAAAACGCATATGGTTTGCAATGGAAATTAAGTGGTGACATCAGATATCTTAAATACAGCTTTAAGCCAACTGATTCTAACTCCATGATAATCTAACAACGATAACCTCCATTTTTTTTCTTTCTTGAACGTTAATAACACAGAAAATAGCCCAATTACAGCTGCCAATGCTTCATATAAACTCTAAAGCTGTTTTGTGCATAATATTGTTAAGTGATACAAACGTCAAAATTATTAAATCTGCTTTTCGCCCCATATTTCTCTTCTATCTTATTCCTATGGCTTCTATGCGAGGTACTCAATGGCTGTAGTTGAATTATCATGCAGCCTACCTCAAACGCATGTTCACTAAAGTTACTAAGCAAAGGTTTTCAGGAAGTATGTTGTCGCTCTTCCATGGAACCCTATTTTGTGCGCAGATGAGAAACCAGTCCGGGGCTTGTATATGTATACCTCCTACTATCAGGCTGAACAGTCTTGATAGTAACTCTTTTAAATATGGACTTTGTTTCGACTGAATATTCCCAATACAAATTTTCGTTGGTATGTGTCTAGATACTAACATGAAACATTGTAGAGCGTACATATATTTGCTCTTTGCTACGTTTGGGGTACTGGCTATGACTCGTGTCCTTAATGCCTCTGTTAATATACGACTATCTTTCAGTATGGGTAGAAACTTAGTAGCAGATGAGGGCGTCTCACTCAAGAGTATGGCAGCAGCAGCAGCGTTCCTTGGAAACTAACGTGAATATGATTGCATTCAGTACAGCACCACGCATTTTCGTTTGTTTTAAATAAAGTGCTTGTGTATCTTGTTCCCATAATACGGTTGTGATAAAGGTTTATTGTGTAAACTTAGTGGTGTCGAGTGTGCGATTATTTCTCCACTGTTGTTTACAGGTCAACTACAATCGTATAGTGACGTCATTGGTTTTAAGACGCCTCTACGTTATTTTTTATACTGGCGGTGGCGACTGATTGAAGTATAAGAACACATGTAATGCCTTTTTTCTTCGTTATTTATAAAACTACTAAATGTAGGCCTCTAGTGATGTCACACATTACTAATAGAGGCCAAGACTTGATGAGTATTTGTTACAAGGTGTTAATTGTTTTAAAGCGGGATACCGGAGCAGTTTGTTACAGTAACCCATTGCAGTAACTATTAAACATTTAAAATAAGTATTTACATATATTTTAGATTTGACACTTGGGTATTTGGAGAATAGTGGTCAAAAATTGAAGAAACTGAAAACACCTGTGGGAGGCGATTATAAGAAGGAATGTTTACAGAAAATGTCAAAATGGTTCAAATGGCTCTAAGCACTATTGGACTTAACGTCTGAGGTCATCAGTCCCCTAGACTTACAACTACTTAAACATACCTAGCCTAAGGACAGCACACACATCCATGCCCGAGGCAGGATTCGAACCTGCGACCGTAGCAGCAGCACGGTTCCGAACTGAAGCGCCTAGAACCGCTCGGCCAAAGCGGCCGGCCAGAAAATGTCATGATATCATTAATTTATAGTAACTTAGCCACGTACTGTAATG